>NC_057865.1:292605300-293274884 GCF_019393635.1 Dromiciops gliroides
GTGGGACCAGACTGGGAATGGTTTTAAAAATCAAGCCAAGGTGACTGTATTTTATCAATTTTTATGCAAGGCAGAGTGGGGGAAGAGGAGAGCGGCAATTGATATTCTGTGACTTGCCCAGGGTCACACAACCAGTAAGTGTCTGAGGCCCAATTTGAACTCAGGTCCTCTTAACTCCTAGGCTGCTGCTCTATCCACTGTGACACCTCACCACCCCAGAGCCACTTAAATTTAAATAAGAGAGTTCCATGGCCAGAATGGCCTAGACAATTAGTATGGATACTTTTCTTGGGATTTATGTTATTATCTCATTTGTTCATACACCCCCCTCTCCCCCAGCGATCCTATGAAGTAGGTGCTAGAATTATCCCCATTATATAAATGAGGAAACTGAGGCAGAAAGAGGTTAGTTAGTAGACTGATTGGGGGGGCGGGGCAGTGAGGGTTAAGTGACTTGCCCAGGGTCACACAGCTAGTAAGTGTCAAGTGTCTGAGGTCGGATTTGAACTCAGGTCCTCCTGAATCCAGGGCTGGTGCTTTATCCACTGCACCATCTAGCTGCCCCCTAGTAGAATGATTTTTTAAAATAAGTGGCTTTCTGGGGGCAGCTAGGTGGTTCAGTGGATAAAGCACCAGCCCTGGATTCAGGAGGACCTGAGTTCAAACCCGGCATCAGACACTTGACACTTACTAGCTGTGTGACCCTGGGCAAGTCACTTAACCCCAATTGCCTCACAAAAAAAAAAAAGGAAAAAAGAAATAATGTAATAAAGCTCTCCACCTCCCCACCCAAATTAGCTGTCCCTCATAACAGTTTTCTAAAAATGTATTTAATTTTAATATATGAGATAAAACAAGCATTTGCATAATATAATATAATAAAAACATGATTGCATATGAAACTGAAAAAAAATAGTAAGGAGGACCTGAGGCCTAGGGCAACATTACCCACAATTTGGGATTAAAACTTGATTATACAGCCCTGGATTCAGGAGGACCTGAGTTCAAATCCAGCCTCAGACACTTGAAACTTACTGGCTGTGTGACCCTGGGCAAGTCACTTAACCCTCACTGCCCTGCAAAAAAACCCCAAAAAACCCAAACCAAAAAACCCCCTTTATTATAATAATACTAATTATAATAATAAGCTGATATATATCTATATAAATAAAATAAATCTTTAAATGAGTGATCAAAAGGAAAAGAACCCAACCATAGATAGGTACTTTGGTGTAAAAAAAAAAAATCACAGAGAATTTTAAAAGAGGGGAAAAAGCAGTTCAAAACTGATCAACCTATCAGTCATGTCTGACAGTACATGCAATGTTCCATATATAATTCTGCAAAACTGCAGAGCTGTTTTCAAGCAGAGGGTGAGTGGTCTTTGTTATTAGTAATAGTCATAAGACTAGTCTTCATGCAACACTTTAAGGTTTGCAAAGCACTGCACATGTTATCTTCTCTGTGTGATGGGTGTCATTCTTATTATCCTCGTTTTACAGATGAAGAAGCTAAGGCTCAGAGTAATTCAATGACTCGCTCAACTACTCAGTGTCCCAGTCTGGATTTGAACTCAGGTCTTTCTGACTCCAGGCCCAGAGCTCTAACCATTGTGCCAGCTAGCTGCCTACCATTTTACTTAGCCCTCCTCCAGTTGACGGGCATCCGTGTTATGTCCACTTTGCTCCCATAATATTTTATTGTACACAGGACCTTTCTTTCTATCACTGACCTCCCTGTCCAGCCGTGGAACCTCAGGACCAACGGACGAACAGTTTAGTCACTGTTCTCATATGATTCCAAATGGTTTTCTTCTCTAAGGTCAAGTGTCAGCAAACATTTATTTCTGTGCATCCTGGGTGGTAAAGATGTTGGAGATTTCTCTTTTTTTGACTCAGACCTAGGATTTCATCAGTATAAGGAACTCTGTGCACGAATGTGGATTGTCAATTTGCATGTCATTTAGAATCTTCAAATATTACTTGAGGCAGGATCCTACAACTAGAATGTGTCAGAGGCGGTATTTGAACCCGGGTCATCCAGACTCCGGGGGGAATTTAGTAGGCTGTTTTCAGCAGTTGCCGTGGCAAAAAACAACAAAACAAAACCCTCCCCACCTTATCTTAAGGCCTGAAAGAAATTCGAGTTTTTATTATGGTGCCATATCTGAGTGGGTATAATATATATTGTGTTATAGCAGTGGGTGAAATGAACCCAATCCATTTTTCTCTCCATGCGTGGGTTAAGAACCCTGTGAGGTAGACAGGCCAGATTTCCTTGTTTTACTAAGTGGGAAACTGAGGGCCAGAAGGGATCCCTCTTTCTATAGTGCTTTAAGGGCCGTCTGTTGTCTCATGCGGACCTCACAGTCACCCTGTGAACTTGGTGCTGCAGGTGTTATTCCCGCTTAACAGATGAGGAAACTGAGGTTCCAGGGTTCAGGGTAAGTCACTGTTGTGACTGGTCTGTGGTTACATAGTGATTAATGTCAGGGCTGGGTCTCTTAAGTCCAGAACCCTCTCCACAGCACCAGGCTGCCTCTGTGGTATTTTGTGCTCGCAAAGCATTTATATGCAGACTCTCATTTGATCCCCCAACAACCCTGTGATGGAGTAGAACAAGGGTTATCTTCCAGATCTGACTAAATGAGAAAACAGGCCAAGAGAGGGGGAGTGCCTCAGCCAAGGTCACTGCCGTGAACCCATCTTACTCCTCCCCTCCCCTGCCTCAGCTCTCTTGAATTGTTATAAAATTAAATGTCTTACATCTGATGCTCTTGCTCCCCCCTTTTCACTGCCCTGTGTCTATACACACACACACACACACACACACATGCACGCTCGCACGCCCTCCTTTGCTTAGTAAATGAATCAATACTTCAGCCACCTCTGACAAGGAATGCCCCATTACTCACCTGTGGTTTCCCACCTCTGTGCTGACAGCAGGAGGCGAGCTTCGCCCACAAGTCCCTCAGGGATCTGTTTCCTTCCACCTTTGGACGGCCTCTCCCTGTGACCTGGTGATCTGAGGCAGGCTCTGGGAAGGCCGAGGAGCTGGATTAAAAGCTCTAGGCAACCAGGCTGGGAACAGAAAACAGCCGCGGGCAAGCCCGGGTGCAAATAGCTCCTGGAGGGTGGGCTGCCACTGCCGCCCTCCTCTCCCATGGAAGACAGAGGATAGTGAGCACATAGGAGTGCAGCGGAGTGGTCTCTGCTGGCGGGTGGTTTGCTAGAGAGGATGTGGAGGGTAAGTAGTGAGTCTCCTTATCTGTAGAATGGGGGTAACCACGTCTTTGCCGGGTTGGCATCACCAAGATTCTTTAAATCTGTGAATGAATGAATGCATGCATGAACAAATGGGCACTGTTTTTTATGTCTAAAGCGCTGTGCTAAGCACTAGGGATACCAACAGAAAAGCAAGCCTGCTCTGTTCTTAAGGAACTCACACTCTTTTTTCTTTTTAAATTGTTTTATTTTCAGGTCTATATTGTCTCCCTCCCACCTTCTCTTCCCACCTTACACACCCTCTCTCCTTTGAGAAAGCAAGAAAAATAAAACGTATTCTAAATATTATAGTCGAGCAAAATGAATTCCTGAATGGAATTGGCCATACCCCGCCTTCCCTGCGGCTGCCTCCCCCTCCCCCCACACCTCCAGCCCCACGCTCAGTCCATCCGCTCTCCATCAGGGGGTGGGCTGCAGGTTTCATCAGGAGGCCTCTGGGAGTGTGTTGATCGGCATTCCAAAGTCTTTCCTAGTTGTTTGTCTTTCCAACATTGTTATTCTCTAACCCTGAGCTCACCTTCTTATGGGAGAGTAAGGCGTGTCAGAAGTTTCAGCCACAGGGCAGATGGCAGAACCCCAGTGGGCCTTGGTGCCCAGGCAATGGCAAGGCGACACTTTCGTGGTGTTTCCCTTTGTGAAGCTGCATCAGTTTCTGATGTTGAACCATTAGATAGCGACAAGGACTCTGGTGGCAGAGCGGGGTGGGGACAGGCTGGGAGCAGGGCTTTCTTTGGGGCTTCCCTGCTTGGTGGCAGATGGTGGTGGGGGCAAGCTAGCAGTTTCATTCTCCCCATGGGCCACGTCCCTTTAGGAGGGCTGGGAGGGTCAATGGTGTGGGAAGCACTACTCCAGGGCTCGTGAGGGGAGATAGTCCTGGAGAGATGAGTTATCGAGATGGAATAGTAACAAAAACGTGTTAAATGCCCAGTGACTGGGTATTGACAGGGTCCCTGCCCTTGAGCTTAGGCACCGTCTAGGCCTAAACCCTTCATTTTCCAGGTGAGGACATGGAGGCTGAGGGATTTGTTCTGGGTCACATGGGTGTTAAGTGGCTGAGACAGGATTCGAACCCAGTGCCTCCGACTCCCGAGCTAGCACTCTTTCCACACTGGCTGTTAGAGATGCTAACAAGAGAAGATGTCTCTCTGCATAAGGGAAGGGGTGAGGGTAGAATCCATTGGCAAATGAAAGTGATATTAATCAGTTCCAAGAAACACCCACTCCCTTATCACCCCTGTCAGAAATAACCCCTCTTTTACAACATGGAAAGAGTTCAGAACTTTGATCTATCAATCTTTAATGAATTCGGAGAATTGGTGAATAGGTGAATCGCGCTTTCTCAGAGACAGGTGGGCTGCTGGGACTGGATGGGGGATGCATTGTGAGAAGTGGCCTGTGTGCTAGTCTGTGTTGCTTCTTTGTTCCGAGGTGAGAGGAGGGTGGGGCGTTGTGGGAAGGAGACATCCATACGGTATTTATTTGAAAAATGATCTCGCTCACTTCCAGTGGCCTTCCTCTGGGTCTCTGATATTGTGTGTTTTGAAAGGCCTATTTTAATTTGCATTAGCTCTCACTTTAATTTGATTTGCTCTGACGCAAATTTAAATGTGTCTTGTAAAAGCTGCAATACGTGAGGCAGAGAAAGTCTGGTCTCAATGCCCGGTCTTCCTGACACCAAACTCAGCCCTCCCTCTGGGATGCTGGGCTGACAAACCAGGGTGTTTATTGGGGGCCTGTGCTAGGCCCTGGGGGCAGGACAGAGGAGATTAAAGAAGTGTAACAACAACAGCTAATGTTTACATAGCACTTTAAGGGTTTTTTTTTTTTCTTCCTTTTGATCCTCACAACAACTCCAAGAGTTAGGGACCCTGAAGTTCAGTTGGAACCCAGGGTCTCCCGTCCCTTCCCTTTCTTTCCCTTTCCCCTTTTCTTTCCTTTTCCTTTCTTCTATTCTCTTAACTTTTTTCTTTCTCTCCTTTTTTCTTCCCTTCCTTCCTCCCTTCCTCCCTCCCTCCCTTCCTTCCCTCCTTTGCTCCTTTCCTTCCTTCCTTCCTTCCTTCCTCCCTCCCTCCTTTCCTTCCTTCCTTCCTCCCTTCCTCCCTCCCTCCCTTCCTTCCCTCCTTTGCTCCTTTCCTTCCTTCCTTCCTCCCCTCCTCCCTCCTTTCCTTCCTTCCTTCCTCCCTTCCTCCCTCCCTCCCTTCCTTCCCTCCTTTGCTCCTTTCCTTCCTTCCCTCCTTTCCTTCCTTCCTCCCTTCTTCCCTCCTTTCCTTCCTTCCTCCCTTCTTCCCTCCTTTCCTCCCTTCCTCCCTCCCTCCCTTCCTTCCCTCCTTTGCTCCTTTCCTTCCTTCCTTCCTTCCTCCCCTCCTCCCTCCTTTCCTTCCTTCCTTCCTCCCTTCCTCCCTCCCTCCCTTCCTTCCCTCCTTTGCTCCTTTCCTTCCTTCCTTCCTTCCCTCCTTTCCTTCCTTCCTCCCTTCTTCCCTCCTTTCCTTCCTTCCTCCCTTCTTCCCTCCTTTCCTTCCTTCTTCCCTTCTTCCCTCCTTTCCTTCCTCCCTTCCTCCCTCCCTCCTTTCCTTCCTCCCTCCTTTCCCTCCTTCCTTCCTTCCTCCCTCCCTCCTTCCCTTCCTTCCTTCCTTCCCTCCTTCCTTCCTCCCTCCCTCCTTCCCTTCCTTCCTTCCTCCCTTCCTCCCTCCTTTCCTTCCTCCCTTCTTTCCTTCCCTCCTTCCTTCCTCTCTCCCTCCTTCCCTTCCTTCCCTTCCTTCCTACCTTCCCTCCTTCCCTCCTCCCTCCCTCCCTCCTTCCCTTCTTCCCTCCCTCCTTCCCTTCCTTCCTTCCTTCCTTCCTTCCTTCCTTCCTTCCTTCCTTCCTTCCTTCCTTCCTTCCTTCCTTCCTTTGTTCTTTCAGTTACATTTTTTACATGAAAAGAACCATACAAGCACTCTGCTTGCTAATCAAGCGAGGGACCAGCCCCAGGCCCATTCTCCTGATAACTTTTCCAGAGCCAGCAGGCTTCTTTAGCTAGTCACCCTCATTCATTCTCTGAGCTCCGGTCTCCTCTCATTCTCAGACTGGGCCCTCCCATTACCAAGTTAACAGGACAGGATTCACAGAAAGCCGCTGCCTCCCAGCCCCTTGTTTTTAGCTCAGGGCCAATTCCATTTGACCTGCATTTACTGTATCGTCATGGGTGTGGAGTAAAGTCTGTTGAACGGAGTCTGAAGTTTTGGCGCTGGATTCTGTTAACTAGGATCATGGCTCAGGCACTTCTCTTCCCCTATGAAATGGGGATAATGTCAGCATCCATACTAGTGGGAAGTATTACAATGTCACTGGTGTCTTTGAGCGCACAGACCAGTGCTAGGGGCTGTAGGGGAGATGAGACCTGATCCCTGCCCTTGTAGTCTCTCTGGAGAGATGAGGCCCTCACTCCCTGAAAGACAGGACAATGGGTATAGGGGACAGGGCAGTGAGACTGGGCTTGGGAAGACCTGGGGCCAAATGCACCTTCAGACACTGCCTGGCCAGAAGACCCTGGGCAAGTCTCTCCACTTTAGCCTTGCCTTTCTCATCTGTAAAAGGAGCGAGGATGACTCCTAAGGTTCCTTTCAGCTCCAGATCTAAGATCCCTTGACTCGAGGGCCCCTGGCACAGATGGTCAGTACCATGAGAGGTCAGGAGCATCGAGTGCCAGATGAACCCCCTGGAGTTGTGTGTTCACGTCATCCCATCTGCCCAAGGATGGTGAATGGGAGCCCTCTCCGAGGGAGGGAATAAGGAAGGGCCTCCCATCAGCCCTTTAACAGGGGGAGGGCAGGGCACATTGTTAGCTTTTATTAGCCCCAGATCGGCAGAGACCACTCCTCAATCTCAGAAGCAACTGAGGAGGCCTCCCGCCTTAAGAGAAACCTTCCCAACAAGGAGACCGCTTGCATACCACCGGTGATGGAGAACGCCCTGTCTGGCAGGGCGGCAGGTTCCATTTGTAAACAGCACCAATGGTTGGCAGGTTGGCTCTGGGCTTCCTTAAGTAGGCCGCCTCTTTTTCCATTCATCTCTGCATCTCCCCAAGAACTACTGAATACAGTCAGGGTGTAATGAATTGGTTCGGTCTAGAGGTGGAAGGAACCTCGGAGGTTTTCTAGGAGCAGCCAGGGGCACAGTGGATAAAGTGCAGGGGCTGGAGTCAGGAAGACCTGAGTTCTGATCCAGACTCAGACACTTAACCGACTGGGCGGAGCCTGGGCAGGTCGCTTCTGTTTGTCTCTGTTTCCTCATGTATAAAAGGCACTTGCCTCCCAGGGTTGTTGTGAGGATCACATGACATGATATTTGTAAAGGGTTAAGCACACAGTAGGTGCTCTATAAATGTTAGCTGTTATGATGATCGTGGTGGTGGCCTGGACGGGCTTGTGGGAGGATTTCACAGGTCATTTATTTCTGACGCAGGGTGCAGGGGAGAGCCCTGGCTCAGTCTGGAGTCAGATCCCTGCCAAGGATATTTACCAGCTGTGGGACCCCAGGCAAGCTGCTTCCTCTCCCTGGGTCCCAGTTTTGCACCTGCAAAGTGACCACTGGAGTTCCCCAGCCAGGAGGCTCCCTGGCCCTTCCTTTCCTCATCTGTAAAGCATAGGGGTTGGATCTAAGTCTAGATCCTGGATTCTGTGACACCGCCTCTAACTACTTGGGTGACCTTGGCCAAGTCACCTCAGCTTCCTCCTCTGTCAAATGAGGTTGGACTCTATGACCTCAGAGTTTGACATACAAAACTATCATCTTATGGCTAGTAAGTCTTCCTCGATTATTAATATAATTAATTGTAATAGTAAGTGTAACAAAACAGCCAAGATTTATATTTTAAAGTTGCTGAGCACTTTATATTGTTTCATTTGACTGAACCCCCAAAGGCTCTGGATCTTGTCCATGTGGGTATTTGCTGCAAAGATGCTGGCTGTAGCCCACCCAGGGCGATGCCCATCCATGTCCTTCCACCAGTTTTCCACAGGGCGTCTGTCCACACGGCAAGATGAAGGCCTTCCTGTACTTCTCAGGACGTCACAAGGACCCCGGTGGAGCACAGAGATGTCCGTCGTCGATTCTTCTCTCTCGCCGCACGACCAGCCCGTCTCGAACCCCTGCATTGCTATGGCTGAAAAGGATCATTGCCCAGTGATCAACTTTCTGGTGATGAACCTCTCCATCCTTAGCAAGGTCGGTCCTTGAACGACAGAAGCGTGTGGCGAGTCAGCCCGGTTCTCTCCTGGGGCTGTCCTATGAGGATCAGCTGAGTTCATACCTGTAAAGCCTGTTGTAAGTGTAAAGTACTGTGCGAATGTTGATTGTTACTTCTTGTCATTACGGTCTGGAGCCAGATCCGTGGGGGCAGTCCCAAGGGACTGTCAGAGCGTGCCGGCCTGGCTTCCCTGCTACCCGGGATGTGAGGCTGATCAATGGCTTGAGCTCGGGTGTTCTGAGCTCAAGTGGGCTAGGCCACTTGGGTGTCTGTGCTCAGCCCAGCACCAATATGGCGAGTCGCTCTCTAAGGAGAGGTGACCCGAAGAGCCAGGTGGGGAGTGGAGCAGGCCCAAGCTCCCATGCCTACCAGTAGTGGGATTGGCTTACGAGTGCCCGGTCAAGATTGGAAGATAGGCAGGGTTATGGCCCGCATTAGATACAGTCATGATTTGAGGGGATATGGGGTGGGCCCCAAATGTTAGCTCTCCCACGGCAACAAGTATTGTCTTTGGTTCTGGGGTGGTTACAATGGCGAGGAGGAGGAAGATGGAGATGATGATAAAGGAAGAACTCGTGTTTCAGAGTTTCTACCATTTCCAAAATGTTTTCCTCACTGGCCCTATGAGGAAAAGGGTGCAGGTTCACTGTGGGAAAGGGTAAGGGCTTGCCTTGGTCAATGGCAAACTCTGGTTGCCATATCTGTCCCTCTCCCCCTTTAATTTCAGTTCTTTGTGCACTCTGGGAATGGGGCTGGCTCTCCTTTCTGCCCTGCCCTGCCCTGCCCTCTTGGATAGCCCAGCTCTCCATGCCACCACCCCCTTTCCCTAGGAGGAGAAAGGTCTACACTGATTCCATTACTTCTTCAGCTCTGAAAGTTTTTCTTTCCTCGTGTGTCTCTGATATGGGTCACCAGCTCCCATTCCCTCTCATCCTCGCTCGCCTGCTGCTCTGTGCCTCAGTTCTAAAGACGAGGGGGCCCATCTAGGGGGTGCTCCCCCATCTAGTCACTCGAGAAGAAGGGACTTATCGCTGTTGTGTGGCACAAACGAATGAACGGGTGAACGATGCCTCACATTTCTAAGGCGCTCTGGAGTTTTCACAAATGCTTTCTTTGTAAAAATCTGGCGAGGTATCGATGTCTCCATTTTACAGATAGAGCTGCCGAGGCTCAAAGCAGTGAACCATTAACGGTTGGAGATGGGTTCAAACCCATTTCTCTTCTGTCTCCTAGTCCAAATCTCTTTCCACTTCTCCTCTGGTGTATCATCTCTCTTGGATGAGAGCTCAGACGAGGAAGGTTTAGGCTAGATTTAAAGGGAAACTTCATGGGAATGCGCTGGCTGGGGTCGGGGAGGGGACCCTCGCCTCGAAGGGCTCGAAGCAAGACCATTTGTTCATTGTATGGGAAGGAGACTCCTAGACTGGCACTGGCTGGACTGGACAGTCTCTGAGGGTTTGCTGGGTCCTCCAGCTTTTGTGAAAGGGAAGCCTAGAGAGATGCCTGCCTTCTTCTTTACTCTTTTTTTTTTTTTTTAGTGAGGCAATTGGGGTTAAGTGACTTGCCTAGGGTTACACAGCTAGTAAGTGTTAAGTGTCTGAGGCTAGATTTGAACTCAGGTCCTCCTGACTCCAGGGCCGGTGCTCTATCCACTGCGCCATCTAGCTGCCCCTCTTCTTTACTCTTATTCCACACTGAGACAGCCCAAATAAGATGGGCATCTCCATGTCCATAGCAGAACAGCAAAAGAGCATTCTGCAGGGAACTCTCCTCTGCACAGCCCAGTTTTCTTTGTCAACGTTTACAAAGTTTAGCTTGCAGGTTTCAAGGTTCTCGTACTCCTCTGTCCTTTTTTCCCTGGACTTTTCCTCTCTGCATTAAAAATAAAAAAAAGGTGCCTCAGTAACAACAACTTCTTCTTTTTCTTCCTGGTGCTGATGCTTCTCCTCCTCTTCCTTCCTTCCTTCCTTCCTTCCTTCCTTCCTTCTCTCTCTCTCTCTCTCTCTCTCTCTCTCTCTCTCTCTCTCTCTCTCTCTCTCTCTCTCTCTCTCTCTCGGCTCCCATGTCCCTACCTCACACCCAGCTCTCCTAAAGAAAAATCCATGTAACAAATATGTCTCGCAAAACCAACCTCTGCGTTTGCTGTATCTGATACCAGTCGTCTCATTGAACATCTTGAGTCTGTCCTCTTTCAAAAACCTTCCTTCCACGTGTACTTACTTGGCCTTCTCTTCCCCCTTCACAAGCACAAAAGTTGTACATTTACCTTTTGCTCCCCAGTCACCAATTGTAGCAGATTTTGTCATTCGCCCAACCTTGACAAAGTCCCTACTATGTTCAAGGTCTTGTTTAGGCTAGGAAGTTGAGACAGAGAGATAGGAGACTCGGACTCTGCCCTTTGAGAGCTGGCAGTCCTGTTGGTGAGATGAGATGAGGAGCAACAGAATAATGCAGTTACGGCTCACTTTATGACTGTGAACTCTTCCCGTTGACTTTCTCATTTGAATCAAAGAATGACCCTGTGAGGGAAGCAGGGCTGGCACTGTCACCCAAACTTTGTTGTTCTAGTTGTGTCTTCTTCATTTGGCAGAGATCCTGGAGGGCTTGGCCATCTCCTTCTCCAGCTCATTTTCCAGATGAGGAAACTGAGGCAAACAGGGTGAAGTGACTTGCCCAGGGTCACACAGCTAATAAGAGTTTGAGACCAGATTTGAACTCAGGAAGATGAATATTTCTGACTCCAGGCTGGGCACCCTATCCACTTCACCACCTACCTGCCCTATGCCAAACTTCACAGTTGGGGAAACTGAGGCCTCAAGAGGGGAAATCGTTTTTACAGAATCCCAGAGCTAGCAAAGACCTCAGAGTCGTTTTGTCCAACCTGTACCTGGACAAGAATCCTGTCTCCAGGATGACCATTGATCATCCAGGTCCTGCTTCAAGACCTTGAGTGAGGGGAGACCCTTCTGAAAAGACTTGCTGAGTAGACATCACCCACCTTCCCAAGCTGTTCCTTCCCCATTAGCTTTAAAATAGAGACCATAGGATGTATGTCCCCCGTTAGAATGAGGGAAGGGACCGGCTTGCTTTCCCTTTTTGTATCCCTGGTATGTAGTACAGTTGTGCACATAGTACATGCTTACCTAAATGCTTTTCCTTTCACTCGTTCATTGCTCACCAAACAGCCCATTCCATGGTTGGAATGATGAATTATTAAGAGCTCTTCCCACTTACTGAGCCACAGTCTGCCTCTTAAACAGCTATGTAATCTGGGGAAGCTATGTAACTTAACCTCTGGGGTTTAGTTTTCCCATCTGTAAAATGGGGGCTGCAGAAGTGCCACAGATTAGCACATAATAATAATGAATAATGATAGCTAACATTTATATAGCACCTACTGTGCGCTAGACACTGTGCTGAGCACTTTATAGTGATTATCTCACTTGTTTCTCCCAACAACCCTGGGAGGAAACTCAGTAGGCCTCCCAAAACCTCAGTGAGGCCAAAGACAGGGAAAGGACACAAGCCAAAACAGTTTGAGTGGCACTTTGTGGCAGGCACAAACTCTAAGGAAGGCGGGTGCCCATTGTGTGGGGAATGACTGAACAAGGGGTGGTCTGTTACCAGGACGTATTATTATTATACTATAAGAAATGGTGAAGATGAAGAATTCAGAAAAAAACAAACAAACTTGGGAAGGCTCTTGAAGGATAGAGTGCTGAGTGAAGCAAGGAAACCTCATGTAAAGGAAACCGACGTTGAAAAGCTTCAGAACTTGAATTGATTGATGTGCTGACCAGCCCTGCCTTTAGAGAACTGACGGGGAAACCAGATTCCTTTCTCTCTCTAGGGAGGTGGGGGACTAGGGGTGCAGAATGAGGCATACCTTGTCAGTTGTGGCCGATGTATTGATTTGTTTTGCTTAATTATACTTCTTTGATATAAGGGACTGGTCTGTTGGGTGTTGGGAGAGTCACTGGGGAGTGAAAGCAATCTGAAAAGAATAGCACCAATATATATTATTTAAAATAATAAAGTGAGAGAGTTGGGCTAAAATCCCATCTAGGACACTATGATCTGAAAAGGGTCATATTGATACGAGGAAATGACTTTGAAAACTGAATCACTCCATAGACACATGCTCTGATTTTCCTCTGACCTCATGGATCTCACTTTTCCCATCCTCTCCTTGACATTGTTCCCACCTTTCAGGCCTAACCTCCTTGGGGTCTCCTCTCCCTAGCCTGACCCTGGGCTGAGAATGAACGTGTGCAAGGGGATCAATGCTAAACCCTGTCCTAGTGTCTGTGCTCATGTGTTTGTATCTCTCTGACGACCAAGGAGAAGTGATTTCTGTTATTGGCTGCTTCTGTATAGCTGTCGCTTCTCCCCTCTACTGGCCTGTAGAATTGGTGTTAACTATGGAACAGTGGGAAAAAGAATGTTTGCTCAACTCAGAGATTTTCCTGTATGGCCCCTTACATTCCCATACTCTGTGAACTGGTCTGATGTTCTCCATGAGCTGCCTGGGGATTTCTGGGCTCTTAGGAAATGTGATTTGGTGGAAAGTCTGCCGGGTCTGGAATCCAAGGACCTGGGTGTGAATCTTACCTTTGTTACTTATTAGCCATGTGACCTGTGAGACTCTGTGGGCCTCAGTTTCATCATCTGTAAAAGGAAAGGGTTGTATTGTACCGGTTCTAAGATCCAGCTCCAAGATCCTGGGTTCAAATCCTGCTTCTGCCACTTACCATCTGTGACCAATGAATAGCTCTGGGCTACCGTGGCTCATTTGTAAATTGAGACTGAGATCCCTTCAGACTCCAAGTCTGTGACCTTGTGACTTAGACGTTTTCTCAGGGCCCTTTCATCTCCAAAGTCTGTGGTCCTAGGGTTGGGCTTGTTCGAGGGATTCCAAGGAGTGGAAGGGGGCTGGTTCCTACAGCATCTCCTCAAGGAGCCATCTAAACTTGACTTGTCCAGACAGAGCAGTTCCCACACTGGTGAAGTCCAGTAAGGAAGGTCTTGTTCTGTATCTTGCGTCCGCCCCCGCCCCCTCCTCACCTCAGTCAGGAGGTGGGTCGTAGTCTTCTTCATCTGTCCTCTGGAAAGGTCATTGCGTTGACTAGTCTTTTCTTAGCGGTTTGCCCTGATGATGTCATTATCGCATCATTCTCTCAGTTCTGCCACCTCGCTCTGCCTCAGTGCAGACCAATCTCCTAGGTTTCTCTGAAGCCATCCCCTTCATCAGTTCTTAAAGCATAGCAGCATTCCATTGCATGCATAACTTTTTCGACCCTTCTTTAACTGATGGCCACTCCTTCAGTCGGGGCAGGTGAATTTGACTTGTTGGAAGGTGGGGGTGAGAGAGGGGAGGCACAAGGGACAAGGAATAGAAGTTACAGGGAGGCAGGTATTGTTTCGACATAAGCAAATAGTGCTTTCTAATAGCAAGAGCTGGCCGGAAGTGGAGTGGACTGCTATGGAAAGTAGTGAGTTCCCCGTCACTAGAAATCTTCCGTCAGAGCCCTTTGAACACTGTCCGGGGCCGATGTAGGGGAGATTCCTTTTCCGGCACGATGAGGAAGACCAACCCATCTCTGAGGTGCCTTTGTAGGCTCCTAGATTTAGAGCCAGAAGGAATCTCAGAGATCATCCAGTTCAACTCCCCCATTTTACAGAAGAGAGAACTGAGGCCCAGAGAGGTGAAGCGTATGTGCCCAAGGTCACACAGGTACCCAGTGCAAAGCATGGGGATTTGAACCCTGGTCCTTTGATTCCCAATCCCAGACCTTTTCCACTGTCCCTGACTGCCTTCTGACTTTCCACTTCTAGTTCTTAAGATTCTGTGACACTGAGATCCAGCTGTACCACTAGTAGACAAAAAGTACTGATGTCTTCCACTGAGTCCCTGAGACCGGGGGTGTGGAAGGGAGACAGGTGGGCCGGATATGTTTGGTGAATTCAGGTACTCTCCCTGCAAGTGCTGTCCACTCAGAATCAGGCCCACGGGCCATCCCAGCTCTGGATGCTCTGATCCTGAGGGCTAAGCAGCCCGGCCCTGGTCACAAAGGTCCTGGAGCTGGGGGGGGGGGTCTGCTGGGGAGGCCCAGGGACATCCGGAATGACCTTTTCTTTCCTCCTCAGAGACTAATGGAGAGGCAGAAAAGAAAGGAAGAAATAGAAAAAGGACTTCAGTTCATTCAGTAAGTCTTTTTTTTTTAGGACTTCGGGGGCTGGGAACTTGGTTTGTTGGCAGCCCCTTCATTGGGTGGGACAATGGGGTGTGTGTATGTGTGTGTGTGAGACTGATTCTGAGTGAGCGTGCAGCTGTGGGGCTACACAAGTGTTTACCTGCACTCATACGTAGACTTTCCCCCCCATACACATAAGACACCTTATTATCTTAAACAATTTACAGACACTCCAGCCTATGTTATGGGTTTCATTTGTTGTGTGTGTCTAGACCTTTGCTTTCAGAAGAATAGGTAACTTCCAGCATGGAACCTCTCTCCCCTAAAGCAGAGTTGTCTGGGACACTGAAAGCCCCGCCCCCCCCCTTGTCCAGGGTTCCACAGCCAGGATGTGTCCAAGGTGGGACTTAAACCCAGGTCTTCGTGAGATCCAAACCTTTCCCTCTGTCTACTGCCCCAAGGCCTTGATGGATCATGCCACCCCGTGTTAAGGTGAAGCACGCTATGTCGGACTTCCGGGGTAGCCAGGGCCGGGGAGGAGCTGTTTTCTGCTCTCCCTGCATCCCCCCTCTCCCATTCCCCAGGAGGTGGTGAGCCCCGGCCCCTCAGAGATATCCCTGATTTGTCCAGTGATTCCTCGGCCCTGCCGACATTTTGTGGCTGGCCCCACTCGCTGCTGCCACCGAGCAGGGAGAGGCTTCCTTCCACGGGGACAGATTAGGGCAGGATGCCCCCAAAAGGAAAGCCCAAGAGCTTTGGTTATGGAGAATTACCCAGCAGCACCCTCCCGCTCCCGCACGCCCTGGGCAGAACCGCCTGCAGACTGCCCCTGCCTCTGGTCATCCGAGGAGCTCCTCCCCCTCTCTCTGCCCAGATGACCCCCTGAGCTTCCCCGTCAGAGAGCGCCCAACTCCTGAGCTCAAGAGCACTGGGGGGCGGGGCGGAGGGGGAGGGCCTGCCTACTGCAGTCACTCAGGCGGGCGAGTTTTGGTTTACGCGTTTGGTTTTTGAGTGGACCAGTGACTTTACTGGCAGGGGACCCCAAAGAGTAAATCTGTTCATGTGGATGGGCACCTGCTCGCTTGGCAGCTTCTGGTCTCTGAGCATTGCCAGGGTGCTGAGATGAATGGCTTATCCAGGGTCACGGGAGCAGGAAGTGCCAGGTGTGAGGCTTGGACCCGGGTCTTCCTGACTCTGAAGCCGGCTCTGTCCACTTGAGGGGCTGCTTCTCTCAAGTGTCGCCATCGGGCAATGCTATATACGGATGGAAGGAATCTATGGACTGGACTGGGAGCTCCCTGCGGGCAGGCTAGTCTGCTGACTTAAGGTGCTCTGCTGCTGGTAGCTGCTTGGTGTTGATGAGTCACTTACTCACTCTGTGCCTCACTTTCTTTATCTGTAAAATGAGAGGGTTGGACTCGATGACTTCCAAGGGCCTTTTCACCCCTAAATCTGTGATCTTAGGAAGTCAGGGTGAAGCTGCTTGGGCTGTGCCGAGATCAGGAGAATGACCTTAGAATAGGGGATGTCAGAGCTGGGAGGGAGCTTAGGACAGGGAATGGCAGGGCTGGGAGGGAGCTTAGAACAGGAAATGGCAAGGCTGGGAGAGGGCCTTAGAACAGAGAAGAACATGACCAATGTGGGAATTTGCTTTGTTTGACTAGATATATTTGCTACAAAGATTTCATTTTTTTTTTCTTTTCCTTTTTCCCCCTGGGGAGGAGGGCAGAGAAGGAGAGTAGAGAAATGCTTGTTAATTGAAAAATCATCAGAGAACATCAGGACTTGGAGAGGGCTTAGAACCAGGAATGTTGGGGCTGGGAGGGAGCTCAGAGATCATCGTAGTCCAACTTACTCTTTTTTTGGGGGGGGTGAGGCAGTTGGGGTTAAGTGACTTGCCCAGGGTCACACAGCTAGTAAGTGTTAAGTGTCTGAGGTCGGATTTGAACTCAGGTCCTCCTGAATCCAGGGCTAGTGCTCTATCCACTGTGCCACCTAGCTGCCCCCCAACTTACTCTTTTTACAGATGAGAACACTGAGGCTCAGAGAGTGACATGACTTATCCAAGGTTACAAAGCTTTGAGCAATGAAGACTGCAACCCAGGAATGAGCCTTCTAGCGCACTCCCTAGGCCAGGACTGCACATGAGCTCATCTATTTCTTCTACAAGTGGTCCTTCTCCTTTCTTAGCCGGGCGTGGACCCATTTCTCATACAATCTCTTTGTAAATATTTTAGTGACTCTGGTGTGTGAGGCTCTGAGCTGTGGGAGTCGCAAGGACAGATGAGATGTCATTCTGACCCTCAGCGGGCTTGTGATCAGGGTGGGAATTTAAGGAGTCACCAGCATGAGAATGTATTAGCAGGATGTGGCGTCAGGTGCGCTAGGAAACAATGGAAAGGGCCCTAGGTTGGGAGTCGAAAACTCCCGTTCAGATCTGGTTTTGGCAGCTGTGTGGCCCTGTGCCAACGGCCTGCCCTCTCTAGCCTCAGTTTCCTTTTCTGAAAAGTGAGAGGGCTCGACAGTGAGGCCTCTGAAGTCCATCCTCAGTCTGGATGCAATGAGGTCCTGATTTGAGAAGCTCCGGGTGAGGGGGAACGATCCCTGTCGAGGGGGCTGATCTCTGGAAGTCTTTCCAGAGCCCATGATGCCAATGCCGGGCCTCCGCGTAGCCCGTGCTTGTTTATTATATGTTTGTGACTCCGTCGATTGGACTGGATTCATTCAATGAAATATTTGAAAGCTTCTTCCCAAATGTGTGGTTAAAGCAGTGAGGAGTCTGGCCTGGCTAGACCTCAGAGACAGCAGGGGACTGAGCCCGAGCGCCAGATTCGAAGTCAGAGGACCTGGGTGTATATCCTGCCTTGGTCACTGCCTGGGTAGCTTAGGTAAGTGCTTTCCTCTCTCTGAGGGTTGGTCTCCAGGTCCCCTGAGGCCCCTTCCAGCTCTGGGTCCAAGTCCTTTGATTTCTTGACCCTAGGGCACAGGAGGAAGTGTGGTGGGAAGGGAGCCAGGCAGGGGATTCCGCTTGGAATCCTGCCTCCCATCCTGCTTTAGGAGTCACAAAGCACTTTACCAATGCTCTCTTCTGAGCTCACAGCCCTGCGAGGGAGGTGATATTGCTGCCCCCATTTTACAGATGAGGAAATGGAGCTCCAGCAGGATTTGAACGGAGGCCTTCCTGATGCCAATCCAGCTAAGTGACCCTGGACACATCATCTCAGTTCTGTGGATCTCCACTTCTTTCTCTTCAAAATGGGAATTGTAGCGCCTGTGGGACCCATCTCATAGAGTTAGGTGAAGACCAAACACCAGAGCTCTTTGTAAACCTTAGCGTTCTGTAGAACTTCATTATTATTAGGTTGGGGGCAGATTGTGCCCTTAGGCTTGGAGTGAGGAAGACTTCTCTTCCCGAGTCCAAGTCTGGCCTCAGACACTCACTAGCTGTGTGACCCTGGGCAAGTCACTTATTTAACCTCGTTTGACTCAGTTTCCTCCTCTGTAAAATGAGCTGGAGAAAGAAGTGGCAAACTACTCCAGGATCTCTGCCAAGAAAACCCCCAATGGGGTCATGAAGAGTCAGACACGACTGCAGCAACTCAACAATATGGGAGTGGCACTATCGGGGAAGTTTCAGACTACATGATATCTTAAGGGTCCTCTGGGCTTGGCTCTAAGATCCTCGAGCTGAGTATTCTGGGAGTCAACATTCTGTGGCCATAGGAGAGAAGAGCCTCAAATGCCAATGAAAGGACAAGGCCATTCTGTTGGCCCAATGAGAGAGGGTGATGAGTGTAGTCTACCCACCCACCCATCCGTCCAACCATTCATCCCTCCCTCCTTCCATCCATTCATTCATCCTTCCCTCCATCCATCCATCTATCCATCCATCTTCTACCATCCATCCATTCATTTATTCAAAATATATTTATTAATCACTGATTGTGTGTGGGAAGAGAGAGATATGACCCCTGGCCCTATGTTCCGGGCACTTACATTTGAAAAGGGGAGAAGGATGAAGGACAAATAGTGAAGATAAAAGGGAGAGAGGAATCTCTATAAAGGCCAGGTGCACATCCAGGCTTCTGTTCCCTCAGGGAAAATTTCAGAGATTATACCTGAGTTGGGCCTTGAAGAAAGGGATGGATTTCAGAGGTGAGAAAGGAGTGCCCAGTGACTCAGAAGACCTGAGTAAGCCACCCTACTGCTTTAACTAATAGGTTAAAGGCTTGCCAGAATTTATACTGTCATTCAGTATGAGGAATTCTATTTTTATAGAAAAAGTGTAATTCGCTGATTTGTCCCATTTGTTGTCCACCCCTGGGGAAAATCTAGTTATCATGTAGCCCAGCTAAAATTCTGTGCGTCGTCACCGCCATCACCACCACCACTACCACTACTACCACCTGCTGTTGCGACTGCTACTATGACTATGACCACGACTACTGCTAGCATTTATGTAGTGTTTTAAGGTTTACAAAATGCTTTACAAATATTTCATCCAATTCTCACCATAACCCTGGGAGGTAAGTGCTATTATTACCCTGGTTTAAAAGATGAGGAAACTGAGGCAGATAGCTGTTAAGTGACTTGTCCAGGGTCACTGATACATGTCAGAGGTTGGATTTGAACTCAGGCCTGGTGCTCTGTCTAATGAGCCACTTAGCTGGCAGCTAGATAATAAATGTTGACTGTGGACAATGGCAATAATGGGGAAAGATTGGAAGAATTGGGCCTAGCAGGCTACACAGAACCCCATCTAGAGGGATCTTATCTCCCCGCCTGCCCCCAGGCGGATGCTTGGACCCAGGTCTTACCTGGCACATATTTCCTTATGTCCTTAGGTCCACGATATCACTAAAGCAAGAAGATTATGAGGTAGGTGAACTCCCCCTGGAAAAGGGGTGACCCTGAAGAGGGGCACAGAATAGTCAGCCTCTTCCCCAGCCCTCCAGGCTCCATCTCCAGGAGGACATGGGCCCGGGGTGGGAACCGCTCCCCTCCCTGCTGGAGGCCACAGGGGCAGGGCAAGGATTGGTCCTTGGGGAGCAGATGTGCTTCCAGGGGTTGGCTGTTGGAGGGTGGTGGAGCTTCCCACCTGTTCTCCCCACATCTGGATGTCTCTCTCTTGCCCCTCTGTGGGAGCCCAGGCCTTCCTCCACAAGTTGGTTTGGAACCTGTTTGCCGAGGGGAATGACTTGTTCCGGGAGAAGGACTTCAAGCAGGCGTTGGTGCAGTATGTGGAGGGGCTGAATGTGGCTGACTATGCTGCCTCCGACGAGGTGACCCTGCCCCGAGAGCTCCTCTGTAAGCTACACGTCAACCGAGCTGCCTGCTATTTCAACATGGTGAGGACCCCGGCTGCCCAGCAGGGCCATCAGCCTTCTCCCAGCCTGCTCTGCTCTGCTGCTCCTTCAGCCTCCAGCATCCTCTGTCCCCAGCCTCCCCCGGCCTCCATGCACAGCTCCCAACTCCTCCTGCCTCCACTGCTTCTACTTCTTCCAACCCCCTTTCATTATTATAGCCTCCATATCCTCCAGCTGCCTCAAATCTCCTTCCAGTCCTACAGCCTCCAATTGAGTTCTGGCCCCCTTCTGTCCAACAGCTTCCAAAGTCTTCCATCCACTCTCTCTGAATCCCTGACATTCTTTTGGAAGGGGGCGGTGATCAGAGGAGTGCTTCCTCCCACCATTTTGATGAGTCTACAGGGCAATGAGTCTTTGTTTAGACCCTGGATTCTCTCCCTCTCTCTCTCTCTCTCTCTCTCTCTCTCTCTCTCTCTCTCTCTCTCTCTCTCTCTCGGTAAGCCCACTGGCACCCTGCTAAAAGCCCAAAGTTGGGAGCATCAGAGGTTCAAATGATTTGGCTGATGGGAAACTGCCCTTTGGCCATCCCTCAAAATGGGACTCCATTCGTTCATTCATTCATTCATTCATTCATTCATTCATTCATTCATTCATTCACTCACACCTTCACACCTTCATTCATTCGCACCTTTATTCATTCATTCATACCTTCATGCCTTCATGTTCTAGGCACTAGGGAAGATTCCTTAAAACTATTAACCCAGGATCAGAATTTGTGCTGTCCAGGATTTGGGAACTTCCCCAATAACTGAGGGCTAAACCCTTTACAACCCAGTGTTTCCATTTTAATTTTTCTTTTATGGGAAGCTCTCAAAAATGGATGGCACAATAGCAACAATGTAATACTAGTAATAAACTAAAAATATCCTGGTGAACTCAGCCAATGAAGGTGCTGACCAGTGTCCTGGGTAAGAATGTTGTCCACAACTAGTAAAAGCAAAGCATGCTCTTTTTTTTTTTAATTTAAAATTTTTTTAATTTTACATATAAGGTATTTTATTTTTTCCGTTACATGTAAAGATAGTTCTCAACTTTTGTTTATACAAGCTTTACAATTTCAGATTTTTCTCCCTCCCTCCCCTCCCTCCCGCCTCCCCTAGACAGCAGGTAATCTGATATAGGTTATATCTATATATCTATATACATATACATATATATACACATAATAACATTAATCCTATTTCTGCATTAGTCCTGTTATAAGAGAAAAAATCAGAGCAATGATGAAAAATCTCAAAATAGAAAAAAAACAACAGCACCAAAAACAAAAGAAATAGTATGGTTCATTCAGCATCTATACTCCACAGTTTGGTTTTTTTTTTTCTTGGATTTGGAGATCCTCTTCTATCACGAGTTCCCTGGAACTCTTATGTACCATTGCATTGGTGAGAAGAATATAGTCCATCACAGTAGGTCAATACTCAATGTTGATGATACCGTGTACAATGTTCTTCTGGTTCTGCTCATCTCACTCATCATCAGCCCACATAAGACCTTCCAGGTTTCTCTGAACTCCTCCTGCTCATCGTTTCTTACAGCACAATAGTATTCCATTGTATTCATATACCACAACTTGTCCAGCCATTCCCCAATGGATGGGCACCCCCTCAACTTCCAATTCCTTGCTACCACATAAAGAGCAGCTATAAGTATTTTTGTACATGTGGGTCCCTTTCCCCTTTCCATGATCTCTTTGGGAAAAAGACCTAAAAGTGGGATTGCTGGGTCAAAGGGCATGCACAGCTTTACCGCCCTTTGGGCATAATTCCAAATAAGCATGCTCTTTTTAATCATGATCTCCACCCAGATGTCTGTACTCCCCAAGCTCCGTGTGACAAAAGTCTTTTAAAATGGAAGGACCAAGCAAAGACTAAATCATATGGGAACAGGGTAAGGTGTATGGCAACCCTGTCGATCTCTTTGCACCTAGAGCCATCCCAAGGATGCTCCAAGTGAATTTAGACATAATGAGCTACTATTTTGAATCAACCAAACCCTACCCCCCCCCCATTATTTTTGTCCAAGGGCAGCTAGGCGATGCTGTAGTGGATAGAGCATTGGGCTTGAAATCAGGAAGTCTCATCTTCCTGGATTCAAATCTGGCCTCAGACACTTACTGGCTGTGTGACCCTAGGCAAGTCACTTTACCCTGTTTGCCTCAGTTCCCTCACCTGTAAAATGAGCTGGAGAAGGACATGGCCAACCACTCCAGTATCTGTGCCAAGAAAACCACAGATGGGGTCACAGAGAGTCAGACACGACTGAAAAACCACTCAGCGACAACAAATGTTTTTGTCGACATAACGTTCGATAGAAAACAAAAGGGCATGATGGCGACGGTTTCTATCTGGACTCCGCTGCAAAAGAGAAGAATGAGCTGAGAAAGGCAACTCACTTGTCTAAAGCACCTTAAGGTTTTCAAAGCCTTCTCCAAACCCTGTGGCGGCTGGCCTGCAAAGATGATCACCCCCATTTTACAAATGAGAAAACTGAGGGAGGTGAGGTGAAGTGACCTAGAATTCTAGAGTTAGAGATGGCTGGGCACAACCCTCTCTTTATGGTGAGGAAACTGAAGCATGCTGAGGTGAAATGACTTGCTCAAGGTCACACAGGGTGTGGGTGTGATCATGAGCAAGGCACATGAGCCCTCTGAGCCTCAGTTTCCTATCTGTAAAAGCAAGGTTTGGATTGGCTGACCTCCACAGCTTCTCAGAGGCTGGATTTGAACTCGGTTCTCTGGACTCTCGCTCCAGCCATCTTTCCACTTGGTGATTTTGTTCGTCTCCAAGGATGCTTAGGCATTTCTGTGGGGCCTCCACCATTATTTCCCGGTGTAAGAGAGAGAGTGGAGGGGAGTGGGCAGAGCACCAACTTCAGTGTTAGAAGGCCTGGGTTCGAGTCCTGCTTTCTGTGCTCAGTACATTGTGGCCCCAGGCGGGTGCAGCTTCTCTGGAAACCTCAGCTTCTTCCTTAAAAAGGGGGTGGTCATTCTTATATTATCTGCTTTCCAAGGCTGTGGGAAGAAGCTTTGTAAGCCTTCAGTGGTCAGTCAGTCAGTCAATAAACGTTTATAAAGTGCCTACTGAGTGATAGGCTCTGTGCTAAGTGCTGGGGACTACAGACAATCTCTTCCTGTTTGAAGAGGGAGGCCCTGTAGACGTGGACATTGCTGTGATTATTTTGGCTAATGGGGGTGTAGACACAGGTGAGATGTTGGACCTAGGGGTGAACACCTCGGCAATACTGGGTATGCTGTGTTCTTTGTCTCCCTGCCCCCGTTCCCTGCTAAGGTGACCCAGTGGCTGTTGTCACCCAGCAGCCCGGTGGAGGGCCCCCAAAGTAGACAAGAGCTAGTCTGTCTTCTCTCTCTTTGGCGGTCCTGCTGGATTTCCCATTGTCTCCATTCCAAGCTCTCAGCCCCCTCTCCAGCCCTCCTTCCAAATCTCCCCAAGCCCCAACCTCTCTTCTGCCCAAGCCTTTAACCTCTCTCCAACCCAGCCCTCTGGGTGGGGGCAGGGGCTGTAGCCTGGGCTGGGGAGGGAGGAGGGGTGGGATCGAGTGACCCCTTGTGCTTACAGGGCCTGTATGAGAAGGCACTGGAAGACAGTGAAAAGGCTCTGGGGCTAGACCCAGAGAACATCCGAGCCTTGTTCCGGAAAGCCAGTTCCCTGAATGAGCTGGGGCGCCACAAGGAAGCCTACGAGTGCAGTAAAACGTGCTCCATCTCTCTCCCCCACGTGAGTGTGTTGGGGCCGGATGACCCAGTGGTCAGGGCGGATGGGGGAGGGGGATTGGAGGTTGCCTTGCTGAGAAGGGGGTGGTGCCGGGTGGCACCCAAGTGTGGTCCAGGCAGAGAAACTGAGGGGGAGCCATGAAGTGGCCTAGGCCAAGTCGGGAGCAGGGCAGCACCCAGTAGGTCAGCCTGTGACAATTTCCCTTGTGTGGTTGTCAGTGAAGGCAGGTCTTCCACAGTGATCACACGCTGGGCATGTTCTCTGCCCAGAACTGTTCTCTCTTCCATTTGCTCTGGATCCCCCGGAGCACAGTGGAAAGAGCAGGCTTTGGAACGGGAGCACTGGGGTTCAGATCCTAGCCCTGACACTTCCTGCCTGGGAACCACTTGGGCCTCAGTTTCTTCATCTGTAAAGGGGGCTAAGCAGACTAGAAGACCTCAGAAGTCCCTTCCAGCTCCCGGTCTCCCACTGCGGGGTGCCCTTGTCCTTCCTGCCCTGCTTGGTCCAGCCTCCACTGGACTTAGGGAGGGGCAGTATGGAAAGGAAAGGTCCAAGGGAGTCAGTGGCCAGGCATAAAGTGGGCCGATATGGGAAGTGGGTCGCCTTGACACACGTCGTTCGGCCCGCTGGTCACGCTGCCTCCAGATGCATCGGTTCGTTCATCTGTTCAGTGCCTAGTGAGCAGTTGCTGTGCACCTAGCCCTGGGCTGGGGTTCCAGTGAAGGATGCTAGGAAGAGGTGAGCCCGTTCCCAGCTCTGCTGCACAGTGGCCATGTAACTCTGCTTAGCCTTCCTTCTCCCTTTGGGAAATGGAAATAATAATGCTTAGTTTGCCTGCCTCACCAGGCCGGCAAAGATCAAATGAGGTAATGAATGAGAAAGCCCTTTAAGAAGTGAGAAGTGTGAGGCAGTTAGGCCCTGGAGGCAAGAGGATCTGAGTTCAAATGCAGATACTTAGTAGCCGTGTGACTCCCGGCACTTAGTTTAATCCCATTGCCTCCAAAAAATAAAAGTGGGGCAAATGGATAGTCTCTGTACTCCTCTCTAAGAGTTGGCCTCGGGGCAGGTAGGTGATGCAGTGGATAAAGCACCAGCCCTGGAATCAGGAGGACCTGAGTTCAAATCTGGCTTCAGACACTTGACACTAACTGTGTGACCCTGGGCAAGTCACTTAATCCTCATTGCCCTGCTCCCCCCCCCCAAAAAATTGCATTGAGAGTTGTCCTCTTCCCTCTAATTCTGGTAAGTCACAACTTTCCTGTTTCCTCATCTGTGAAATGGGGATAATGAAGGCACCCCGCTTCACAGGGTTGTAGCAGGATCAAGAAAAAGCATGGCAGGAGCACCGGCCCTGGATTCAGGAGGACCTGAGTTCAAATCCAACCTTAGACACAACACTTACTAGCTGTGTGACCCTGGGCAAGTCACTTAACCCCAATTGCCTCACCCCCCCCCCAAAAAAAAAGAAAAGAAAAGAAAAAGCATTGGCAGGAACTTTGCAAACCTTGCCAGGCTCTGCTCTCTGGGCCTCAGTTTCCCCAGCTGTAAAAGGAGAGAGTTGGGCTGAATGACCTTTCGGCTTCTTCCGGTCCTAGATTTATGGGACTGTCATAAATAGGGCCATGATACCAGATTGGGTGGGGAGAATGTGTCTAGATGGAGAAGATGGGGATATGACCTTCTCTCCCAGGCTGCCTCGGGCATCTCAGTAAACTCCCTTGTTAAGACCCTGGTCTTCATTTAAAACCGCAACCGCAATCACTTCGGAGTGTTTTGTTGTTTTTTAAAATAGAGTTAAGATGCTCATAGCTGACTTTGGAAAAGATGTCAGCAAAACACAGCCTGACTTTCCCCTGAATGATAAAAAACATTAAGGAGAGATTACTTTTTAGATAGTAGAAAATGCTGGGCATTTCCCACAGACAAAATTATAATTATAATACGAGGTAGGGAGTGATGGGAACAAAAGAGAGAGCCATGCAAAGTGCTTTAGGGAAATTTGAGTAGGGAGAGAAGACTTTCATCTGGGAAGCAAGGAAGAAATGAATTAGGGAAAGATTCATGGAGACAGCGATACCCCAACTGAGCCTTGAAAGGAGATAAAGATCCTGAAGGGTGAGGGTGAGGTGGGCACTGCACGCACCTGTGTGGAGGTGGGAGATGCAGGATGGGGGGGGGATTTAAATTCATTTTGAGCCATTAGGAGAGACAGTCTTCTTTTTTGTATCCTGGCTCCTTTAGTGAAGCATATGAACTCCTCCAAATAATGTTTTTGAATGCATAAAATAAAATACATAGGATTACGAAGGAGGCCAATTCTATTTAGATATGATTATCTAAATATTTCTTTAAAAAGCAAACTAATGGGGCAGCTAGGTGGCGCAGTGGATAGAGCACCGGCCCTGGAATCAGGAGGACCTGAGTTCAAATTTGGCCTCAGACACTTAACACTTACTAGCTGTGTGACCCTGGGCAAGTCACTTAACCCCAATTGCCTCACTAAAAAAAAATAAATAAATAAAAATAAAAAAGCAAACTAATTCATGGGCTCCAGGTCAAGAACTCCTCCACTAAAAGGAGCTTTCTTCCTATCTCCTAATCTGTCTTCAGTTTCCCTTTAACCGTGTTGGTGCCTCCCTTTCCAGTTTGGACAGAGACGTGAGCCCAATGAGAACTAAGCAGTTCTGCCTTCTCTCGGTTGTTTGAGGCAGGAAGGTGTTGTTTGCCCTGCTGTTTAAATAGTCTGTGTCCATCTTGCCTTCTTATATACCCTTAGCCACCTGCTGTCTCCTTGATCTTCAGACAGCCTCTCTTTAAGGCTGTTAGGGGCTGTTGTCTCCATTTACCGATGGACAAATAACAGCACTAGTATGGTACTTTCAGATTTTCAAAGTGCTTTGTAAATGTTATGGGGCGGCTTGGAGGACACCTTGGTGCATAGAGCTGTGGGGGCCTAGAATCCGGACCTTCTTGAGTTCAAATCTAGCCTCAGACCCTTCCTAGCTGTGTGACCCTGGGAAAGTCACTCCACCCTGTTTGCCTCTGTTTCTTCATCTCTCAAATGATCTGGAGTTGGAATGGCAAACAGCTTCGTTATCTTTGCCAAGAAAACTCCACATGGGGTCGTGAAGGGTTGGACGTGACTGAACATCATGAACGTTACCTCACTTGATCAGAAAGAATCCCAGGCTTCTGGAGGTCTTAGCTCAGCCATATTTAGCACTACATTATTTAATGTTTTAGTAATGCTGTTATTAACCATCATGATGATAACTCAGAACAGGAGATGTCAGGGCTGGGAGGGGCCTTAGAACAGGGAAGGTCAGGGCTGGGAGGGGCCTTAGAACTAGGGAATATCAGAGCTGGGAGGGGCCTTAGAACAGGGAAGGTCAGGGCTGGGAGGGGCTTTGGAGATCATCCGTTCCATTCCCCTCATTTTACAGAGAAGGAAACTGAGGCCCAGAGGGATAAAGGGTCCCGACTAAAGGCCACATAGCATAAAGTGGCAGAGGGAGGGGCAGAACCCAGATCTCGGATCTCCCGGCCCAGTCTTCCCCACCACACCATGCGTGAGCTGATGTGCTGGCTTGGATTTTTTCCATCCCTTCCTTTGGACGTCCCCTTTTTGGGCTATCTGCTTCAGGCAGTGATAAAAATAGAACTCACGGCCGATTGGAGAGGAGGGAGGGGTCATGGAGGTCCGCCTTGGATCAGTCAGTCAATCAATTAATAAGCACTTACTAAATGCCTAGTGTGTGCCTAGCACTGTGCCAGGTTCTGAGGATGCCAAGTCTGTCCTTGGGGAGCTTTCCTTCTGACAGGAATGGGTAAAAGGTGTCTCCAGATCACTACTTCCTCGGGGTTGTGGCCCCTGACGTCTCATGGAAACAGAAGAGCCAGGGAGGTTGGGCTGGGGTGGGGGGTGGGGGGGAAAGTGTGCCTTTTTTTAACCCCTAAAAAAGCTCCAAAGTCCATCTACCTGATGCTTGTAATCAGGGGGTGGGCTGATAAGTGTTTAACAACCGGCTCTCTGAAAAGCAGGACACGCTTTAAAATTTAATCTGCATTATTAATAACATCTTCTCCATCACTTGATTCCAGATAAACAACAAAATAACTCAAACCCTCACCTGTATCGTGTGCTGATTTCTGAGGTGTAAATGCTCACACTGAAAATTTAACAATCAGCTCTCACAAGTTGCTATGCTTGTAGGGTTTTCAGAGGCAGGGGAGGGAGGGGTTGGGGAAGAACCTGAACTAGCCAGGGAGAAGGTCCAGGTGAGGGGGACAAAGAGGCAGGCTCAGGGGGAGGCGGGGAAGGGGGGGGTCCAGATTTCATCACTTCTACCTTTGGGGCCCAAGCAGCCCAACCTCTTTTCTCCCTCTTGCCTCCCCCAGGATGAAAGCGTCACTCAGCTCAGTCGGGAGCTGGCCCAGAAGCTGAGGTTGCCGTGCAGAAAAGCCTATAAGAGGCCTCAGGTGGGCAGGAACCCTGGAGCAGGGCGGGGGGAGTGGGCGCTGGGACTGCCTTTGAGCAGGCAGGCCAGTTTGCTGCCAGACTCAGCCCCGCCGGGTGGTTTCCTGGGGTTGGTCCAGTCTGAGCCCGAGATGGCTGGGTGGTAGAGAATCTCCCAGCCTCAGTCATTGAGGGGCCCTCCAGGGCTGGCTCTGGGACTGGTTGGGACAGAAAAGGCTTAGGGACGGGATCATTTTCCAGGGAGATAAGACTCACAGGGAGCAAGAGATTTGCCAGACCTCGGCATAGGTACAAATACTAAACCAGAGACAGACTCAGTTTTCCTCAGCACACAGAGAGACAGACAGAGATAGAGGAAGACACGGGGAGGGAGAGAGGGAGGGAGCAGGAACTTAAGCACTTCCCATGTGCTTCTGGGCTGAATGCTTGGTATACAAATACAAACAACCAAGACAGCCCCTGCCCTCAATGAGCTTACTTTTTTTTTTTTTTTAGTGAGGCAATTGGGATTAAGTGACTTGCCCAGGGTCACACAGCTAGTAAGTGTTAAGTGTCTGAGGTCAGATTTGAACTCAAGTCCAGGGCCGGTGCTCTATCCACTGTGCTACTTAGCTGCCTCCAATGAGCTTACTTTCTAAGGAGGGAAGAGAGTACAGAGAGGGAAGCTAGAAGTGGAGGGGGGAGGGTGGCCAGGAGGAACCACAATGGAGGGTGGCCAGGAAGGAGCCAGGGAGGCCTGGTTCTGGGCAGGAGAAGGTAAAAGGTCACCTGTCAGGGCCTGGGACCCCAAGGGCAGAGGCCAGGCTTCTGGGGGTGGGGGCCCCTGATGGTGATGACCGCTTGAGTGTACACAGCATGGCCTAATTCTACATATACTGTAGAATTCACAAGGACAAGGGCCTTCCAGAAATGCCCTGGGCAAATACAACAGGCTGGTGGAGGAGCCAAGAGGGTCCCCACAGGGGCAGAATGGACGTGAATTCTTGAGGATTGAGGGTGGATGTCTGTGCTTGGAGATGTCCACATGCTAAAAAGTGCATGGCATGGTCATGGCGATATTGTCCATAATCCTCATCTCTCCCCTCTCCTCTCCTCCCCCCCCCCTTCTCTGTCTCTGTCTCTCTCCTTCCTTCCCTCCCTCTCTTCCCCCCTCCCCCCACAGGAATTGGAAACCTTCTCACTGCTCAGTAACGGTACCTCGGCTCCCTTAGCAGATCAGGTAGGTTGGACCCTATACCTTTGCCTCTGAGCGGGTGTGCACAGTGTGTGCACATGCTTTGGGCCCCCTGTCATTGGGCAGACTCAAAAAGGAAAGCAAATTGTGATTCCTCCCAGGCCTTCAGGGCATTCTGGCCAATGCCTTTGTGCCCCGCCCCCCTGCCCCCCACATTTGTCCACTGGTGGGAAAGAGCACATTTGGAGTCAGAAGATCCGGGTTCAAGATCTGCTCTTCTGCTTACTTGCCAGGAGACTATGGGCCAGTCATTTCCCCCATCTGAGCCTATTTCCTCTTCTGTACAATGAGGGTAATGTTGGCCCCGCCCCAGCCTGAGCTGCTTTAAATAGGGCACTTGGGATCCCCAGGGCTCTGAGGAGAGTGTGCCCAAAGCCTTCCCGGGATTTCCTGGGATTCACCTCAGGCCCTGCCTTGGTGGTGCTGGGGGAATCCTAGCAGTCACTGGTTTCCCTCGTCCAGGTTTCTGTGCTCATTCTTCACAGTGCTAGAACACAGCTGGGAAAGATCCTAGAACACAGAATATAAACTGTCCAGGCAGGGAGGGGCCTTAGAACAGGGAATGTCAGGGAATGTAGCTGGGTGAGAAGATCTGAGTTCAAATCTTGCCTCAAATACTTACTAGCTGTGTGACCCCGGACAAGTTGACCTTAGTCCTGCCATAGTTGCTTTAACTGCAGAGTGGAGATAGCAATAGTACCTACTTCCCAGGGTTATTCTGAGGAACAAGTGAAATAATATTTGAAAAGCTCTTTGCAACCCTTAAAGCGCTCTATAAATACTAGCTTTTACTATCATAATAGAATAATAATTATGTAATTAAAATTCTTATAATATATTATAATATAATGAAGCTTAGATACTCTGGCCACGTAACGAGAAGATGGGACTCATGGGAAAGACCCTGACATTGGGAAGATTGAGGGCAGAAGGAGCGGGGACGGCAGAGGAGGAGAGGGATCGAGGAATGGTGCCGTGGACACAATGGCATGAGCTGGCACAGGCTTTGAGAGATCGTGGAGGACAGACGGCCTGGCGTGCCGGGGTGCGGGGGTCACGAGAAGTTAGACGACCGAGCAACCAAACTGTAATTAAATGCGTAAAATTAATTAAATATGGAGGATTACCGAGGAAAGAGGTTCGCTACATTGAAATGCAGCCTGCAACAGGAAGACTGTGGCCGCCTGTGACATGACGGTAGTTTTGAAGTAGTGGCCAGTGCAGGAGAGCTTGCTGTCTGCGGGAGAACCCCGGAAAAGAACCTGAGCGGCTGTCTAGTGCAGCCTATCACTGAGCAGGGATCCCCCCACCAACCTCCCCGACGAAGGGCCGTCCGGTCTCTGATTGACTGGGCAGATGACTCACCTTCCTGATCCGTAAAATGGGAATGAGAAGGTAGCAAAAATAGGCTCTTGCTCGCTGTAGAATTCAGTGAATCACTTCGAGACGTTGTCTCTTGAGTGTATTAGAAAGGCAACAACTTGGAGCAATGTTTGATCGTGTTCTCCGGAGGATCAAATGAAATGGGGTCATGGACAAATTCCCTTCCCCTCTCAGAGCCTGTTTTCTCATCTGTAAAATGGGAATTAGCCGCACACGGGCTAACACAAGAGGTTGCTGTTCTGTGACTCTTAAACCATTATAGAGTCCTTGGGGCATAGACAGGGGCCGGGCTGGCCTTGGAATCTGGATGAACCAAGTTCAGATCCTGCCTCTGATAACGGCTCAGTGCCCCAGAGACATCCCTAGGACTTTATGGGAAGGAGGAGCTGCGATTTGTCTCAGTGAAGGAAGTTTCCACACCAGGCATTCCCTGTAGGGGTGGTGAATTTACAGATCTTCCCCATCACCTCCTCCAAAAAAGAAAAAGGCAAAAAGTGCATCAAGCTAAAATCTGCCTGCCTCTAACTCCTACCCATTTCTTCCAGTTCTTCTCCCTGGGACCACACAGGGGAAAGGGGACTCCCTCTTTGAGGCTGTCAGCCCCACACCTATTAGAACACAGCTTTCCCCTCCACCCCCAATTTTTGTTATTGCTGCTCAGTCCCATCCAGGTCTTCGTGACCCAACTTGGGGTTTTCTTGGCAGAGATCCTGGAGTGGTTTGCTATTTTCTTCTCTAGCTCTTTTTCCAGATGAGGAAACTGAGGCAAACAGGGTGAAGTGACTTGCCCAGGGTCACACAGCTAGTAAGTGTCTGAAGCTGGATTTGAACTCAGGTTTTCCTGACTCCAGGCCCAGTGCTCTATCTGCTGTGCCACCTAGCTGCCCCCTCCTTCCCAACAAGGGTCCAAATGGGAGAGATTCTGTGGAGCGTCCAGGCTAATGCTGAGGTTATGCATGTGGGAGCCTAGAAGGCTGGTGGATCATACCTTCAACAGAAAGAGGAAAAAAAGGTTTGGGGAGGAGAGACCATGGGAAAAATGACTTGGTTTAGGGATGTTCAAAAGACCTGAGGACAGGAAGCGGAGGCAAGCAGCACGGAGGCTGGCTTCCTCTGCCCTCCATGGACAACTGAAGGTCGGAGAAGGGGACCAGAGCTGGAAGGACCTCGGAGGCCAGTTAGCCGGACCCCCTCGTTTCACAAATAAGGACAGTGAAGCTCCCGTGGGTCACGGGAGCCGAGATCCAGACCTTGGAGGGGACTCAAAGCCAGCCGGTGTCACCCCTTGCCTTGGCCTTCTGGGCTGCTCCTCCCTGGCCCAGGGAGCAGGGGAGGGAGGGGCAGATCAACAGAGCCAAAGGTGCAGAGGCAGGAGTGAGTTTGGTTCAGGGTGGGACAGGGAGGAGTCTGGAGAGAAAGGTGTGGGTTAAAGTGTATTATCCAAGGTTGTTTAAAGCCTTGAACTTGTGGCTCCCCCCTTTCTAATTACACTGTTGGAACTCCTGATAAAGTCGTTTATCTTCCCTAAACTGGGGACCCACACCCAGGAAGGGAGTCTGCACAACCAGAGGTTAAACATTAGCCAGAGAATCAGACTTTCTGAGGCCATGGAGTCTAATCCAGACCTGCTGAACATCCTTGGCAAGTCTCCAGTGCTCCTGGAGATGGCCCATCACACTTTGGATAACTGTCATTGTTAGGGGGCAGATCCAGCCTTGGACACTTCCCCGCCGGGCAAGTCACTTCACCCTGCCTGCCTCACTTTCTTCATCTGTACCATGAGCTGGAGAAGGACATGGAAAACCCCAGATGGGGTCATGAAGGGTTGGATATGACTGAACAACGTCGTTAAGAAGTTTTTCCTCTGTCTTGATAGGAAATGTGCACATCTTCATCTCCTTCTTCCACCCCCAGCCCCTCCACTGCTCCTTGTTCTGCCCTCCGGGGCCAAGTGGACAGTCTGCCCCCTTCCCTTGGACAGCCCTTCGTTACAAGTCATCTTGGCTGAATATCCTCGATTCCTTCTGTCAGTCAGCATTTGGTGGGATCTTCTTCTTTGCCCTCTGAGTGCCCTTCCTCTGAAATTACTCCGAGTCCCCCCCCCCCAGAATGCAGTATCCAGAACCAAGCACAACCTAAGCCAAGCTCACTCTGTACCTGGTGGGCACCATGCTCCATAGGAGCTAGATGTGGCCTGACCTGGGTAGGGGCCAACAGAACGATCCCCTGTCCTGTTCTGCACTCTACAGTTCTCTTTACCTACCTGAAGACCAAGGCAGAGAGGCAGTGTAGTGGATTGGTTAGACCAGCTTAGGCACAGCAAGGCCTGGGTTCACATCCTCCCTCTGACCTGTCCTAGCTGTGTGCCCTTGGGCAAGTCATGACACTTCTCAGTGCCCCAGGTGATGCTTAAGTCCCAGACAGTCCCAGTCACACTGGCATTATCGCCACGGGAAGCTGAGCAGCTTCAGGCTTGGGCAAAGCTTGCAGTCAACACCTCACGCAGTGCACAGTATACAGGAGGTACTTTATAAAGGTTTGTCGATAGATGTTTCTTTCAAATGGGACTTGGCCACACCTCCCTTCTCTTTTACTTGGATGGTTTTTAAGAACTCAAGTCCAGGACTAGGTTTTTTTGGTTACGATTCTTTGCCCTCCGTTTGGCCCGGTGTTCTAGCTAGAGGTCCTAGTTTGGGCAGCCTGCTAGCCTTCCTTCGTGGCTTGTGTGTCATCTGTCATTTGTTTAAGGACAGAGGCCTAGGGCCCTCCACTAGAGACCTCCCTCACTAATGACTGTTCTTTGGGTCTAGCCTCCTGCGGCATGATGTGGCAAAAATAATCCCTGCCCTCAAGTATCTTATGATCTGATGAGGGAAGACATTCATGTATATACAAGATACTGTATACAGAGTCGAGGGAAGGCCAATTGTGGCCACCCACACCTCCCCTGATATCCTGATCTCTTTCTCTCCACAGGGAACATCCAATGGACTTGGCTCTGTAGATGACATTGAAACAGGTAGAGTCCCCATCCTTGTCTGGGAGATGAGTGGATGGTGGCAGTGGGCAGGGCTGGGGGTGGGGGAGGTGGGTGGTTATTCTGTCCCAGGAGCAGGGAAGTCTAAAGGGATGGGCCAAGAGAAGTAGACCCAGGACCATCTAGAGCCTTCCCTTGGCAGGGGTCCCACTATTAGGAAACCTAGACCCTCTGCTTGATTTCAGGAAGTCACTCAATTTTTACCAGCTCTTCAGTGTTCCTTATATTTTTCCACTGGGGTCCCCAAGGGAAGAGGAAGTATTTGATGTCCCCCTACCTTCTTAATCAAAAGCTCCATCCCTAGGAGCAGTTAGGTGGTGCAGTGGATAAAGCACCGGCCTTGGATTCAGGAGGACCTGAGTTGAAATCCGGCCTCAGACACTTGACACTTACTAGCTGTGTGACCCTGGGCAAGTCACTTAACCCTCTTTGCCCCACAAAAAACAAAACAAAAATAAGCTCCAACCCTGATACCCAGCTAGGTGGTAGAGCAGATAGAGTGCTAGACCTGGAATCAGAAAGGATCTGAGTTCTAGTCCTGCCTCAGATATTTATTAGACCCTGGGCAAACTGCTTCATCTCTCTGTGCCTCAATTTCCTTACCTGCCAGAGTTGTTGTGAGGCCCAAATGAAATTTATATATATATATATATATATATGTATATATATATAATACACACACACACACGTTTTATGTAAATGTTAACTCTTACCCAGAAGCCCCAGCTCTCTGGCTCTCCCAGCCTTGGTCTTGCCTCCCCTTTCCACCCTTCCTGCTTGCCCATCTGGTCTGCTTCACCCTAGCAAAGGGAGAGAGACAGCAAAAAAGAGGCAAGAGCTCAGGCAGAGAATGTTGATTCTCTGTGTTCTGCCTCTGACAGAGGTGGGGTGGCCTTCAGGTGGGGAATGAGGCATACCTTGTCATGGTCAGTGTTTTGCAAGGAGGGCTTCTATTCGCTGGGAGGTAGGGAGAAGTCATTTGGAGGTGGCTGGGTGGCTCAGCGGACAGAGCACTGGGCTTGGAGTCAGGGAGCCCTAGGTTCAGATAAGGCCTCAGACACTTACTAGCTGAGTGACCCTGGGCAAATCACTTACCCTCTCTTTACCTTAACCCACTGGAAAATGAAATGGCAAACCCCTCCAGTATCTTTGGTCAGATTCAGTAGAGCCCACAGGACCATAAAGAGTAGAAGATGACTCACCAGCAACAACAATAACAAAAATGGGGAAGAGTCGTTAGGAAATGACAATATCGATAAAATATTTTTAAGAGATTGTTGATTATGAGAGAACCAAGGACCCCCTGAGCTGCTCCTTTCCTTTTTTTTTTTTTTTGGTGGGGCAATGAGGGTTAAGTGACTTGCCCAGAGTCACATAGCTAGTAAGTGTCAAGTGCCTGAGGCCAGATTTGAACTCAGGTCCTCCTGAATCCAGGGCTGGTGCTTTACCCACTGTGCCACCTAGCTGCCCCCTTCTCCTGTCCTAGTGAATGTTTTCCTCAACCCCTCAAGGGCAGGAAATTGGAATATTAATCCACTGACCCTTCATTCATTCATTTATTAAAAAAATGCTTATTAAGTAGCTGCTGTTGCACTCAAAGTTCTCTGCTAGAAAAGACGTGGTCCCAGTCCTTTCCCCCAAATACCCTGTGGGGTTAACACAAATTGTGGTAACTAATCAATAAAAATAATATCGTTGGTCCAAAGGAGGCCTTATGTTTAAAAAAAAAAAAGTCCTAGCTGAGGCCCGAGGAGGAAAGTCATTATTTACTAGGGGCATCCGAGAAGGCTTCCCGGGCTGGAAACCTCAGTGTCCTCCCTAACTTCTCCCACTCCCTCACCTCCGTCATTGGATCCAGTCTTATGGATTCTGTCTTCACCCCGTCTTAGCGATTCTTCTCCTTTCGTCTCACACATCGATCACCATGGTTCAGGTCCCCGTCCCCTCCTGCCTGAACCATTTCAAGGTGTCCGGTTCATCTCTCACACCACGGTCAAAATGAGTCTCCTAAAGCTGAGGAAACCGCCCTGGTGAAAATGATGCTTTTTGATATTTAATGTCCTTCGCAGTCTGGTTCTGCCCTTTCCCCCCTTGATCAATTTCACGTTCTTTTCCTTTCTGTGCTGGAGTTTTAGCCAAGCTTGTCCACGTGCCCTTTCCCAACGTTCTGCATCCCATTTCTCTACGTTCTCCTTCCTCACCTTTACATCTCAAATCTCAAGCAGCTCCCTTCAAGGCTCAAGCTCACTGCCTGTTTCTTCAGTGGAAGTCTTCTCTAATCCCACCCCGTTATTAGCACTCCACCCTCCCCACATGAAATCCCTTTGTTTTCACTGCCACTACATAAAGGAGTTGATCTTTGACCAATCCCCCAACCCAGAAGGCCAAGATTGGAATGCTAAAGCCATGACTAGGTGTGAAACCAGATGCAGAGGTTTGTCCATTATCTAATATCTTCACACCTTTATCTGAACAAATTAAAGAGAACAGCCTCATTGGACAAGCAAAAATGTGATACATCTACCTGAGGTTTTAAATAACTTAGCCCTATGCTGTTGTTACTCTTTTTACTGTACTATCTTAGGAAATGCCTTTGCTAAGAACTGTCTGTGTCTGTTGGCTGATTGTTAATGCGGAGCACACTGGTGGTAGCCCATGACCACAGTGTTTCAAGTACAGGGCCACAGGGTATCCTTAGAACTCACACCAGCAGTCACTTCTCCAGCTTGGGGAAGTAGCCTAGAATGCTGACCGTTTTGTATCGTCATCACCGAGGACAGTGCTGGGCCCACAGGAGCTGATTGATAAATGCTTGCCGAATTGAAGTGAACTGAGTTTTCTACCCCCTTCCCCAGAGGATGCCAAGCCTTCTCTTTCCCTTCCTCAGACTGCTCCATGGACCTAAGATGTCTCACGGCCCCAACGACCGCTTCCATCCCTGGCTGTGATCTCACCCTCCTCTCTGACCCTGAGGCCAAGGGCTCCACCACAACCCTTTTCCCTCCCACCACTGACCTGCTGGCCCCTCCAGAAGGGGCTGGACCCGAGAGCGTGGAGGACTTCTCCGATGGTGATGTCTTTGGGCCAGAACTGGACTCCCTCCTGGATTCATTGGTGAGACTGGTCTCTTGTTCCCCTCCTCTGTCCACCAGGGGGAGCCAGGCACCCCCTCCATGTCCCTTAGTACCCTGGCGTGCCCAGCTTCCCCTGTGTCTGGTTGGTGCAAGCCCACACGCAAAGATAGAGCAGAATAATCACAAAAATAAAACAAGAAGTTTATAATCGATTTCGCTGCCAACCTATGTCCCCGTCTGTTATCTCATCAGTCCTCACACTGTCTCTACTTGGGAAACTAAAGCCTACAGAGGGGGTGTTTAAGAATATCCCTCACCAGTGGGGTGCTTGGCACTGACACCCCAGTTTCCTGGCTTCTGGTTAAGATTATGTGCCAGGGGAAAGGGCAGGGGCGAGTGGGTAGCTAAGCCATGTAGATGAATAACTATAATTAATTATAATGATTTCTATTTAACAACAGTTAATTAATAATTAATTTAAAGGCTCTTTAGAACTCAACCATCTATTTGTTCCTCCGCTTTTCTCTTTTCCCCCTTCTCTCTCTACCTTTCCCCTTTTGTCTCCATTCTCTTTTTCTTCTTTCTTTTCCCTTCTTTCTCCCTCCCCTATTTTCTTAATCCCTTTCTTCTCCTATTTCTCTTCATTCTGTTTCTTTTGACCCTTCTTTCCTTATTTCTTGTTGTCCATTCTTTTTCTCTTTCCTTCTCTATTCTCTCTCTTTTCCCCTTCTTCCTTTCCTCTCAATTTCTCCCTCCCTCTTCTTTCTCATGTCCTATACTGCCCTTCCTCTTACTTGCTGCCAACTTCCTCGTAGTCTCTGGTACAAGGCCCCATTCCAGCGACTGTACCCAGCGAAATGCCCCAACGCATCCCTGTGTTCCCGGGCGGGGCGCCCCTGTTGCCCGCTGTGGTGAGTGGCACCATCCCTGTCTCCAATCCACTCCCCCCTGCATCCTTTGGCCTCGTCATGGACCCCACCAAGAAGATGGCCTCTTCTGTGCTGGAAGCCTTCGACTCTCCAGCCTCCTCACGGGACACCTTGGATCCTCTGAACTTGCTTCCATATGCAGACAGTCAGCTTGAAGCCCTGGACAGCTTCGGGCCTGCCCGGGGCTCCCTGGACACCCTTGATTCATTCGTAGTAGGTAAGTGCTCTTGGGAAGAGAACCTGGAATATGGGGTGTCAAAGTTGGGCAGAAACTTAGACCCCAGAATTTCAGAGCTGGGAGGGACCGTAGAACATGGAATGTTTGTTTTTGGAGGGGATTTAGAAGATGGGATTTCCGAGCCAGGAGGGCCCTTAGCACAGAGAACGTCAGATCTGGGGAGAACCTTAGGACAGAACGTCAGTGATGGGAGGACGTTGGAGATGGTGGAGTCCAATCTCCTGAATTTTTAGGGTAGGAACCTGAGGCCCCTTTGTTAGGGAAGGTCACACACAGTGAGTTAGTGGCAAAGCCTGGTCTGTACCCAGGTCTGTTGAGCTCTCAGGGCAGGGCTCTTACCCCCATTCTGCCTGTGTGTGTGTGTGTGTGTGTGAGTGAGTGAGAGGACCCATAGGGAGGAATAAAGACCTGGAAATCAGTCACTTATTTCACCTCACCCTCTTAGTCTGAATATCACCCAGCCAACATAGACCACCCCCTTAGAATAGCCTTGGTTATAAAGTGTGCTTGGGCTTTAAGCAAAGTCAATGTCTGGGGTAAATTCAGACCTATTTTCAGACTAATAGAAGAATTCAGCAAGACCATCTGTGTCCCTGCCCTTTGGCAATGCAGTGTAAGGAAAAGATGGGATTTTAGCCTCAGACTTAACGTTCTCAAAGACCATCAGATCCAACTCCCTCATTTTACAAATGAGGAAACTGAGGTCCACAGACACGGAGTGACATGCCAAGCTCACACAGGCAGTGAACATCAGAGGAGAGATTCGAACACTGCTCCTCGGACCTCGTCCTCTTTCCCTTCAGTGTCAGAATCTGGGTGTGGCCTCTTGGGGACTGGGGTGAGGCGGGGTCACAAATGAGCCGGGACTAGCCCATGTGCCATGCCTCACCTCAGCTGCCCCTCCTGCCAATGGAAAGTAATGCCCATTTCTCTTTCCCCCACGTAGAGGACACCTCCTCTCAGGACGCACGACCACCAAGCAGCACCCAGAAGCCACCCCCTGCAGTGAGTGATGTTCCCCTGGGGACATTTGGGGGCTGGGGAGGGGCTGGTTTTTAGAGGAGGTCTTGCCCCTCCGGCAGTGAGGGGGGCTGGAGTAGGAAGGAAGAACAAGAGTTCTGGTCCTTTGAAGGCAGTTACCATCTAGATGAGCAGAGAACGTCCAGATGCTGGAGCCTGGAGCGCTAACGCCCTCACTTCCACATGGGAAGACTGAAGCCTAGGGCTGGTCCAGGGTTGTCTAAGGAGCCAAGCACCCTAACAGTCCGCAGAGAAAAGCAGTACCCAGGACCCTAACAAAAGAGAATTGTCTTGGGAATCATGGGTACTCATTTGAACTTAGGGATAGAGATAGGATTGCCTGGGATCTCTCTGATACAGGGAAATCCCAGATGAGGTAACTCCCTCCGCCAAAGCAGCTCGGCACTCAGTATAATTTGTTATCTTGGAGAGTGGCCTGTGGCCCAGAAGAGTCAAATGACTTGCCTAGAGTCACACCGTCAGCCACTCTCTGGCGACAACATCCTACCACTTCTCAGACACAGCTGGGGGCACACATTTCTCCATTTCTGTGCCCCAGGCTCCTCTTCCATGAGAGGAGAGGGTTGGGCTGCTTGGCCCTCCCCAGCTCTTTCCATTAGATGGGCTTCATTATCAGAGAAAGGGTCTGGGCTGGGAAAGAGGGAAGGAAGCAAAGGTCCCGAGTCTGTAGTTGGGCCGGCAGGTTACAGCCAAGGCGAAGCACTCATTTTCTTCCCCATCCTATATCTAGCCAGCCAGCCTCAGCAGCACAAGTCACTCGCCTCTACCCAAAGCGGTCGATGTGCCCCCCCAGCAAGAGTCGGCCACGCCCAATACCGCCCTGCTTGTCAAGAACCCCCTGGCTTCTACCCATGTCTTCAAGCAGGCCTGCACCCTCTGCTACCCCAAAACAGGTAACATGATAGCCTGTCCACCTCCAGAGTCCCCTCCTGCCACTGTAGCGGCATAGAATCAGAGCCACGGGGAAGCACTTGGACCCATCGACTTAGCAGATCTTCAGAACCTAAAATAATCAACTCAGACAATGCGAGAATCCTGGGATCATGGAGCCATAGGCTTAGGGAGTCTTAGATTTCATAGTCATAGACCTGGAATCTTAGAAACCAACTCAGAATCTGGGAAGCTTGCGATCATAGACTGTTAGATAGCATTTCAGGGTCAAAGAATCGCAAATGTGGAAGAGCTATTAGAGGTGACCTAGCTCAGTCCCCCTTCCCAGGCATGGATTATGCCATCTACCCTCTGCTTGGATACTTCCAGGGACAGGGAACTCATTGCCTCCCAACATTACTTGTCCACTGCTCTCTCTGCTGAGATCTTCATTTCGTTGAACTGAAACTTATTTCCCTGTGTCACCCACACTTTATTCCTCCGGAGGAATTTATTAAGAGGCTCTCTCAGCACGTGCCTCCTTTGTTCAAGTCGTTAGCATCCAAGGCAACGGAAACGAGGGTCCTGCATCGGATTCCTGCTTAGACAGTTGCCTTTGGTCAGTCTGGGAGCCTGGGCCGCGTCATTATTGCCTGCCCACCATCTCATGGCATGGGTGCTGGTCACCAAGAGAGGTTGAAGGAGACAGGAACCAGCCGAGGGAGTACAGATAAGTTACAGCAACCCTTTTCGTGCCTGCGGAAAGGCCTCGCTGAGCACACTCTGCTGAGGGCTGGACATGAGCACTGGAGATGACTGGGAGACGCCTCTCCGTCTCTTGACTTGTGCTCCCCACCCTTACTGCCTTTCAGAGCCAGCTTTGGGGCCACCTCCTCCAGGAAGCCTGCCTTGACCCACCCTCTTCTGCCTTCTCAGAGGACTTGGCTGGTGGCTCTCCTTTGCCTTATTCCTATTCCCCTTACAGGGCAGTTATTGGTGTCTGTTTCTCCTAGTCCTCACGCTCCAATCCCGCCCCCCATTAAATTGTAAGCCTCTTGAAGTCAGTGTGCATCATTTTGTGTCTGCGCCCCTCCAGTGGAATTCAGGCTATGCCACATAGAGGATGTGAGCAAAGAGCACTCAGGAGCCAGTTTCCCATTTGGATGAAGGCAATCTGGGAAGACTTTGTGGAGGAGGAGGGGTTTCTGTAGCGCTTTGAATCATAGAAGAGAAGCAGATCTTTAGGACCCGCTGATCTCTTTTAGACCTGTTTGCTTCTTGGCCTCCCATTGGCCTTTGTTGCCTCTGTGGCTCCTCCTCCCCATATATGACCCCAGGATCCCTCCTTGCATTCTGACAGGTCCCAGGGCTGGTGACTATACGTACCGGGAAGACCTTGAGCACAAGTGTAAACGGGATGTCCTGCTGGGGAGGATCCGAAACTCTGAGGACAAGACATGGAAGCGGATCCGGCCTCGGCCCACCAAGACCAGCTTTATAGGCTCCTACTATCTGTGCAAAGGTGAGCTGGCGGCCAGCAGAGGGGGATGGGGAGGGAGGAGTGCACTGTTCCAGGGAGCATCTTGCAGTCTCACTATGGGTAGAAGAGCCCTCTCTGGCCTTGGTCATGGATTTATAAAGTCTAGAGCCCTGGGAGCTCTAGAACAGTTTTAGAACAGAGATTGTCAGAGCTGGGAGGGAGCTTAATACAGGGAATGTCAGAGCTGGGTGGGAGCTTAATACAGGGAATGTCAGAGCTGGGTGGGAGCTTAGACCCTAAAATGTTAGAGTTTGAAGACATTAATCAATTGATCAATCAATCGATCAATGGACAAGCATTTATTAAATTCCTAGTATGTGCCAGACAACGATAGAAACTGTTCACGCCCTCCAAAACTTACATTCTATTGGAGAACAACAGGGGCATGTAAACGCACAGTCCCAGGACTCTTTGGGGGGAGGTTCTAGTTTTTGGGGGATCAGCAAAGGCCTCAGTGGAAGTGGCATTGGAGCTGGACTCGGAAGGAAACCAGGATTCCCAGAGGTGGAGATGAAGGGAATGCACACTCAGGTCTGGGGGTCAGTCTGTATGAAGGACCAGGGCTAGGACTCGGAACCTCATTTGGGAGGAAGAACAGTAAAACTGTTTGTCTGGAACACAGAGTTCTAGAACAGAGGGGTTTAAATGCCAGTGAGAAGACTGTATTTGACGTCACAGCAACAGGGAGCCACTGCAGGCATTTGAGCAAGGGAGTGACCTGGTCACATCTGCATTTTGAGCTGTGTGGAGGTTGGGTTGGAGGGCTGAGAAGCTGGAGGCTAGGAGACCCAGGGTCTCAGAGACCATCACACCTACTGCATCCCAAGCATTTTGAGCAGGAAGACCTTCCCAGAGGAGAGTATTTGTACCCTTAGTAATTGAAAAGTCACGTGACAGAGGATCCTTAGGTCCTGAGGAATATTCTCAAATTAATGAGTAGTCTGTGAATTTGGAAACAGTAAAGCATGTTCATGTGTGACATTCTCCAGAAGGGAGGTTTGCTTCTTTGGGGAGTCACACGGACTGGCCACTGGGGGAGCCCTGGAACCAGGGCCACCTCCTTTTATTTTCTGGAGAGTAAGTATGGGAATTCAGGAAAAGGAGGAGGGAGAGAAACAGAAGGAGGAAGAGGAAGAGCAGGGGGAAGAGGAGGAGGAGGGAGAGGAAGAGGAGGAAGAAGAGGAAAAAGAAAAGGAGGAAGAGGAAAAGGGAGAGAAGGAAGAGGGGAGGGAGAAAGGGCAGGAGGAGGAGGGAGAGGAGGATCGTGTCAAAGGAAAGGCCCCAAGGTTGAGGCTTGGCCCAAGGCCCTCAGATTTGACCATTAGGAGAACACTGGGAACTATAGAGAGGAGTTTCAGGGGATGGGGGGGCCGGAAGGCCCCTGACCGAGGCTTGAGGGGTGAGAGAGAGAGGGGCATCCATCTCGGCTGCTCATGGTCTAGTCACAGAGATCTCCCGGCTCCCTGGGGCCCACGTGAGCTCTTGCTCTGCTCCTGGGGTCACTCCCCGTCTCTTGTGCCAACTCCCTGTGAGGCCTTGGTGAGCCCCACCCCCGCTCCTCCCTGGCCTTAGTTCCCCTTGTCTGTTGATGGGTGAGCGGGATAAGGTGGCCGCTGGGGTCCCTTCCAGCTCTCTAAGCCTCGGAGGCGTCTGAGGGAGACTTGAAGAAATGCAGCGTCCAAATATCACGGGAACCGAGCCCCACCTGGACGCAGCAGCCCACCGAGTGTTCGTTAGTTTCCTCCCCACCCCGGGTAATAAAACATGACAATCACCCTTCTCTCCATGAGGTTTCACATTTTGTGAAGGGCTCTCCTCCCCAGGAGCCCTGAAAAGAGGAGGCATCATTATTGAAGGTCTGGGGATGACCCTTCCAGATGCCTAGAAGGCACCTCAGGCCATCTCATTTTACAAATGAGGAAAACAAGGCCCAGGTAAAGGAAGCCAGCAATGCATCCTGGGGGTTCCTGACTTCCTCTTGACTCTTCCTTTGGGGTTCTACAGTATACGTGGTAATTCCTTTTCCAGGTGTTCCTAATCCAATCATCCAGTGCAGTAGACATTCATTAAGTGCCTGCTTTGTGCCAGGCACCATGCTAAGTGTTTGGATACACTTAATAAATTCAGAGTAAAAAAAAGTTCTTTTGACTTGAGTCAGACAAAGGCTCGAAGGCCCTCCAGAAGCCTTCTCATCCGACCCCTTCATTTTGGTGACCAGAGGAAGGTAGTCCCGCTAGCAGGAGCCTCAGGGTTCAGGAGCAGTGGGTGACTGGGCCATGGCTTCCCGTGGCGGAACATGTGTGTCCCTGTTGCCTCTCCGCAGACATGCTGAACAAGCAAGACTGTAAGTACGGAGATAACTGCACCTTCGCCTACCATCAGGAGGAGATCGACGTGTGGACTGAGGAGAGGAAGGGGACCCTCAACAGAGACCTCCTCTTTGATCCCCTTGGGGGAGTCAAGCGGGGCAACCTCACCATTGCCAAGCTCCTCAAAGAGCACCAGGGAATCTTCACCTTCCTCTGCGAGGTAGGGCCCCCTCTGCTCTCCCGGCTGGGAGTTCTGGGTGTGCAGACGGTGTCCTGAACGGGAAATGGCATCAGGGCACACCCCCATTAGCATATGCCTAGGATGAATGCCATTCATTCCTCCTAGAATCCTAGAGTGGCAATCAAGAAAGGAACTGCAGTGTAGAACAGAGAATGTCGGAGCGGCAAGGGACCTGAGAAGAGAGAAGGAATCTCAGAGCTAGGAGCAAAGGTCAGAGCTGGATGGGCCTCAGAATCTAGAATATCAGAGCTAGAACAGACTGGAACCCAGAACATGGAATATCAGCACTGGGTCAGGTAGGGAGGATCCTTAGAACCCAAAATATCAAAAGTGGAAATGACCAAAGAACATGGAATGTCAGAAGTCTCTTAGAACAGAGATTAGAACTCAGCGGGCCCTTAGAACACAGAATGTCAGAATTAGGGATCGTCTGATCTAACCCCTAGTCTTATTAAATGGGAAGGTTTTGGCCCGGAGAGGTCCTGTCGTCTGCCCCCACTCACACAGCGAGTTAGTGGGAACCCTGGCTCTAGCATCTAGGACGTCTGCTGCTCGTCCTGCTGAAGGGATGCCTGCCATTCAGAGCCGAGTCTCAGATGTTGAAGGAATTCCCATAACCATTGAGGCCCGGGACCAGAGTCAGGGCTTCACCCTGGGTCCCCTGGCTCTGGCCGGCTCTTTTTACTGCGCACCTCCAGTGTGCCCAGCACTGCTGCTCCTTGCAGAGCAGAGGGATTGGGGAAGAGATACAGGCTAGAGATGGTCCCTGCCCTCAGAGTCCAGATCAAATCAAGCTGAGGCGGTCACTGAGGATGAAACCCTCCAGGCAAAGTCCTTTGTGGTCCCTGAGTCTTTGGGGCTCACACACACCCGGGGCAGAGGTTTGGGAAGTGTTAGAGAATTCCAGGGCCAGGATTTTCCTGCCCCTTCCCCTACTCTGAGAGGGGCAGTGGGGAAGAATGCATTAGGATATGGAACGTAAGAAAAAAAGAGGAAGACAAAAGAAAGCAAGCTAATGTAATGTCCGTCTGTCTTGAGAGAGGCCCGGAAGCATAGATTCAGAGCTAGAAGGCGCCCTAAAAGCCGTGGTGTCCAACCTTCTTATTTTACAGATGAGGAAACTAAGTCACAGAGAAGTTAATACTAATAACAGTAACAACGATGGCTAACATTTCGGTAGCACCTACTGTGTGCCAGGCACTCTGCTAAATGCTTGACACATATTGTGCCATTTGATCTTTACACCACCCGGTGAGGCAGGTGCTCTTCTGATCTTCATTTTTCAGTTAAGTGGGTAAGACTTGTCCAGGGTCACACAGCTCGAGGTGACCGAGGCAGGATTTGAACCCCGTTTTTCTCGATTCCCAGTCTACTATATCACAGTGAGGGAGGTAACCTTCCTGCTGCCCCTGCCCCAGTCTGATCACATCTGGAATAGTGGGTTTGGTTCTGGGCATAAAATATCAGGCCCAGATCATAGCATATGAGAAGGGGATGAAGGAAGTGGGGTGTTTAGGCAGGAGAAGGGAGAACTCAGGGAGAGGGAGAGCAATGGCGCACATCAGGGGTTGGAAGGGCTGACATATGGAAGAGATATTGCACTTACTCTGCTTGGCCCTGAGGACAGAACTAGAAACAATCCAGGGAAGTAGGCCAGAGGTCGACATCAGCTCAATGTCAGAAGAATCATTCTGACAATGAGACCCATCCCAGTGTGAAAAGGGATGCCTTAGAAGGTAGTGAGTTCCCTGTCCCCAGAGAGCTTTAAGCACGGCCCTCTTCAGGAGCACAGTTCAGGGGATTCCCGATCTGCCAGGGTTGCACCGGGTGGCCTCTGAGGCTCCTTCCAAATCTCGGGCTCTGTGATGAACCCACGCTGGACAACTGTCCAGGAAGCAGCCACGGTCCTTTCTTGGAATCTTATTTATCAAGGGACCCAGAAGGTTCTCCAACATTACCCACGGGGCGGCAGGGACCTCATCCTCTCCTGGGCCCTAACCTTGCTGTTTCCCGCTCCTTTGTTGAACAGATTTGTTTCGACAGTAAACCCCGGATCATTAGCAAGGAGACCAAGGACTCTCCTGCTGTCTGCTCCAACCTGGCTGCCAAGCATAGATTCCATGACAACAAGTGAGTGGCCCGGGGCCTGGCCTAGCCTCGGAAACCCCCTACTCTTTGTTCTCTTCCTGGCTTGTCCACTGACATGCTGTGTGCCCTTGGGCCTCTAGTATTCCCATCTATCAAATGGGGAGAACAGTGAGCATTGACTCTGTCCTCCTGAGACTGGACTAGCATAGGTAAGGTACCAAGAGTCACTCCACCGTGACTCAGCTGGGGGATGGAGGAACCTTCCGCAGGTGTCCCTGCTCTGGGGAAAGACCCCCAAAGTACCCATGGCCCTTGTGGGTGGTTCTTTGCACCATCCCTCGAATGAACAGTCTGAAGCTAGATGACCCCTCAGCAGTCATCTGAGACCCAGAGAGGTCAGTGAGGTCACCCAGGGAGTGTGTAGCAGAGTAGGGGAGGGTCTTTAATAGCCCCCATCTTGACAACACTGTTGGAAGGTTGCCTAGCGCTGTCCCCATAACGGTCCCGTGAGGAAGGTCCTCCCCATTCTCTGGGTGAGGAAATAGAGGGACTTGCCCATAGTCACAGCGTTGGTGAGGATCAGTGAGGATTTGAATCCAGGTCTTCTGACTCCTCCTAGCCTCACTGATATCTCCTCTTGGCCGTCACACGCACACACACGTGTGTGAGCACACACACGTTCACACTTCCCACTCCCAGCCTGTTCATTTGGACTCCGCTCGGCCCAGAGGTACGTGGGTGTCTAGTCTTTATTTCTCCCTCGCGAGGTTGTTCCTGCTCTCCAGGGAGCACTGGTGGCTCTCGGGAGATCACTGGTTTCTTCACTGGAGACGCTCATGGGCCTTGCTCTCCAAGAAAGCAGCTCCTAATGACAGCTTCCCTTCCACAGAAGGGAATTTTAGGCATTTTGGTGTTTCTTTCTCATAACACCTCTGAGGGACCAGGGGCTTAAGGGTCATGCTGTCCATTTCACAGAGGAGGAAACTGAGGCTTAGAGAGGCTAAGCAATGTTTTCTGAGGTCACAGAGGGATGGACAGAGCTGGAATGAAAACTTAGCTCACTTGGTTCCCAGACTAGCAATCTTCCCAGTCCTCCATTTCACCTTGGTCAAATAGCAAGAACAACAAGAAAAGCTAGCATTTATATAGTACTTATTGTACTTTTAGGTTGACAACGTACTTTAAAAATAGCGTTTCATTTGAGCCTCACAACAACCCTTCGTGGTAGATGCTATTGTCATTGTACAGATAAGGAAACTGAGGTAGAGTGCACACACTAAGTGTCTGAGGATGGATTTGAACTTGGGTCTTCCTGACTCTGGGTCTAGTGCCCCATAGGAAGGAAAGGAAGAAAACAAGCATTTATTAAATACCTACTATATGCCAATCACTGTGCTAATCACTTTACAAATATATAATTTAATCTTTACAACAACCCTGGGAGTAGGTGCTCTTATTATCCCTGTTAAACAGGTGGGGAAACTGAGGCTGATGGTTTGCGTCACTCACCCAGGGTTACACAGCTTGTAAGTGTCTGAGGCTAGAGTTGAACTCAGAGCAGTCCAGTTAATGATGATGATGACGACAACAATAATAACAACAACAGGATTGGGGAACTGGGCCTGTGATTTCATTGAATTTATTAAGCATTTCCTCAAAATCCCCTGGAGAACTCAGTGCCTGAACTGGCCTGGGACCAGACTGCTGTCACATACAGAACCCCTACCCCAAATCACAGGGCCGTGCTATTGACCCAGAAAAAACTTGAGAACAGCTTTTTTTTTTTTTGGTGAGGCAATTGGGGTTAAGTGACTTGCCCAGGGTCGTACAGCTATTAAGTGTCTGAGACCAGATTTGAACTCAGGAAGATGAGTCTTCCAGCCGACAGATGGCGCCACCTAGCTGCCCCGTAGCACTAGTACTACTACTACTAACTGTCATTTTGTTAGTACTTTCAGGTTTGCCAAGCCTTCCTGTAGATTAAGGCTTTGATCTCCCTTAGGCCTTGATTTCTTTACGCTGCACTAAGACTTTGGGGATACCCAGAGTTTTCTCCTTTGAGCCTGTGAGGCAGGTGCTATGGGTGTCACCGTCCCCGTTTTGGGGGTGAGGACGCTGAGGCTAAAGGCCCCCGAGCCGCGGCTGGTGTCCCCGGCGGGCTGTCAAACCAGAGCCGTCCTGTAGGAGGCAGTGTGGTATACAGGAAGGCGGCACAGGATCGAGCAAGTCCGCTACCCGCATCGGCTAAGGCCCATCAGACGTCTGAGCCTCAGTTTCCTCTTCTGTCCAACAAGGGGGTTGGACTAGACCAGTTGGTCCCTCCCAGCTCTAAGTCTGTGGGCCTCGGGCTCCCGGCCCCGCACCCTTGTCCCTCTCCCGTCCTGCCCCTCACTAAGTTAGCACTTGGGTTCCTGGCCCTTTCCACTTTCCCAGGCGGTTCTGAGGTTACCCTCAGGGGGTCCTCCCAGCACCCCCAGGGAGGGAGGCCATTCCCTGGGGGGATTGAGGCCTGGAGAGGAGAGGTGGTTGCCCAAGGTTATGCTCCCAGGGAGGTCACTGTCTACTCTGAAAGCCCGATTCCTAACCCTGGAGGGGTCTTGCCCCTAACGGGGACCCTGTCCTCCTTCTGGCTGGCTGGGCCTGCCAGTCAGTGGGCACTTCCTGGCTCCCCCTCCCAACTGGTCTGGGACAGCAGAACTGGCCAAGGGCCAGATTCCCCGGGACCCTTTCAGGGGGACCGTGAGGTCATTTTCATAATAATACTCTTGGGGGGAAGGGTCCTGAGACCAAAGGGCTGGGAACCAGCAGGTGCTTTCAAAGGCTTTCCCTGGAGGAAGCAGCAAGGCGAGGGGACATTTTGCCCTGGTGGCTTCCCGCCCTTTATTCCAGCAGACTGGCTCTCTTGGGTCCTCTGCCTGTTTGGATCACCTGTGCCCAGTTCTGCCTTTCCACCCCCACAATGATACATCTGTGATAGAGAAGAGACAGAGAATGGGCCCTCGAAGTCAGGGCCACTCCCTGGGTCCCCATCTTACCTCCAGAACTTACTAGCTGGAGGACCTAGGACAGGCCGTTTGACCTGCCTGAGCCTCAGTTTCCTCCTCTGTTGAAGGAGGGGGTTGGGAAGGGTGATTTTGAAAGTCTCTTCTGCTTTTAGACCTAGGACGTGGGCAATCCTTCCGTCAGGGTGGCTTCTTCTCAATACTGTGGGTCCCCACCCACCTCTCTTCTCCCTTTCCCAGAGCTCTTCAAAGTCAGCCAGCACTGGGAGGGAGGGCTCAGCTTGTGACGGTAACAGCCAGGGAAACTGAGCCTCAGGGACAGTGCATCACCAGCCCAGGGCCACACAGCTCCTAAGGGTCTGAGCCGGGACTAGAATCCGGACCTCCTGACTCCACACCTCCTGACTCCACGCACAGCGTCTGTTCTGCTTCACTCCATCCCTGTCTGTGTGATCATTTCTATTCCTACAGTGCTGGAAGGTTCAAAAAGGGCTTTTCCTAGAAAGAGCCCCCTGAGGCGTTTAGAGCGAGGGTGAGGAGGCCCATTTTAGAGACGAGGAAGCTAAGACCAAGAGGAAAAGGCACTTGCCCAAGGCCACATCGCCAGCAAGCATCAGAACGAGGATGCAGAACATGAAACGTCAGACCCGGACACTGTGCCCTTGGGGGAGCTGCCATTCCAGAAGAGGGGCTGGGACCCCCCAAAAAAACCCAAACTGTAAACAAAATGGGGTTCTATCCGTGGGGAACAGATTATGGGACATGGATGGAATGAATGCAATTTCCATAAGAAATGACAAATACAAGGAATGTAGGGGAGGTTGGGGAGATTTGGAGTCTCAAGGCCTGGGTGCAAATTCTGGTTCTTCTCTTTTCTCCTCGCCTGTGTGTGGCCTTCAGCAGCTGCTGCTCCGGCCCTCCAAGGCCTCAGTTTTCTCATCTGTGACCTCATCTAAATCAGAGGTGCTACTCACAGTCCGCATGTGGCCCACACCACGCCCAAGTGCTCCGAACCAGAGTAAAATGTAATTAGGAAATGTTTAACAAGATAAAATTAGGATACAGCATAAATAATGTTAAATTGTGGCTTTCTAAGTCCCTGCGCAGTGGCAGTAATCTGCCACCACTGGGCTGGATGAATTCTAAGTTCCCTTCCAATCTGTGGTTCTGTGCCTCGATGCAGAACCCTGGTAGGTAGGACCACAAAAGCAGTGTGGACAGTGGGCCAGATCGTGATTGAAAACAACGCTGAAAGGCAGCTGAATTCGACATCAAATGCCATGAGCAATCTTGGTCCTATGGACAAGGAAGGAAACACACCTGCCTTGTCTTAGCAGAGAGGTGGGAACTACAGGTGCCGGATGTGGCATACACTGCCTGCTGTAGTCATCCTTTCAATCTGTTTTGCTTCACTCATTTTCTTTGTTACGTCGGAGGAATGTCTGAGCCTCGAAAAGAGAAGGCACCGAGATCACTTTGCCTGCCTCCTCCTGCCAGGTGTCTGGTCCACATCGTGCGCTCCACGGCCCTGAAGTACTCGAAGATCCGCCAGTTCCAAGAGCACTTCCAGTTCGACGTGTGCCGACACGAGGTGCGCTACGGCTGTCTGCGAGAGGACAGCTGCCACTTTGCCCACAGTTTCATCGAACTCCGAGTCTGGTTATTGCAGCAATATTCAGGTGAGGATGTGAAGGAGAAGGCGGGGTGGGGGCAGGGCGGGGGAGAAGGAGGGGACCCCTTTCTGCAGCCGCTCCTCTTTTCCATACTGGACAGTTTCTCCCTTACTCCATGCCCAGGCAAGACCAGGCCACAGCTGGTGCCCCTTTCTACCCATCCTTTAATCCAAGGACCTTCTATGTCACAGCACTTCGAGGGAAGCAAGAATAACTCTCATTTCTGTCGTACCTTGAGGTTTGCAAACTGTTTTCCTCACAACATCCCCATGGGATGTAGAGTCTTTGAACTTTTTGGGTTCCTGTGTAATTTAAGATTCTAAATGTGGATTCTAATCTGTTCCCCCAGTTTTGGGGGAAACTGACTAAAATCACTGATAAAACGAGTTTAGGTTTTTAAGGGTTTATTGGAAAATAGAAAGAAAAAGATTGAGAACAGAATTCCAACAGCCTGGCATTCCTATCTTTCCTCAAATTTCCTGTGAAGTCCTCTGCCGCCACCACCATCCAGTCAGGAACCCAAAAAGGTTCCCGTTTTACAGAACAAGAAACTGAGGCGGAGAAAGGCAAAGACATTTGCCCAGGAGTCCCACACCCACTAAATATCAGTCGTTCAGTTATTTTTCAGTCATGTCCAACTCTTCATGACCCCATTTGGGGCTTTTTCTTGACAAAGATACTGGAGGGGTTTGCCATTTCCTTCTCTGGCTTACAAATGAGGAAAGTGAGGCAAAAAGGGTGAAGTGACTCACCCAGGGTCACAAAGCTAGTAAGTGTCTGAGGATGGACTTGAACTCAGGTCTTCTAGACTCCATGCTCTATCCACTGTGCCACCTAGTTGCCCCACTAAGTATCAGAGTTAGGTTTAGAACCTCTGACTCTAGTTCTACAGAGAACCCCTAATAAAAGAATGATGATTAAGATAGTAATAGTAGTAATAATAATAATTAATAATAATAGAATTCCTGGGGGCAGCTAGGTGGCGCAGTGGATAGAGCACCGGCCCTGGATTCAGGAGGACCTGAGTTCAAATCCGGCCTCAGACACTTAACACTTACTAGCTGTGTAACCCTGGGCAAGTCACTTAACCCCAATTGCCTTACTAAAAAAAATAATAATAATAGAATTCCTGCCCTCAAGGAGATTACGATCTAAAAAAAATTTAGCTTATTATATATTTGTGCAAAGTTGTGCCGTTCCCAAAGCGCTCTTATGAGTGGAGATTGTGGTTGAATGAATCAAGAGCTCAAAGATGACGTTAGCAGTCATCTCCTCTGACAGAGGAGGACACAGAGCCCGCTAGAAGGCTGGTGACTTGCCCTGGTCATCAGGGAGTGAGGAGCAGAGCTAGGATACAAACCTAGACCTTGCAGCCCCTCTGCTCAGCGCTCCACCCCCCCAGCCCCACCCTGCATGGGGAGCAGCTCCAGTCCAGCCGGGAGCCCCACACAGGCCCCCGGCCCCCAGAGTCCATTAATCATGCTCCGCTTTGTTTCCTTGCACTCCCCAGGTATGACCCACGAGGACATCGTCCAAGAGTCCAATAAATGCTGGCAGCAGATGGAGGCCCACGCGGGCAAAGCTGCCAACAGTTTGGTGAGGAGCCAGCCCAGGGCAAGGGGAGGACAGGGCCACTCGGTGGTTCGGGGGGGAGAGAACCGGGAGCTGGGGTCCAGGCCTCCAGATTCCAGCCAGCCTCTGATGCTTGCGGCCTGTGAGACCTTGGACAAGTCCTTCAGCCCTTCCAAAAGCCTTTAGAAGGAGGAGGTTGGGTCAGATGCCTCTTAGGTTCCTCCTCCTTCTAAATCCCAAAGTCCTCTCATGCCTTGTTCTGAACATGTGTCATGTGTGTATGTGTGCATGTGTGTGTGTGGGTGCGCATGTGTGCATGTGTGGGTGCAGGCACATATTGTGAATGTGAAGTGGAAAGAATCACCAAGGAATATGTAGACCCATAGGATCCTCTATCTAGAGCTGGAAGAGACCTCAGAAGCCAGCTAGTCCAACCCCCGCTTTTCACAGAAGAAACTGAGGCAGAGAGAGGTTTAATGACTTGCCTAAAGTCTCACAGCAAGTATCAAAGGGAAGATTTGAACCCAGCTCTTCCCACTGTAGTACACTGCCTCCTTGTGGACTTAGAGAAGGTGACAGGCTGTGTCCATCAAAGCTTGATCCTGACACCCCGTCCTCATTCATTCGTTTGTTCATTCATTCGTTCATTCATTCATTCACTCATCCCATCTATCCACAAGCCTTCACCTGGTGCTGGGCGAGGTGCTGAAAAGGGTAGGGAAACATTCCCACCCTCAAACTTGTCGCATGGATTGCTCACTACCTCCCATCTATGTGATGTTTCAGAGACAGGGCAGGAATTATTAGTCCCATTTTGTACAGAGGCAGAAGCTGAGACTCCTAGAGGGATAGGGATCTGTCCAAGTTCACACAGCTAGTAAGTGATTTCACAGTCAGAATGAAGACTGGGAGCACAACTGGACAGACCAGACAAATATTAATAATTGTTATTATTGTATTATGAATTAGTATTATTATCATCATCATTCCTAAGTCATTTTAAGGTTTGAAGAGTTTTACTTGCAAAAATCAATCAACATTTAGCAGGTGCCAGGCGCACTGTACGAAACTTTGGAAATAGCAAGACCAAAGTAAAGGAAGATGATATCTATACATAGAGATTCTGTGTGTGTGTGTGTGTGTGTGTGTGTGTGTGTGTGTGTGTGTGTGACTCCACATGTACCCATAGAGAAATCATTTCTCTCCTCAGAGCCTCAGTTTCTCAGTTTGAGAAAATGGAGGGCATGTATTCTCCTGACTTCATAGGGCTGTTGTGCATGTATGTATTATTTCATATGATATAAATAACATCAAGGGGCAGCTAGGTGGTGCTATAGTGGATAGAGCACCGGTTCTGGGTTCAGGAGAACCTGAGTTCAAATCCTGCCTCAGACACTTGATACTTACTAGCTGTGTGACCTGGGGCAAGTCACTTAACCCCCATTGCCCCCCCAAATGATAATAATATCACATATCAATATATTATATTTTATAATCTAATATAGATATTATCTATAAATGAAACAACCCTGTGAAGTCAGGAAAAGTGCCCCATTTTTCAATTAGAGAAACTAAGGTTCAAAGGAGAGAAGTGAGTCACCCAAGGCCGCAGCCAATTGGAACTCCAATCCAGGCTAATCGGGCTCTCTTTCTACTCGATTTCCTGCCAGCTGCTCCCCCCCCCCCGCCCCTTCACCAGCTCCATGTTCAGGTCCCCACTTCCCATCTGTGTGACCTTGGGCGATCCCCCACCCTCTCTGGGCTCGTGAGCGAAGGGAAGGGTCTTGGATCGTCTCAGATCCCAGGCACACCCATGGCATTATCCTGAGGTACCTCATTGAGTTGTGAGGAAGCTGAAATGTGGGTGCGGTGCCCCAGGGTGATACGGTCAGTGGTGCTAGATGCCAGTCTCATGGTGACCAGCCGTGTGACCCCTGCACCAGTTAATTCACTTTTCCAAGCCTCAGTTTCCCCATCTATTAAATGGAGCTGTCACATTCCCACCTTCTCGGAGTGGTTGGAGGGAAAGTGCTAGAGGAATGCAGATCCTTTGGCTCTTGGCCACCCTCCCACCACCAATGAGGCCCGAGGCCTGAAGGCTGCCTCGGCAGGGCCAGGACTGGAAGCTCCTGACTCTGTGCCCTGTATGCTTTGGATCCTGCGCCAGCAAGCCTGCCTCAGATGGGGACCTACGGGCCCTGTATTCTCAGTTTCATCATCTGTCAAATGGGAAGAATAATAGTCCCACCTCCCGAGGCTGTCCTGAGGATCCACATGAGATAACGAGGCATGTGGAGGTTTGCAAAGGCCAGCCCCGAAGTGCCAGGGAAGTGTTTGCTCTTCCTCTCTGGCTCCTCCTGGGGCCTTGGCCCGCTCCTCTGCGGAGCCAAGACTTTGGACCGGATGAGCCAGCTCTCCCCTCATCCCCTGCCCCTGCCCTCCATTCCCTCCGGAGGCTGAAGTGACACTGCCTCATCCGGCTCAAGAAGGGCACTGGGGAGACGGAGTCACTCTGGGCTTGGGAGTTGGGAGTGGCAGGCCTGCATCCCGGGCCCTGGAGAGTAACCCCAGAACCCTCGAGGCTCCAGGCAGAGTGGGGGGAGGGCTGGAAGAGGAAGTGAGCGGAGAGCGCTTGGTTTCCCTGCATTCTGGCCTGAAAGTGGCTGTCAGAGGAAAACTTCCTACCTACCCCCCTTTTGTCTTTCCAGTCCTGTCCTCCACTTTCTCCCCCTTCCATCCCTCTTCTCGTCTCTCCCAGTGTCTCCCCCTCCCCCTCCCTCTCTCCTCTCCTCTCCCCTCCCCCTCCCTCTCTCCTCTCCTCTCCCCCTCCCCCTCCCTCTCTCCTCTCCTCTCCCCCTCCCTCTCTCCTCTCCTCTCCCCCTCCCCCCTCCCTCTCTCCTCTCCCCCTCCCCCCTCCCTCTCTCCTCTCCTCTCCCCCTCCCCCCTCCCTCTCTCCTCTCCCCCTCCCTCTCCCCCCTCCCTCTCTCCTCTCCTCTCCCCCTCCCCCTCCCTCTCTCCTCTCCTCTCCCCCTCCCCCCTCCCTCTCTCCTCTCCCCCTCCCTCTCCCCCCTCCCTCTCTCCTCTCCTCTCCCCCTCCCCCTCCCTCTCTCCTCTCCTCTCCCCCTCCCCCCTCCCTCTCTCCTCTCCCCCTCCCCCCTCCCTCTCTCCTCTCCCCCTCCCTCTCCCCCCTCCCTCTCTCCTCTCCTCTCCCCCTCCCCCTCCCTCTCTCCTCTCCTCTCCCCCTCCCCCCTCCCTCTCTCCTCTCCCCCTCCCTCTCCCCCCTCCCTCTCTCCTCTCCTCTCCCCCTCCCCCTCCCTCTCTCCTCTCCTCTCCCCCTCCCCCCTCCCTCTCTCCTCTCCCCCTCCCCCCTCCCTCTCTCCTCTCCTCTCCCCCTCCCCCCTCCCTCTCTCCTCTCCTCTCCCCCTCCCCCCTCCCTCTCTCCTCTCCTCCTCCCCCCTCCCTCTCTCCTCTTCTCCTCCCCCTCCCCCCTCCCTCTCTCCTCTCCCCCTCCCCCCTCCCTCTCTCCTCTCCTCCTCCCTCCTCCCCACCCCCTCCTCTCCTCCTCCCTCTCCCCCCTCCCTCTCCTCCCTCCTCCCTCCCTCCTCTCTTTCCCTGGTATGTTGTTTATTTTTGTTCCTGGCCCTGAGCCCAGCCGGGAGTAACAGGAGGGCCGCAGCCCTCCCAGCACTGTAATCTAAAGCTGCTTTTCTGAGAGAACATTGAGTTCCTCCCGCCTCGCCTGTTCCCTGCCCCCCCCCATTCCTTCCCACAGGCTCTTGGGTCACCTGAGGACAAGGTGGAGGCCAATCCCTCAGGGATTTCAGGCTGGGAGCTCAGGGCTCCAGGAGGCCATGGGGGGCCCCAGCCCCCCCATTTTTCACCTTATCCCCCTCCTCTTGGTATGAGGCCCCCGTGCCCCGCCTGGGTGTCACTGGAACAAGGAGGGGTAGGAACGGGCGGGGAACGGGGGAAGGGGGTAGCGGTTTCCTCCTTCCAGGACAAAATGTTCCATCTGGCCGAGGCTGGGGGAGGGGGAGGGGGAGGGGGAGTCACATGACCCAGGCTGGAGGGACCTTTGAGATGCCCTAACCTACCCCCCTTTCTTGAATGGAGGAAATGGAGGCCCAGAGAGGGGAGGGGCCTTGCCCGAGGTCAGACAGGGAGCACATGGGGCTAGAAGTGGGGAGCCAGGGCCTGGCTGCTCACAGTGAACCCTGGCCGCCCGCCAAATGGCTCCCAACAGTAATGGCCGAGGGGGCCAGAAGCAGGGCGCCTGGGTCTGTTACACCCCTGATACCTCCGAGACCATCTAGCCCAACCCCCTCACTTTACAGAGGGGAAACTGAGGCTCCAAGAGCAGAAGGGGCTTGCCCAAGGTCATAGAAGTAGGAAGTGGCAGGGCTGAGGTTCCAACTCAATCACAAAGCTAGCTAGTAAGTGCCAGGCAAGATTTGAACTCAAGTCTCACAGATAACTAATGATAACTCCCCTCTGTGCTGTGGTTCTTTAAGGCTGCAGAGGACACGAGCATCCACAGTACTTGCCTCTCAGGGTTGTTGTGAGCCCCATGTAGATAATGGATAGCATTTCATCAGAATAAGAAAGTCCTGGTGTGGAAACTCCCTCCGCAGCCCCTCCTTGCTGATGTAAAGTCTTAGAGAGTCGTCTGGGGGTGGACCATGAGAAGTGAAGAGGCTTCCCATTCTGGGAACTTCAGAAGCCATCAAACCCAACTCCCTCATTTTACAGGGGGGAGATTGAGACCCAGCGAGGTAACAAGACTTGCCCAAGGTCACACAGGCAGCATTGAATCCCAAGTCCTTTGACTCCAGAACCAATGCCCTTTTCTACTCACATAACCAGGGGTATCAGAACCAGGACCTGAACCCAAGGCTTCTGGGCAACCAGACCTGTTTTCTATGCACTATGCCCAGCTACCCCTCTATAAAATCTTTCCTTCTACAGGTAGGCACACTAAGGCTCAGAGAGGTTGTGACTTCTCTTGGGCTCACACAGGTACTAAGTGTCAAGGGCAGGATTGGGACTCAGCTCTTCCCTGACCCCAAGGCCCTGAGTCTTCCCATTCTCCCAACCTTCCGAGTTTCCCTCCATGCCTGAGCCTGTCCCTCTTGCCCCACGATAGGCCAGCTCTCGGATCCCCCCACCCAGCACCTTTGACCTACAGATGAAGTTTGTGTGTGGCCAGTGCTGGAGGAATGGGCAGGTGGTGGAGCCCGACAAGGATCTCAAATATTGCAGTGCCAAAGCCCCACACTGGTGAGGAAGGAGGGGCAGAGGTCTGTGGCTGGGGGGGCGGGGGAGGCCAGCAGGGAGGGCAGCTGGTCTGGCCTTCACATCCCAGGCTCAGACGGAGAATCATAGACCGAGAGTTGGAAGGGGCCTTCTGACTAAACTGAGGACTGGAGAGTTTTGGTGACTTGCTCAGGGTCACACAACTCCTGAACCCACTAAATGACACTGTCTCTCTCGGTCCTTCCAAGGTTCCAAAGTGCTTTTTCGTCCATTTTCTCATTCGAGCCCGGGTGAAATGAGGAAACTGAGGCTCAGAAAAATGGGATAGACCATCTGTGGTCCCACAGCTCCTTAGTGTCAAGCCTATCTCTTTCGGGCACAAAGCCCTGCCTTCAAAAAGCCTCCAGTCTATGCTGGACGGAGACTGACCCACACAGATCACAGAGGGGCAGGGCTGGCCTGAAGGGTCGTCTGCGGCCCTGCCAGGTAGACAGGGAGGTGGTGAGCAAGGCTTTGGGGCTGGGAAGAGAAGAAGCGGGATGAGCTCCAGTGCATTGAAGTCCCGCTCCTGTCCCTGAACCTGCGTCCAATCTGCAGCCTCATCTCTTCCCTCCCCCTCACTCTTGGCTTTTCTGCTCTGGCCTGCAGCTGGACCAAGGAGCGGCGAGTCCTGCTGGTGATGTCCAAAGTCAAGAGGAAGTGGGTGTCCGTCCGACCGCTCCCATCCATCCGCAGCTTCCCTCAGCAGTATGATGTAAGTAGCGGGGAGGGACAGGGCAAGGGGGGGCACACGTGGTGGGGTGCGTTTGAGCCTTCAGAGCAGGCGGGCCTGGGGCTCTGATCCATGCTCCTGGATGCCCGAATAACAGCTCCAGGTAACCCTGTGAGGAAGGGCAGGTGTAAGGGGTATTGCCCCATTTTGTAGCTTAGGGAACTGAGGCTCAGTTAGGTTGAGGGACTTGTGGCCTAGGGACCACCCCGCAGCTCTCAGATCCCTCTTATTTCAAATCCTAGGCATTGGCCTTCCTTCCACCCCCGCGGGATGGGAGAGAGTGTGCTGCTTATCAGAAAGGTCCAGCCTCCCTGCCATTAGGAGTGGGCAGCCTCTTCTGGGGTCTGCACCAGGCAGGCATGGAAGCATGGGGTCATAGGGCCAGAGCTGGGAGAGACCCTCGAGGCCTCTATTTTACAGATGAGGAAATTGAAGTCCAGAGAGGTCAAGTGGCTTACAGTTCATTGATTTAGTCTAGTCCAACCCCATCATTCTACACGAGAGGAGACCAAAGCCTTGGGAGAGGAAGTGACTGGCCCAAGGTCACACATGGAGCAGGTCTCCGTGGTGGCATCTGAACTCGAGCCCTTTGACACTGGAGCCCATGAGTTTGAGCCAGCTTTAGTCCAGTTGGCCTCTCCCCTTCCCTCTCCCCTCACACCAGCCCCCCAAATCCTTCCCCTTCTGTCACTGCCCCCCCCCTCCATAAAATCTTTGCTGACTATCCCAGTTCAGCTAAGCCTGACCTCCCCTTCTCATGCTCTTCACTCCAGCTGCAGCGGTCAGCTTGTGGCTCACCGTCCCCAGATGGCCATTTCCCCATTTCCCACCTCCGTGTCTTTACCCCAACTGTTGCCCAGGCCCACAGTGCACTCCCTTTGGTACTCAGCACATGGGCTATCTCACCAGCTCCTCGGGCCCCCCCAATTCTTTGTACAGAGCTTTGTTTCATTTTTCTGTATCTCCCCCAAGAGAACGCAAGGACCTCGAGATCGGGGCCATATATCCCTCGTACCTAGCTCAGTGCTGGGCACATAGTAGAAATATAATAGACGCGTTGCATCCAGTTGCACTGTGTGACCTTAAGCAAGTCACTTGCCCTGTTCTCTCCTCTGTCCCATGAGCAGTTTAGAGGTTAGAATCTTTCTGCTCCCTTCTGGCCCTGAGGTCTGTGACCCCTTCCCTCCTCTGAACTCCCTTGTCTGGGCCGCTCACTTGGCACTTGGTGTAGATGACCTCTCAAAGGCTCTGCTAGCCAAGTATAAGCTCTGGCAGGCCCCGCCCAGCTGGACAGGCTCTCAGGATGGGGCCTATAATGGACTGTCATTCTAGGCTCATGGGGCACATATACTGATGGGGCTAGGGTGTCCAAGGCTGTCAGTTAGGTTAACAAACTGAGCAAACCCCCATGGGAGCCGGCTGTCCCAGGAGGTGGAACTGCCTGTTGGGGACCCCTCCGGGCTGTGGGACCAGGACCGGTGGCCATCCTGGGGCGCTGGGCAGCTCTTCAGGGCTCATTGGGAAAGGGTCATAGAGCCGGTCCAGGAGCGCTCTGCCGTGAGCTCGGGGATGCCTGGGCAGCCCCAGGCCCTGCCCTCAAAGAGCCTCTGTTGTGTGGGACCTCAGAGGGAAAGAAACAAACTGTAAAGGCGTTTCTCGAGGGAAGGCCCTGAGCAGGAGGCTCCTGCTGAGCCGGGCTTTGGAGAGGGAGGGCATGGGGATGGGGGACGGCCTAAGCAAAGGCCCGGGGGTGGGAGTTGGCTGCTGTGTGCAGGGAAGAGCGGGTAGGCAGGTTTGATGGGAACAGAGAGTACGTGAGGGGAGCTAGATGAGAGGAGCCTGGGAAGGTGGGCGGGAGTCAGATTGTAGAAAGCCGTAGGTGCCAGGCTGCAGATCCGGGGGCTTTTCCTCGAGGCGATAGGGAGCCATGGAAGATGGGGGGAGGGAGACCTGACTAGTGTCTGGGCAAGGAGGCTCAGGCCGAGCCCCCGGGATGGGGCTCTGGGGCCAAAGACTGTGAAAGCGCCTCCCTCGCTCTCAGCGGGCGATGCCCGGGGCAGGGGTGACTCAGGGGCCCTCCCCTTGTGCCACAGCTCTGCATCCACGCCCAGAATGGCCGCAAGTGTCAGTATGTGGGGAACTGCTCCTTCGCCCACAGCCCAGAGGAGAGAGACATGTGGACCTTCATGAAAGAGAATAAGAGTGAGTGTGTCCATGGTGCCTTGGGAGGGGGCGGGAGGGGAGGAAATGGGAGTCTCCATTCAGAGCCCAGAGCCAGGGTCACCCTGAGGAAAACGGTACCCCTGAGGTAGAACTGACATGGTCCCAAAAGATGCCGTTTCCAAGGAAACAAAGAGAAATGAATGGAATTGCTTGTTTGGGGCTCAGATGTCCCGGGTCCGAGCTGGAGGGAGCAGAGGATGTCTCTCCCTCCGCCCCCCCCCATTTCCAGTTTTACCCATAATTCTCATGGCCTGGGCTGTCGTCTGGCTCCGCTCCCTCCCTCTCTGCTTGAAGAACAGGAAGTTGCCCAGCCTCCTTCCCTTTGGGTCCTGGGGGGACTCTTGTGGAAGAGGGATTAGCTTTGTCCTGCTTGGCCCGAGGGCAGAACCAGGCACCTGGGGGGAAGCTGCCACAAGGCTAAGTTTGGTCGGGAGGAGGAATAAGGAAGGAGCCTTGAGAGATAGTGAGCTCCCCATCATTGGAGGCTGTCCAACAAAGGCTGGACCACTCCTTACCAGGGATGATGAGATGTTTCCAATAGGGTCAGTTTAGCCCCCTGCCGGGAGTGGCCCAGGGACAGGGGAAGGAGTGGTGCCCATGATGGCGATGCTTGGGACAGGCGGGGTAGCCCCTCATTCAGAACCTTCCGGGGCAGGCCAGCTCCACAGTCAGCAGTCAGGAGGGTCCTGGACTCGTCACCCCCAGGCTAGAGGCTGTGAAGCACCTTCAGCCAGACCAGGAGGGATGGTGCGGCCTTTTGGCTGGGATTAAGCTGCCCAGCGGTCAAGGTCTTGCAGGAGGGCATTGATAGCCAGGCACTTCCCCACTAGTGTTGGGTCCCTGGTCTTCCTTTGTGTCTAGGGCAACAATAACTGCCCTTTCTCCTATCTAGCAAGTAGATGGGGCAAGCCTTGGACAGGGAGGGGGTCTAGAGTGGGACTGTATGTATGGATGTGACTTCTAGCCCCCCATGTCTGCCTCTCCCTCTCTTCTCTGCCCCTGATCTTCCCAGTCCTAGACATGCAGCAGACCTATGACATGTGGCTGAAAAAGCACAACTCGGGGAAGCCTGGGGAAGGCACTCAGGTGGCCTCTCGGGAGGGCGAGAAGCAGATCCAGATGCCCACCGACTATGCGGACATCATGGTAATGACACCTTCCCAGCCCCACCTTCCAAGCCTCATAGGCGTGACTTAGACGGAGAGCTGGAGTGTTTGACTCGTAGGTGACCCCGAGCGTATGGTGGACAACACAATTAGAGAAACCCAGCAGGGTTCCATAGAATGGCAAAGTTATCAAGTTCTGAGCTTGCCGTTCACCACGAAACCCCACAAAAACCAAAAGCCAGCCGCACAGATACGGGACGGGGAGCCAGGAAAAGGGAACTCAGCGAGAGAGTTACGATGGTCACAGCAAGGAGCAGGGCAGTCCTAACGTGGCAGGCCACATATCTGGAGGAAGGAGATTGACAGACTGGCCCCTATCCTCTGGGTAGGGTCAGGAATTTCAAAGTCTATGAAACAATAGAAAGAACTTAGAGAAGTGCTTAGACTTGCAAAGGAAGGATTTAGGGCAGGGGAGTCCAGCGTGATCCCCGTCTGCAAGTGCCTGGCATTGGCTTTATCTTTCTTTTGAGGAGCAGAGCTCATGGCACAGTTGCTGGGAGCCTTTTTCTGAGAGTAGACTTTCCTAAACATCAGAAGTGTCCCACAGTGGAATGGGCTGTCTCCAGAGGTAATGAGCTCCCCAGCCCTGGAGGAATTCGAGAAGCAGGATAGCTGCTATGGGGAGGGGCATATTGGCAGGGGATTCAGTCCTTGGACTTAATGTATAGGGGTTTTAATAGATGTCCCTGAGGTTCTTTCCAGTTCTTAAATTCTTCGATTCCTCTTCCCTACCCTACTCTTCTCTCTCTTCTAAAACGTGCTTCATTTCATTTACTTTCCTTTTAAAAACATCATCCTTGTTCCCAATGAGTATCCCTCCAACCCCCATCAACACGAAAGTCCTTCTTTGTAACAAATAAGTACAGTTAAGAAAAACAAATCAACACATTGGCCATATCTGAAAGTGTTTGCCTCATTCTGCACATGTAGCCCACCTCTCAATCCTCTGAAGTCACAATTAGCTACCACCAGGTCCTGACGGGTACAGATAATGAATCGCTTGAAATGGTCTGATCTATTCAGATTCACGCTGTTCGGGGAAACTTGGTCATTGGTTCCAGCCTGATAGAAACGAGCAGGGCAGGTTAAAAAAGCGGGACCACTTCATGGAATTCATCATTAGCATTAATTCGATCTGCGTTGATCAGACCCCTGAAGTCTTTGAATGCTGTCTCCCTTTTCACGACTGTGGGCCTTGTGTGGTGTCCTGTTCTCCTTCCCCCACCCCCCATCTCTTCCATCCCATTACCTGCTTCCTCCCTCCAAGTAGCTGGGAAGGGTTGGGGTCCAGCGGGACAGATGCTGAGTGGCTGAGTGTGGGGGCTGGAGGCTGGGTGAGAGGGGCAGGGTGGGGGTGGGGGGATCACCTTTGCCACCTCTGCCTCAGGGACCTCAGGGTGGAGAAGGCTAGGCAGAAAGCAGAGGGGGCCAGGTGGGTAGCTCCTCCGCCTGGGAAGGAGAGCCGCAGAGCCGGGCCTTGGAGCCCGTGGGAGTGCTCAGAAGGCGCGCCCAGCACCCTCCCCCCGCTCCCCACAGATGGGATTCCACTGCTGGCTCTGTGGCAAAAACAGCAACAGCAAGAAGCAGTGGCAGCAGCACATCCAGTCGGAGAAGCACAAAGAGAAGGTCTTCACATCAGATAGCGACTCCACCTGTTGGACCTTCCGCTTCCCCATGGGCGAGTTCCGGCTGTGTGAAAGGTGCCACTCCCGGAGCGGGTCGGGGGTGGGGGCTCCGAGCCCGTGGGGTTCCCCTGGCTGGCCGCAGATGCCCAGGAGGCCGGGGGCGACTTCCCTGAGGACGGCAGGCCTTGGCAATGGCATCCCGGTTCTGGGGCGCATCCCGCTTTCGCTTTCATGTGGCAAAGTCCTTCCCTTCATCATCATTTTCTCCTCTTCCTTTTCTCTCCTCCTTGATTTCCCCCTCTCTCCTCCTCCTCCTCCTCCTCCTCCTCCTCCTCTTCCTCTTCCTCCTTCATTGAGCACCAACTGTGTGCCCCCAGGCCCTGAGGGAGCTTCCTGTTCTCCAGAGGGAGGAACAAGTGGCAGATAACCCTGTGAGACAGATCTCTGGGGCAAGTCTTAAGGACTCCCCCACCCCTTCCAAAGAAAGCCCTGGACAGGAAACCGAGCTCAGAGAAAGTTAGTGACTGCTTGTGATCATACAACTAGTGCCTGTGTGACCTTGGCAAGTCACTGGCCTTCTCTGGGCCTAGGGCCGCCTACCTGGGAAAGGAGAGGGATGGACTAAGGGCCCCTCCAGGCCCAAGTCCTCTTAAGTGTAGGAGGGAGGACCTGGACCAAGGTGTCCAGACTGGGAGGCCGATGCCCTTTCTCCTACACAGCGTCAATGCTCTAGCCAATTCAACGAACCTCTAAGCTGGGGCAACTAGGTGGCGCTGCAGTGGTTAGAGCGTGGAGCTGGAGTCTGGAAGACCTGAGTTCAAATTCAGCCTCAGCCATTTCCTAGCTGTGTGACCCTGGGCAAGTCACTTCACCCTGTCTGCCTCAGTTTCCTCATCTGTCAGATGAGCTGGAGAAGGAAATGGCAAACCATTCCAGTATCTCACCAAGAAAACCCCAAAGGGGGTCTCGAAGAGTCAGACACGACTGAGACGGCTGAGCAGCCAAAGTGCGCTAGGCGCTAGAGAGACAAAGACAATGGAAACCGTTCTTACTCTTAAGGAACTTCCGGTCTACTGGGCCATTGTGGCCCCCACCCCACTGAAATCCTCCTGCAGTGTGTGCTTATGGAGTAGCGGGGGCCTTGGGCTCTTGAGGGCTGTAGCCACTGAATAACGATTTCTTTCGGCCACAGCAGCAGGCCCAGTGAGGCCGGGATCTGTGGCAGAGCAGGGCACAGCGGTCCCCGTAGCCTCTGGAAGTATGACGTTCATGCTTACCAAAAACTCTCCCTCCGTCATCTCACCACACACCCCAGGAGGCGGGCAGGGCAGGTGCGTCCCTCCCTCTCTGGCAGTTGGAGAAATTGAGACTCCGGGATGGGACTAGTCCGAGGTCATGCCGCTAGTGCGTGTGCTGGCCGCACCTGGAGGCCAGCTCCCCTGCCACCCAAGCCAGTGCCCTTTTCACTCTCCAACCGGGCTGGCTCTCTCACCTCCGGGCCGTCGAAGCTTTGGATCAGTCCTGGAGGCTGGACAGTTGATATGAGGAAGGCAGCGGCTGTGGCCAGGAAGGATCCCGACAAGGGCACCGGCTGCTAACGAGCTCACAAAGGCACACCTTGCCTGGACTTGGGGACTGGTGTTTTCGCACCGGTCCTCATGCCGCAGAGCCAAGTGCATTGTCAGGAGCAGGAGCAAGGGCAAGAAAGAGGTTAGGTGGGCGCCCTTGGGGCGTCTAGGTCCGAGACGGCTTTCCTCGGGTGGCAGTCTGCTAAGGGACCCGTGTTCCCAGGTAGAGCCTCCTGCAAGAACTCGACTGCAGGCGGCTGGAAGTCTTAGGGCACGGCAGCCTTTGCCAAAGGGCTGGGAGGGCAATGAGGCCTCCTCTGAAGTACCTTCCGACTCCAGACTCAGCTCCTTTGGTCTTTGACGATTTCTGAGGGCTTCCTCCTAGGCGGGCGGGTGGGCTGGCGGCCTGGGCAGTCCATGGGCCCCTGAGGGACCACACTGAGTTTGTCATCCTCTCTGCTTCCACCCCCACATAGGTTCCAGAAAAAAAAGGCCTGTCCAGATGGGGAGAAGTGTCGCTGTGCCCACGGGCAGGAGGAGCTGACTGAGTGGCTGGATCGACGGGAGGTGTTGAGACAGAAACTGGCCAAGGCTCGCAAGGACATGCTGCTCTGCCCGACGGACAATGACTTTGGCAAATACAACTTCCTATGGCAGGACGGCGTATAGGGGACCGGGGACGGCGCTCCGGGTGGGAGGGTGAGATGAGGTTCCCGTGGCCTCCCCGGCGGCCTCTTGGGTCCCCCTTTTGTTAGACATCCCTGCTCCAGGGGCCAAAGGGCGAGACCTCCTCGGCTCTTTGGCTCCCTCTGATACTTATGGCTTTGTTCCTTCTTCTCAAATGAGTATCAGAAAAAACAGGCTGGGGAAAGCAGAGGGGATGGAGAAGGACTTGGGAAGTAGATCTTGGGACAAACCTTTTCTCTCCCTGCATTTCTCTATGCACATTCCCCTCTGAGTGGGGGCAGGAGTGCACCTACATACATGCACATAATCAGAATAATAATAATGATAATAACAGTAGCTCACATCTCTATAGTGTTTTCCCACAGTGACCCTGGGAGGTAGATAGCTTAAGTATTAGCATCCCCATTTTGCAGATGGGGAAACTGAGATTTAGAGAGGACAAAGTGGCTCGGCCACAGTTACACAGCCAGTCAGTGTTTGGAGACAGAGGGCACACACGCTCACACACACACACACACACACACATACAGACTCTCTCTCTCTCTCTCTCTCTCTCTCTCTCTCTCTCTCTCTCTCTCTCTCTCTCTCTGCCCAGATCAGTTAGACATGTCCCGGGTCATTATTGTCCTTCTGTGGTATTGGGTAGGTCTATTGTCTCCCAGAGTAGGGTGGTACAGGGCAGACAGACACTGTCTAGTGGCTTCAACCCAAAGTTTTGTGTTTTGTTTCCAAAACCCTGGGTCACTGGCGTCAGGGACCCTCCAGGGTAGTCCCCCTGGGGTTTGGCTGAATTGGTTTTCCCCACTCCTCTGGGCTCCTAATCTCAGCCCTTCTCTCTGGGATGCAGGAGATGGGGACAGAGCCCAGCTGGAAACCTCAGAGAGCCCAGCTGCCCCGTTTAGCTTTAAGCCCCAGACATCCTTCCCGGCCCACACGGCGGAGCTCAGTGTTCCCTTAGGCGTCACTCCCTTGCTGCCAAAGGAGACCGGCTTCTCTGGTCTTTCCCTCAGCCCTTTGTCCTTTTGGCTGGAGACACCCCTCCCACCTTTCTCGTGGCTCTGTTTTCCTTCTGTGCCCTACCCGGGGTCTGCACAGCTGTGAAACTTATGGCTCTTCCTGTCCCTCCTCTTTTTTTTTTTTTTTTTTTTTTTTTGCGGGGCAATGGGGATTAAGTGACTTGCCCAGGGTCACACAGCTAGTAAGTGTCCTGAATCCACTGCGCCACCTAGCCGCCCCCGCTGTCCCTCCTCCTAACCTGACTCTTGTCCCCTATCTCTCTCCCCCTTCAGGAATCCAAGAGACAGGTGGCAGATGGAGCAGGGGGCAAGAGGGGTGGGTGGTGATCCCAATCCAGGACGTGTTAGGGGGCTTCTCCAGAGGCAGGACCATGCAGACTGACCCTGAGTTCTCCCTGCCCCAGCCCACGAATCCCCCAGATTATGAGCTAGACCTGGTTTAGGGGAGTGGAGATGGAAAGCCAGCTGAGGGCAGGCTTGTCCTAGACAGCTCTTTCTTACCTGGATCCCCAGGACATCTTCCTAACCAGGGCCAGCCTTGCCCAGAGTTCAAAGAGATTTCATTGGATGTCTGAATGTCCGAATAACTCAGGCAGAGTGATATAGCCCCTCCCACTCCTGCCCCTACCCACAACTCTGATATCAGTTGGGGAAAGGGACCCTGCTGAGCATAAATGGAGGGGGGGCTGGTGTGTGAGGGGGCCCCTCTCCTGTCACCCTCCTGGGCCACTTCTGACAGAAATCGCCCCAATTTCTCCAGCCCTGTTCAAATTTATGAAGCGCTCCCAGTGAGGGGGGTGGGGCGGTATTCTGGACATTTCACAGAGGAAGAAACTGAGTCACCCTCACCTGGTCACACAGCTAGCAAATATGAAAGCACTTTGATTCCCCGGGCATCTCTGCTGCTAGCCAGCCAGGACCTTTCCCGGGACCATGGACAGCAGCACCAGGACCCCACAGACAAACATGAGTTCTGAACCCACCTCTGCCAAACTTGCTGTGTGACCTTCAGTAAGTCACTTCCCTGTTCTGGCCCTCAGCTTCCTCCTCTGTAAAATCTGGGGTTTGGACGAGATGGCCTCTCAGGGCACTTGCAGCTTTAAATCTATGACCCTGTCGTCTGCGGTCCCTCCCCTTTTCTGGACCTCAGTTTCCTTATCTGTAAAATGAGGGGGTGGGACTAGACCTCCTCTCAAGTCAGCTCAAAAAACATGATCCTGGGGCAGCTAGGTGGCACAGTGGATAGAGCACCAGCCCTGGAGTCAGGAGGACCTGAGTTCAAATCCGGCCTCAGACGCTTAACACTTACTAGCTGTGTGACCTTGGGCAAGTCACTTAACCCCAATTGCCTCAATAAAAAAAAAAGAAAAGAAAAGAAAAGAAAATGCAAAGACTTAATACAACAACAAAATCAAGGATATAAAAAAAAAAAAAAACATGATCCTTCTGGCCAAGGGGAACTGTTGCCCCCCCCCCACTATAGTAGCAGACAAGAGTCACTCAATTTGCACTTACTCCTCTAATTGGAAAAACCCTGGGTCCAGAGTGGGCTGTTCTGGCCCCACCCCCACTTCAGCCTCGCCAGACTTCACCTTTTCTCTGACACCTCAGTTTAGCCTTTCTCTATGCCCACCTCCCCCACCTTGTCCGGCCCTGCCAGATTCAGGATTGGTCCCCCAGACATTCCAAAAAGCTTCACACCACTGGATCGGGACCTCGGCGGGGGGCTGAGGCTTTGGGGAAAGGGGGAAGGGCTCAGTCTGTGTGGAAGTGTTGGCTCCTAGGATGTCTTTGTTCCTCAGGCCTCTTGAAAGTCAGTGTTAATGACGCAGAAACTGGAGAGGGTAAGGGTCTTTCCTCCACCACCCACTCCTGGGAGCCCCGCCCACCCCTTATTCTATGATTATGGCATGCAGCCTGCCCTATCCCCCTCCCCCCAGTGAACCAGGATGATGGGGCCTGGGGAGGAGAGAGGAATTGAAGGGTATTTGATTTGGGGGATGAAACCAGAAGTGGGGGCCTATGGGAAGGATTGCTGTGAACGTAGATACTTGTTTCCCCTGCTACGATAACCTGACCTGTGGTATTACTGTCTCTTGTCACCAGCCTTGTTTCAGTGTGTATATATGTCGGCCCCGTGATGCATATATACACAGGTATTAAATATATCACTCTATATAATATTACATATGTGTGTGGTATCCAAGGAATTGCTTGTATGGAAGGAGAAGGATAAAGGACTTGACTGGGAAATGCAGCAGGACCCCTGGGTTTTATTTGTCTTCTCTCTCTGGGAGCAGGGGGAGGGGGAGCTGCTGCCCCCTTAGACCAGCGGGGAGGGTTGGAGGTCATGGAACCGGCAGGATTTGGGTGGTGTAGCTGGCTCTGTCCATTGTCTTCCTTCTCTACTCAGCTTGAGGGAGGCAGAAGAGTGGAGAAAAGGTGTTCTTAACCAAAGGGACAGGGCCCAGTTTAGCTGGAGCTGCCAAGCTTCTGAAACCTAGAGGTCCGACTCTGCCTGTCTCCTTTAGAGAAGTGATCCTGCCCATGGGTGTCCTGAGAAGAGGCCCAGGATTTGGGTTTGAGTCCTAGCTGGACTGTTTATCACATGTGGCTGATTATAAAACCTCCCTAGGCCGGGTTCCTCGTCTGCCAAACAAAGACATTGGACCAGCCGCCAGGCTCTGAGATCTCTCCCAGCCCCAGACCTACCCCCGTGCATGGGAAAAAAGAAAACCAACCCAAAGGAGGCCACGTCCCCCTTGGGCCAGGGGTGCCTCTTCCCTGGGGTGGCCGTTTGCACCCACCTAGAAAGCAGGTAGATACAGATCAGAGAGAAAAAGATTGGACAGAAAAGAACTGTAAATGGAGAGGAATAAACGAGAGGGTAATTTGAAGGTGATGGAAAGGATTGCAATGGTCTTCAGTTTTAGTTTCTGAAATCCAAGCTCAGGGTTAGAACCAAAACCACCAGGCTGCTCCCAGACAGGCAAGAGTGAGACCAAGGGGAGATGCATGTCTGCATATATGTGTACATACAAGTGTGTGCATATATGTATATATACATGCCCACGTGTGTGGAGTCACACCTTCTCCCCGAAGCAGTATAAGTCTGCATGGACTGCTGGGGCAACATGTTCAAAATGAATGAAGAGGGGAAATGTCGCATTTCACAGCCAGGTAATGATGGGGTTAATAGTCCTTTAAAATGTTTGTGTATTAAAAATTTTAAGAATACCACACTTTAATATTAAATATTCATAAGACCCTAGTATCTGGATAATATTGTAGATGTTTTAATAACAATTTTTTGGTCCTTCTTAAAAATAAAGCAGACAGAACTTGCATCTTTTAGCCTTTGTACTAGAAAATAAAAGTGCACTTTAACCCTGGTCCCCGTGGTTTGTTTGTATGCTCGATAGCTCTGGAAGTGCTGGGGTCACGGTCTGAGTCCCCTGGAGTGGCCACCTCTTGGGAGCAGAGACGGGTTAAGGATGGTCCCTCCCAGGGCAAAGGGCCCAGGGAGGCCGAGGGACACTGTAAACAAGGCCAGACGCTGCCGAGGTCCATCAGTTTGTGTGCTCAACAAACATTTCAGCAGCCCTGAATAAAGTCCCTACTATGTGCCAGGCCTTGAGCTGGGCACTAGGGCTGCTTCACGATCCAGGCTCCTGTTGGAAGGGAACTCAGAGGGCTTCTTACCGCACCCAGCACCTGAATAACAATCCCCTCTACTGCCTTCTGAAGAGTGGGCACCCTGTCTCTTTGAAGACCTCTGGCGACAGGGAGCTCACTACCCACTTTGGGATAGAACTAAGTTAGGAAGTTGAGTGTCCAGGCTCTTCCTCTAAGACCGAGAAGAACAAGGTGATGCATCTTCCACACGACGGCCCTGTGAGTCCTTAAAGATGATGATCACCGTGCTCTTCTAAATCTTCTCCAGGCTGAATATTCTCAGTGCCTTATTCTCATCATCTGTGTGTGTGTGTGTCCTCTGCCCCCCCCCCCGTCTGGCCCCTGCCTGCTGTGCTCCACCCGGTCATTGTCCTGCCTAAAATGTGGGCTCTCTCCTGCGGACCGCCTTTCACAAGGGCGTTCTGGACACAGTGCCTGGTGCTGCCCGAGGGCCTGGCCTATTGAGCTGCTTCACTGCACCGTGGTTGCACATGAAGCTTCCAGAGACTTTGGCTGGTCTTACTGACTGGGGGCTTTTCACCACAGGTGCCTGCAGACATCCAACCATCCCCTGCAAATGTCCCTCCATCGATTCTGCATAGGACAGCCGCCCAAAGGGCAGGAGGCTTTCCTAGGATGGAAGCCCCCACCAGGGGCCAGGCTGGACACCAGAATAGGGCTGACAGGCATTAGGGTTAGACAAAAGAAGTGAAACTCACTTCCCACCAAGGCCTTCCATTCCACTGAGTAACACTCCTACGTTTGCCTCACTCTGAGAATCAGCTTTACCCTCAGTAAAAAAGTGAGCTTGGACCAGATAGTTTCTTAGCTCCTCCCCAGCTCTACCATCCCCTGTTCTAAGGTCCTTGTGCTTCTCTCCAACGGAAGCTACACCTTGATAAACATAGAAATGAAAGGGGATGGATGGACCAACTGAGGGTTTTTCAGGATGGGAGAGACATGGATGTTTTGTAGGCGGTAGGACAGGATCCAGTAGACAGGGAGCGATTAATGATAATGGATAGAGTGGGAATGACTAAAGGGGTCGTCTGTTGGAGGAGATGGGAAGGGAACTCGATTGCTTGTGCAGGCAGAGGGGTTGGCCTTAGAGAGGGGGAGAATGACCTCCTCATGGGAGACAGGAAAGGGAGGAGAGAGGGGCAGAAGGCACTGGCGTGATAGGAGGTGAGGCAGGGGCAAGAAGAGGGAGCTCCCGGTGAATGGCCTCATTGTTTTCTGTAAAATGTGAGGCCACGTTTTCAGCTGAGGGGGTGAGGGAAGGGAGCCCTGGGTGGTTTGAGGAGGGATGACAAGGTTTGGAGGAGCTGCCATGCAGAGGGGCCCATGGAGTTGATAAGGGAGATAGAGAAGGATTGCCAAGCAGCAGAGAGGGCCCAGTTGAGGCTGAGTAACAACGCATTTGTACTGGACCCAGTCAGAACCGGCTGAGTGATTTTCTCCACCTTCATTCAACAGCATGTATTTGGGAAGAGAACAGAGGGTGATAATGTGGTTGAAGAGCAGAGAATACAGAGGCCAAGGTGGAAAGCCAACGATTTATAGATGGTCTGATAAGGGGATCCGGGAATTCTTGAAATCCAGGGTGGGACCATCTTTGTGTGTGGCTGAGATGGGGTGTAGGAGCGGCTCTAGGGAAGTGAGGAGGCTGAGGAGCTGAGTGGTTTGGGTGCTGGGAGGAGAGTTAACATGAACACTGAGAACAGGAATTAGGGAGGAGAGAAAAATGGTGAGCCAAGTACTGAACTCGCTGCGGGAAGGAGGGAGGGTTGTGAGCTGGGGGTCTGTAGACAAGAGATACCAGGATTTTGATTGGGCAGAAGGGATGAATAGCATGGACCTCAGAGGAGAGGTTACTGAGTGATGGAGGGAGGGGTAGGGGAGGGAGTAGTGAATTTCTTTCTTTCTTTCTTCCTTTCTTTCTTTTTTTTGGTGAGGCAATTGGGGTTAAGTGACTTGCCCAGGGTCACACAGCTAGTAAGTGTTAAGTGTCTGAGGCCAGATTTGAACTCAGGTCCTCCTGACTCCAGGGCCAGTGCTCTATCCACTGCGCCACCTAGGTGCCCCTCAGTGAATTTCTTTATCTCTTTTAAACAATCCATTCGACATGTTGCCCCAGCAGTCCATGTGGGCTTATACTGAATGGGGGGTTGCACATATTCATTTATATGTACACGGCTGCATGTACACACATACGTAAACACACATCTCCCCTTGCTCTCCACCTTGCCTGTCCATGAATAGCTTGGCGGTTTGGGGGTCCCAACCCTGAATTTGGATTTCAGAGTCTAAAGCTGAAGACCATTACAATCCTTCCCATCAGCCTTCAAGCAATCTATTTTGTTTTCTATTTTCCTCATTTAGAAATCTATCCCTGGGGGCAGCTAGGTGGCACAGTGGATAAAGCACCAGCCCTGGATCCAGGAATTCCTGAGTTCAAATCCGGCCTCAGACACTTGACACTTACTAGCTGTGTGACCCTGGGCAAGTCACTTAACCCCCATTGCCCCGCAAAAAAAAAAAAAAAGAAAGAAAGAAAGCTATCCCCCCCCCCCTCCCCAGAGAACTTGTAACGAAAAGAAGGAAAAAAATCTCTTCAGCAAAATTAACCAGCCTGAGACAGTAAATGCTGTGCTCCTCACCCATGGTCCTCCACCTGGGCCAAGAAGTCAGGACTTTCTTCTGTCTTCTCTCTCCTTTAGGGCTGATCATTAGAATTCCACAGTGTTCTGGTCCTCTTTTTTTTTTTTTTGTCTCTCCATTTACATTGTTAAAATCTTGTGGTTTGCTTCTCTTTGGCTGCTAACATTTTTCTAACACCTTTAAGTTTGCTAATATATATATGCATTTAAGAAACTTTATACAAATCAGCTTCTTTCAGGGCTATAAAGAAAGTTCTTTTCCCACAACCCCCCAAGAGGGAGGTGTAGGGATAATATCACTCTTTTATAGATGAAGAAACTGAGGCTCTGAAAAGTTAAATGAAATGGTGGCCATACAGCTAATAAGTAGGGGTTCAAAGCCAGGTCTCACCTGACCATGCCCAGTGCCTTTTCTACTATTCCAGTGCTGCCTCAGTCCCTATCTTAAGAGTCAGAGGCCTCCTCCCTACTCATCTCCCCAGAAGAATCATCCTTGAGAGCCAGTGTTCAGGCAACAGTGCTACCTGCCCCTCCCCATTCCCCCAAAGAACAGAAGGAGTTTCTTTTCTTTTCTTTTCGTTTTTTTTGGTGAGGCAATTGGGGTTAAGTGACTTGCCCAGGGTCACAGGGTTCGAGGTCGGATTTGAACTCAGGTCCTCCTGAATCCAGGGCTGGTGCTCTATCCACTGCACCACCTAGCTGCCCCCGGAGTTGGAGTTTCTTATGAAGAATTATAAACCCCTGCACAAGATGGAAATTTAAGCATAGTTTGCACCCTGTATGTTAGTCATAACTAAAGTGGAGTGGTAAGAACTTTGCCCCAGAATGCTGAACTTGAGGGACCCTTAAGGTGCTTCTGGATCTCCCACAGTGTTATAAATGATAATTTAGCACCTAATCATTTGTTAACACACTTAGCAACCAGTTGGCTGCAATGAGCTCCCCCCAATTCCTGCCCCACTGCCCACCCCTGGCCCAACAACAGCCTCTGGTGTCTGCCTCAATCCCTCAGAGTGGTGTCTGCCCCTCCTTTCCTTGATGAGGACACCTGAGGTACAGTCTGCACTGTACTCGGGGCACAACATTCCTAGCCGTGGCTCTGACCATCCACTTTGGTCGGGAGAACCACCAGGTGGGTAAGCTCCTTGTGCTGGGTGTTGGAGCCCTGTTCTCCCACGCCCGCAGCTCGGTTCCTGCAGTTGTCTCAGTGTCTCTGCCAGAGAGCCCCGAGGGGAGAAGTTGCCACCAAATGTCAAACCGACCTCTCTGGACAATGGTGATGATGGTGGGACGCAGGATGTGGGGAAGAGGCAGCATTCCCCAAGCGGGTACTGCTCTTTCCCAGAGATCCCCTCTGCTCCCCAGCACCACAATCCTCTCTGGAGGTAACCGTCCCACTGTGGCCCCTGAAGACAGGGCAGTGGCCAGTCATGTTCTCCCCACTTTGCAGATGGGGAGACTGAGGTGCAGTCAGACAACTGACCAGACCCTGGTCACACGGCACTGAGAGAGTTTCCTGAAGCCACTTTGGAGCTTGGGACACGGTGGGAGTAGGGAGATCCTCCCAGGTGCCACTCCAGCATCCTCTCCGTTACGCCCTCCCATGCGACTTGGGGGCTGCCCAGTGGGGTCCACAGTCATAGCAATGACTCGGACAAAGCTGTTCATGGCAGGTGGGATCACCGGTACTTTGGAGGACAGAATCGGGACCCGAGAGGCGGAAATGATGACCTGAAGTCAGAGAGATGGCATTTTATGCGTCAAATCCTGTTTTTCAGAAATCAACTTTAGGGTACAAGGGAATGGAGACAAGGCCACGGGGAGGTTAGTGGGAAAAACAACCTGGATTTTAAGTGACTCTAGGCACAAGGTGAGTCAGCTGTGTGATGTCCAGAGGTCCCAGAGTCCGAGAGTGAGAGCTAGAAGTGCCCTCAGAAGTCATCTAGTCCAACCTTCTCATTTTACAGAGGGGGAAACTGAGGCACAGAGCTGGAAAGGACCTCAGAAATCATCTGAGTCATCTTCATTTTACAGATGAGGGAACTGAAGTCTCCAGAGGTTAAGTGACTTGTCCAGGGTCACACAGCAAGTAAGTGGCTGAAGTGAAATTTGAACTCAGGTCCTCCCGACTTCAGGGCCAGCACTTTATCCACTGTGCCACCCAGCCGCCCCATCATCAACCTAATCCTGCTTCAGACACTTAAAGGCAGTAGGACCCTGGGGAAGTCCTTTCCTTTTTCTGGGCTTCCGTTTCCCTGTCTGTAAAATGAATGGTTTGGACTAGGAAGCCACAAAAATTTCCCAGGGGGGCTGCAAACTTGTCTCTCATTCTTCTGTGAGTTGCCTGGTGTGCCGGGTCTTGCCTGGAATTCTTCTCCTTGTGTGAGTCAGAACTGCTTCCCTGGGGTCCTTGGCACACATGTGTGCTTGGCTGGTGTGAGTCTAGGCATGTTTTCACTCAGTGGGTGAGGTGGGTGAGCATTCATGCTGTGCATTCAGGTACTTTTGCATCTATACGCGTGTGCGCGTGTGTGTTTGTGTCTGTGCATGTGCAAGCGTGTGCATGTGTGTGTGCACGTGTGTGTGTGTTTGTATGTGTGTGTGAGACTGAGTTGCTTCCAAGCTCTCTGACCTGTGAGCAGCCAAACTTCCTTTTGCAAAGTTAGATAACAGGCCCTGTTCTCCTCGGTGGGATTGGCCATGGCTAGCGCCACGTGCTGCTCCTGGCACAGTGCCCAGGCCCGCCAGGCAGCCCAAGCTGGCGCGGGGGTGGGAAGGCGAGGGCTGAGCAGCCTCTGCGGCTTATTGGCTGCCTCGCCTGCTCCCTCTCCCTCTCCCTGTCACCCTGAGTCTCTGGCTGGCTGGGCTGCCTCTCGAAAGCTGCTCTCTCCTGCTCCCCCCAGGAGGACCATGGCGAGCTGTGAGCGGATTGGGGTGGGTCCTGCCATGGACATGCCTGAGGTCCTGAAATCGCTACTGGAGCATTCCCTGCCCTGGGCTGACCGGAGGACAGGTAGGAGTCCTGGAGAGCCCCCCGTTTGTCTCCTGGCATCTTGCAGCCATGTGCCAGGAGGTGGGCGGGTACCCAGGTGCATAACTGCTGAGCAGGAGCTGCCTGGCTGCTTGGCACTGCCCACCTGACTTCGGCTCTGTTGGCAAGAGGGAAGAGAGGAAGGCTGGGGAGGTACCAGCTACCTGGGGCTGCTGGCATGGGGCACCATCAGAGAGGGGGACAAGAGCCCGGAGTGGGCACGGGAGGCCCCCTGCTGAGACAAGCCCGGCTTGGGAAAGCCGGCGGCCAGGCCTCTTCCTCTGGACACAGACGGTTGGGAAGGGGGGGGCGCAGCCCAGTGCCTGAGCCTAGCCCCCTGCTCTTCGGATGGGCTCCACTTCTGCATGGGATAAATGTTATGTAACAGAGCCATAAGGACTGGGGTACCCGTTCCTAGGAGACCACAGCCAAACACAGGGCTGAGGGAGGGGGCAAAAGGGAGGGCGGGAGCCAGAGAGGAAGAGACGCAGCCTCACTGGCCAGTGCCAGCCCCGAGGGGCCTGCCCAGCCCTGGCTCTGAAACCAATTGGAGACCAGCTAGAGCTTTCTCAGTGACCCGGAGAATGCGCCTGTTCAAGTACCCCACCCTGGGTAAGGAGATGTCAGTGAGTGGGGCTCCCAGGACCCCAGTCCCAGGGCATCTGAGGGCTATTGTGGCTTATCAGAAAGAGGCTTGGCCGTGGAGACGGGAGGGCTCTGAGTCAGAATCCCACTTTGGAAAGTTCAGCAGCTGGGGAGACTCTAGGCACAACCCCCTCCCTCTGAATCTCAGCCTTCTCATCTGTAAAGTGGGTCTCCTCCTAGCACCACAGGCTGCCTCAGAGGGTCGGAGGGAGGGGGAGGCAAACTGTGCAAACCTTCAGTGTCAGAGAAATGGGACTTATTATTGGCTGATACTAGAGTAGAAAACCTAGCCTGGTGCAGCCTGGACCCCCAAGGTCCTCATGTCCCGTGAGCTCAATCACCATCCCTATGCTACTCAAGTTTAAAATGACACTAAGACTTTTGGGACACTGTGGATATGTATTTGTTTTTGCAGGGCAATGGGGGTTAAGTGACTTGCCCAGGGTCACAAAGCTAGTAAGTGTCAAGTGTCTGAGGCTGAATTTGAACTCAGGTCCTCCTGAATCCAAGGCCAGTGTTTTATCCACTGTGCCACCTAGCTGCCCCCTTGTATTTGTCTAATACAATATTATATATATATATATAATGCATATATGTCATATACACATACATATTTAAATGTATACATGTAGATAGATGATGGGTGGATGGATAATAGAGTTGTCTCCCCCATTAGACTGTAAGCTCCATGAGGGCAGGGCCCAAGTTTTTTGCCTTTCTTTGTATCCCCAACACTTAGCACAGTGTCTGCCACACAGCTGATGCTTAATAAATGCTTGTTGATTGGTCTATGACTCTCCAATCTGTACATCTAGGCCTAATCTTTCTTTCTCTCTCGCTCTTTTTTGTGTGTGGGGGGGGGCAATGAGGGTTAAGTGACTTGCCCAGGGTCACACAGCTAGTGAGTGTCAAGTGTCTGAGGCTGGATTTGAACTCAGGTCCTCCTGAATCCAGGGCCGGTGCTTTATCCACCACGCCACCTAGTTGCCCCTCCCTAATCTTTCTTTTCTTTTCTTTTCTTTCTTTCTTTCTTTCTTTCTTTCTTTCTTTCTTTCTTTCTTTCTTTCTTTCTTTCTTTCTTTCTTTCTTTCTTTCTTTCTTTCTTTCTTTCTTTCTTTTTGTGAGGCAATTGGGATTAAGTGACTTGCCCAGGGTCACACAGCTAGTAAGTGTCAAGTGTCTGAGGCCGGATTTGAACTCAGCTATTCCTGACTCCAGGGTCGGTGCTCTATCCACTGCGCCACCTAGCTGCCCCCTAATCTTTCTTTTAAAAAAGTTTACCATTTTTTTTTAGCGTCTCTGTCATATACCACCCTGCTTCCAAAAGTATCCTCCCTTGTGACAAAATGTCCAGTTGAGCCAAACATTGACCTTGCCTGCCTGTCCAGAGCACAGGCAGTACTTTGTTATTGGTCCTCTGAAATCTGTATCAGTGTTCTCAGGATTCCATCCCTCACCCATCTGGGCAGTACCTGTTGCTTCTCTTCCACCAATAGCGCTAACCTCAATTGCATCTGACTAGTCTTTGTCTCTAGTCTCACCCATGGGTCCTGGAAGTTGGGACAAACCTGCTCCTGAGCAGATTCTCACCTGGCGCAGGCTCAGTGTCCCTAATGGCAGATTCTGTCAACCCAACTGGCATCTGAAACTGGTGGGGGGGGCGCCATTAACTGAGTGGGGAAAGGAGGAAGGCGAAGGTCTCCTCCCCAACATAGAGACGTCCCTGTAGAGAAGGAAAAACCAGCCCAAGGGGGAAACCCCAAGGTCTGTGTCCAGTGGCTAGAGGTCAGCACCTTCTGCACTCCAGACCCATTGGAGTGATCTGCCGAAAGGCAGGTGAGGAATTCTGGGCAAGTTTGAAATGGGACCCTGCTAACAGGGAGAGCTGCCCCAGCATAGCACGGGTGGCTTGGCAGATAGCGCATTCTTTGTCCCCGGAGGCCCCCGAGGCGAGGCTTGGATGGGCCTCTGTTGAGGAGTTTGCTCCAGGGATTACTTGTTCAGGGACAGGTTGGACTAGATGCCCTGTGAGGGGCTGGGATTCTGGGGAGAAGAGGAGAAGGACGTATGTGCCAGGATGCTCCCCTTAGAGGCCCCCGAGGCTGCTCCCAACTAGGCAGGACAAGGGACTCCGTGGGATCATTTAGGAACCACTGTGTCCGCACCAGCAGTGATGGGCACTTGTGTACCCAAGGGAGAACAGTGATTTGGCCTCGCTTCCTTCTGGCTATTGAGCAAACCTCATGGGGTGCTTTGTGGGAGCCTCCTTTTTCCCAGGACTGAGAGACACTTGAACCACTCTCCCTTTTAGAGTACCTAGCTGAGATGATTGCCCTTAGGGGAAAGGGCCCTGGGCCATGGCAGGAGACAAAGCTTCCTATCCCGCTTTGGCTGTTTAACTGTCTCTTCAGCTTCAGGTGAGTTGTTAGTTTATCATGCTGAGCCTTAGTTTCCTTCTCTATAAAATGGGCTAATTCAATTCAATAAGCATGCATTGGATGCCTACTGTATACCAGGCACCCTGCTGGATGGTAGTGAGACAAAAGGTATGGAGACTGGATCTACCATGTTACTTCGTGATGCTCCTGATGAGGAAACTCCACTTGAAATAGCCCCTGCCTCTGGGTGATTCCCTTCTATTGGGGGAAAATATTTGTGCGCGTAAATAAATTCTTTGGGGTGGAGGGTGATGAGGAAAGTCTCCACCAATACAGAATGGTGTCTGCTTGGCAACTTAGGATCACTGGTTTAATCAAAACTAGAGATGACCTTGAAGGTCACTGTGTCCAACCCTTGAATTCTACAGATAAAGAAGCTATGGCAAACAGAGGTCCAGGGTCACACGGTCAGTAAGCATCTGAGGCTCTGGTGAGTCCTTTCCTAGCATGAAGTCTCACTTGTGTCCACTGGACAGGCCCAAGGATGGGAAATCACCCAGAGATAGGCATATTGGACTCTGATGGAGAGTCAGTCAACAAGCATTTATTAAACCCTTATGTGCCCAGAACTGTGCTAAGCTTTAGTGATACAACAAAAGGTAGGAACACAACCCTTGCTCTCTGAGGGCTTATGCTCCAATTGAGGAGACCATATGCAAACAACTTTGTACCACAGCGTAAATGGGATGGGAAAACTTGGGGCCCAGGAGCCCCGCTCTGTTCCTGCTGCTTCTCACTTTACTATTGCCCAGACTTCCCAACAACCACTTCTAAGAATTAAAACACGAACCTGAAAAGCATCGTGACTGAGTCAAAAGTCAGCTCTGGGGGCCGCTAGGTGGCACAGGCACACCAGCCCTGGATTCAGGAGGACCTGAGTTCAAATCTGACCTCAGACACTTGACACTAGCTGTGTGACCCTGGGCAAGTCACTTAACCCCAATTGCCTCACCAAAAGAAAAAAAAAAGGCAGCTCTGGGCTGGAATCAGGATCCTTACCCCTTCCTCCCATGCCCAGTATATGCACACCCCAAGCTGGTGCTCGCTGTGGCCGCCCCAGATTCCTACAATTCCAGAACAAGCCAACAAAACCCATCATCTAGCCCTCCCTCCTCATCTTCAAGCTTTGGCCCGAGACCTCAGAGCTCATGTAGTCTGGCCCCCAAAGCCGAGAGGAGACGTGCCTTAGGAACCTCAGAAGCCTTCCAGTCCAGCTCTCTCGTTCTACAGAAGAGGAAACTGAGTCAGGGTTCAAATCTAGGTCCTTTGACTCCGAATCTAGACCTCGTTCCTCCTCATTCTGATGACTTGTCCAAGGTCCTACCATCTTTTGTTTTTGTTTTGTTTTGTTTGAGGGGCAATTGGGGTTAAGTGACTTGCCCAGAGTCACACAGCTAGTAAGTGTTAAGTGTCTGAGGCCGGATTTGAACTCAGGTACTCCTGAATCCAGGGCTGGTGCTCTATCCACTGCGCCATCTAGCTGCCCCCAAGGTCCTACCATCTTTAAAACAGGCATGGTAAACAAGCAAAGACCCATGAACTCAAAGTGGGCAAGACTAGCCGAGATGGTGAGGACTGATCCCTGGGCTGACTCAGACCACTCATTAAGGAGAATCTTCTGGCTCCTCCCATCTGAGCCCTCTCTCCCCTGCTGCCCACCCCCCACCAGAAGGAAAGAGGGGATAGGTTCCCACTGCAGAGAGAGCAAGTGGCCGGCTTCCCTTTTGACCCCAGTCCACTCCCCAAGTCTTCTCAGTGGGGACAAGTAAACAGCAGAGCTTTCCTGCCATGTGAGGGAAGGCCAGGGTCATAGCCATGTGTGACTGAGATAAGGAGCAGGTGCTGCCAAGCGTCCCCCAGTTACCCTGGCACAGGTTTGCTTTCTGGGCACTCCCTGGGGTCAATCCCCTTTCCTAGGCTAGAGTCTGCCCTCTCTCCAATGTCTCCCCAACTTCCATCTCCAAGCCCAGGCTGGGCTCTCAGTCCATTTGCCAGGCCCCTAAAGAGGGGGCGTCTCTTCTAGGCAGACACCACCCACCCACCCCAGGCCCTTTGGCTCCAGGTCAGAACTGCTGCCCAGCAAGTCACCTGATCCACCAACCTGCTGGAGACATTCCGCTAGGCTCCCTCTGCCCCACCAGGCAGCTTCCTAATTCTGGGACCTCAGTCTCCTTCCCCAACCTCGCCTAGTTGAGTCTCCCTTCTCCATCAGCTTTTCCCAGGTTCTGTTCCCTTCCAACCTGGGTTTCTGGTGAATTTTTTATCTTCTCAATTCAGTTCAGTTAAGCAGCCCATAGGAAATAGAATGAAGACCTATGGTTTCATTAGCAAAGATCAATGGTTCTCAACCTTTTGGGTCTCAGGACCCCTTAACAATCTTAAAATTATTGGAGACCCCTCTCCCAAAGAGCTTTTGTTTATTTGGGTTATAGCTACCAATACTGACCATATTAGAAGTTAAAATGTCTTAGTATTACTAGGAAATAGCTTTGATCTTGTGGGACCCCCTGGGGTCCCAGACCATGCTTTCAGAGCCACTAAGCATAGAAAATTCCCAGATGTAAAAAAACTCTCTCTACTGGTGTAGGCCACTGCCTCCTGTGCGACTTACGGTCTTAGGAAGCAGTTACTTAACAGCACTGGGTTAAGTGACTTGTCCAGGGTCATACAGTCCTTATGTGTCAGAAGTGTCCAAGTCTTCCCCCCTTCAAGGCCAGCTTGCTCTCATGCCACCTCTTGAAGAATATAACAATGCTCATTTGGTCCTCACACCAACACTGCGGGGCAGGTGTTGCTATTATGCTCATTTTACAAATGAGGAAACTGAAGCTAAAGAGGTAAAGAGATGACGGAGGGAGGAGTCACACAGCGAGTGAGTGGCTTAACTCAGGTCATCCTGACCCCAAATTCAGAGCTCTAGCTACCATGCAATATTGAGAACATCAACATATTTGAGGTAAGTATTTAGAAGATAAACACAAAATTTACGGAGGGGGAGTGAAAGAGACCCATTAAAGGATCTTAGTAGAAAGGTCTAGGGTGCTGGGAATTCCTGCTTGGCCACCTCCATGGCTGAAGGTGTGTTAAATGGAGGGGTCCATCGTGGGGATAATGAGCCCCAGAAGCCCCTGGGGCCCGGGAAAGCAGCAAGCTGACATCTGTCAGCAGCCCCGGGGAACTTCATTTCTGGAGAAGGATTGAGCCTCTTTGGGTAAAGCACAGGGAAGGAACCCAGCTTGGAGAGGGGCGCCAGGGGGAAGCTGCAGAGGATCTGAGGTCACTTCATGGTAGAAGAAACTTCTTGAGGATCACAGCAGCCCCAAAGGCAAACAGAGTGTCTCAGAAAGAGATGCAGATCCTAGCGCTGAGGACCCCTTGGGAGAGATGCTCGAATCTCAGAGCCAGAAAGGACCTCAGAGGGAGTCTAGCCCAGCCCCTGCCAGAGCAGGAATCCCTACTAAAAAATCCCCGGCAATTTGTCATCCAGACTCTACTTGAAGACACGGGGAACTCACTACCTCTAGTCATAGACATTTTTTTTTCTTTATATCAAGCTGTTGCTCCTGATTCTGCACGCTGGGAACAAACAGAACAAGTTGGAAGCAGTGTGGAGAATTAGACTTGGAGCCAAGAAGGCCTGGTTCCAAATCCCCCCATAGCCACCTACCAGCTAGGGACCTTAGACAAGTCACTTATCCTCACCTACTTCATAGGTTTGGTGTGAGAATCAGATGAGATAATGTATGTATGACGCTTCAAAATCGTCAGAGAAGTGTTATTATATAAATGCTGGCTATTATTGTCTCTGGGCCTCAGTTTCCTCAGTAAAACGAAAGCTTAGCATAGTAGGGATTTAATAAATGTTTGTTGGCTTGACTTGAAAGACTGGGACCCAGTGTCTTCTAAAGCCCCTCCAAGCTCTAAATCGATGATCTATCATACTATATATTCAATCCCACTTCTACAGAACAGCTCTTCAAATATTTGAAGACGGCTGCCATATCCCCACCTGAGTTTTCTCTTCTCCAGTCTAAATATTTGCAGTTTCTTCAGATAGTCCCCTTATAGCCTGGTCCAGTGCTTAGCACAGTGCCTGGTACATAGTAGGTACTCAGTAAATGCTTGTTGATCGACAACCTCCATCTCTCCTTTCCATCCTAGTAACTGCTGTGTGGTCTTGCTTCAGCTCGTCAATGTCTTCCTTAAAGTCCTGAATCCAGAACTAACCCTACAACCCAGGATCTGAGCACTTAAAAGGCACTTAAAGGAGTCCAACCCCCTTATTTTACAAATGAGGAAAGTGAGACCCAGAGAATAGTGACTTCTCTAAAGTCGCACAGCCAGTAAGGAACAGGGCTGGGATCTGAACCCAAGTTCTCTGAGTCTATATTTAATGTTCTTTGGGGAAGGAGGGCAGAGAAGAGTTCTGTTTGGACTGGATGACCTCTGATCTCCCTTCTGACCCTGCCAGTGACTCACTCCTCTGGGATACCGACTCCCTAGGGCTGGCCAAAAGCACAAATGGGAGTGAAATGAAGCTTGGCTCCCCGCCCCCCCCCCCCCCGCCCATTTTGTGACCTCACCCACCCATGTTTTCTCCTTCCTTTCCCCCCTCAGGAGAAGCTCTGGAAGGACCTACTCTCAGGAAAGGACCATTCCAGTGGAAGGGATTGCTAACCACACTAAACCTTTCCATCCCAGGGCCACTTGTGTAGGTCCAGGCTGGGACCCGCCACCTGCTCTTCTTGGGTGACCTTGGAGCCGGCACTACCTTTGACTGAGCTCTAGTTTCCTACCTGTAAAATGAGGACGATAATCCCTCCTCCTGTTAGCCCAGTCTGGGAACTATCGTGAGAAACCAAAAGAAACGACTGATATGTCTTCACTGAACAAAGACAAGGCTTCAGTTTTATGTTAGCAGGGCTGGCAAAGTCTTAAGCTAAAAGACTTAAGCTCTAAGTATGCATGTTCAGGCACCAGTTATGGGGGGGGGGGGAGGGAGGTAAGAGTGCTTCTGAAGCCAGGCTAGCCTTCCAAGTACACTCTACAGGGTTGAGGAGGGTCCTGTTAGTCCCCCCTACTGTATGAGAAATAAACCCCAAATTAGGGTAGGAAAGAGGCAAGAAGACTAGACCTGCCCAAATGGGAATTCAATTCCACTTCGAAATACAAATCGGGTGATTTGAGGAGAATGGGGGAGGGACCAAAAAGCCTTCACGGGAGATAAGCCTTGAAAGTACTTAGGAATTGATTCTAAGAGGGGGTGGAGGAGAGGGGGCATGTTCTAGGTATGGGGACATCCTTGGGAAAGGCAAGGAGCAAGGAGGAAATGCAGAGTTTGGAGCTGCCCAGGTTGTCTGGAACAAAGAGTGGGGGTAAGGTATTAAGTCTGAAAAAGTAAAAGTGAGAGTGCTTGGAATGGGAAAAAAAAGTGTTATCCAACCGGAAAAATTTTTTGTTTTTGTTATTTTTTTTTTTTTTGTTTGTTTGTTTTTTGCAAGACAATGAGGGTTAAGTGACTTGCCCAGGGTCACACAGCTAGTGTCAAGTGTCTGAGGCTGGATTTGGACTCAGGTCCTCCTGAATCCAGGGCTGGTGCTTATCCACTGCACCACCTAGCTGCCCTTGAAAAATATTTTTAAAGCTGAGCTAAAGAGTTCGAATTTTATTTCAGAGGCAACTGGGAGCTACTGAAGATAGTTGACATGGTCAGACCTCTGTCTCAGGAATGTTGATTTGGCAGCTCTGGGGAGTGCCTGGATTAGGTGTTTGTTTAATCATGCTCGCTAACTGGTTGGAGAGAGGAAGGACTGGAGAGAGACCTATTAGGAGGCTGTGGTAATGAACTAAAGGTGACGAGGTGCCTGTCCTCGTGGGGTGGACAGACTAGAGATGTGGTGGAAGTCAAACCCACAATATTCTGATGCTGAAAGTGAGGGGGGAAAGGAAGGATCCCAGGGTGACTGTGAGGTTGGTGTGGTAGGTGAATAGTATAAAGATGGTAGTAAAATTTGGAAAGACGATGTGTTCCATTTTAGACATGTGAAGATGGACATACTGATGGGAAAACCAAGTGGAAATGTCTGGCAAGCAGCTGGCACAGGGGACTACAGCTCAGGAAGGAGATGTGGCTAAAACTATAGACCTGGGAGCAGGAGTATCCTGGTGAATGTTTAACAACCTGGTGAATGTTTAACAACAGGCTCACATACTCTAAAGCTGAACCTACATTAGTAGCATTTTCTCCATGATTTTCTTAAGTCTAGACAACCAACACAACAATAAATCAAGCCCTGATTTGAAGCATTTGCAGAATCCCAAGGTGTAAATATTCATGCTGACAATTTAACAGCAGGCTCTGTGAGCCGGGAGGAGCTGGCTCCAGCACATCCCTGCTGGATGTTCTCTGCATCAATGGCAAGAGAAGCCGTGGGAGGCTAATGAGGTAGCCATAGTGTGAGGAGAGAGAGCCAGGACAGAGCCTTGGGGGACTCCTGCCCACCCTCTGCACTCCATTGAGGGTGGAGGGGGAAATGGAGAAGCCCAGGGAGGAGAACAGGGTAAGCCTGGAGGCTTTCACGGGCACAAAGGAGAGAGAAGGCAAGTAGGGGCAGGGGACATAGAAGGAGCTCTGCCCATTTTGAAACAGCCCTAGGGGATGGCACTGGCGTGCCAAGGCGGCACTCCATCAGAACACTTGGGGCCCTGGGAGGGGATGGAACTGAAGCTAGGATCGGGCTGAAGCAGTAAGAGGGAGTCAGTGGTGCTCCCTTTTCCAGGGAAACCCTGAAGCAACCTCACATTTAGTGCCCAGCTAAAGACTCCAGAGATCTATCTGGTAGACCATAAGCTTCTCAGAGCCAGGAGCCAGTTGGTTTTGTCTTTGCATTCATGTCATCTGGGGTTTCCTTGGCAGAGACACTGGAGTGGTTCGTCATTTCCTTCTCCAGCTCATTTTACAGATGAGGAAACTGAGGAAAACAGGGCGAAGTGACTTGCCCAAGGTCACACCACTTAAGTGTCTGAGGCAGGATTTGAACTGAGGTCTTCCTGATTCCAAGTCCAACACTGGCTACGGTGCCACCTGATTGCCTTATAGCCATAGACCTTTTGCCAAGAAGTAGTATGGGGGCAGGGAAGGTTCTGGAGTCAGATAACCTGGGTTCAAATCTTACCTGAGGTGCTTAGTCATCTGACTCCATGTGCCTCAGTTTCCTTATCTGTAATATAAGAGGTTTAGATTAGATGGCTTCTGAAGTCCCTTAGAGTTCTGGATCTAAAAAGGCCTAATTTAAGCTCCTTGAGGCCAGGCACTGCCCAGCTTTTCTCTGTATCCTCAGTGACCTGTTCATAGTAGACATTTCACAAATGCTTATTGACTGACTGACTAAGGCAGCTATTGCACCAGCAGCACTGTGCTGGGCCTGCTCCTCAGAAGCCTGGGGCTCTTATTCGGCGTTTCCAGGGTAAAGCAAGTAGACAGATTTGTGTTTAATATTGCAGCAGGCTGAACGCCTGTGGCTTGGAACAAGAGAAGTTTTAATTTGTGGACTCTCCCACTAACATTTTCTACAAATATTTTCCAAGCTCCCTACTGTGGGCAAAGCATGGTTTTCTGTGGGCACAGAGGCCGTAGGTAATTGGCTGCCTTTATCGCCAAATGGAAGCTTGATTATTGTAGCGGGTTGGCCTTATTATTACCTAGTGGAGCGTATTTCCTGGCTTTGTCTCCATTCAGGAGGGAGTAGACTGCCAGTCTTGAGGACACTTGGATGCCATTGGTGGCTAATTGTCAGGTCAACTACCCACTCTCTGTTATGATGGCTCTGTGAGCGATCCTGGGACCTATATGACTACAATGCCAGGCCAGGCATTAGTCCGAGTGTGTAGCTTGGGCCTGCTAATGGAATCAGGATGGCATTCCCTGCCCAGATCTCCCTCAGCTCAGCTGAACTCCCAACCTGCGTGCTCGAGGAGGTCACTGAGAAATGAGACAATGCATAGAAGCACGGGATAGAGGGTTGCACGGAGCCCGAAGAGACCAAGTCTGACCACCGCCCCTGCCCACCTTGACACCTTGTACAGGGGAGGTACACTGGGCAAGGATTGGCCCATAGTTCCATGGGGAGTCACGTGTACATGTAAATCCCTCGAGGGCAGGTACTGTTTTGTATTTGTAACTCCAGGCTAGGAAGGTGCCTGGCACATAAACACAAAGTCTATTTCTCTTTCTCTCTCTCTCTCTCTCTCTCTCTCTCTCTCTCTCTCTCTCTCTCTCTCTCTCTCACTCTCACTCTCTCTCACTCTCTCTCCTCTTCTCTTCTCTCTCTCTCTCTCTCTCTCTCTCTCTCTCTCTCTCTCTCTCTCCTCTCTCTCTCTCCTCTCTCTCTCTTCTCTCTCTCTCTCTCTCTCTCTCTCTCTCTCTCTCTCTCTCTCTCTCTCTCTCTCTCTCTCTCTGTCTGTCTCTGTTTCTCTCCTACAGTCAGGGTGATAATTTCCAGTCAAACTACCTCACCATTCCACTTCTTGACCTCGCTCCATCTAGGCCTTTCTTCCCCTAGATTTCTAAGGTGCTTTCCAGCTGTCAAATATTCTGATTTTCAGGGCTCTCTGTTCCACCTTTGTGGGGTGGTAACATCCTGAAGGGAAAATATCAGTAATGCATTTATTAGCAGCCTGAGAAACATATCCTGTGAGGTAAGCAGTGCAAACAGTATTTAAATTTTCCCCATTTTGACAGATGTGACTGGGATGCAGATATGAAGTGACTTGCTCAGACTAGCAACACAGGAGAGATTTGAACCCAGGTCTCCTGCCTCGAGGTCAGGAGTTGTTGTTTATTTCTTTTCATCTCTCCTACAGAGCATGCCTCCATAGACTTGGCTCTACCTGCAGTGAGGAGAGCACAGGCCTCCGAGGCAAAGGACCTGGGTTAGAGGCCCAGGAAGTCCAGGGAGAGGGCCAAAGCTTGGATCAGGGGTGCCCAGGACAGGGGCACAGCTATGCTACAGCTATGCAGCAAAGGCCGAGTGCTTCCTTCAGTAACTCCCTCCTCCAAGCATCTGAGTCTGAGCCGGGCTGCCTCTCTCTAGAGGGCAAAGCATCTTGGGCAGTTAACAATAGGCAGCATTCTTGCAGGAGTCTTGGCCAAGTCCTCCCATAGGTCCTCTGGGGGAGAGTCTACCCTGTGGGCTGGCTTCCTCTCCGGGCAGTGCTCGGTCAGCCTCAGTTCTTACCACCCCATTGTGTGTGTGTTGGGGGGGGCATCCTTTTCCTACTTCCTAGATGACATTTGTTCCACCGGCTCTTTATTTTTTTTATTTTTTTTTAATTTATTTTAATTTTTTTTAGTGAGGCAATTGGGGTTAAGTGACTTGCCCAGGGTCACACAGCTAGTAAGTGTTAAGTTTCTGAGGCCGTATTTGAACTCAGGTACTCCTGAATCCAGGGCCGGTGCTCTATCCACTGCGCCACCTAGCTGCCCCCCACCGGCTCTTGTTACAAGTCGGCCCTGATGTTGCCCACTGCCTACTTAGCACAGGCCATGCCGCTCCCCAACGGCCTTCCAATTCTTTTTTGACATCAGTGGTATTCCGTGCTTCCCCGGGGGAGTGCTGGCCTTAGGGATGGGCCCCGTTGCGGGCCGCTTGCTCTTCCTCCTCTCCATAGTCTGGATCCTGAGCCATGGGTCCATCCTCCACTGGTTTCTCTGCAGCCCCCCTTCAAGTCCTCTAGGACCGTATTTCCGCTATTCACTCTTTCGTTACAAATTGCACCTACCCAGTGGCCGGGTCCTGGGCTAGCCACTGGAGATACAGAGTCGGAACAGTCCCTGCTAGCCCAGCCTGAGCTGGGCTTGGAAGCAGGTCAGAGGGCCTACGCGGGCCCGTGAGCAAGGGCTGCTTTGCAGACCCGGGAAGCCACTAGCACCAAAAGCATGAAGGCGAGAGATGGGTAAGATGGGTAAGAGGAATAGGAAGTAATCAGCAATGAAAGAGGACAGGACAGGACGGGCTGTGGAGCGCTGTAGGCGTCAGGTGTGCGCGTCTGAGAGGCTGGGCTCCACGTGGGGCATATTGACTTGGGGTGTGTGGTGGTAGCTAATGAAAGAGGACGGAGGACCGGCAGATGACAGACTAGGAGGAGCGGCTCAGACTCGGGCTGTGCGGACTTGCAGAGCCACGGCCTTCGGGGGGGATGGTGCATGGATCACTGGGATGGATTGGGGGGAAGGGGGCCGGAGGGGAGAGCCAACGATGGCAGCGTGCGGAGCCGAGGGTGGGTGGTCTCCGCAGCAACACAGAAGTCTGCGGAAGGGCGGGGGAGGTCCATGAGCGGCATTGGGCCACGTGGCTTTGGAGATGCCCATGGGGCGTCCAGGTGGGCACGTCCAGCAGCCAACGGGACCTGGGGCTCAGGAAGGGACTGCAGGGACAGCGCGACCATAACAATACCAGGTTTATGAGGCGCTTTAAAGTTGTATTCTCAACCTCCTCGGTGAAATGGGAGTATAGTCTCTGCTTATTGGGTTATCTCGGGAATTGGACGAGATAACGTATGGAGAGGGCTCAGCGACCCTTAGAGCGCAGTAAATGGTAGCCATTATTATTCAATGCTCGCCGCTATAATGATTAACAATTATTATTATTAGTTGCCCTCCCGGAAGCCTGCACGCGCGGCGCACGCGGGGCACGGGGCCACGGCCTCAACCTTGGGGCGGAGCCGAACACAGTCCCCCTCGGGCTGGGAGCACGTGGGTGCGGTTCTTTCCTCCGCCCCGCCCCCTCGTGCACGTGCAGCGCCACGAGCTCCCTGGCCCCGCCCCCGCTTTCCATTGGCTGCTCCTGGTTCTTTTCCTCCTCCCCCCTGACCCGCGCTCTTGAGGACAACTGCAGCTCCACGTGACCCAACCGGGCGGCTCTCCGTACGGCGGGCTCGCTGATTGGCTCCCGTCCCGAGCCCGACTCCTCCCCCTCCGACCTGCCCGGCTCTCCTGTCGCGGTGAGGCCCGAGGGTTATGAGGCTGGAGCTTTAGGCACCGTAGTGGGGGAGGAGAGGAGAGCGCGGGAGGGGAGGGAGCCGAGAAAGCTACAGCTGGTGACGCCCGCGTCTATGTGGCCCAATCGGGGGTCGGAGGCGGGGCCTCCGGAGGCGCCGCTCACCCGGCCCCGCACGTGCCTTGCGGCCCCCCCCGCCTCTGCACCAATCGGAGCGCCGAGCGGCGCTCGTTCCTCCCTCCGGGGGCGGGCCCATCACGAGGCCAGGCCGCGGGCCGCGGGGGTTCTCCTTCTGAATAATGAATGCGCCCCAGCGTTCAGGGAGCCGGGGGAGGGGAGAGGGGCTGTCTGCGCCTGCGCAGTAGACCCTCACGGCAGCAGCGGCGGCTTCTCACGGCGCTCTCGGCCGGGAGCTGCAGCCGAGCACGGCGCGGGCCACCATGTCCGACAGCGGCGGGGCCGAGAAGAAGCCTCCGCTGGAGGCCGAGGCGGGGTCGGGGCGGGAGGCGGCTACAGAGCGGGGCCCACCGGGGTCCTTTCCACTGGTGCTGAAGAAGCTGATGGAGAACCCGCCGCGCGAGGCGAGGCTCGGTGAGGGGGGCGGGGCAGGACGGGGAGGGGGCGGCAGTGCGCCTGCGCAGAGGGGAGGGGGGAACTCAGTGGGGGAGGGGTGGAGTGAGGTAGGATCACTGGGGAAGGGGATGAAGAGGGGCGGGGTTAGAGGAGACCAATGGGGAGGAGGGGGAGGGGGATAGGATGGGGGGAAGGTAGAGGGAGGACGGAGAGGGGTGGGATGACCAGGGGAGAGGAGAAGAGGGAAGGGATGGGGGAGGGCAAGGAGCTCCGAGGAGAGGAGGGGGAAGAGGGGATCAGTTGGGAATGGGGGGACCCCTTGAAGTATGGGGAGGGAAGGAGCAGGGGGGCGGTCGGCAGGATGGGGCTCGGTGGGACTTTGGGGAGGAGGATGTGGGTGGGATGGGGAGAGGGTCGGGGGGGAAGAGTGCCGAGGAGGAGGGGATGGCGGGGTGAGTGGGAGAGTCAGTGAAGAGCAGGGGGAGGGGGCCCGAAGGCCTCCCGGGCCACGTGGGGGGGTTCAGGTGACGGCTCTCACCTGTGTGGCTCCTCGAGGGTCGCAGAACCCCAGAGGAGAAGCATAGCTTAGGTCCCTGCGCCCTTCGAGACGGTCCTTTGGTCCTCCTGGCGTCTCTGAGCTAGGTAGGAGCTATTTCTACGCCCATTTTGCAGATGAGGACATGGGGGCTTGGAGAATTGGAGTCACTTGCTCTTAACCATATATAGCCAAGGTGTGGGGTGACAAATGGCATTGAGGTGGGTCTTGGGGGGTCACTGGAGAGGGAACTTGGGGGTGAGCTCAGTAAGGGGAGATGTTCAGGGTAGTCAGTGAGGATTAGTGGTAGAATAGGTGGAAGGATCATCGAGTGGGAAGATAGAATGGGGGTACAGTGCGGAGGGGGATGTGGGGAGTCAGTGGAAGCTTCTTAGAAGGGACGGGAGGAATGGGGTCTGGGGCAGGGGTTGGGGGGGTGTCAGGGAGCAATAATACTGGAGCTGGTGAGAGAGTGAGCCAGCGTCAGGGATGGGCTCTTAATTTTCTTGGTATGTATAAATCTGTGTTGAAAGAAATGACAAACTTTTGCAAGTGATCAGAAAAATGTCATTTCCTTGATTGCAGAGAATAGTCTCACTTGCCTGTTTTTATCCCTGGACTTGACACATAGTAGGTGCTTTTATTCCTGGCCCTTACACATAAAATATATTTATGGATTGAATGAGAGGTGATGTCTTCCACTTCTTTGTATCTCCAGTGCCTGACCATTGTGTCCTACACAGAATGATCTCTCAATTAAATGTCGACAGTATTAATGGTATGAGTCAATGAGGAAGGAGAATGGGTAGGGGGACACTTCTTGTCTCTAGGATCTCAGGGTTGGGGGGCTGAATTCTGGGAATTAGCATCTGCAGTGAACCGCTCTTCTGGGGCTGAGAAACCCTGGGTTCTGACACTATTCCTGGGCTCCATGAGTGGGTTCTCCACTGCCCCCCAAAAGCTTATCCTGTGGGGTAGGAAGTCAAGTTGGCAGCCGTGGGGTTTGGGTCCTTTCAGGTCTACTTCAGATTTAAGCCTCCAAAAGCCCACATGCCATCAGCAATGGGGCGAGGGCCCCCTCTCCTCCTCCGGTGATGGCTGTCATTCCTGAATTATAAATACCCCAGGCTTGTCAGGTGAGGCCTGCTCTTCCTTTTGTCTCTATACCAAATGGGCCAGGAACTGCTTTGGTTTGTTTTTAGGAGGTGGTTTAGCTGCAGGCCGGTCAGACGCTGGCAGTGAACATCCTGGTTAGGCTTGCAAAAGAAGTGAAGAGGCTTCCCAGTTGTCCCTTTCCCTCCTAACAGAGGTGGTCATGAGCCAATAATGACATTAATAATAATATTCCTCATCCCTCATTGAGACTGTGTCCAGTGGCTGGCCATCCTGAACCTCAGGCAGTAGAGAGAGGCTGCTGGCTTTGGAGATTAGCCAGGCTCGAAGCTGCCCCTGGGCCCGAGGGACTGACATGTGGGCTGTCTGCCTCCTGGATGGCGGGCCCAGGGTGGCAGGACGTAGGCCTGGAAGGGAAGCCCTGGGCCTATGGCCTGGGACCTTCTACACTCGGGCTCCTTTGATCTCATCCATTTCTTTTCCCCTACTGCTAGTCTGACCTTCGGCCAGGCCAAGGCTGGCCCTTCCTGTGCCTAGCACCTTGCCCCTGACTCCTGGCCCCTGGCTCTAGAACCGCTCCTTTCTGGCCCAGGTGACCTCACTGCCCGTGGGCAGGCAGCTTGTCTGAGCAGAGCCTTCCATAGGTGTTCTTCAGACCGACCCAGCAGAGGAGGTATTTGCTGGGCGTTAAATTACCTCTGATCACACCAAACTGTGTTTGCAGGAACCTCCGCCCACCTCACTTGCTAGGCAAGTATACAGTGAGCCAACAGATTTGTTTTCCTGCTGTCTGTTGTCTAGGCCACTAGGGGCCAGTTTTCTTTCCAGTGTAATCACATTCGTTTTCCCCTTTCGTTAGAGGATCCGGTTTGGAATTCTCTCCCTCAGATCTTAAATCCTATTGGGAATTTTCCATCATTTTACCTCCTTTTTGCCCTGATTATGTTCCTGTGGCTTTCCTTCTTAATTCAATGAAACAAACATTTATTAAACACCTGCTGTGTACTAAGCACTGTCCTGGTTGCTGGAAATAAAAAGACCACAAAATGATCCCTTCTCTCAAGAAATGTACCTCTTCCTGGGGCATTACATCCATCACATGTGCAGATAGGCAAAAATAATTCAAGGAGGGAATGTTAATGTTAATGAGGTCCCAAGAGGTGGCCCTGGACTGGGTTCTGAAAGGAGCTAGGGGTTCTGAGAGGTAGAGTTGATGTGGGAGGGCGTTCCAGACCTGGCAGACACTCTGGCTAAGGAGCTGGTAGCCAGAAAAGGAGAGGCACAAACAGGACTTTGAGCAGCCTAGTTTGGTTATAACAGAGTGCATGAAGGGAAGGAATATGAGAAGACCGGAAAGTTAGGTGATAACCAGATTGGGGAAGGCTTGAAGTGGAAGGCAGAAGGGAGACTTTGGACATTTTTTGAGGAGTAGGTAATTAATGTGTTTTAGGAATATTAATTTGGCAGCTGTGAGGGGGTGAGGGTAAGGGGGTGAGTTGGAGGCTGGGAGACCAGGGAGGAGATGATGACAATGGGCCTGAGACTGGAAGAGGGTTGAAACAATCAAGGAAGGCCAGTGGTGAGAAGGGTGTCCAGGTAGGCAAGAGAAGTCTTGGCAGCTGGCTATGTATGGGGGTGGAGACAGGAAGGAATCACAGGTGAGGCTGAGGTGGTGAACTTGGGGATCTCGAAGGACCGGGTTGTCTGCCTCTCGTTTCTGACACTGAGCCTCCTGCCTGGCCCCGGCTCACTGTGTGGCTGAAATCGTCCCTGATTGAGGGCTCTTCCTCCTCAGCTCTGCCCCCAACCTCCCTGGCCCAACTCCAGGGTCCCTTCTTTGGAACTTCTTCTTCTGGTGATCTAGCTTCAGAACGATTTGAACTGAGTGCTAGTTTTACAAAGTTTGGGGGGCAGCTAGGTGGTATAGTGGATAAAGCACCGGCCCTGGATTCATGAGGACCTGAGTTCAAATCCAGCCTCAGACACTTGACACTTACTAGCTGTGTGACCCTGGACAAGTCACTTAACCCTCACTGCCCTGAAAAGAAAAAAAAAGTTTGGAAACAACAGCTCCACCTTCTTCTCATGGGGGTAGGGGCCGTTGGGACCATTTAAAACTAAGCCTTTCCCATCCAGCAGCTGCCAGGATAGAGTCAGGGAGTAGAGAAGATCCTGAGGTTCTTAGTGTCAAGGCACTTGCTCCCTAAGGGTGCTAAAATGATTCGAATCATCTTTCCTCCCTTGACTTCAATGTTTCAGAATTTTCTCATTCCCCACCAAGCCTCTGTATAGCCAGAACAGCTCCCGAGTCATAGATTAGTGCAATGGTTCTGAGTCTTAGGAGTTGCTGGGGACATTCAGAAAGACCCCATCATTCAGTTGAGTTCAGCAGATGTTTTCTTTAGCTCCTCCTGGGTTCAGAGCACTGATCCAGGGAGTGGGAGAATCACAGCCACCACACCAGGTGTCCATACTTCTTGTCTCTGACAGCCCAGGAGGTGTGCTGCTCACGGGGCCCACCCCTCAGACTCAAAACCATGTGAGTTTGCACTGGGCAGCAGTGGAACATGGGTGGATCAGCTGGGGCCTTCTGGATGGGGTCAGGGGTAGGGTACAATGCACGGACCCTCTCTGTGACCAAGGTGTCTCATTCAGGGAACTTTGTGTCTGTAGATAAAGAAAAGGAAAAGGAGAAGCTCGAAGAAGATGAGTCAGCTGCCGCCAGCACCATGGCGGTGTCCGCCTCTCTCATGCCCCCGATCTGGGACAAGACGATCCCATACGATGGCGAATCCTTCCACCTCGAGTACATGGACCTGGACGAGTTCCTGCTGGAGAACGGGATCCCTGCCAGCCCCACTCACCTGATTCAGAACGCACTGCTGCCTGTGACGGAGCTGGAGGGGAAGGAGTCAACTAGCTCCTCCACAGCCTCCCCGTCATCCTCTTCCACTGTGGTCTTTCAGCCCTCGGAGACCGCCTCCAGCACAGGTGGGTCATGGGAGAGGCGGGGACTCCCGAACCTGCCCATCTCAGCAGGGTTCTTCTTCTTCTTCTTCTTTTTTATAGTAAGGCAGTTGGGGTTAAGTGACTTGCCCAGGGTCACACAGCTAGTAAGTGTTAAGTGTCTGAGGCCAGATTTGAACTCAGGTCCTCCTGAATCCAGGGCCGGTGCTCTATCCACTGCACCATCTAGCTGCCCCTCAGCAGGGTTCTTGAACAGAGCTGGAGGGACCCCTACACACTGCTCTGCTCACTCCTTAGTGTCTTTCTCCATCTCGAAGATCCTAGGAGAGCTTCAGTTAAGAGAAGGACTCTCTTCTCTGCTTCTTCACACCCTTCAGAATGATCCCCTTCCAGCAAGGGATAAAAATAGTAGCCGCCTAGGCCCTATGGAAGTCTTGCTGTTGGTTGATAGTGCTACAGATGGCCAGAACAATATAGGGAAAAGCAGAACTACCCTGAGCCTTTGCTTAGTAAAAAAACACTTTGTCTGTCTTTCACTGGAAGCTCACTCATGATCCTCATGAGGCATTTTTGCAGAGATAGTGGATGAGTAGGAGCCATAAACAGGCATGAAATATTCCCAATTTCATAGTCGATCAACATTTATTAAGCACATCCTCTGAAAACAAGCAAATTCGGAAGCCTTCCCTTCACAGTTTTTTAAAACTTCATGTTCATGGTACTGTCCTGTTTCTTCATCTCATTTAGAAGTAAGCCCCTTGTAAATGTAGGGAGCTTCTGCAGACTTGGGGAAAGTGGCCTTGCTTCAAGAGCCATTGATGGGGAGGCTAAGGGAGGCAAACACTTGTACCTCAGCTTAGCATTGTGGGACCTCAGGTGGGTTAGCTAGCTCAGCCTCCCACGTCAGCTTCCTTGGCATCTGCTTCCTATTTACTTCTCTGTGTATAAGTCCTCACTCAGTAGGATGAAAGCTCCTTGAGGTAAGGGACTGTTCCCTGTTTGGCCCTGTCTAGCACAGTGCCTGGCACACGGTAGGCAATAATCAGGGCTTGGATGAAGAAAATCCCTATAGTAACATCTGGCAAATGCACATCTAGTACCTGCTTAAATGATTTCTGTAACGAGGAGCCCACTACAAGTTTTGAAAGATCACGAAGAGGAGAGGCATTGTGGATCGGAGGGCAGATGCCCTGGTTTTCAAAAAAGGGAAGAGAATGGAGCTGCAAACTGTAGGCCAGCAAGTGCAATGGAATTTTCTGGGAAATTCTAGAATGAGTTATTAAAGGGATGGTTAGTGAGCATACCGAAAAGGACACAGTCCAGGTTTGGCTGAAGTAGCTGAGAGGCTGATGGGCAGAACAGGGTCCACCCTGGTCACCTCCCGTACGAAGGAGTCTCTTCCCATCTGGGCATCATTCTTGAGGGCAACCAGGGCCAGAGCGGGAGGAGATGCTGAAGAGCTGGCAGCGGTGGGCAAGTCCTGGGGAGCAGGGAGAGCCTCTGTTGTTTGGCTCCTCCCTGAGGGCAGAGCTAAGAGCAGAGAGGCCAGCTGAGGCCCATGGTGAGAGGAGCCTCTCTGAGAGCGCTGTCTGATGGGGAAATGGGCTAGCTCTTTGGGGAGACGCCCCCTGGGGGGAGATGGGGCAGAGACAGGCTTTGAACCTTGGCCGTCTTCCTCCCGCTATAGGTCAGCCTGTAGCCTCCTTCGAGACAGCCATCCCTTGCCCATCCTTGAGGCACTTCCCACAAGACATTTCCCCATCCTGGAGCCGTCCCTGTTAGCCCCCACCATGTTTTCTAGCAGTATGTGCCTGAGTTTAGGTTTCTGCTGTTTAGGCACCAGTGATTCTCCCAGGTAGGCGGCACTTGGTTTTCCCCTGGTCTCGCTAGTGATCTCAGCCGGGGGACTGGATGGCCAGGGTGGCTCTGGGGCCAGTCCTGCGCATCAACCCCCCTGATCCCTTCAGAATTCCACAGAACAGAAGGAAGCTCAGGGCTACATTGACTGTGAACTTGGCTCAGCTTTATGGAAAACATCAAATAGAAAATCCCTCTGATGCTTTGTGCTTTTTCATTCTCTCTGTGTCGTGGCATTGACTGGTTGGGGTGTGTTAGGGGAGGTTGTTTTTTTTGTTTTTCTTTTTTGCCAAGCAGCAGTGGTTTGTGCAATATTTTATGTTCTTACAGAGCCAGGATGTTGCATTTTTGAAAAAGAAAAGAACCTTGTGTTTAGGAGTGGGGAGCTAGGTGTCTGGGGATAAAACCTGCATCTTTGGGAATAGCAGGAGCTCCCATCTGTAGGATTGATTGAGCCCTACCTCGTGTGTCTTTTTCAGAATCCTCTGTGGAAAATGAGAGAGAGACCCCCAGCCCCATTGACCCCAACTGTGTGGAGGTCGATGTGAACTTTAACCCTGATCCTGCAGACCTGGTCCTCTCCAGCGTGCCAGGGGGTGAACTCTTCAACCCTCGAAAGCACAAGTTTGCCGAAGAGGACCTGAAACCACAACCAATGATCAAAAAGGCCAAGAAGGTCTTTGTCCCTGATGAACAGAAGGTAATTTGGCTTCCATTACAGGACCCTGGTGACTGGCTAGTCTCCGAGTGCGGCCAGTAACCTGTGAGTGACACAGGGATGTTCGTTTGTAGCTGGGAGGACCCTTCCACTTTATAGACACACTGGAGTAAGATGTAAGCAGTGACAGGTACCCTGTCAGGCAAAACTGGAGAAAGTGGGAGGGAGAAGCCGGCAGACTCCCAGGTTTGGAAGTCTGTGCTCTCTCTGGGTCCTGGGCCGATCGATTAGAGGAGGACTTTTAGTGCCAGAAGGGACCTCAGAGATGGTGCCATCTGGTCCTCTCCTTTTACGGAGGAGGCCCAAGTGACTTGTCAAGTCGCCCAGGTAAAGTTCATGGCAGAGATGCCGTTAAGAGGTGCCGTGTCCTGGCTCCTGGTCCACTTCCTTTTCTCTTCCTGATTCTGTGCCTTGCTTCTCTAATAGCCAGCAAGCTGAGCCCCCTTACTTAGAGTTAGCCCTTTCTGGATGGCCCCGCGGAATGTGGTGGTGGCTTCCCTTAGATCAGAGGCCCTGGAGCCTTTGGCCCCGAGGGACTATTCCACCCCCTCCGAGCCACCATCTGGTCCATGGGGAGGACTCATCACCCACTGGTCCCCCAGGCCAGTCAAGCTATCTTATGACCCCGGGGGCCACCTTAGCCAGGCATCCTCATGAGTATCTTAAGGGTTACCAGTCTGAGGCCCTGGGGTCAGACCGTGGCTTAATACTGCCTGGGATACTTGGCCAGTCACTTCAGTCTCAGTGTCTCCCCATGTTAGCCTGGGTGCTTAGGGGCCTCTCTCCCTCGATGCTGTGCCCTGGCTGGGGGCCTGCCAAGGTGTGGAGCAGAGGAAGGGGGAAGGCCCCTTCTCTGCTGGAGACCATTAAGATCTCTCAACCGTTTCACCCAGGATGAAAAATATTGGACGCGCCGGAAGAAGAACAATGTGGCCGCCAAGCGTTCCCGGGATGCCCGCAGGCTGAAGGAGAATCAGATCACCATCCGTGCTGCCTTCCTGGAGAAAGAGAACACAGCCCTCAGAACAGAGGTCGCCGAGTTGCGCAAGGAAGTGGGCAAATGCAAGAGCATCGTCTCCAAGTACGAGACGAAATACGGACCCTTGTAAGCACCACCCCCTCTCCGTGTTAGACATCTCTGCCGAGGGACTCCCAGAGCGAGTGTGTGGGGAGGCGTTGGGGCTCACCACAGCTAGCAGGAGGTCCGCTGCTCTCTGCCTGGCTCGTGCCAGGGCCCTTCTGCCCACGGGGGTCCCGGAGGGCACATCTGGAGGACTTGGTAACCCCTGACCCTCGCTGGTGGGGACATGGAGGGACTCTTGAGATGGGTGCCTGGGGCTCCACTCTACCCTTGGACATCCTGGTTGGATTGGAGGAGCGCACAGCCTCCTTTCACTGAGTGCTCACTCTCTCTTTGACTTTCCTTCCATTTTAGATCTGGGCTAACAAGGGCTGCCTCTCTGTGGCATCTTGGAATGGTCCCGGGTTTTTCCTGCCCTCACATCCCATCAGATAGCAGGGTGTGTTGGCCAGGTAGGATATCCTTGTTGTCCAGCTCCGCCCAGGAAAAAGGGAAGGACCTGGTGGAGTAGGACAGGCCTCTTTCCATCCTCCCCAGAGAGGTGGCGGTCCATCAGCGGCACAACACAGAGCCTGGTGTTTCCTGGCACCTCGCTGTCAACAGCCTGTGAGTGTGTCCTTTAATGCCTGCATTAGAACCAGAACCAAGCATGATTGTAGGAGGAGGTGGGGAAACTGAGGCAGCCAGGGCTTAGGAATCGCCACTGTCTTAGGTGAAGCTGCTGGCCATTGTCACCATGGCCAGTGGGACCAGGAAGGCCTGTGGCTGTCAGAGGTGTTTGCCACCTAAGATTGCACTCACTTATTCATGGTGCCTGCTGTGACCAATTCCAGATGTTTTAGATAAACAGGGGAGGAAGGAATTTTCTTTCTAGGTGGTCCTGGTGTGCAGAGCCTGTGGTTTGGTTTAGAAAATGAGGCCTCCCCGCTTGGAAGCAGGCTGAGGTTAGTGGTCTAGGGACACTGGGTGGATGGAGCAAATCTAGTTCTTGTCTTGGTGATCCATATGAGGGCTTTGCCCATCTCTGCCAAGAGCTGTGAGCATCAGCTCTCAGCACCATCTCCTTCCAGTGCTGTCTTCTTGGCCAGCAATGGGAAAAGTGCAAGTATAGGGACTGAGGCTGCTAGAGACGGACAGATTGGAAGAGAAGAACAGCTTGTGAGGCAGGAGGCCGTGGGCAGTTTGCAAGTCTGTCCCAAGGTGGAGTAGCCTCGAGCCCCACTGTCTTGGGGCTGTCCTGGGGACCCTTGACTTTGTAGCTGGTGCTCACCCTTCTAAGCAGGTTTGTCTGTTTTCTCTGCACCGATGAGACCCTTCAGAGGCCCTTGAGCAAACCCTCGAATCGTCTGGGATTCTTTCAAGGGTGGGAAGAGGAAAGGGAAGGTGCATGTGTCTGAAGAAAAACGAGCGGACGGACACAATTGTCACACTTAACACTTTGCTTTATTTAAAGTGACCTGTCAGATCCCGAGTAACGTCACTCTAAAGACTTTTAACAAACCTGAATGGTAAAAACCACACGTGAAACCAGTGGACAGTGACGTCCAGGAGGCCTGCCACGTCTGGTGACAATGACCCACTTGCCCGCCTCTGTGGGAGGCTGGAGGACAGTGTGTCTTGGGGCTTGTGGTTGGAGGTTGAAAACCCAACAGACACACACACGGCTTCTCCCTCTAAGAGAACCCTGGACTTGAGAGCGTTGCGTTCGGTCAGTTCCCTGACCTGGGCAGGCAGCCTTTCTGGGGCTTCCCTCCCGGCCTTGGCCACCCACCACCAGGGCAGGTCTCATCCTGCTGTTCTAGGTGGGGGAGACAGAAATGGGGGGGGGCGTTAGCATAATGTGTCTTCGTTTTCTTTGACCAGATACAGTGTGGTTTATATATAGGCACATAGATAGATGTGTGTGTGTGTGTGTGTGTCTGTGTCTGTGTGTCTGTGTGTGTATATATGTATATATCTACTTGTTTTTAAAGAGTAAGCACTGCTAACCATTTTTTAATGCTCGGGGTCTGGTCACCATTTATGTTCTGATTCTGGTTGGTGGGACAGTGTTGTCGACATCTTTTCACGTCGTCTTCTCTCCCACTCTCCTCAGACAGTGGGGGGTCAGGGCCCCCATCCCCCAAAGCTTTCTTGAGAGGGAGGGGCTCTGTGACAAGCCAGCAGCAGGAATAGGACCTCTGCTGGCTGTGGCCAAAGGGAGGAGGAGGCTGTGGCATGTCCTTCATAGAGACAGGAGGGGTCCCCCTTCTGCTGCTGGGCTGACGACAAGGACATGAGAGGTACGAGGCTAATTATATCTTCTGCGAAGAGTCGAGAGCAAAGGCAGCCTGACAACTGGAGGCTGGGGGGGGGCGCGGGGAGTGGCTCTCCTGTTTGTTTCCCAGTTTCCTCAGGAGGAGCTGCACCTCTTTGGATACTTCCAAACTGAAAAATCATGGAGGAGCTCGAGGGTTAGAAGCATGTACGTAAAATAGACATGTGGCCTGTGGGGAGAGGAGGCTGCAGCCCAGAGAGCTCACCGAGGCCCTGCCAGCTGAGGGGTTGCCTGAGGGGGCTTGGGCCCTCTGGCCTCAGCTGTCTGCTTGTTGGGCCACCCTGGTTACTCTCACATGGACCACCCTGCAGCGCCCCCATGGGCACTTTGCTCGTATTTCTGCTGATGTAGCACAAGAAATTTTCTAGAAAATGGGAAAGAAAAAAAAAAAGAATTGTAAGACAGCAGTTGTTCTTACTGTGTTTATGGTGCCAGAAGGCTGCGTGATGTTTATTTTTCTATGTTGGAGAGTTTGGGGCAGGGATGGAAAAGGATGCTTCCCGTCTTCCCTCTGGGAGTGTCTGGGGGATGCTGGGATGGCAAGTAAAGGGGAGATGGCCCTGTTTGGTGGGCATGTCTCTGCATGAGGTTTTGAGGACAAGCCAGGAAGGAAGCCAAGACTTCTCAGCCCAAGAAGGCACCAGCTCAGACCTTCCAATGCGATAGTCCACTGACCTCGTGTGTCCTCGTATGTGTGTGTTAATGCTTGTTGTGGGGCGAGAGGGATGGACTGGGAGAGGGGAGGGAAGTGGGCATGTGACCTTCCAAAAAACCCAAGGAATTAAATATTTTGAGAGAATTTTTGGTCTGCCTCTTTTGTCTTCGGTATTACTGCTTTCCCTTCCCTGCTTGTTGACCCGAAGGGCCAGGCATTCTACCTAGACCCAGATTCCTTCAGTGGCTGCTCCTTGCTCCTCGCTCCAGCCGGCACTGCCACGGCTCTGGCAGAACCTCCTGAGGGATTTGTCAGAGCAGCTGGAGCATGGGGATGGCTGACCAAGAGGCCCCCAGGGGTGCTGCCAGAACAAGAGGCCCCCAGGGGTGGGGCCTGCCCACAGTGACCTAAGCCCTAACCCTTGACCTGTATTATCTCCTTTCTGCATCTGCCCTGTGCGGATAGACACACCCTCCTCGCCAGGGTTAGATGGGATCATGGACAGGTAGGCATGTCCTAGAAAGTGAGTTACAGTCATCCAGCCAAGGGCGAAGCCTGCTCGCTTGATTAGGCTGGGACACACCCAACCCAGGCTGCATGGATGACTGTCCTGGCTCCCACAGGCTCCCCAGCTCTGGGGAAGACCTGCCTCCCTTCCCCACCAAAGCAAAGGCCCTGTTCCTACCTCCTCCTGGAAGCACCCCTTCCTCACCCTCTTCATCACGCGTCCTCCCCAGACAATGGGGGCCTTGTGGGTACCTAGGAAAGGAAATGGGGTCCTGGTGTCCCTGCCCAGCCTGCGTTCCCCACAGGCAGTGCTGCTGAAGGGGGGGGGTCTTGTCTCGGCACCTCCGTGGGCCTTTCATCTCCTAGACCCGCTAACAACACTGCTGGGTTGGTCTACTCCCTGCAGTTGGTGTGGGAGGTTCTGGGACCTCAGTCCCTCTTTAGGATGGAGTTCTTCACCTGGTCTGTGTGCTGGACTTCACAGAATCGTGGTTTTAAATGCATAGAGTGGAATACGTTTGCTTCCAGTGGAAAGCAATTCTATTGAAATTAAGACGTGATTTTGTTTCTCATACATGTACATAGACCTCTGGGGCATCTGTGCACCCCAGGTTAAGAACCCCCTACTTTAGAACATTGTTCTCTGCTATAGAAAATGACCTCTCAATTATAAAATGTTGAAGGCCCCTCCCAGCCCTGACCTTCCCTCTCCTAAAGCCCCTCCCAGCCCTGATGTTCTGCAACTCCATAAAAGCCTCTAAAATCTATTCTCAATAGTTCTCTTCATTCAAAGTGTAAGCTTTTAGCGACGTTCCCTTAGCACTCTCCCAGCCACGCCAGGTGGCTGTCCCTGAGCAGGCTGATGAGCTGCTTCTGGGGCCTGACCGTCAGTACTTTGTGTCCATGAAGCAGTGACAGCCACAGCGGGGATGGCAGGCCTGACGCCTGGCTTTCCATCCAGTCCACTGAGTGGACAGTTCCCTTGGGGGCCGGCCCACTTCTTGGCCTGATGGGCACAGCTGCAGCTGCCAAACGATAAGGGAGGGCTTGAAGGGCTCCTGCTGCCTTCCCCTGCCCCCCCATCCCCGAAAACGAATTAGCCAGAACATTGAAAACTCTATTTTCATGTAATTGGTGGGGAGGTAGGGGGGATAAAATACTATTAAGATTTTTTTAAAAAAGGAAAAAAGAAAAAAAAGATAAAAAATGATTTTTAAAAAGGGGGGCAGCTAGGTGGCACAGTGGATAAAGCACCAGCCTTGGATTCAGGAGGACCTGAGTTCAAATCCAGCCTCAGACACTTGAAACTTATTAGCTGTGTGACCCTGGGCAAGTCACTTAAGCCTAATTGCCTCAACGACAACAACAACAACAAAAAGGAAAAAGGAAATGTCCTCCCTTAACCTGAGGGTGATGCCCAGCACCCCACCCCCTCACCGCCCATGCCAAAGCTGGACTGAGTTCAAGGCCAACTCCCACAGGGGTGAGCCTCACTGGGCAGGGCATGAGCTGACCCCCTTTGATGCAGGTAGGCAAGGAGGGAAGGCCCTTCCTCCCATGGGCATTAATGAGTGAGGTGCTAATCTGCCTGGGGACAGGGGGGTTCCCAATACAATGAAATTAATAGTAATACTAGCTACCATGTATATGGTGCTATCCAGTTTGCAAAGTACTGTCCATCTATTATCTCAGTTGAGCTATTTGATTCAAATTCATAGGCCTAGCCCTAAAGTAAAATCAGTGGTGGCTCCCAGGCCTGACCATGACCTCCCTCCCTCTGAACCCTAGGCTTCTTTCTATTGACTAGCCCTGGGATCACTTTAGCTTTCTACCGAGGCCCTCAATCTGCCTTTGTTCTAAGTGGGGTCCCTAGCCTAATCTGGTACCCCTTCCCTGGTGGGGGCAAGGGAGCTTGCTTGTTGAGCCTCCATCTGCCCCCCCCCAATTAATCTGAAGAGCAGCCCTAGGACAAGATATCATAGGGATGACGGCCTCTTTCCTCCCTGCTCTCCAGCTCCTCAATGACCCCATTCACAGAGTGGGGGAGGGGGACAGAAAAGGGCAATGATCATTTCAAAAATCTGAAGGTTTACTGGAGTGGAAATGGGATTAGGTCTGTTTTCTTGGCTTCAGAAAGGAGAGTGGGTGAGGAGAAGATGCCTGGAGATAGGGGGCAGCTAGGTGGCTCAGTGGATAGAGCACTGTCCCTGGATTCAGGGGTACCTGAGTTCAAATCCGGCCTCAGACACTTGACACTTACTAGCTGTGTGACCCTGGGCAAGTCACTTAACCCCCATTGTCCCGCTAAAAAACAAACAAAAGGGGCAGCTAGGTGGCGCAGTGGATAGAGCACCAGCCCTGGAGTCAGGAGTACCTGAGTTCAAATCCGGCCTCAGACACTTAATACTTACTATCTGTGTGACCCTGGGCAAGTCACAATTGCCTCCCTAAAAAAAAAAAGATGCCTGGAGATAGATCCCAGCTTGATTTAGGGAAAAACTCCCTAACCAAATGATCCGACAGGTTAAGATAATTCTCCATTCTGGTAGAGGGTTAGGTTAGGAGCGCTCTGAGAATCCCTGCAAGTGTGAAGTTCTAAGAATCTCTGAAAATAAGGAAAATTCTGCTTTTCCTGTTGAGGAAGGAGAAGGGATGGGGTGGAGCCGGGGGTTATGATGCCTCTCTGACCATCAGGAAACCTCTGGGAAGGAGGCAGGACAGGACTTACTATCCCCATTTGGCTGAATGGGAAACTGAGTACACCTTGAGCGTATGCCTGGATCTCCTGCTTCCTAGTCTAGGACTTTTGATTTTTATCTTGAGATCCACTGGTCCAGCCCCCTTCATTTTACAGAGAAGGGAACCGAGGCCTGTAATAAGTGACTTCCCTGGCAGAAGGCAGCCCGTGAGAGTTCTAGGGGCCCAGGACTGGGGTAAAGACCAGTGAGGCTTCAGAGCCAGAGAGAGGAGAGGTCACCACCCTGCTCGCTGTCACTGAACACCCTCCAGAGCCCAAAGGGCAGAGTCCAGCAAAGCCTGCCAGCTCCAGCCAGTGAGTGCCAGGGTCCACCTGTCTGGGGTGGGGGTGGGGTCTGGGGGAGAGCACAGAGGGTCCTGGAAACAGAACCCAGAGCCCCACCCTCCAAAGCCTAGGGCTCACTGTAGTCCTGGGTTAACCTTTGCCCAAGGACTCTCCCCTCTCCCTCCCCAGGAGCAAACACCCCTCCCGCAGTGGGAGGAAAGTCAGGATATCTGAATCTGTCTCCTCCCTATGTCCAGCGGGCTCAAGCCTCTCCCTGTCTCAGTCTCATGCCTACCTCCTGCTCCCCATCTCCCAGGCCCAAGCGAGGGCTCCAGCCCACTTCACTTTTTCCAGGAGTTAGAGCAATGGAGGGACCACAGAGATGAGTTAATGAACCCCTAATTCTACAGATAAAGAATCTGAGGTCTGACGAGAGGTGACTGGCCCAAGGTAAATCGAAATGGAATTCCTTTTCATAGATTTAAAAAATAAAACAAATCTTAAAACAGAGCACTGTGTGGTGGGGGAAAGAACACCAAGTTTGGCAAGAGAAAGACCCTGGTTCAAATCCTCTCAGCCTCAATTTCCTCATTTGAAAAATGGAGTCAGGGGCAGCTAGGTGGCGAAGTGGATGGAGCACTGGCCCTGGATTCAGGAGGACCTGAGTTCAAATCCAGGCTCAGACACTTGACACTTACTAACTGCGTGACCGTGGGCAAGTCACTTAACCCCCATTGCCCACCCACCCCCCAAAAAGTAGAATGAACTGTCACAGTAGGTAGTAAGTTTCCTGTCACTAGAAGTATTCGAGCAGCAGGGGCAGGGCAAGCTCTTTGGTTGGAAAAATTACACAAAGGATTCTGGCTTCATTCCAGGAGTTAGACTAGAAGCTCCCTGATGGCCTTTGAGTTTTGACCTAAGTCCTTCCCTAAAACCCTTAGGAAGGATCGTAGAACTCCCTTACAAAGGTCTAAGGCTCTCATTTTACAGAAGAGAAAACCAAGTCTCAGGGAAGTTTGATCACAGGAGTTTGAGCTGAATCTAGTCCTCGCAGCTGGCAGAGGAGAGAAACACCTACAATAGGCACTGACCTTCTCCAGGGGCCCAGACGCAGGTGCACGTCTACATTGGTCAAGGGAGTTTTCTCACTGGGCGTTACCTAAGGCAATAAAATCACAGGAGTGATCCAAAAAAAAAAAAAAAAAAGGAATGTGTGAGGTCATCGTGGGCTGATGCTGAAGCAAGAGGAAGGGATGATGACATGTGGCCAGCCCACCCGGCCATCTCCATGCAAGGGGGAGAATGCAGAGAAAGCCCCAGAGCACTGGAATGTGTACTCCATAGAGGATTTATGGAAGGACAAAGAGGAAAAGGGGGCATGCAGGGCCGGCCTATATATGCACTAAGGGAGGGAGCCCCCACATCTGATCCCTCCCAGCTCATGCAAGATACTGCGCTGAACCTGGGGATGTGAAGGCAGCAAGGCAGCCACAACCCCAAGGAGCTTCTATTCTATAGGGAGATACAACGTGGTCACAGAGGAAGGAGGGAGGTAGGAGGGAGGGAGGGAGCAGTCCCAACTGGAGAGGGCACACAATGAGCTGAGCTTAGAAAGGAGGAGAAAGCTTTCCAGGGACAAAGAAGAAGAGGGACCACATTTCAGGCACCAGGGAGCATCGTGCACCAACATGCAGATGTGAGAAAGGTCAGGCAGAGTCCAGGGAACACAAAGATAGATTAGATAGATAGATGATAGATGGATGGATGGATAGATAAATGATAGACAGACAGATAGATAGATGATGGATGGATGGATAGATGGATGGGTGGGTGGGTGGATGGAGAGGTAGAGAGAGATGGAGAAATAGATGAGAGATAGGTGAATGGCTAGAAGGGATGGATAGAAAGGGATAGATGGATGGATAAACAAATGGATGGATACATGAATGGATAGGTGGATGGACAGATAACTGAATAACTGGATGGATAGATAGGCAAATAGAGAGATGGTTAGATATGTGACTAGATAGATGAATGAATGGATGGAGAGCTAGATGGGTGAATGGATAGAAAGATGAATAGATGGATGGATAATTTATTAACTACTCACTGTGTTCCAGGAACTGCAAAGCACTGGGGATCCAAAAAGCAAGCAAGACAGTCTCTCTCCTTAAGGAGATTATAGTCTAATGGAGACACAACACAAGAGAGGACAATAGGAATGCATCCCCCACTCAAACAACTCAATATTTCTTCTCCTCCTTGTCTAGCCTTGCTGTTTCTAGAAATTCCAATTTATCTATTGTGCTGTAAGAAACGATGAGCAGGTGGATTTCAGAGAAACCTGGAAGGACTTACATGAACGGATGCTGAGTGAGATGAGCAGAACCAGGAGAACATTGTAGACAGTATCAACAACATTGTGTGTTGATCAACTGTGAGAGACTTGACTCTTTTCAGCAATACAATGGTCCAGGATAGTTCCAAAGGACTCATCATGATGGAAAATTCTCTCCAAATCCAGAAAGAAAAAAAAAATCCTGTGGAATCTAGATGCAGATTGAACCATACTATACTGTTTCTATTTTTGTTGTTTTTTGAGGTTTTTCCCTTTGCCTCTAATTCTTCTTTCACAGCATGACTATTGCAGAAATATGTTTAATGTGATTGTACATATATAACCTATATCAGATCGCTTGCTGTCTTGGGGAGGGGAAGGGAGAGGAGGGAGGGAGAAAAATTTGAAACTAGAAATCTTATAAAAACAAATGTTGAAAACTATCTCTACATGTAACTAGAAAATAATAGCAAAGCAACACACAAAAAAATTAAATTCTTTTATGATGAAAAAACAATTCCAATTTAGTCCACTGTCTCTGAGTCAGGTGAAATCATCGTGAGGTACCAATTCTGCTCCTTCCAAAAATACCTATGAGACCTTGGGGAAAGTCATTTCCCCTTCTCTGGGCTTTGATGTCTCCATCTGTAAATGTGGCAGTTGGAGGCAGTGTGGTTCAGTGGGGAGAGTACCAGCTCTAGTAACAGAAAATCTAGGTTCCAATCCAAATGCTGCTATTTCCTGCCTGTGGGACCTTGGATTCTTGCCACCCCAGGGCTCAGGTTCTTCATCTGTATTATAAAGGGGTTGAACTCCACGGCTTCTCCAGTCCCCTCCAACCTCGTATCCGTGACCCTATGGCTAGATTATTTGTAAGGTCTTTTCCGAGTCCAGCCTGCTAGATCTTGTGATCTGTACTTTTATCCGCGTGAGGTGTTGGCCATAGAACATAGCTTGTCAGAATTAGAAGAGTCTTATACCATGACCTGTCAGGGCCCAAAGGGTCCTGATAACCCAGAATGTCAGAACCGAGAGGGTCTCGGCATGAAAACAGCAGCCCAGAAAGGGCAATTGTATCCGTCAAGGCTACAGAGCAAGCTATTGATTTGTCTCCGTTTCTCTAGCTGTGAAATGGGAATAGTCCGTGAGAAGAAAGGGAGAGGCCAGCAGACTCAATAAATGGAGGACAAATTTAAGGAGGTGGGAAATAGAGGATCCCTTGAGGTCATGAAGCCCAAAAAACTCACTCAAGGAGAATGAAAGTGCAGGAATTTCCCTAAGGAAGGCAGGGGGCTAGACCAGATGGTACCTGAGGCAATACCTAAGAGCTACCACAAGGTGGCGCCATAAGCTCATTTTGTGCGAATGGTACCTCGGGGCCGGATGGGACTGAATTTGGCAGTGAGTCCCAGTACACGGGATAGGACAGCCACAAGTCAGACTTGGAAGGATGTGCTGGGGCAGATGTTCCTGGGCTGGCCCTGGCGCGGCTGTGGGACTGCCCTGAGCTACACCCAGCTTAGTGGGACCCATCTGAGGCAGGAAGGAGCAGGTTTCATCACCAGAACAGAGAGGGCTTCCCCTCCCCCCTTTCCACCTCATCACCCAGTCCCAGGCCCTGGAGGCAGGCTAAGGTGGAGAGGTGGGAAAAGCAGTAGGAATAAGAGCTAGCGACCCATCAAATAGGAAAGCTGAGGTCTAGACTGACTTGCTTAAAGACGGAGTAAGGATTAGGTTTGAACTCAGTTCTTTTGATGCCAAAGCTCTTTCCAGTAGACCTGTGTGCACCAAGGCCTGGTATGGAGTGGTTGGTGTGTGGAGAGCTAGTGTGTGTGTGTCTGTCTGTGTCTGTGTTCAAATCCTGTCTCTTAACCCGCCCCTGTGATTTTGGTTATTGTTGTTCAGTTCTTTCAGCCAAGTCTGGGGTTTTCTTGGCAAAGATACCAGAGTGTTTTGCCATTTCCTTCTCCAGCTCATTTTACAGAAGAAGAAACTAAGGCAAACAGGGTGAAGTGACTTGCCCAGGGTCACACAGCTAGGAAGTGTCCGAGATCTGATTTGAACTCAGGTCCTCCTGACTCCAGACCCAGTGCTCCAACCACTGCTCCACATAGCTGTCCCCTGATCTTGGACATGGCCTTTAACCTTGTTATGCTGTTTCCTCATCTGTAAGAAGAAAGGGTTAGACTAGATGCCTCTGAGGTGCGTTCCAGCCCCAGAGCTACGGGTGACCTTGGCCAAATCCCTGCACCTTGGCTCCTCCTTTGTAAAATGAGCAGGTTAGATGAGATGGCCTGGGGTGGGGGTGGGGGACTCCAGCTCTGGATCTCTGAGCCTACGATGTTTTGGGGCCTCAGCTTCCTCCACCATAAAATGATGGACTGGACTAGATGGAACCTCAGGACACTTTTAGCTCTAAACCTCCGATTTCTACATGTATGTAAAGAACTTGGCCAATCTCCCAACCCCAGATAAATGCCAGGTAGCTCTTAAGAGTATTCGGATTCCTTCCAAATCCAGGCATAAAATGGCATCTCTGACGTCCTTTCCAGCTCCAACATCTAAGGCCATCTGTGTCTGTGTCTAGTCAACCCCCCCAAATTCAGCACCATTTCTGGGAATGCCCCAGGCAGGCCCTGTGCCCCCTCTGGCCAGGACAGCTACAAAGATAGCTCTGACATACACTCACCTCACGAGGGAGGAGTGTACAACCTAAAAGGGGAGAAGAAACATGGACACAAATAACTATGATACAAGAGAGACTGAGATAAGTGCGAAGGAGAGATCCAGGCAGGCGCAGAAGAGAAATCCGAGGAGGGGAGGGAGGGAGTGAACAGCGTATTTATTTATTTATTTGCTTATTTATTTTATTTATTTTATTTTATTTTTGTTTTTGTTTTTGGCGGGGCAATGGGGGTTAAGTGACTTGCCCAGGGTCACACAGCTAGTAGTTGTCAAGTGTCTGAGATCGGATTTGAACTCAGGTCCTCCTGAATCCAGGGCCGGTGCTTATCCACTGCACCACCTAGCCGCCCCTGCTTATTTATTTTTTAAAATGTGTTTTATTGATGCCTCTTGTCTTTACATCACAGTCACTGCTCAGGAGTGCACCTTCTTCCCTCAATGCCACCCCTCCCCTCTCCACAGTGAACCAAGGGAAAGATGGAGTTCACCTGGGGGCAAAATGGAGGGCTTCCTGGAGGAGGTGGGGCTGAGCTGGGCTTTGAAACAAACAGGGGATTCTAGTTTCTAGTGCCTTCTTTCTAGATTCTAGTGCCTTTCCCGAATGGGAGCTGCTGGCCTGCGGCTAAGCTCCTGAGCAGGGACCCTCCCTGGTCTGCACCTGGCAGCAAACCCATTTGTGTATGGTTGGCATATATTTGCATATGGAAATCAGGGGGCCCGAATCAGGAGAGAAAACAGCGCTAGCTCAGACAAGAAGCAGTTTTATCAGGCCAAAGCCAAAAGGCCCAGGTTCAAGGCCCAGGCTCAGCAGTTAATTAATTGCGAGGCCTCATCTCCCTGGAAATGAGGTTCATATAAAAGCTAAGCAATGAGTCCTGGTGCTCTGAGATCTTCAAACCATAGCTCAGAGATGAGACCCAGAGGAGGCCCAGGGTGTGGGGCAGCGGGAGGAGAGGATGGGGCCTTCCCCGGGGAGCCTACCTCCTTTTCCTGATCCATGGGCGTGGCTCTGTCTTCACGGTTCCCCACGACCGAAGGACAAGAAAAGGAAATCCGGGTAGCCGAGGAGTGTGCCAGGGGCACAAGACAATGACAGTCCTACTTTGCCCTGGGGCGACCTCAACTGGAACACCATGTTCCCTTCGGGAGCCGAGACAAGCTGCAGTGCAATCGAGGAAGGGGATCGGGTTTCGTGTGCAATCAGTGAAGTCCAAAAATTAAACAGGTAGTGAGCTCCCCATCACCAGGGAAGTGATTTACATAGAGAGAGTAGATGACCACTCGTTGGGAATTTGCAGAGGGAATCCTACCCAAAGGGGGTTGGGCTGAATGCACCATTCATTCACTCACTGAAAGCCCCCATCTTCTCTATCATGATTAAAGCTCAATTCAACATTTATGAAGCACCTGCTATGTCCGGTGGTAGACTTGGGCCAAAGTGACAAAAGGCAAGAAGTGCTTACATTTTACTGGACTGGAGAGACACGAACCTAAATAAGGAACTACAAAATCATTTGAGGGGGAGGCTGGGGTGGGGGTGGGGACCAAGGAGGACTTCATGGAGGATAAAGAGCCTGAGGTGGGCCTCAGAAGAATCTAATGACTGTTTTAATTTAATATATTGTATTTATTTCCTCAATTAATGTTAAAACGATCTTTTACATTTTTTTCTTTAAGTTTTGAGTTCCAAATTCTATCCCTCCCTCCCTGAGATAATCATCACAGAAAACATTTCAATATTAGTCATTTTGTACAAGAAGACTCAGATAAAAGAAAAAAATGAAAGAAAGTGGAAAATAGCATGCTTCAGTCTTGTTAGAATTATGGGAGATGAGGGGGGCAGCTAGATGGCTCAGTGAATAAAGCACTGGGCCTGGAGTCAGGAAGACCTGAATTCAAATCCAGCCCTGGACACTTACTAGGTATGTGACCCTGGGCAAGTCACTTAACCTCTGTTTGCCTTAATCCACTGGAGAAGGAAATGGCAAACCACTCCAATATCTTTTTTTTTTTTTGTAGGGCAATGAGGGTTAAGTGACTTGCCCAGGGTCACACAGCTAGTTAAGTGTCAAGTGTCTTAGGCAGGATTTGAACTCAGGGAGTCCTGAATTCAGGGCTGATGCTTTATTCACTGTGCCACCTAGCTGCCCCACTCCAATATCTTTGCCAAGAAAACCCTATATGGGGTCATGAAGAGTTGAACACAACAAAATGACAAAAACTGGGGATGAGAAACATTGCAAGCCTGAGCCAAAGCAATGGCTTGCCAAGGTCAGAGAGACTGACCAGAATTCCAGTTTGGCCAAAATATATCAAGCGTGAGAAGGAGTAATGTGAAATAAGCGAAGGTGTGCTGGTAAATATTTAACAACCAACCTTACACCAGGTATAAATGCTCATACTGAAAATTTAACAATCTGCTCTCGGCCCCATTCCAGCTGATTTCAGCACTGCCCTGGAATGAGGCTGAAAAGACTCTGTGGAGCCAAATCACAGGCAGTCTTCGATGCCAGGCTCAGAGGTTGGTATTTTATCCTAGAAACAATTGGGAGCCTCAGCAAGCGTTTGAGCAGGGGAGTGACATGGATTTGTGTTCTAGGAAAATGACTGTGGCAGCTGACTGGAGGGTGGGCTGGAGTGGGGAGAGACTGGAGGGAGGGAGACAGGGAGGAGGCTACTGCTGGACGTTCCATTGGGACCAGAGCTTTGGTCGTGATTGTGGGGGTGGAGAAAAGGGGGCACACTCGAGGCTCGTCCAGAAGGTACAATATGAGCCTTGGCCACTGTTCAGATAGTGGGGGGAGTGAAGAGATGGTCCTGAGGCTGGGACCCTGGGAGCCCAGGAGGATGGTGCCTCAAGGGAAAGGGTGCTGAGGGAAGGAAGGAGAGGAAGCCTCCCAGGGTCGTTCTAAGTCTGCCGTGGTTGTCTTTGCTTTGGTTTCTTACATTATTGATACATTATATAGCCATTAACTCTGATGTTTACTTAAGTCTAGGAGATTAGGCACTTGATACATAGAGATTTTTATGAGAGGAAGTGAGAGAGAGGAGAGAGAAGGGAGGGGGAGAGAGAGAGACAGAGAGAGAGAGAGAGAGGTGTGAATGTTTTGGGGCAAAGATGTAGACCTGGCAGGGCCCAAAGAACCCATCTAGCCCAGCGTTCATATTGTACAGATGAGAAAAGGAGGCCCCGTGAGTTTAAGGACTTCACCAAGGTCTTGCAGGCAGAAAGTAACCAAGTGCACATTAGAACCCAAGCCCTGGGACTCGGAGCGGGTGGACTTTCCAGGGCAGCTCCCTCCTTAGATCTAAGAATCTCCTCTCCAGTAAATCCCCCCATTCTGTGAATGGAAGACTACGCTTCGCCGACTTTGGGGTTCTGGGATTCGGGACTTTTCTGGAGACTTGGCTGGTGCCCTGGCCTCTGCCCACCTGATCCTGGGGATAGCTGAGAGTCTCGGTGCATGATGGGGTGGGGGCTGTCCTGTAAGGGAAGCACATTCTGTTCTCAGACTGAGCCGGCAGCTGCCTAGATGGGGGTGGGGAAGGGGGATCGACTGGGGCAAGAGGAGCCAAGAAGCCGGAGAGAGCCATTGGCAAGGGCAGAGCCTGAAGCCGAGACGGGATTTAAAAATACTCCTGGATGTTGTCCTAGTCAGTCGGTCTTCACACTAGATGCCTGCCCACCCCACCCCCTTCCCCACTTAGGTCCTGAGAATGACGTCATGGAAATCACTGGGTGTCCCTGGCTGGTAGGGGATGGGGGAGGAGGGAGAAGCCAGAAGGAACACAGCTGAGGGGGGTGGGGAGGAAGGGACGCTCCCTGTTTGCCCTGCCCCCCTGCGCGCGCGCGCACACACACACACACACACACACACACACACACACACTCACACACTCACCTCTTCCCTGACTCCTAAAAACAGGGCTTCCCTGGGCTCCGGAGGGACCCGCTAGGGGATCCTTGGTGGAGGACAGGTTTTTCAGGAGCAGGTGCCCAGGGAGGGGGCTACCGTGGAGACACCGCCGACAGCAGAACACCGGAGCTAGAAAGCTCGGGATCGTTTAATCCGACCCATTTTTTTAAACAAACAAGAAAAATGAGTCCCCCAAAGTTTATGGGACATGGCCAAGGTCTCAAAGAGAGTGAGTGGATGGAGAAACCAGAAGCTAGGTTGCCAAGGGTCTGTCACTGCTGTGCTCTTTTCACCCCATGCTCAGATTTCGGAACTAATATAGACCCAGGGCTAGACCCTGTGGGGTTGGAGGGCAGAGACTGTGAGACCAGTGACCCGGGAAGGGGATTCCTCGTCTTTCTTGTCTGGGACAGCCCTGTGACCTTGCCAGGACACCAGGGTTGGCTTTTCGCGGGACAGGCTGCCTTCGGAGACTGCCTGTGATGTACCCAAAATAACTCTTGCTCACTGATTGGGCAGTGCCTGAAATTCCTCTACTAGACACTCTTTCCTTTGGCTTACACCTGTGTCACTTGAACCCGAGGGGGGGGGGGGGGAAGGGTAGGGATAGTTAACTGGGCAGAAGCACGGATCTACCTCTCCCATAATCACATCCCACACTATCTAGCATCATCCTTACTTGGGGAGTACTCTCCCCCTCCCCCCATTGACAGTAAACTCCTTGAGGGCAGGGACTGTGGGGACTGAAGAATGGAGCCTAGGGCTTTGCACCTCGTAGGTGCTTGATGCAGTCTGGTTAAACAGAATCCTTCCCCTAGAAGAAGGGGGGCAGGGAGACAGGAAAATGACAATGGCCGAGGAATCCATGGTTTGATCCCTAACACCAAAGGAATTTTGTTAAGCCCTCATTTGTCCTTACCTAGCCTACTCCTGTTTGGTGCAGTCAGAGGTACCTGGGAACTGCTTACCCTAGACTTTTTAAAGAAGTAAAGTTATAATTTATTCATTTTTATATAAAACATGACCATATTAGTCATTTTCTATAAGAAAACTTGAATAAAAGAAAAAAATGAAAGAAAGTTAAAAATAGCCTGCTTCAATCTGTGTTCCATCAATATCAGTTCTTTCTTTGGAGGTGGATAGTATGCTTCATCATTAGTCCTTTGGGATTGTCTTGGATCATTGTGTTGTTGAGCATTTATTCATTTGTTTGTTGTTTGTTTGCGGGGCAATGGGGGTTAAGTGACTTGCCCAGGGTCACACAGCTAGTAAGTGTCAAGTGTCTGAGGCTGGATTTGAACTCAGGTACTCCTGAATCCAGGGCCGGTGCTTTATCCACTGCGCCACCTAGCTGCCCCCATTTATTCATTTTTAACATTCATTTAAAAGAATTTTTGAGTTCCCAGTTTTCTTCCTCCGGCTCCTCTCCCATCCATTGAGAAGGCAAGAAATGTGATACCAGTTTGAAATTGTACAAAACATATTTCCATATTAGCCATGCTGCAAAAACAAAGTAAGAAAAATAAAGTGAAAAAATAGGCTTCGATATGCATTCAGACGCCATTAGATCTTTCTCTGGAGGTGGATAGCATTTTCTATCATGGGTCCTTTGGAATTGTCTTGGACCAATGGTAGTCAAATCACTCACAGCTGATCACACAATATTGCTGCTACTATGTATAATGTTCTCCTGGTTCTGCTCACCTCACTTTGTATCAGTTGATGTAAGTCATCTCAAGTTTTTCTGGAATCTGCCTGTTCATCATTTCTTGTAGCACAATAGTATTCCATTACATTCATATACCACAACTTGTTCAGCCATTCCCCAGTTGATGGGCATCTCCTGAATTTCCATTTCTTTGCCACTATAAAAAGAATCGCTGTAAATATTTTGTTCGTGTGGGTCCTTTTCCTTTGATCTCTTGGGGATACAGACCTAGCCGTGGTATTGCTGGGTCAAAGGGGATGCACAGTTTTATAGCCCTTTGAGCATATCCATTGGTGACTTTCAAAGAGATGCCAACTTCTTTGTCCTCAATAGTGACTCATGGTTTGATGTCAGTTTGGAAGGAGGTCTCCAGTGGAATGCCACAGGCATCTGTGCTTGTCTCTGTTTGTGTTTCACATTTTTACCAATGACCTGGATAAAAGAAGAGGCAACATGCTTATCCAGTTTTCAGATGACCACAAGGCTGGGGAAGGAAAGCAAAAACACTGAAGGACAGAATCAAAATTCAAAAAGATCTGAATAGATTGTCTTTGGTGAGATCAATATGATGATACCCTAAATTTGAGTCATGGATTATAATCCTAGATTTTCCACTTACTACCTACATGACCCCCTTCTCTGGATCTCAGTTCTCTTATGTGTAAAACAAGAAGGCTGGATTTAATGAACCCTGAGGTTCCTCTAGCTCTGGATCCATAATCAACCCATAATCATTGCCCTAATAGGCTAGAACAATAAATACAGAGAACAATGGGCTGAATCTAATGAGATGAATATTTTTTTTGGCAGAACAATGAAAATTAAGTGACTTGCCCAGGGTCACACAGCTAGTAAGTGTCAAGTGTCTGAAGCTAGATTTGAACTCAGGTCCTCCTGAATTCACAGCTGGTGCTTTATCCACTGCCACCTAGCTGCCCCTTAAGATGCAATTTAATAGGCATAAATGTTAAAGTTTTACACGTGGTTTAAAAAAAACAATATTGCAAGTACAAAGTGTGAAAGGTACGGCTAGACTGCAGGTCATCAGAAAAAGATCTGAGGGTTTTAGTGGACCACAAGCAATCTTGTGCTACATTAAGAGCCAGAGTGAACACTCCAACTCTTCTCTGCCTTAGACGTCATCTGGAAGATTGTGGTCAGTTCTAGGTGACTTTTTTTGGTGGTGGTGGGGGGAACATTGATAAACTAGAAAGCACCCACAGGAAAGTAGCCCGGCCCACCCATTTTATGGTTGAAGAGCCTGAGTTCTAGGGAGTGAATGTGATTTGCCTAAGGTGATAAGAAGCACTGCTAAAGGAGGCAGCTAGATGGCGAAGTGGATAAAGCACTGGCCCTAGATTCAGGAGGACCTGAGTTCAAATCCGACCTCAGATACTTGACAAGTACTAGCTGTGTGACCCTGGGCAAGTCACTTAACCCTCATTGCCCCATAAAAATAAAAAAAGGGAGAGAAAGAAAGAGAGAGAGAGAGGAGTCTAGGAAAATTAGATTATAAGCTTCTTGAGGGCAGGGCCTGTCTTTTTCCTCTTTTTGTACAGTGATTGACACATGCTTAATAAATGTTGATTGACTAACTGAAAGGTGGGATGGGTCAGATCCTGAGGAGCTTGGAATGCCTAACAGGAATTTATATTTGCTCCTAGAGGGAACGGGGGCCCTGAGGTTTTTTTTTTTTTTTTTTGGGGGGGGGTGACATGGCCAGACCTGTGCTATAAGAAAACAACCCTGACAGCTGGGTGGTGGATGCATTCATTCACTGAAGAGAGGCATCTGAGGCAGGGAGACCAGTTAGGAATGAATCCATTGTAATATCCAGCCAAGAGGTAATAAGAACTTAAATTGGGGTGGTGTCTGTGAGTGGAGTAAAGAGAAGGACTTGGAGAGATATTGAGGAAGAAATGATGACATCTGGCAGTTTCTTGGATATTGGGGTTAGGGAGAGTAAGTAGTGAAGGATGGCACTGAAGTTTTGAAATCCAGTGGGTATAAAGATGCTTTGGGGATTGCCTCTCTGGGACTCGGCTGCTCTCCTGTTAAATAGGCACGTTCACCTCCTTCCTGCCTCCCTCACCAGGGCCTGGGGAGGCTCAAATCAGGGAATGTGTGAAAGCAGGTTGGAAAGCTCAAGGCCAGCTGGCCAATGGATGCCCAAACCTGGTATCTCAAGGGCTGTCCCAGGAACACATCACTTCCAGGAAGCTCCCAGGGTCTCCCAGGAAGCTCTTTCCCCTCTGTCCTCCCAATTTGGGGGACAGAGATTCCATCAAGGGGAGATTTACTTTAATTGCTTCTCTCTCAGCTCAGGCCGGTTTGCTGCCTTGGAGCTGGGAGGCCCAACCCCCCACTCTTCTCACATGGTAGGCAAATTTCTCCTGCAGGGTTTTGGGAAATAGAGCGTTTCCCCAGAAGTCACCAGGACTGGAATTCTCAGAGATGAGTGACCTGGTCTTGCTAGGAGGAAGGCCCTGAGGGGACAGGGGCTAGAGCACGTGACTGGTCCTGTCACTGAGGGCACCATAGTGCTAGGAGAAAGGGCCCCAGAGAGTCAAAGCATAGCCGTTCTGGAGGAGCACCTACTGTGCACTGAGCCCTGGGAAACAGACAAAAAAGGGAACGAATCCCTGTCTTACTTTCCTGGGGAACCAATAGGTTCACACACAGATGAGAACAGAGGGTGGGAGGAGGGAGAAGGGCCCAGGCCTGGGTGATCCCGAAGGCTCCGTCAAGCTTGGGAACCAAGATCTAGTGGGCTTTCCTTGGGTCCCGGGCCTGGGCAGAGTGAGGGTTAAGGGCCAGGGGCAGCAGCCCTTCCTGGGAGGAGAAAGCAGGGAACCAGAAGGCTCAGGAAGGAAGAGTGCCCTCCTGGGCTTCCTTATTGGCACCGGTCCCCCAGGGAGCCTTCTTTCCTCCTCCCCCAAGTCAGTGCTGAGGCAACCCGCTCACCCTGGGCACAGATCTGTTAGCTCTCCCCACCCCCACCCGTTGTGATTATGCAACTCCAAGGCTTTGGGTCAAGGACCGGGAGAAGGAAGCATGGAGGTCTGATGACCAGGTCCTCCCCGCTGGGAGCAAGTGGGTCCCCACAACTTACAAGGACCAGCCCCCTTTTCCTCTCTGGATTCCAATGTCTACTTTGGGGCAATGAAAAGATTGGTCCAGATGATCCCTAAAGCCCCAGCTTTAGACCTGTGGTTTTGTCGGAGTGATGAATCTCGGCCAGTCGTGTGGCCTCAGTTTGTCTACCTGTAAAATGGGAAGAAGTTCTCAAGAAGGCCTCCTCCATCTCTGACAAACTGGAAAATCATTTTCACTGTGGTCCCATCACCTTACCCCAGAGAACAAGAGCACTCCACAGCTCCCAGAACTCAGTGTCTGCCCCCTGGGCCCGGAGAGAAAGGCTGTTCTCTGCGACAGACCAAGGCCCCAGAGATGCTAAAGAAGGGGCCACAGGTGTCCCTACTCCCAAGCCAGAGCTAAGTGCCTATAGATCTGGGCCCGTAGTCAGGAAGACCTGAGTTCAAATCCAGCCTCAGCCAATTGCTATCTGTCAAGTCACTTGGCTTCTGTCATGTAATAATTGCACCTAGGTCCCAGGGTTCTTATAGGGCTCAAATGAGGTCATTTCTATAAAACGCTTAGCACAGTGCCTGACAAATAGTAATGCTTAATAAATGTTTGTTTCCTTCTTTCCTTCTACTGTGGACTCTTCCAGAGCACATCTTCCTTCCTCTGTAACTTCCCTCTTTGCTCCTCTGCTGTTACCTCCCTGGGAGGACCAGATGATCTCTGAGGCCCCTTCCAGGGTCAGCTCCAAAAGCTCTGACCCTGAGATCTTGTAGCCCAATCCTCCCACTGTGCAGATGAGGAACTGAGGCAAACAGAGTGAAATGACTTGTCCAGAGTCGCACAGCTTGTAAGTGTCTGAGGCTGGATTTGAACTCAGGTCCTCTCTGAGTCCTCCAAATTTAGCCCTTTTTCCACTTCCCCATCTCTTTGAGCCCCCCTTTGTCTTCATATTTCTGACTGAAACCTTCTGTCTACTTTGTCTTCCTCCCATTGGATCACAGATTTAGGCCTGGGAAGAAGCTTGGAAATCAACCAGTCAACCAAGAAGTATTGATTGGGCACTTGGTCTGTGAGGCCCTTTTATCCCTGGGCATAGAAAGGCCAGAGTGGGGCAGCAAAATGAACACAAGGTGGTTGGGAAATGGAGGGAGGTGGCAGCTAGACTCAGGAAAGGCTTCATGCAGAAGGGGGCCCTTAACCTAAGCCCCTTCATTTTACACATTGGGAAACTGAGGCACATAGCAGCAAAGTGATGTGGCTACCTGGGTAGTAAAGGCAGGGTTCAAACCCACAGCCTCTGACTGCAAGTCCAGAGCTCTTTTACTCCTTCTCCTTGGGAACTGAACTAGATTTGTCTCCAAGGTGCCTTCCCACCCTAAAACCTAGGAACATCTGGGGGTTAAATGGGCACCGGCCTGTCTAATTTGGCTCTCGGATCCCTGCTTCTCAGTTCAGTGACCTGACCTCCTTAGGGTTCTGGAGGGATATCTTATGGCTGGTGTCTGCTCCAGTGCCTGGCCGAAGCTCAGATGACCTGCCTCCCCCTCCTCCCCTCTGCCCCAGCTGGGTGGCTCTCCCTGGCTCTGCCCCTCTCTTGCCTGGATTTGAGTCTTCCCCCACCCCCATCACAATATAACCCTATTAGCTGGGGAGGGGCCTTTTCTCAATGCAGGCTCCCAGAGGATAACTACTTCTTCCCCTCGGGGCTCTAGGGGTACCCCTGCAGGGTTGGGTATGGTTGTTTTGTTTGGGGGGGGATATCTTTCTAATGCAATCAGCTCAAGCTCCCATTCCAGTGTCCCCCACCAATATCAATTGCCCAGAGCTGTTAATATCACCTTAATATCATCAATTCCAGTTAACATTGATTAGCTTTTACCAAGGGAAATTTAATTTTTTTTTTTTTTAGTGAGGCAATTGGGGTTAAGTGACTTGCCCAGGGTCACACAGCTAGTAAGTGTTAAGTGTCTGAGGTCAGATTTGAACTCAGGTACTCCTGACTCCAGGACTGGTGCTCTATCCAATGCGCCACCTAGCTGACCGGGGATATTTACTTTTAAAAAAATTTACTAAAATTGACAGCCAGGTGGTACAGTGGATAGCACTCTGCACACCTAGAATCAGGAAGATGTGAGTTCAAATCCAGCCTCAGGCTATCTGCCTCAGTTTCCTCATCTATAAAATGGGAGTAATTGCACCCCCCCCAGTGGCTGTGAAGATCAGATGATATATTTATAAAGTGCTTTGCAAATCTGAAAGTGTTCTATAAGTGCCCGCAAGGATTATTTAAAAATAGAGCAGGAATAACAAATCCTCTTCCCCTGACTTGACCCAGAGCATGCTCAGTCCCTAAGGAGTTGGCTGAGACTTAAAATGGTTACTCCAAAGCAGTTTGGTGACTGGGGCGGGGGGGGGGGGGGCCCCCGGGGTGTCCTGGGCCTGAAGTCAAGAAGACCTGAGTTCCAATCTGGCTTCAGACACTCACTAGTTGTATGACTCTGGGCCGGTCACTTCACCTTACTTGCCTCAGTTTCCTCATTTGTAAAATGAGCTGGAGGACGTGGCAAGCGGTTCCAGTATGTTTGCCAAGAAAACCTTAAATGGAGTTGAGAAGAACCAGATACTCCTGGACAACAACACAAAGCAATTGGGCCCCGGGTCGTTCCCAAAGGTGGTATCAATGATGAACAGTTGCTCCCTTGTTGACAAGATCGGCTGTCTCGGCTCCTCAGTTCATCTGCTGCCAGGCTGGTTACTCCTCAAAGCTGATTCCTGCCCAGGCCTGATATGTGGACCTCTGGTGACTCCCAGCACCTTTCAGATATCTCACAAGGCCCTGTGCCAAACGTTGAGGCCCAGACAGAAGGTGGCCTTGCAGCCACACAGGCTGGCCCAGCAAGCCCTCAGCCCACTCCCCACCCCTCAAGGTGGCTGCATTAAAGAGTGCATGGAAGGGGGTCAAATGCAGGCAGATCAGAAAGGTTTGGAAGTGGGCAGGTTAGGAAAAGTTTTAAATGCTGGAGAACAATGCCGATGTCAGAGCCATGTAGGTTTGTGGGAGAGACCTAGACCCTAAGAGCATGGAATGTCAGAGCTGGAGAGGGAGCTCAGAACAGGGGATGTCAGGGCTGGCAGGGGCCTTAGAACAGGGAATGTCAGGGCTGGGAGGGGCCTTAGAACAGGGAATGTCAGAGCTGGGAGAGAGCTTAGAACAGGGAATATCAGAAATGGGAGGGAGCTCAGAACAGGGGATGTCAGGGCTGGCAGGGACCTTAGAACAGGGAATGTCAGGGCTGGCAGGGGCCTTAGAACAGGGAATGTCAGGGCTGGAAAGGGGCTTAGAACAGGGAATGTCAAGGCTGGGAGGGGGCTTAGAACAGGGAATGTCAGGGCTAGGAGGGGCTTTAGAACAGAGGTCAAAACTGGGAGGAGCTTAGAAATCATCTAGTCCCTCATTTTACAGATAGGACTGTTCCCAGATGGGGAAGGGGCTTGCTGATCAGAGGCCAATCACTCCATGGCAATCAGACTCAAGTTATACCTCTTCCCAAAAGGCAGAGTGGTTTTAAAGGTACAGACATGTAATCTCCTCCACACCCATTCCTTATTTTGCAGGTGGAGATCTGAGGGTCAGTGGTACACCCCCTGATTCATTCTTTTTCAGCCTCAGTCCGGAGGCTAGGCCGGGAATGAAACAAGGAGTGCTATTTCTCAATCTGAACTGGCCTTGGCCTTTGGGTTCTGCCCTGGTTACAAAAGGTCCCGTTGTCCTGGGGGCTCCCCAGCCCTACCTGTGGGCCCTCTCTCCACTGCTGAGGTGCCTGGTAAGCTCCCTCAGGGCCCAGGATGTGAGAGGATGTGGGAAGGCCTGGCTGCCTCCTCTGGGCATAGAAACCTCTGAAAACCCTCTGCTCAGCTCTGGGTAAAGCTGTAACACCCTAGACAGGCAGAGCTGGAAGGGGCCCCGGTGATCCTCTGGTCAAAACTCCTTATTTTCCAGGTGGAGATCTGAGGGCCAGAGTGAAGCGGTGTGCCCCCTCTTCATCTACACAAGCCATTGTCTACACAAGCCATTGTCTACACAAGCCATTGTCTACACGAGCTGTCCAGCTCCCACTCCCATTATCCTGTCTCCTAGTCTCTGCATCTGGCCAGAGGGTCTTAGCTTTCAGCCTCCCATGTGGGGCCATCCCGTCGGCCCCACCCAGTTCACCTGTGACTGAGACACCTGCAGCCAGGCTGATAGGCACCAGGTGAGCAAACTCTCCTCTGGGGAGAGTCAGAAATAAATAAACCTGGATCCCTCAGCTTCCTCGCCAGGGCCCGCCTCCTCCCCAGTCCTGCTGCCCCGTGCCCTTTGCCAGCGAATGTTCTTTGACCTCATGCCAAGGAGAGGAGAGACACAGAACATAGTGTCCAAAGCAGGCACAGATGGGCAGTACTGAATGCCGAGCTGCCCGCCCCTAATCCCTTGCCCTTTTCCTTTAAGATAAGAAAATAAACCAGCCCCCTTCGGTACCCCATGGACCCTTCCCCATGGCTGCTGGCACCCTGGGCTGCCTACTGTCTCCCCATTCTCTAGAATCAGGCTCCCAGCAGACCTCCTCCACCTGGGAAGTCTTGCTGTTCAGCTCCCTCCCACTGGCTCCCTCCCTGACTTAGAATCACAGCACTTGGTAACTGGAAGGGCCCTTAGAACATGGAGTGTTAGAGCTGGGGGCCTTAGAACATGGGGTGTTGGATCGGGGGGCCTTTAGAACCTGGGATGACCCTTAGAACAAAGGGAAAAAGAAAGGGCTGAGACAGCCAGAATACACACCCTCCCCCTGTTCTCTCTGCACTCAGTGTGCCCAGGAGCCAGGCATAGAGCAGTAGCTGTTATCTCTTCTACCTGGGTGACCTTGGCTATGTCTCCTTAGTTTCCTCATCTAGAGGATGAGATGGTTCAAAGGACCTTAGACTTATATTCTAAAGTTCTCTTGTCCAAAGTCTTCACTTTACAGATGGTGGGAAATCATTTGAGTGGAAGAGACAGGATTTGAATCCATTGCCTTTGGCTCTAAGTGTTCTGTCTCCTGAACCATGATGCCTTATCTTAAGGGTTCCCTGTGACTCCCATTGCTAAATCCCACTGACTGCCGGCCTTGGCTCTTCCTTAGCTATTGATCATTTCTGAGTTAAAGGTCAGGTGGGGATAGAAATGGGCCGCTCAGGGGAGTCCCAGGGAAGTCTGATGAGACAGTGGAGCTCGGCATGTCTCCTAAGATCAATGGGGAACTTGCCCCAGATGAGCCCTTTGGGTTTGAGTTGTTCACCAAGGCTGGAGCCCTGATGTTCTTGGCCCCAGCCACTGTTCGGGAGCCAAAGTCTCTCTCCACCGAGCTGCCCCTGTTCACAGATGAGTCCCAGAGGTCCCTGAGGAGGCCCAGCGCTGGCTACTAAGGGCAGAAGTGACCCTATGCCACCACTGGCCACACACATTTGGGGGGGCCACTGAGGTACCAAACTTGATGTCCACTCTGTGTTCAAATCTCAGTTCTGCAGCTTACTAGGCAGGTGCTCTTGAACAAACCTTTTATTGCCCTTCATTTTTGGAAGCCTGGGGCTGATGACCAGTCGTCCTGGATATTGTAGTAGGGATTCTAGTTCAGAGATAGGTTGGACCAGAGGCCCCTGGTGTCCATCCCAACTCTCAGATTAGCCTGGCATGTGGGGCCCCTCCTGACCTGGGAGTTTCCCATGACCTTTCTCCGTTCCAACCATGCTTTCTTCCTGACTCATTCCCTGCTCCTGTCTAGTCCTGCTGGTACCCAGCACTGGAAGACACTCCCTCCTCATCCCACCTGCTGAGCTTGCCTCTCTCATTTTCATCCCATCTCGGGTCCTACAGATCTGTAAGCCCCATCTCTCCTCTGTCCGACTATCAGCCCCTCGAAAGCAGAGGGTTCCGTTCCTGTACAGAGTCCAGCACAAAGGTTTCATGTTGCATGGGTTGGAGTAACTTGCCTCAGCTGGTAGAATGTTAAGAAGATGGTGGACCAGGTGTCGGGGGTGAGAGGAGTGGAGGAGAAGAGGCTGAGGGGAGAGAGAGATGGCCCAGAGGAGTCAGGGTCCAGTCTTCCCTCTGACCCAATGGCTCCATGACCAGACTCTCCTTCCCTACCAGGTGACTCTAGGACTACACCCTGTGCAGCCACTGCCCTGCAGTCTGTCTTGGGAGAGACAATCCCCTAAATGGAAATGAAATCCCACCTGAAAGGATCTCACAGAGCATGTAGTCCAGGGATTCTTAGACTGCCCCCCTCCCCACAGGGTTAGTGAGATTTCAAAAGGAACTTGGAAGGGGGAGAATGACATCTGTGTTCACTGGCCTTGAATTGAAATCTAGCATTTTCCGAACACGTTCTGAGAAGGGCCCCCCAACAAAGGGAACCAAGACACACAAAAGCATCCCTCCCAGCCTTGCCCAGGGTCATAAAGATGGTAAGTCAGGATCTCTGACCTGCAGCTGAAAGGGATCTAAGCCCACCTAGTCCAGGGAGGATCAGAGGCAGCATTTGAACCCAGGTCCTTGGGCTCCTTCCACCATTCCACACTGCCTCTCTCAGTAGGCGGAGAGGAAGAGAGGTGGAGATCTGCGCTCAAAACAAAACAAAAGGTGGGGGGAGGGCAGAGACCGGCTCCCAAGCCAAGCTGGCACAGATCCAGAAGAGACAGAAGAGACAGTTGGTGCTTTAGTTGTTCTGCTGTCCAAGGTGCTGGGAAGAAGGCAAAAAACCCAACCCATCCCTTAGAGGAGACGTAGAGGGGACTGGCTGGGGAAACTGAGGACCTGCCTTTCCTGATCTTGTTTGGGACGGAGTCAGTGGGTGAAGAACAGACGGGGGTGAAGCATCTGGGACAAGGGTCTGGGAGATCACAAGAGGAAAAAAATCTGCCTAAGGCCCCTGTCTGAACTCCGCTGACCAGCAGTAGTTCTACCTGGTCACACACCTGCATTCCTGTGGCTCCCTACTCCCTCTGGGATCAAAAATAATCCTGCCACCTCACCCCCTTTAGGACAGAGCCCTGACCCACCTTTCTGGCTTCAGTCCTCCCTGTCACGCTCTCCACAATCCAGACAAACTGGTCTTACCGTCTCTGCTACCAGACCCCCTTTGCACCGGTCATCTCCCATCTCCCTTTCTTAACTTTAGCTCTTGCAATCTGGTTCTCTTCAAAGCTCACTTCAAGGACCATCTTGTACATTAACACGCCCCCCCCCCCAGCTGCTGGGTCTCCTACATCAGAACAAGGTGTCTCTTCAGAAAGATCGGCAGCACCTTGAGGGCAGGGACTGTTTGTCTTTGTGTTCTCAGCTTGTGGTAGGTGATTAATAAATGCTTATTGGTCGATCAGTTGTAGAGGAGATAGAATTTAATAGGAGCAAGACAGCAAGGACCCCAGGACCCTCCTTGTTTCTCCTGCTGTGATTCAAAGGAAAGAATACTGGCTTTGGCGAAAGAAATCCTGGGTTCGAATCTTGGCTCCGTCAGCTTACCCCTTGTGTGACCTTGGGCTCCCTGAGCGTTTCTCTCCTTTTGTGAAGACCTTGGAAGGTCTTTAAACAAAAGCTGGATGACCACTTGCCAGTCAGGTAGAAGCTGGACGAAAGGTCTCCTCTTCCCAATGTAGTATGGGGGTTAGGGGCATCCCCAAGACTGCCTGGGTCCCCAAATAAAGACCCTGCCTTTGGGCTCAAACCCTGAGCCAGCTCTTTCCTAGGTGATCTTGGTCAGCTGGCCACCTCCATATGGGCTTGTGTAACATGGGCAGTGTCCAAAGGCCAGATCTAGCCTGAGATTGTATCTGACCCCTCCCGCTGAGGGATTAAGTCTAAGCTCTGGATTTAAAGGACCCATTCAAAGCAACAGCAGGTATATTTCTGGCAAATGCCCAGCTTAAGGCTGCCCGGTGATACACAAGTCACCTGGTGGGGTGAGGCAGGCTACTGGATGAAACTGGAGTAGGGAGACCTCAGGGGAGGGGAGGGAGATGACACGAAATGGAAAGAATCGCAGCCAACTTTCCAAAGACATAAGGAGAGGACCTGCAGGGAGGGCAGGATGCCTCCCCTTCCCCTGGACCCACAGGTCTGGCAAAACAAGGTCTGAGAGAAGCGAGAAAATCCCTAGCCTGGCCCTGGTCACAGGACCAGGATTGGTACCTACCAAGGGCCCCCACTGGGGACAGCAGGCCTTAGTTTGAACCTGAGACAAGGGCACTAGATTGCAGAGCACTTGGTAGCGAGCTGCCATGCTGCATGTGTCACCTTGGACATGGGGCATTTCCAGCCTCAGCTCCCTCATCAGCAAAATGGAGAGAGGAGCCATGGCACTGGATCTGTCCCATCAGTCCTGTCTCTGCCACTCACTGCCAGTGGGGCTCCGGGCCTGTTCCCTCATCTGGACAGGATCACAACTTCAGAGCTTGACTGAGAGCTGAATGGAGCCTCAGGGGCTCACCCACCTTTACACCCACACTCTCAGAATCGAGGCCAACATTCCGGTGCTGCTATTTTTTCAGCTACTCGGCTTTGGGCAGGGTCCCTATCCCTTTATGGGTCTCAGTTTCCCCCTCAGTAAAATAGGAGCCCTGATTTCCCAGGGCCCTTTGCAGCTCTGAAATTTGATGATGGAGGCCTTCCCCGCTCGCTGCTTCCCTCCCGTCCTCCCATTTCCCTCGGTAACATCCAGAAAACTAAAAGACAAGGAGACTGCTATTAGATATCATGCTTTTAATACAAACTTAAAAAAATCTGAAACAATAGAAACTGTACAGATTTGATCAACCGTGTGTTTTGTTTCCAAACTAAATCTCGAAACACTCCAATGTCCCGTTCCAAAATATTGCACGACGGTCTGAATACAAAACTCTTGATTGTATTCCTCCTTCACTAAAGAAAAAAATAAACTATCCTGCTCCCCAACCCCCACCCCCTTCTCCGGACCCCCCTCTATGATCCTTCCCTGCCCTGGGGGCAAGACAAGAGGGGATCTAGACCCTGCTGCTTTGCGAAGAAAATCCGTCATCCTGGCCTAAGTTTACAAGTCAACCCAACCTTCGGATTCCTTCTTGGGGAGGCGGGATGAATGAGGGATGGGGACCCAGGGGAGAAAAGGGTTCAAGTCTCTCCTCTTTTTTTCCCAAAAGTTTTTTTTCCTGAAAAAATATTTTTTATTTCTCTCCTCTTTTTAAGAAAAAATCTCCAAAAGAAAAAATTACAATTTTAACGTTAGAAATATACATATATTATATATACCTCTTACATTTTACAAATGTAGCAAATTATTCATTACAAACGGACACCAAAAAAAGGTAAAAAATAAAAAAAAGTTCTCCTACGAAACCAGGTAAATTAGTGCAGGTTTGTTTTTTGTTTTTGTTTTTAAATAAAAAATAAAAATAAACTCGAAGATGAATGCCTATGTCTGAGATGGGAAAGAGTGAGCAGTGAGCAGGGGCCCACTCCTGACAGCCCAGGGGAAAGCGACCCCTGCTCTTCCTTCACAGGCTGCTCCCCGTGCTCCATGTGCAAGTTTGAGACAGACAGGGCTAGGATGCTGAAGTGAAGGAAGGAAGGCAGCACCCCGGCTCTCATGGGCATCGTGGGGAGCTAGTGACATTCTGCCTGGGCCCCTGGAACCCTCTGGGGGAGGCGGGGTCATCAATTTTTAGGGGGTTAGGGAGAGAAGGGCTGCCCAGCCAGGGCTCAACCCTGAGTACAATGCGGAGGGCAGGGGGGTGGTGCTGGGTTACAAAGCCGGGAAGTTGCCCGGCTGGGGGAGGTAGAGCTGGCCTGCCCAACAGAGCAGGGTGGGAAAGTGGGGGCAGCTACATTGGCAGTGGGCACCTTGGCCAAGATGCCACCCGCAGCACAGCTTCGTGTCGGCCTTGGCACCTAGGCTGAGGACTTTGGTACGTCCCATTGCCTGAGGTGGGAGAGGGCGGGCCTGGATGCCCGAAGCCTAGCGCGCCAAGGCAGTCAGAAGCTGGCCAGTGGGAGCTGCCACACACGCCCACTCTCTCTTCTTAAGAGGGCAAAGCAAGTCCTTCACAGGCCCATCTGGACTCCAGAACAGGCCTGGGAGGGGGCAGAGAAGGAGGGTGGGCTGAGGGCTCCTGTCCAGCCCTATCCTCTCCCACAAAGGCAGCAATGAAGAAAGGGGCTCTGAGGGGAGGGTGCAGTTTAAGGCCAAGGGAGGGCAGAAATACAGGGGAAGAGGGGGAAGGAAAATGAACTCTGAATTCAAGTCTCAGGACAGTTATTTGTCCAAGCCCCCTCCTCCAGGCACTGCTTTGGGCCCCCTAAACGCTCTCGAGGGTCAGTTGGGGCGATCAGTCTGCACCCTTGAGTTAAGGCCGGACCCCACGGGAGGGAAGGAAGAGCCAGGCAGTCCAGCTGTACTGTGCAGCCCCGACTCACTCACCCAGAGCAAAAAACCTTTGTTTCTTTGTATTTTTGGTCAGAGTCTGAAATAAAAGTGCAGGTAGTCTGGAAATCAGGCAGCTGAGGATGCTAATTCCCTCAGTGTTCCACACCCTAATGGATCTTGAGTATTCTAGAACCATGCCCCACCCCCACCAAAGGACTCAGAACCAACCCTCCCCCAACCTGACCCTGCCCACCTCACCCACATCAGGAATCCCTCAACATCCAGAAAGAAGCCGCCCACCCCAGGATATGGCTTTGTGACCTTTTAGGTCCCCCCAGCCCAAGAAATGGGGCAATTGAGGCACTGGGGAGATGTCCAAGCTGCGGAAGGCTGGGGCCCCTGAGATCAAAGGTGTGGGCAAGCTGGGAAAGGGTGAGGAGAGGGAGGCCCCGGAACAGGGGGGAAGACCCCTAAGCCTCCTGGGGTGGGGGGGGGGGGAAATAGGAACCACTGCTGCCGGCACTCCTCACCAGCCAGATTAGGGCAGATCCCCAAAGGGTGCATAGCTTTGGAAGGGAGTGGGGAGAACCTCCCTCCTCTCTCCTCTCCCCCAAGGGCTGAGAGGTCTCCCCCCACCCCCACCCCGGGCCCTTCTTGGTACAGCAGAGGCCCCAGACCAGTCGGGTGTGAGAGGAAGGGGCAGCTCCCACCTGGCCCACCTTCAGCACTAGGGATGTTAGGGGAAAACAAAAAACCTAAATGTAAAAAATAAAGAAATTCCAAACCCCAAACCAACCAACCAAAGAAATCAGAGACAGGCAGGAAAATAGCAGGGGATCAAGTTAAAAGGGTCGGTAGGGGGCTCGCTGCCCAAGCCTGGCCCGGGCGTCTCTCTTTCCAAGAAGCCAGAAGGAAGAAGATGGGAAATCTTTTTGTATATTTCTATTTTTCCTTTTTTTTTTCCTTTCCTTTCCTTTCTCCTTTCGGTGGTGGTGGTGGTCAGTTGGCCAGGACCACGGGTTGGAACGACTGGCTGGAGTACTGCATGGTGTTCAGGTTGTAGCTGAGGCCCTCCACAAAGGGCGACTTCTCTAGGAAGAGGCCATTGGCACCACCTCCAAACACCTGGGCCACGTCGAAGCCACCACCGCTGCCGCCGCTGCCACTGCCGCCACCTGAGCCTCCGCTGCTGGGGCTGCCAAAGGGGGTGGGGGCCAGGCCGCCACTGGGCGGCCCGTCCACCCCATCAAAGAAGAGGCTGGGGGAGCCACCGTTGTACACAAACTCCTTGGCGTTGGGGGAGAGCTGGGACTGGGGGGCCGGCCCTGCCCCGATGAAGTTCAGAGAATGCATAGACAAGGAGAGGCCCTTCTGCCTCAGCAGGGTGTTGGTGGGAGACCTGGCCAGGCGGGGCTGCTGTGGGGGGGCCTGCTGGCCTCCTCCACTACCCCCGGCCCCTCCCGCACCACCTCCGCCTTTCTTCATCTTGGTGGAGCCGAACTTGGTGGCGGCAAAGGTGGCGGTGGTGAAGGTGATGGGCTGGGCCGAGCGGGGGATGAAGGTGGGGCTGGGCGACTGGCCCATGGATGGTGAGGGCGAGCTGGACAGGGAGCTGTCTTGACTGCCGATGGGGACAAACACCTGGGCCTCCGGGTTGAAGCTGCTCTTGATCTCCTTGTCGAGCTCGGCGGCGGCACCACAGCCCTCGCTGTCGTCCAGGTACAGGACCTTGACAGTCCCCTTCTCCCCGATCTGGTAGGAGACCTCGAAGGGGTCGATCCAGACACTCAGCTCCTCGGGCACGTTGGCGCGCACCTCCTCCACGGCCAGGCCGCTGCGCTTGGCCGCCAGCTCCACCACAGGATCCACCGTCTCCCCGATGTGCACGCAGCGGAAGCCCGAGCCCTTGAGGGGCCGGTCCGGGTACCAGTGACCTTCGTACCGCTTCTTCAGGAGGCGCTCCAGTTCTTCCCCAAAGAGGTCCGCTCGGCGCCGGGGCAGCTTGTTGTACAGGTAAGAGATGATGAAGTTGAGTGCGACCTTGATCTCCAAATGCATGTTCCTCTTGTCCCGGGCCAGCAGCCGGGAGCACAGTGCAGGGCAGTGAGGGTGGAAGACACGAACGTGGGCAGGTTCCGGTTCCTGATGGATCTGGGGAAACGACAGAGAGGAAGGCCCCGTAAGTACAAGCAAAGCGGGGGACCGGAGGACCTACCGAAGTCACACAAAGGGACAGGAATTGTCTGAGGATCAGGGACAGGCCAAAGCGACCAAGACACGGGGGAAGCTGGAGATTCCCTTGGCAAATGAAAAGGGATACCGAGCAAGGTCTGCTCCGCTGAGCAGCAAACAGGGCAGACAGTTTTTAAGCGGGGCCCTGGCAGGGAGCCTGCTCCGATGTGTCACCTCCAATATAGCCTTAAAGGAGACGTGGACGGGGGGGATCCCTACAGGGCAAAGGCCTTGAATATACATCCAAAGACACACCAAGCCCACAAGAGCACATGGAGAGAGGGCCGCTATACGCTGCCTGTGCCACCAGGGATGTCAGAGGCCTGGCAACAGAGCTTGCTCACTGTGTGGGCACATTCAGCATCGAACCCAAGTCCCTCACAGGGGATCATGGCAATGGCTTCTGGCTCACCTTCTCTGAGGCCTCAGGCCGCCACCCTGGCCCAGCATCATTTTCCAAAGAAAAGGCCGATGCTGAGATGGTAATTTGGGAGGGACTTCCCACTGAGGTTAGAGGGGGAAAAAAAGATCGCTTCTCAAGCTCTCCTTATTTCTAGGTCTTATTTCCAAGTTTTTTGGTGGCTGACTTTCAATTTCATTGGTGTAGGGAGCTGCCTGTGAAGTTAACACCCTTTATGGATCAAAATCAAATCAAAACTCGTGGGCAGGGGCAGCTAGGTGGCACAGTGGATAGAGCACCGGCCCTGGATTCAGAAGGACCTGAGTTCAAATCCGGCCTCAGACACTTGACATTTACTAGCTGTGTGACCCTGGGCAAGTCACAACCCTCATTGCCCTGCAAAACAAAAAACCAAAAACTCGTGGGCAACTGGGAGTAGCCCAAGACATTAAGTGAGATGGCCAAGGTCACACAGCTTGTATATGTCAGGGCTCAAATCCAGATGTTCTTGGTCCTGAGGCTGACCCTCTACTGGTGAGGGGACCACGGGCTAGTGGAATACCAAGGTCTGAGCAAGACATGTGACCAGGAACAAATCCCTTGAGCACACTGGACCAGCTTTCTTCCTTGTAAATAAGAGGGGTGGCCATGGTGGCCTCCAGAGTCCCTCCCAACCCTGATCTATGATTCTCCAAGTCCATAGTCAGAAGTCCTTGGAACCATCCACCCCTAACCTGTGGTGTAGCCAGCCACGAGTCAGGCATCTACCACAGGCCTGGCTGTTCAGGCCTGAGGAGTATAATCCTTGAGAAACTGGCCTGGGGTGCCTCCAGGACCTGGCAGGACAGCCCAAAGGGAGACAGAGGCGAGAGGTTGCTCGACAACCCCCGGGGTCATCCCTGCACCACCCAGCACAGGGGGAGGGATGGATGTGGCAAAAATGGAAATGTGCCCTGACACTCCCCACTAATGACCACGGCTTGGGAAACAGCCCCACAGAGAGCTAGGGAAGGGAACTTGAGCGTCACCCAGTCCAGCTCACTCTATGTTCTCTCCACTGCTCCTGGTCAAGAATGGTCAAAATGCAGGGAGCGGGGACAGCTAGGTGGCGCAGAGGATAAAGCACTGGCCCTGGATTCAGGAGGACCTGAGTTTAAATCCAGACTCAGACACTTGACACTTATTAGTTGTGTGATCCTGGGCAAGTCACAACCCCCATTGCCTCCCCAAAACAAAAACCAACCAACCAAACAAAAAACCCCAAAAACCAAAAACGTAGGGAGCTTGGGAACTAGAAACCCCATTGCATGAGGCCAGACTAATAGAACTGGGGGGGGTCGCCCCAGAGAAGACAAGGGGTGAGGGTGTGAGCCTGTACTGAAAGATGGCCGCAAGGATGATGACAAGAGACAGAGTGTTCAATCACTCAACAGTGTTTACCCAAAGTCTACTGGAAGAGCAGTGAGCCAGGAGCGGGTGGAGGCATGGGGGTAAGAGAGACCCAGTGCCTGCCCCAGGGTGGTAGGGGGCGGCGGTGGGGGTGGAGGGTAGAATAACATGTACACAGATGAATATCTATTACACATACAAAGTAATAAGGGAAGAGGGTGGAGTCAGGGGAGGCATCACAGAAAAGGAAAAAGAACTTGTCTGTTTAATTCCAGAAGAAAACTGGGACCAACAGGGAGAAATTGAGGGCAGAGGTTATTTCTGTCTCAACTTAAGACCAGACTTCCCCACAATGAAGTGTCAGGTCAAGTTTTCTTGTGAGTTTGTGAGTTCTCTATCGCCACTACCTGCTTGGGAGTCCCCCACTGGTTATGAGACTGTACCCGGTGCCCCTCTGTGAAAGCAGCCCCTCTTATCTTGGCTGCCCACTACCCAACACGAGGGATGACAGAACCACAGAGATCCTGACAGGCTAGACCGTAGGGGTACTGATAGGGAGAGATTCAACAGAGAAAACTGCATAGGCCTGTGTCTGGGGGAATCGCACACCCAGGGACAGAACGGATGGGCAGGCCGGGGCTCCCACTGCAGGCTCCAGGTCATGAAAAGTAAGGGTGACCTGGTTGCCCTCCCCCCAGCCCCCAAGTGATGGAAACAGAGTGTGTCACTTACTCTGTGACCTTAAGCTAAATGGTTTTCTTTCTGGGTCTGTTTGCTTTCTACAAAATGAATGGAAGGGGTTTCTTCCTTTGATCTTTTTTTTTTAGTGACACAACTGGGGTTAAGTGACCTGCCCAGGGTCACACAGCTAGTGTTAAGTGTCTAAGGTTGGATTTGAACTCAGGTACTCCTGACTCCAGGGCCGGTGCTCTATCCACTGCGCCACCTAGCTGCCCCCTGGCTCTGGCTCTTAATAAGGCCACATGAACTTGTCTGGGCAAGTCCCTGTATTTCTCTGGGCCTCAGCTTTCTTACCTGTGAAATGGGGTAACTGATCTCTAGGGACTCTGGATGCTGTCTGACCCCAGGGAAGGATGCACGACCCAGCTGACCGAAGGAAAGAATGGCAAATGTATTCCTGCAATGGCAGGTCTCTTGGAGGGCTCTCGGGTGGGTTCCCCCGCCAGGGATAGCCTTTGGGCCGGTCCTCTGAAACAAGGCTGCAGGAAGAGGCTGTGGGCCCTTGGACGAGGCCAAGGTCAGAGCCACCCTGCCCGCCTCCAGTCACCCATCCCCGGCTGCAGCCTGGCCTTTTCCAGGCAGCTCCTGATTGCAGACAAACTGGTCTCCTCCATGAAGCATTCCTGATTCCCCCAACCTCCCCCTCACTGAAATGCCCGTCTTCACTTTTAACTCTTCTGTCCTCACTCCTCCGGACCCACTTTCTCTCCAGGTGGAGACTGTTTCATTTTGGTTTTGTCTCCCAAGGAGGGGGCACAGTGGGGGGTGCCCGGTGCCTCTTTGGAGGCCAGAGGGTCATAAACAAAGCCAGAAGGAAGACAGAGAGTGTTCCACTGGGTCTGGAAGTCGGGACCTGCCCTCGTTCCTGCTTTAAACGCCCTGAGAGAGGCAGCAGAGAAGGTGCTGCCCTGCATTGGCCCAAAGAGCTCCCTCTGTCTACCGGATCACAGGCATGACCCCAGCTTCCTCCCAAGGACAGGCCAAGATGGCGGCCGCAGCGGCAGCAGCCAAGGGATCCCTCCTCTCCCTCGATTTCCCCCTCAGGCAGCTCAGTCTCTGAAGGGCTCCCTCCTTGATTTGAGCCAGAGGTTCTGAAATCAGCCCTCCCACTGCTCTTGAAGAGGCAAGCGGCCCCACCTGGACAGCAGTGCCCACATTCCAGATCGGGCCCAGCTCCTCCTGAGCTAGGAGGCTTCCGCAATAAGGAAGCTGACCAGCACACCTCACCTCTCTAACTGGAGAACAGGCCTGGGCAGACAGCTTCAGGGTGGAGCCTTGCACACAAAAAAAAAGTAGGGAGGAGGGGAGGTCAAGAATCCTCAGTGGTTCTGCCTGCTCCATACTCTGGTCAGGCCTACAGGCTCGGGTTACTCTAAGTGACTCAGGGAGCAGAGGACAGAGGCAGCAGGACTAGTAGAAAGAGCACAGGGTCTGGTAAAAAAATAATAAATCTAGGAAGTCAAATCCTGGCTGATTGAATACTATTGACCTTGGACAAGTCATTCTCCCCACCTCAATCTCTTCACTGTGAAATAGGGAGTTAGATTGGATCACCTCTAAACTAATAAATTCAATTTAAAGGGGACTGAGATGAAGGCAGAAAACTTGAGGGGGGGCTTCAGAAAGAAAAAGGATTGGGGGGGTTATATCACAAAACCCAAAATGCACATTGAGCGGATGTTTGAAAACGGCAGTCAATTCTTCCTAAGACTCACAATGAAGCAAGTCTCCTGGGTGACCTTGCCTGACTGAGTGGCTTTGACTGGAGGGCCTCTCCTATGCCTGCTAGCTCTAAAATTCAGATCCTAAGGGTCCCTCCCCTGGGGAGAAGTGGTGGCCTAGAGGTGCACGAGATCCAGCCCCATACATTCATCTGTTGTGCTGACCAGCTATTTGTGGGAAAGGGAGGGCAGAGACCGGGCAGCCGTGAACACAGAATCACAGATCCAGAGGATGAAGGACCCTCGGAAGCTATTAAGTACAAGCCTCTTACTGTACCGAGGAGAAACTGAGGCCTGTACATATGAAATGCCTGCCCCAGGTCCCCCTGGGGCCTCAGGATCCCACCCCACCTCTGACTCCCAACACTGAGCCTGCCTGTATTCAGGCAGACACCACAGCCCTGGGGAGTTGACAAAGACAGGGGATTTGCGGGTAGAAACACTAAAGAGGGGGGCAGCTAGGTGGCGCAGTGGATAGAGCACCAACCCTGGATTCAGAAGGACCTGAGTTCAAATCCTACCTCAGACCCTTGACACTTACTAGCTGTGTGACCCTGGGCAAGTCACTTAACCCTCATTGCCCCACAAAAAAACCCAACAAAACAAAACACTGAAGAGGCTCAGTTAGATTATAGGCAGGGACCTTGCTACTCTACCTCCCAGACACAAATTTTAAAAAGCTGATTCCCTAAAAGGGTTTCTGATGTGGGTGGGGAGTGGAGAAAGGAGCCTGGGAAAATGATTCCACAGAGAAATAAAGAACGGTCTCTAAGGCTGGATAGGGGGAATGACCGAACAGTACAAATGGCATAAGGAGAAAAGAAGCATTTGGCTGCCGTGGGGATCAGACGCTGGCTCAAGAAACAAGGACAAAGTCCTGCAGTGGGTGAAAGGAAGGAAGGAGTCGGCACAAGTCTACACTGTCTGTTGGCAGCCAGTGCCTGCCTCCCCACAAGCCCAGCCCGTCAGGAGGTCTGAACCATTCCCATCTTCAGAGTCCTGCATTTAAACAGAATCCGGATTTGAGGGACAAAAGCGACAGCTCCCTCTGCCCGGCCCCAGGCCCCCACACCCCTCATGCCCAGATGTAGTAGAGAGGGACACAGGGGAGAGTGGCAACACGGGGAAGTCATCGCCTCCTACCAGCACTCATAGAGGCTCCCTGTGCCAGGCCCACCTCGACTCCTCTCACATAGGCAGTAACCTGGAAAGCGGGGTTAAGGCTCCAGACAGTGGCTGAGGAGACAGTCCCCAGCTGGCCCCCAGAGCCAACAGTATGGCCTCCGCACAGAGGCGTCCTGCTCAAGAACAGAGCAAGAGAGTGTTGTATTGTCACCTCCTCCTCCTTTCTACTCACAGGGCTGAAAGCTGTAAAAGGGATCTTCTCATTCTACAGAGGGGGAAACTGAGTCCATCCCAAGGTCACACAACCCATGAGTGCCGGAGACCACATTCAGACCTCCATCTTTTGATTTCAAGTCTAGTCCTGCCATTTGGGCATAAATATGTGTCTACTGAGGTCCCCATGCCTGGTCCCCTATTCTGGCTCTCCAAGGGCCCCCCCAAATGGTCAAAGGGCAGGTATGATGAAGCTTAAAAATGTCATTTACTCTCTCCCACGCACAATACCTGATAGTTAAAGGAACTTTACCTACGTATTAGCCTGTCACTCTACCATGAGACAGGTGGGGCAAGTATGCATGTGCCCATTTCACAGGCCCGGAACTAGAGGCCTGGGGGGTGGGGTCAGACTCCTGACTCTTCTGGAGTCACAGCCCCTTCCTCTGCCCCCATTCTGGGCGCCTGGCCTCCCTTCCCCCAATATCTCACAGCAGGCACTTGGCAAATTTTGTTAAAAGAGATGACACATCTATGCTTTATTATAATTATCTTTCTCCTGCCCCTCCCTCACTCCCCTACATTTCTAGGAGCTGGGGGCGTGGGTGGGGACTCCAGCCCCCTCGGTCCCAGCCACAGGCGCCCTTCCCCAGAAACCAGCCAAACAAACTTCGGCTAACCTCGGAGGCTGGGGGGGGGGGGGATCGGGGAAAAGCTACACGGCAAAGTGGGGGCCGAACTGCATTCTGGGAACTGTAGTCCTCGGACAAGCCAAGGACTAAGGCCGGGTCCGTGACCTACTTTTCCTTCAAACTACATTTCCTATCACATCTCCGGAAGGCTGAAAGGCTCAAAAGCCAGGCAGTTCACGCATGCCCAGTGGGAGAGAGGCGGGGCAAGAGTAGGGGAAAGTTTCCAGTGCAGATGCGCAGTGATTAATTCCTCCCTCCCCCCTCCCCATTACTCGGTGCATAAACTAGAAGTCTAAATGGGGGTAGACCCCCTGTTTTATCCCCATCTTGGCCCAATAGCCCATCAGTGCAGGTCTTGCGGTGCCAGTCAAGGCGTGTGCTTCCATCCCTTCTATTTCCCTCAGCTCTCTCCAACTGGAGCAGGGGGCTATGTCTAAGCAGGTCTGGGAGCGCTGGGGGAGGAGTACGGCTATTTCTCCCGAAGCAAACCTCTCCTGCCCCCTGATCTGAGCCCCAGCCTAGTCTGGAGCTACTGGGAGGAGGCGGGCAGTCCCTGTTTTCCCACCTAGAGAAGGGGCAGAAGGGAAGGCAAGGCACGGGGTGCCCCGGACATGCCCATGCCAGGCCTGCCCGCTCTAGAGCTGAGAGCCGTCCAAAGTAACCCAGCCGAGCTCAGCCAGGCGGGGCAAGGTCCCCAGCACCTAGCTCGGCTCTCTCAGGAAGGAAAATAAGCACTTTGCACCTGCAGTTCGATTTTCCAGTATATAAAATTCCTCCCACCCAGGGGCCCACCCTGCAATCAGAGCGAGGAGATCCCAGCAGAGATCCCTCTTCTCAGGGAGCTTAATCTTCTTAATCCTTCCTCCCACACAAGTTTTGTAGGTTTTTCTTCCTTTCCAAGGGGGTGGGGATGCAATACTGGGTGGGAACTCGGAGTAATAGGAGGTCGGATAGAAAGAGGTACAAGTTAGGTAAACTAGCCCAGTTTTAGAGGGTGGGGAGAGAAGAAAACCTTCAACATATGAGGCAATCGTCGTCCCCCCCGCCCCCCCCCAGTGCCTGCTTTAGCCAAAGCTTCTTGGTGAATAATCAAGGAAGAGAAATTCTTTGAGCCTGCTTGTGTATCTATCCTTCCCCATTCCTCTCTCTGGCAGTCTCTCCTCTACCAAAGGACAGGATCCCAACTCAATGACCTTTGCTGGGGAGAGGGAACAGACGGACTCACCCATGTCTCCGCCTCTCCACCATCCAAAGCCCCTTACCTCGGCACATAACCACAACCCAGGCAACCAGTCACATATTGCTGGGTTCCCCACTACACACCCCAAACGCTGGGGACAAGCTGAAAATGGAGGGGGGGAGGGGCCTGGGGCCAGAGGACCTTAACCACCAGCCGTCACTCCCCCAAAGGATCTACCCTCGAAAACCAGTCAAAGAGAATAATAAAATGATGTCCCAGGTGGTCGACCAAAAAACCCCTAGGTCTCTGGGTCAGTGGGGGAGGGGGAGAGTGGCCCTAAGGAGCTAGGAGGTTTGTTAATCTACCCAGCGATTTAAACCAGAGGTTTCCAGCTTCTTAGAGGAAAAATGTAGAGATTACAGGGGATGGGGGAGGTGGGGCATGGGGGGCGGAGGGTTGAGAGGAGAACTTCAACTCTAGCCCAGAGAAAGTTTAGTGGGGGAGGGGGAGGGTCAGATTGAGTCGAAGGGGAGGACAGAGTTGGGCTAAGAGGAAAAACGGGATGGAGGGCGAGCGGCAAGACCTCCTGAAGGACTGAAGTGGGGGGAGGGGGGAGGTGTCCGGAGAGCCACAAAAGAAGAAAAAGGAAGGTCAGCACGTAAGGGAAGGGGACGGAACAGGGCCGGGACATGAGGGCCAAGTGGGAAGACAAGTGAAGAGAGAGGGAAGGGGTCAGAGAGCCCAGACAAGGCGGCCAGAAATACGGGGGTACAGGGGAGGCAGGGAAGAGCCAAGAGGGATCGGAAGCGGGAGGTCTGGGAGGGAGGAGGCTAGAGGGGAGTGGGGGCATTCAGGAAGGGGGGAAAGAACGAGCGCAGGAAAAGGGGACGACGAGAGAGGGGGAGCGGGACAAGACGGGAAGACGTCCGAGAACTGAGTGAGGATGAATGACGGCCGGGCGGGCGGTCGGCAGGGAGAGCAGAGAAAGGCGGGGAAGAGGGGAGGGGGGGAAATCCAGGGCGAGCAGAGGGCAGAGACCGGGGGGGCAGAGGGCACAGAGCCGAGCAAACAAGAAGTGGCAGGACGGAGAGGGAAGGATGGGCAAGCGAGGGCAGGGGATGCGGAGCGCTAAGGGGGCAGAGGGCAGAGCCAGGGAAGGGGGACGTTGGTGGGGGGCTGGGCGGCGGACAGGGAAGCCCCCCAAGTCCCCACCCCACTCACTGGCTGGCTCTCTCTCTCTCTCTCGGGCTGGCTCACTCGTCCCTCGGGCCTCCGGAGCTCCGGGGCAGGCGGGAGGGCGGCGGCGGCGGCGGGGAGGCGGCTGCTGCGGCTGCTGCGGCTGCCTCCAGGGTGGTGTTCGGGCCGGACCCGCCGGGCAGGCTGTGCTAGGTCGGAGTCGGAGGGTGTCTCTGCTCTGGGAGAGGGGGGGGGGGTGTCTCTTGTCTCCCTCCTCCTCGTCACCAGGTGCTGCCTGCTCGGGGTGGGGATTAAAACAGACTTTAAAGCCGGACAGTCGGTGGTGAGCTCCCGGGCCGCCGCGGGGTGACAACTAAGCGCTCTTTGTTCCCGGCTCGACGGCAGGGGGAAGGCGGCGATGGCGCTGGAGGGTGGTTTTGGGGGGGCAGGGCGGAGGAGCAGCAGGGAGGAGTCGGGGAGTCCGTGCGTCCGTCCGTCCGTCGGTGTGTATGCTTGGCCGCCCGCCGCCGCGGCGCCGCAGCCGCCCCGTCCGTCCCTGCCTCCCTCGCCCGGCCCCGGCCCGCCCCGAGTGAGCGAAGTCAATGAAAAGTTTCACCCTTAGCAACCTCGCGCACGGATCCCGGCTCCTCGGCCGGTGACGCGGCCTCCGCGGGGGAGGGGGCAAGAGGAGGGAGGGGGAGGAGTAGGGCCCGAGCCGGAACTACTTCCCTTCCGAGCCCAGCCCGAGTCCAGCCACCCCGGCCGCCACCACCTTCTTTAACCCACTCTTGCCCGCGCCACCACCCGACGGACCGACCGACCCACTAACGAGCGCGACCCCAGAACTGCCCAGGCTACGGCTTCTGGTCTCCTTCGCCCCCCCTCCCCTTTCTTTCCTTCCCGTTCAAATGTCCTCCTTCTTTCTTTTTTCACTCCGCTCTTTTCTCTCTTCTCGAGGATGCCCCTTCTCTTTTCCCTCTCTTCCTCCTTTCCTTCTCTCTTCTTCCTTCTCCCTCTTTCCTTTCCTTTCCTCTTTCCTTCTTTTCCTTCTTCCCTCTACTCTTCCTCTCTTGTCCCTTTCTTCTTCCTTGTATCCTCTTTCCTCCCTAGATTTCCTCCTTCCTCTTATTTCCCTTTTTTTCTCTCTGCTTTCTTTGTCTCCCCTCAGTCTCTCACTTTCTTCTCTCCTCCGTCCCTTCTTCCCTCACAGAATTCTAGAACGTAGAAGAGACCTACGCCCATCTAACTAACCCCCTCCCAGTATACAGACGGGGAAACTGAGGACCAACGAGAGGAAGTGACTTAAAACGCCCAAGGTCACATCCCGAGTGTCACTGGCACATCTAGAGCCGTACATCGGGATGGACCCCTCCCCAAGCGTTTCTCCATCCCACGTTAGAGCCAGACACCGGGACAGACCACTCCAAACCACCTCCACCCCGTGCACAGAGTGGTGACATACACATTGTTTCTAGGATACTTTCTAAATCCTCGTTTCTCCCCTTCGCCCCACAATGAGTGTGCGACACAAGACGGTCCCCTTCCCCTCCTCCCGACGGGGTCCCGTCCATTTCTACGGAGCAAACGCTGTGACCCACGAGCTCCCATAGCCCTCGGCTATCTAGAGCTCCTGGCAGGAGGGCTAGGAAGGCGAAAGCATCGCTCTCTGGGAGTTTTGAGAGCGATTAGTCCCTAAACTTGGCTTGACTCCAGGTTCCCCCAAGCAGCTAATCTGTTCAGGACTTAGGACAGAGCACGAGAATAATTTAATGCCTGAAAGCCGAGTGGGAAGGACGAGGAGGAGGGCAGGCTGGAGGGAGGAGGATGAGTGGGTGCAGGGGACAAGGTAGGGATAGAGGGGAGAGGGGTAAACTGGAGGACCTTCGGATGCAGAAGTGGGCGAGGAAGAGGCAAGGGAACCAAATTACTGCCTCCTGTGTCTCTTTCTCGCGCCTCCTCCTCTGCAGAGCCCCAGGGTGGAAGGGGTCCCAGGGAGGACGCAGAGGCCAGCACGGCCAATGCCGCCGCCTTCTCCGCGTGTGCACTTCAGAGACATCCTCATGGCTCGCACGATCTCTTGGCAAGCAGAAACACCCCCTTCTCACGCCCCTTTAAGAGAAATCTGGATACTCGGGGTGAGGAGCTCCGCCGGGGGGGGGGGCACCTGGTGGCCCGTGCAAGTCGCTTCTCCCCCAGGCTAGCCGTCCCACTGGGCCAGGGGCGGGATGGGCACGAGAGGGTCCTTAGGGCGCTTCCATAGCCAGAGCGGGGAGAGTACCTCAAGTTAGCGTGAGAGAGGCTGTCATCGCTGCCGCCGCCGCCGCCGCTGCTACTGCTGCTGGGAGCAAAAATGGGGCATGGTTTATCTCGCGCCCTCCCCCCACCTGCATAATCCGCCCGACGCCCCTGTAGGTCGCTCGGCTCCTGCGCTGGCCCTGCCCCCGCCCCCCCGCCAGAGGCTCCCCGCCCCCCGTTTCTGGCTCTTTATGACTGTACAGGACGGCGGAGTCCCAGGAGGGTGGGGGGAGGGGTCCTCAGGGCGGGGGAGGGGAAAGGGGGCTTGGTTGTGACGCCAGCAGCAGATTTGTCAGGTGGCTGGTGAAGTCGGTTTCCGAAGCTCTTTTTGCCAGTTTCTCTGGGACACGTGCGCCGACGCCCCCTCCCATTCGCTCATCCCTGGGCCTCCACTCCCCACCCCAATCCCTTCCTCCGGAGGAGCGAGCAAGCCTTAGGTAGCTCGCGTGTGTGCGCGAGTGTGCGCGTGTGCGTGTGCACAAACACTATTTGTTCTCTGTCCGCTCTCCGGGCCGGTGGTCCCGGAGCAGGTCGCCCACTCCTCCACCTTCGGCCTTTCTCTCGCATGCCAGCATGCCTGGCCCGCTGGCAGGCAGCCCACGTGGGCAGAGAATCAGCAAGTTTTCAGCTCGCGACAAGTTCGGTCTTAACGATTTTTTTAAAATGTTCTTTTCTTGAACACGCCGCTTTTTTTGGCCAGAGGACCGGGGACAAAGAAGGGACAGGTCTCCGAGCGCTTCCCTCGGCAGCTGCAGCGAAAATGCTGGGGCTGCATCTCCCACTGGCAGGGGTGGGGCTGGGGCGGGGGGAGCTAAGGCACGCTCCGCCCCCTCAACTCTAGTCCCAGCCAAAGCTCAGCCAGTTTGGGGCGGACACAGGGGAGAGGGGCACCTCCACGGACTACTTTTCTTGTGCGTAAGAGCGAGTAGGGGCGTGTCATGCACACACATCCTCCCTCCTCCCCCCTCCCTTTCTCTCATTTCTCCTACCTTCCCCTCCCAAGCCCTCCTCCTTCCAGCTGCCTGTCTTCTTCCTCCATTATCTCCCGCACCTCTTCCCTAATTCTTTTTTTCCTCTGCTTCCTTTACGCTTTTCCTCTCCGTCTCACCATCTCCCCTCCCCTTCTCCCTCTCTTTCCCTTCCTTCCCCTTTAATTTCTCCGTCTTCCCCTCCCTCCTTTCTCTTTTCCCCTTCAACCTCTCTCCTCTTCCCTCTCTCCTCCGTCTCTCTCCCGTTTGCCTTATCTCCTCCCCTTCTTCTCTACCCCTCCCTCCCTTCCTCCTCCTCTCCTTCTCCTTTCCCTTCCTCCCGCCCTCCCCTCCCTCCCCGTCTGTTTTCCTCTCCTCTCATCCTCCTCCCCTGTCCCTCCTCCCCGTTCCACATGGGGCTAAACAGACCTGCTAGGTGCACGAGCAGAGCCGAGCTAAAAATATAAGCGACATGTTAGCAACAGCCTTCCCCATTGGTCAGCAAACGCGACCGGTCAGCGTCTGATTGGCCCTTCGAAACTGACCAATAGGGATGAGGGAGGCAGAGGCGGCAGGGGTTGGTTGCGTGAAGCTAGTTGGCTTAATCATGTGAAGCAAAGGATTATGGGAGTTGTAGTCGTTACTGTACCTTTTTTGTTGTTTTTTTGTTTGTTTTTATCTATAGGGTGAAAAGGGAATCGTAGATAATACAAAAACCCAAGAGCTGTGTTGATCAAACGAAAAGTGTTTGGGCCCAGAAACTACTTAGGATTACTAAAGTGGGCACTGACATGCCTTTCCAATCTGATGGGCCACCTGAGACCATCTGGTCTGTTAAGTTCTGCTTCTCGAGCTGGAACTGATGTTAGAGACCCTTTGGATTTTAGAGAGGAAGTGCCTTGTCCAAGGTCAGGAAGGTTACAGGAAGTGGCACACTTGGTCTTTGAGCCTGGGGTCCTGTGGCTCCCAGGCACAAAGGATTTCCACTTTCCTAGTGCAAAGTGGCATTTTCATAGAATCTCTTCCCAGAGTAGGAAAACCTCTCATGAAGGGTCATCCAGCTTCCCCTTGGAGACCTCCAGTAAGGGAGAACCCATCCACTGTCTCCCTTAAAGGCTTAATCCACTTCTAGTAGGTTTCTAGGGGTATTAGGCAGCTAGGTGGTATGGTGGATACAGCACTGGGCCTACAGTCAGGAAGACCAGAGTTCAAATCCAGCCTCAGACACTTAATAGCTGTTGGACCCTGGCCAAGTCACTTAACCCTGTTTGCCCCAGTTTCCTCACCTGTAAAAGGGGTTCATAATGGTACTTATCCGTCAGGGTTCTTGTGAGGAACAAATGACATGATATTTCTCAAGCACGGTGCCAAGCATATAGTAGGTGCTTCATTAATGCTTGATCCCCCCTTTCCTGGATGGGATGGTGTTCCTCTTATTAATCCTGACCTATATACCTCTCTGTAACAGTTTCACCCATTGCTCCCAAATTCCTGGTTCTGCCTTCTGAGTCCAGTTCTTCCTCAGGACAGCCCTTTAGGTTCCTGAGGATGGCTCTTATGAGGTTACCACCACACTCAGGGGTCTCTACATGAATTGTAACTCTTCTAATTTCCTCTGAATCATAGACAGCAGCATTAATGCTTAGCATCAGTCTTCAGTTTTAGAGATAATTATATTCTCTCCTCTTCCCAATGCTCTCTTCTCCAGTTCACACCCCTATCAATTTTCTTCCTAAAGTGTGATGCCCCTAGAGAGGATGTGACTTGTCGAAGGTCACACCGTTGGGGTGTTCAAAATGTGGTTCCACTGACTTTAACTTCCTTTCTCTTCCCATTCCACCACAGGGAAGAGAGACTGAATCTCCAACCACATCCACGTGATGGGCCATTAAACTGGTAAAGGACATGAGGTTTCCACCTCCTCTCCTTGGGTGTCAGCTGATGATGTCCTCCCTCTGCTTGGATGGTTTCACGTTTCCCTGAGTCTGTGTGTGCCTTTATTCAAATCTCCCCCTGCAGTGCAGAGAACACCCCAGTCCTGATCTGCGGCAACCCAGCCATGCCCACAGTAGAGTTCTCTGGGGAAAGGCTAAATAAAGCCCCATACATGCATCAGGAGGAAAAGAGGGAATTTTTCAAAGATAAGTTGGTATGCCTCTTTTGGTAAATGCTAAGCCCTTCAGCTCCCATGGGAGAGCACCCCCGCCCCCATTTCTTCAAATGATCAATTTCCTCTTGCCTGGACAGGCTGGTAATTGTCCTGAGCCAAATTCCCACTCAGGCACTTAAACCTGTCTCCCTTTCCAAATGGTCCTATCCAAAAATAACACAGTGGGCTGCTCAGTTTCTCAAGAAGGCATGACCATTGGGGAGTGGACACAGAAGCAAACTTTCTCCCTTTTTCAGTGGTCAGCAAGTCTTGCCAGATGGCTTGGTACTTGGACAGGTCAGGCAGGTTATAATTGGCCCCAATTAACTCTCAGAGTTGAGTGATACCCACACCCGGGTGAGAAATGCCCCCTGAGCTCTTTGAAGTCATCAAAGAAAATAGCTTGGGGTTTGTTTTTTGTTGTTGCTCTTGTTGTTTCCAATTTGATTCTTCCGATCTGAATCTCCTGCCGAGCCAAAATCGGAAGGAACTGGCTTTGAGGGGGCAAGATTGGATGGTTGGTGCAAATGATTTTCTACTCACCAGGAATGATGATAGTATATTTAGATGAACAGGAAAGATTTGAGAAATCCCAGTCCTTCGTTCAAAGGAAATCACATCTGGGCTTTAGGAGTGGCAACCCGACATTATGGGTAAAGGTTCGGGAAACCTCAAGAATGACTATAACAGAATTGCAATACATATTAGGTGTGGGAGTGCAAAACCCAACCTCAGAAAAAGAACTTTTAGCTTCCGTGCTTCAGTCTAAGGAATTAGAAGACAGGTTCCTATAGGCTCACTGAGGCAAGACAGTCTGCAATTTATCTGCTGATCTTAATTCAAGCCTTTTACCTACTTATCACGATGCTGGAAGAAGTATGAGGTCTTCTGGTCCAACCCACTCATTGTACATAAGAAGAAACTGAGTCACAGAGAAATTACTGTGCTTGGAGTCAGAAAGACTGGGGTTCAAATCCAGCCCCAGCCATTCACTAGCTGTATGACCCTGGGCAAGTCACTTAATCTGTCTCAGTTTCCTAAGCTACATAATGGTAATAATAAAAGACATGGGTCGTGGGGTTGCAGGGTCATAGTGAGGCTCAAATGAGACATTTGTAAAAGTATTTAGCACAGTGCTTGGCTCTACAGAAATGCTTTCTCCTTTGTGAGATTAGTGTTTTGCTTAATAGGACAAGATTGCCAACAGAGTAAGCTGCTTCCTTTTGGCAGGCCTGTTTGGAGACAGCTAAGGCCCTCTCCTATCAGAATCCTTGGATTCTGTGAGCTTGCTTGAGCTCAGCCTGATTTTTTGGCCACACAAACCATGTTCAAGAGTCTCTATATAAATTGTAACTCCTGTCGATTTCTCTGAATCATAGATACCAGCATTCATGGTTAGCATGAGTATTCGGTTTTAGAAATATTTATTTCAATCATTCTCTTCATTAAAGTCAAAAAGAAATGATTATTCTAATTATTCTCTTCATGCAAGTAAATAAGAGATAATTACTCCAATTACTCTTCATTATTCTAATGATCTCTCACACAGCTGGTAAGCAGTACGGTTAAAATTTGAGCTCAAAGCCCCTTTACTTCAGATAAGTTCTTAACTTCTTCCCTGAATTCCATTATTTGTTGGTCACTGATGAAGAGAAAGTATAGTGCAAGGGACCAGGACCTATGGTCACTTTACCTGTCTGCCTCCCTTTTCCTATCTTTAAAATGGGGCTATTATCTACCTCAGAGACCTATTGGGAGCAAAGGGTTTTGTTAACCTTTGAACCTTGAAGAAATGCAGGTTATCATCACTCTCAGCCTCTGCTTGTCTCTTGAAAGCTCAACTCAAAGTCATTCTTCTCCCCCATGTGGCCCTCTCCTATGTCCGATGCCACTGCCAAGCCCAGACCGACCATACATCTAATTTCTATACCTTCCCAACACCTGGCGAGGAGCTGTGCACACTGAGAAATGTTTGGTGATGACAGAAAATAACACTGGCTCCAACTGAAACTTCTATCCCCTGAATTATGAATGTGTGCTCAAATTATATAAAGCAAACAAAAAAAACTCCATTAAACTTTGCTCTTATCTAGTGAGGAATCTGATTTAAATCCTTCTGTCTGTCCCCTTGCCTTAGAAATCTTCTCTGGCAGTCACTGATTAGGCCTGCCCCCAAAATGGGGTGGGGGAAGAGCCACCCCCCTTTTAAGAAGAGGCCTGGTAAAACCAGAAAGAATGGAATTGGGCAGTTTGATGGAGTTTCAGGAGTTACTGGAGGGCTGGAGGTTAATCTTATATTTCTGTTCCTAAATACTGACATACCCCTTGGTAACACAAAGAAAAACTCCCAAGAGCTGTAGATAATGGGCCAAGGACTTCCAGCTGAGGCCCTTGCATATCAAAGTGCTTTCCAGAGCTTCCTAGCTTTGTGTGAAACATTAAGGGGTCCAGGAAACTACCCTGACAGAATTCGTTTGACTTTTTATCTGCCAACCCCAAGATGTAGAGAGACAGAATTCAAGGTGCTGAAGACAGCAAATAGAAAAGGAACACCAACTTTATTAAAACTTGCTACAGCTACAGAGAAGGTCTTCGGTCATCTTCCTTGGACAGGACACTGGGAGAAAAGGAGAACAAGGGTGCCCATGACCCCAGAGGCAGCCCACTGGGAATGCTGTGCTGCACTTCCCACCCCACCTAAAATGCTGCCAGCTCTAAGGAGGGTGGTTCTCAGAGAAGCTGACTGCAGGCCCACATTCCTCACTCTGCTGCTGCTTGCTGGAGTTTCACAGGCAACTTCCCAGAGACTGGACACACGTCCACTGGGGCAGAAACAGCACTGCGGGAAGGGGACCGCGTCCCAGCTTCTTATATATAAGAAAGGTCCAGTCCATTTCCAGTTGTTCCTGGTACTATCCCCTAGGGCAGGATCCTCTTCTTTCCTCTGCCACATTTCTGGGAGAGAGGAGGGTGGGTGAAGGTAGAGAGGGGGAGGTAGTCATCGGCAAATCTAGTGATGCTTGGGTCCCATTTTCCCCTTTCCATGGGGGTGAGGGTGGTGGGGGTATCTTCTCGAGCTGGGGCGGCAACATGGTGGTGGAGCCGGGAGGGTCAAGCCAATCACCTCTTCTTAAAGCCGTATTTCTTTCGTTCATAGAAAAGGTCAGTCTTGGAACTCCCAAGGTTGACAATCTTTGGGCAACCATCTCGCTGGAAAAACAAAGGAAAGCAGGCAAACGTTAAAGGCAGGGCCACAGATGCAATCATGGGACAGGATTCAAAGCCCTCCAGAAGCTGGCTTCATCTTCTCTCTCACTTTATCACTGGGCATGTTGCCTGGCTGAAGGGGGCAGAGAAATGGAAAGACGCCTGAATGGTCACAGTGTCCCTGGGCCACACTTTGAAAACCAATGATCTAGATCAACCTATTCCAAAGTGCCCATCCAGCCTCCAACTAAATACCTTTAGTTATGAGGCACTGACTACCCCCTGAGGGTGAAGAGCCCAGAAGAGTTCTTGGGGTGGTGGTTCTGCTGTTCCTCCAAGCCAAAAGACTTTAGGGAGGTCTGTGAAAGTGGATGGAGGGGAAACCCTCTATTTTTACTAACCTTTGGTTTCCTTTGTATTTTATTTTATGCATTTTAAAGCATCATTCTGAGAAAAGGCCCCCGGACTGCCAAAGGGGACACAAAGATTCCATTATCTTGTGGCAATACCCCACGTGTGGGCAGCCCTGGCCACGAGGTGTGCCCTTCCAGGTTCTGGTCTCTGACCAAGTTCCACTGGAGCTGAAGTCTAGTGGAGACCTTTCTGTGTTCAGGATGGTCCCCTGCACTACATGAGTGGGAACCACATACTAGCCCAGTCTCTGGGGAAGCTGTGGCCCTACTGGCTGCTGTGGGATGTCAGGAATAAAACCAGGGAAGAGGAGAGCACGAGAAGCAACATCTGGAGCCTCTCTGTCACACACTACATCAAAGGGCCTCTCACTGTGGCCCCCTGGGGGATGCCCCAAATCCCCAGCAGCTGCTTCTCCCTCAAACACTGACACCCCCCCCCCCCCCAGCCTTCCAGGGACTAAGAGCTGGACAAAAGGCTCCTCCCCTCCCTCCATCCCTGCACTGAGTCATCCTCCCTCTGCAAAGGCAAACAAAAACCCAGCTCCTGGGCTTTCTCATTTCTCAGTCGTGCCACACTGCATTGTCCTTGCAGAAGAAGCTGAGCCAGAGAGCTGCCTGACCTGTGCCTTAATGTCCTCGAATGGAAATGGGGACAGCTCAGAGGGACTGAGCTGTGGAGAGGGCCGGGAGGCTCTAAGACCGTAATCACGCTCTGACCTAATCTGCTCTTCTCCCCACTGAGGCAGGGAGAGGTGACTCTCACCCCGCTGCTCTGGATTTCCCTTTATGCCCATCTCTTCCAGGGTCCCCACATCAAGACAATGTCACATCTTTGGCTTTTTCTAAACAACAAATCTGCGAGCAGACGGAAACCCCAGGGCAGCAGAGCTGGCTCTGGGCACTCGCCCTGACTGCTAAGAAGCTGCTGCAAAGCCTCAGGGTCCGAGTACTGGGGAGGAGACCAGGTGATCTGGGGCCGCCCGAGATGGCTGCTCCGGGGGAGCTCCCATTTGGGGAAGCGCATGCTGGAATTCCCAAACCTTCCTCACCTCACTCTCATCCAAACAGGAATCACCAACATGAGACAGTCTCAAGGTGCTTGCTATTCCTAGCCCCCAGGGTCCCTCTCTTAGGAGGGAATGGCTTAGGGTCAGCTTTTAACACAGGAGACCACGTGGAGGCTACCATTCCAAGGGCACACCAAGATGAGGTCCCCAACCACCCCTCAACAAGGGCTTGCTGGCAAGTTTGACCTACAGATTGGTCTGAAACAATCAAAGGGCCTCTCACTGGTCCTTGGTCCTTCACTCGCTTGGTCCTTCTGCCCACTGCTGACACCTTCCCCAAGCAGAGCTAGGTTCACATCCATGCCTTTGGCAGGAGAGTTGGGTTTCATGGGATCCCAGCATTTAGAGTCGGAAGAAACCTTGGAGGTCGTTTAGTCCAGCTTCTTTATTTCAAAGAAGGAAGTGACTTGCTTAAGGTCATACCACAGAACCAGGCCCTCGGGTCTCCCAAATCCCTTCACCTTTTTGCTACACTGTGTTCAAATTCATTCCTGAACAGCGCCCCCTTTCTCAAACAAGAGGAATGGAAGTCAGAAAAATAGAATGAACTTAACTGGGTCACTCTCGTTCCGTGAACGACTGTGCATGGTCAGTGACCCACATTAATGTCTGAATCAAAAGCTAGAACACTGAGGAGGCAGGCTAATCTCCACCTGACAAACATTCATTGCCTCCTATGTATTCAAACCCTGTTCTTGAAAAATAAGCCGTGTGACCTCGGGCAAGTCACTTATGGTGAGAAATGCCTAAAGGACACTGGTGGCTGTATGCTTGGGACAGGTGGCGTGGCCTCAGCCAGAGTCAAGGATGACTCAGGTCCCAAGCCTGGCCCACTGGAAGGATGAAAGTACTTTCAACAGAAACAGAAGACCAGAGGGTTGTTGGGGTAAGACAATGAGTCCTGTTTGGAACCTCCTGAATCTGTGACATCTATAGGTCGTCCAGGTGGAATGTTCCTTAGACACCTGGTGATTTGGGCTTGGATCTCAGAAGAGAGAACAATGCTGGATACAGAAGTGTGGCGACTGTCAGCAGAGGAATGACAGTGGAGCTCATGGAAGCTGAGGGCGTCAAGAGAGAATGGACAGAAGATGCCCCAGGAGAGAGTCCACAGGTCCACCCTCACAGACCAGGTGGGACCGAGAAAGCGGCCGTGACCACGAGACTCAAAAACTGTTGCAAGGGAACCACGGCTGACAAGCTTAAACTCAGCACAAAAGTCAAGAAAGATGAGACCTTTGTGGGAAAAGAAAAGCCCACTGGGTTTGGCAACCAATAGCCAATGACGATGTGGGGAGAGCAGCTTCAGCTGAGCCATCCAGACTGAAGCCTGACTGCAGAGGACCGGGAAGACAAGGCGTTCAAACAGCAGCTCTGTCCAGGAGTCCAGTGGTGATGGGTGTGGGAGGGGGCTTGAGTGTGTGCCAGCCTACGGGAAGCTGAGAGCTAAGCAAAGTGGGGGTGATGGAAGGGGCAGGAGGGAATGGGACCAGGGGCCTGAGGAGAGAGAGCCTGCCCCCTCCAGGAAGACCCACCACCTCCTTTTAGACTAGAGCAAAGGACCAGAGGAGATCTGGAGTACAGGGTGTCTGTCAAATCCTTGTCCTCTGCTGAGGGAAGGAGGGGAGACACACTGTCAGTGACCTGGAGAGAAGGGGTTGGAAATGGGCCCTAAGGGAGTGAGATGGAGCCTCAAGAAGGGAATAGTAAAAGTGCTGATGTGGAAAGGCCCAGCTTTAAATCTGTGAGCGCAGCTGGGCAGCTTAAGCATCTGCATTTTGTAATGAGTGGAGGAAGGTGGATGGTGGCAGTAAACCAGAGCTGGGTTTGGAAAGAATGGATGAGACAAGAGGAAAAGGGCCCCCAGGACAGAGGACAGGAAGGCCTTCCTGTGGCTACTAGGGTCGTGAATGGGTCTGCCTGATTTCTTGTTTCTCAATAGCTATTTAAAAGTGAGCCAGGCCACCTGCTGGCTTCCCATGGCTGTGGGGCTCAGGGGCACACCATTAGCTCCCCGATGAGGGGTGAAGTGAGGAAGAGTCAGAGCAGCAGCCAAAATCTAGGAAGGGCCTACTGGATGCTGGCCCGGCTGGGCCAAGACAAGAACACTGCATTCACTGGAAGAAAAGCATCAGGAGATAGCAGAGCCTGGCTGGCTGTGTCTGAAGCCTGAGCTCAAAGCCCTGCATGTAAGCAGGGATGGGATCGGGTCGGGGTGGGGGGCACGAGAGACAGAGGAGGCTTGGAACAGCAATGGGGAGCCATTGCCAGACAGCAAAGTCAAGGCTCAGCTCCATTCACCTAGTTTGAGGACCACCTTAGGGGTGATGAGCAGAGTCAACCCGTCACAAGCATGTACTGAGCCCGGAGGCTGCCCCACCTAATGGCCTTCCTTCCTTATGTGGGTGAATCTGAAGACTGGGCTGGCCCAGGAATGGGATTACACTGTGGCAGAGAGGCTGCCGGGTGGCCAGAGTGCAGAATGCAGAAGCAGTAAGAAGCAGAAGCCTTAGAACCCGACTAGTCTGAGAATGTCTTGGGGGGGTGGGGGGCCCTTTATGGGAGATTTTTTGAGTGATCTGGCCCCATCTTAGTTGGGTCATCATATTTTGTCGGCGTGGTTGTAATGCATCTATGACACACCTTTACTGAAAGACGGCTGGGCGGGGCAGTCATAGTTGGGGTGAGTCCACATTACCAGGTACTGTAGGGGATACCCAGAAGTTGAAGGCTCCTGACTCTCAGGAGCTAACCCAGCACAGCCAAAGCTGAAGGACGATACAGCGAGAATAGCCCACACACAATTAAAAGGAATTAAGAGTGGTGAACGAGGGAGAAAGCTGATGGGGCTTAAATGGCTGGGTCTGCCAATTGCTAACTGGGAGGAAAAGGGAGAAACGATGAACTGAAATGAGGTTCGTGGATGTCAGGGCCCATCCCCTTGCCAGACCCCATGAATAAACATAACGGACAGCTAATTCCACGTGAAACATTCTTCAACCTAATCAAGCTTCTTCCCTCTTTGGCTAAAATCAACTTGGAGGGAGCTGGCCTGGGCCGTGGTGCTTCTGCTGCCACCCAGCAAGGTGTGTACTACGCAGGGGACTCAGACATGCCAACAGAGAGGCTCCTGATGCCCTGCTGACCCTGCCACGTACAGCCAGGGGCTCTGTGTGGGAGAGGAAACCACACAAACACTTTCTTTTGTCTACTGTCACGAGAAGGAAGCAAGCTATCTGATTTACTGGGACAAAGTGATTTGGGGAGGAGGGACCTGCCACACAAATATTGGTAAATGGTCAAACCTTCACTGAGCTCCCAGGCTGATAATCGCCTTTCCTTTGGGATTTCCCATAACCCTTTATCCTGTCATTCTCCAAAGTATTTGTACTTCAGTGTTGTATGTTATGGTCACCTGTGCATGCCCTAACTTTGGAGGGCCATTAGGGGAGGGACCTTGTCTTTTCTAACCTTTATCTTCCCTCAATGCTTAGCATGTCCCACACAGGCACTTAAAGGTAAAAGCCGGTTTCTGGCACTGGTCCACTCTGGGCAGCAAGCCCATGGCTGCTGGGGAGGTGAGCAAAAATGCCAAGAGACAGACTTCTCAAGTAACAGCCAGCTTGTCAGATTGCCTCCTCAAAACCAACCAACTGTTCACTGTGCCCCCAGTGTACCAAGCGGCCCGCAGGGGTCTTTCTAACCAGGCCCACGTGGGGAGGAGGGTGCGCATGCTCAGTCAGTATCATTCCTGGTGAATAAGCACAACTAAATATAGGCGCAGACTCCAAAATACGAGGTCGAGGTTGTGACATTCTTTTCCATGTGCAATGCCTGCATGGCAGCTGGTACAAAGAGCTCCCAGGGTCTGGAGAAACTGGATTATAGACACAGACCGAAACAACAAGAAAGCCCAGAGAGTCGGCGCACATTCCCTTGGAGCCTCTAATGGGGGCTTCTAGGTACTACTAAGTGACAGACAGAAAGGCCATCCAAAAGTCATCCCAGCACACTCACATCCTTCTCCTGGATGGTACATTCCTTGCAGTAATAGGCGTCAGACACTCCAGGGCCCCCGCAGATCACACAGCGCCCCTGGTAGGAGCCATAGTTGCATTCATCACATATTCGGACCAATGTGCAGGGACGCACATAGGAGTCACAGATCACACACTTGCCGTCACCTGCAAGAATAAGATAGTAAATACACTGTGAAGTTCACATGGAAATACCCACTGCTTAAAGGCCTATGGCTTCTTTACTGTGGGGAAACCTGTACTACATTACTCTCCATCACACCCACACCCGAATGTTCCATATCCATGACTTGGATATTACAGAAGTACTTCTTCCATAAGAGGCTCATCAGAATCCTGCCTAGAACATTCTCCCCTTCCCCCACCCCCAACAAAGCCCAGGAGCATCACCATGTTGGGAAGCCTGCAGTTTTTACAAATATGTCAAACACATTTGTCAATGCCTTTGAAAAGTCCTCCTCGGAACACCCCTACTGGTCTGTATCTCAGTAGGATTTGCTCAAACACGTTTGGAATCGAACAGATTCATTTTTCCTTATTAATAATCACTTGTTGTAGGCATGAAATGGCGGCAAATAGGCAAAGAACCGCGTTAAGTGGTCCACCAACACCCAGAACTGACCAAGTCTCCGGCGCTCAGGGTGCCCCTGTCTCTCATCTCCAGCCCACCCAGGCACGGGAGAGGGGTTGTACATACTCACATTTTTCACACAGCCTCCCGATGGCTATGGGAATGAGGGGAAGAAGCAAAACACACGATGTGATTAGAGTTTGTTAACAGACTCACAGCCTAGCAAATAATGTATGTTCAATGCAATCAACAAGTGTGGGAAAGGAGGAAGGGGGAGGGAGAAGCCCGGGTCTGGAGCCGGGGCTAAGCATTTAAGAAGGTCCTACTATGTGCCAGAGTCTGCGGACGGCCCACCCAAAGTCACAGCGTCTGCCCTCGAGGAACCCTCACTCTGCGGCTCAAGTCAACCCAAATGGAGACTAAGCCCGTCTAGAGCCGGACACGGCGCCCGATCTAGGCCGATTCCCATCTCAACCCCTCGGCCATCCTCCCCAGCCCCAGTGCGCAGGCGCCCCATTCCCGCCCAGGTTCCAGTGGCAGCGGCCGCGAGCCCCCCAGCTCAGTGCGCAGGCGCTCCAGATACTGCCTCATTCCGGTCGTCCCGCGCCCCCGGGCCCAGTGCGCAGGCGCTCTGTTCCAACTGAGCCAGGCACCCGACCCGGCGCGCCCCCACCCTCACCCTCGGTTCTATCCAAACTGTCACGCGCCGACTCCCCTTCCCCACGCCCCTGCCTCCGTCGATTTGGGGCGGGAAAAGGCGACGTCTCATAGGCATAAGGGCTAGAGTACCCAGAAACCCAGCTCCCGCCGCGAGGCGCCCCAGGGCTCAGGGCTCAAGACGAGCGGGTCCCAACTCACCAACACCGGCTTGCTTGCGACAGAAGATCAAATCCGGGTGATGTTTGGCCATCGCCTCCCCTCAGGACGGCCGCCGGATGCAGCCACAGCTTCCGCTCGACCTCTGACCTCCTCAAGGCCCCTCCTCTCCGCTCAGCAAGGCCCCGCCCCCGTCCAGGCTCCGCCCCATTCCTCAGCCGAGTCGGGGATGAGCGGGGTCCGGGCCGGGCGTGAGCGGAAAGTAAACGTCCCCTGGACAGCGACGGCCTGAGCTCGGAGGTTAGCGGGGCTGGCTCCCCGCCCTTTGGCTGATCCCTTAGTCCCACCCCCTGCTATTTCTCGGTCTTCCCCAGCCCTCTGGGGCGCGGTTCGGCTCTCAGGAAGCCCCGCCCCCGGAGCCTGGGCAGGATGAACGTCAGCCCCGCCCCCTGTCTGGGACCTCACGGTCCTCTCCCTTTCTTGGCTCCTCCTCAGGCCCCGCCTCCTGCGCTGTGAGCCCAGGCCCCGCCCCCCGGAGCCTTTAAAAGCGCCCGCGCGCGCGTCACTTTCACGCGACCACATCTTTGTCAGTGCACAAAATGGCGCCCTACAGCCTGCTGGTGACCCGGCTGCAGGTGAGCGCCGCCCGGCAGGTGGGTGGGTGGGCATGGGACGGCGGCGTCAGCAGCGGGGCAGCGGGCGGGAGGCAGTGGGCGGGCGGGAAGCGGCCCCGGCCCGGCTCCGCGGGGCGAGCGGCCTGGGCTGGGCCGGTCTGGGCCCGGCGCCTGAGGTCAGGGAGGGCATCCCCGCCTCCGCTCTTCCGAGCCCCAGGCTCCGATCGGGCCGGGCCGGGCGGAGCCGCGCCTGAGGCTGAGGCGGCTCCTCCTCCTCCTCCTTCTCTGCTCGCTGTCGGGGCCGGGGCCGCCAGCAGCCTCAAGGTGAGGACAAGGTGACCGGGCCGGCGGCCGCAGCCTTGGCCCGCCCAAGGTCACGGGCTCGGGCCGCCTTCATCCACCCCTTGGCACTGACGGGGACCCTGCGACCTCGGGCAGGACGTCGGGGCGGTGCCCTCCGGGGGATCAGCGCCCACGGTGTGCGAGGCCCTGCGGATGCCCAAACGGGGGTGACTTCCGTCCGGGGGATGGGGGAGGCCCCGGAACACGCATCGCAGACCCGGCCAGGGGCCGCCTGGGTCGAGGCAGCTCCTCTGGCTTATACGATGCCCACGTTTTCCCCGTTTAATCGTCTCCCGTGGAGACGAGGCTGCATAGACTTGCATAAATGGAAGCTGGTTATAAGTGATGGGACCAAGGAGAAGCCGGTCTAGGAGGGGGCAGTGACCTAGCCGAGACCACACTGTGAGTCTTAGCACCTGCCGTCTGCACCTGTACACCAAGCCCAGGGTCACAAAGTCACAGAAGTGTCAGAAATGAAAGGAATGTGGAGGAGACTTGGGTCCACCTTTTGTCTCCTGCCCAAGGTTATTCAGGTAGCAAATAGCTGGCATGGCATGAAGCCCCGGAACCCAAGGCTCTTCTTCCTCTCCATTACCTCCCCTTAATGGCAAACTCGGTGATGGGGTCCTTAACCCCCGGCAAGGATTATCTGAACTCTTTCACAACCGAGGAAAACAAGGGGCTTTGCAGTGGAGAAAAGGGGTCTGGTTAAGCTCATGTGTAAGTGACAAAGCCCAAAGGGCTTGAGTGTGAGGACCCATTTAAACGTCAGAGAATGTCAGTAGTTGTCCAATTGGTGTTTGTGGATGGAGGGAATGGATGACTGTATATGGTTTCCTTGCAATAACTGAAGGGCCCCAGAGGAATATGCCCTCAACCTGTCAGGCAGCCGAGCCTGGTCCTGGAAGCCACAGCCACAGCACTCTTTTCCTTTGATAAAGGGACAGTAAGGTGGTGGCATTTCTAGGTCCTCTCTGATGATCACAGCTTTAGACCTTCCAGAGGGTGAAGGGCTTTGCTTCGTGACCTTGTACCCCTCCCCCCAAGCCACGACCAAGCTGATTGAGTCAAACCAGACTTGGGGGGGGGGGATGGACTCTCAGCACACAATCCTGGTGAGTGGGAAGCACTCAGGGTGCCTTCAGCTTTTGTTTTTATGTTTGTCAATTTGCCTTTAAAGTGGTCATACCTCAGCCTACAGCAAGAAGGAAGAAAACCTGTGACTAATAGGCCATATTAGGCATTATTAAAGTTTATTCTGTGACATTCTGAAATTCTTTTAAAATGCCTCTGAATTCTCAAATAACTCCAGACCTGAACAAACTGATACCATGGGGGAGAATCATCTTTTTCCTCATTCTGCTGATATAGGAAATGATATAGGAAAGTCAGGCCACTCAGAAAGGCTGGCAGGATCACTGGGCTAGGAAGCTCAAACCACCTTTGTCCATTTTCATTCTCAGCCATTCACAGTCTGTGGGACCATGAGGTGGAATGGGAAGAGTCCTAGACTTGGATTCACATCTCAGCTCCTCTGCTTCATAGCTGGCTGACCGCTGCAAAATGGGAGCATCCTTGTACAATAACCTCTGCCTCAGGGGTAGTGAAGAGGAAAGTTCTGAGTGGCTGGGGCTTTGTAAAGGGCTCTGAGAACAGAATGAGTTTGCTTTGCTCTTCTTTTTTTCATTGGATAAGGGGGCATGATATCCAGCCCTGGCATCTTTTCCTCCAGCTTGGGCTCTCAGCCTGTTCCAAGGCAGACCTCTGTGCCCCCTGTTGTCAGACGAGGTCTGTCTGTGGCAAGGTAGCATTTGAAAGCATCACATTAGAGAAATGAGTGGCAAAACGGGGCAACAAAGACAGTATGGGGAGTAAAAGCTTTGGGAGAGCTGTGTGCGGGTCTGATGCCTGGTGGGCTGGAAGGCAGTGGTCTTCAGAGCCTCTCCCTGTCTTTTCTGTTTCGAGGAGCCAAGGTCCCATCTTATCTCTTAGTCAATTATTTTGTGACAGGTGTTCCCTGATGAAAGACCCATAGATAACAAACACTTGGCAAGAAGGACTTGCTTTATCAAGGCTTTTGCCTCTCTGAACTCTGGAGCTGGTGACTGGCTGAATGTTGGCAGCAGTTACATCTTATGAACCGTTACCTAAGCCAGTGGGTGAGGCGGCCTCTCAGATTCCTCCCAACTCAGGAGATTCCATACCTTTGTTCCTGGATCATCTTACCTACTCAGGTCATCTCACCTGGGCACCAAGATGGCCAATAAGCAGGAATGCTCGTCCTGCTTGAAAAAGAGGGGATGCAAGCACTCCCTATTGCTCTTTCTTTCTTTCTTTCTTTCTTTCTTTCTGGTGGGGCAGTGAGGGTTAAGTGACTTACCCAGAGTCATACAGCTAAGTAAGTGTCAAGTGTCCGAGGCTGGATTTGAACTCAGGTCCTCCTGAATCCAGGGCTGGTGCTTTATCCACTGCACCACCTAGTTGCCCCCCTACCCCCCATCATTTCTTCTTCTTCTTTTTTTTTTTTTTTGGTGAGGCAATTGGGGTTAAGTGACTTGCCCAGGGTCACACAGCTAGTAAGTGTCAAGTGTCTGAGGCTGGATTTGAACTCAGGTCCCGACTCCAGGGCCGGTGCTCTATGCACTGCGCCACCTAGCTGCACCCCCATCATTTCTTACAGCACATTTGGGTGCAGTGACTCTCAGCTCTTCCCCACTCCATGAGCACTCTCAGTTTCCAATTCTTTGCCACCACACAAAGAGCTGCTGTCAGTCTTGTTCAACATAACGTACAGTTTAGACATACATTCCTCTCTCTTGGGTCCTTGAGAACATAGGCCTAGTGTTGTTACCGTTGGGTCAGAAGACAGGCACAGTTTAGTAGTGGTGTCATCCTAGCCTAGCTGTCTGACGTTATTTCTCTAGGATCCCCTTCTAGCTTATATGAAGGGTGGCGCTTCTGGTTCTCGATTCGTGGGGTAATGGGCTCATAGCTTGGGAAGAGCACGCAGAGACACATCATTGTCTTGGAGCTGCTCGTTCTAGCAGTCAGCTGCTGTGGAAAGGTCTGCTCCCAGCTCCTCCACTCCTGCCCTGGCCTGGGACCCACTGGAGTCAAGTCTGAGCTCCTGATCTGTGCAGGGCCCCTGTGTTCTGGGCTGGAGGAGATTGGAAGCTCTGATAGAGAAGGAGGCACCAAGGGACATAGCAGTAGAGAGTCATGGAACAGAGAGTTGGGCGTGGGGAGTATCAGGGAAGGCCCAGAGGAGATGGGGTGGGGGGAGGAGCAGGGGGAGGAGGAGGAGGAAGAGGGGAAGTACTATCTGAGATGCCCTTTACATGTGTAGAAGTTCCTCCTTAGTGGTAACAGGCTATTCATATATAAAGAATGATTCGGGGCAGCTAGATGGCGCAGTAGATAAGCATTGGCCCTGGATTCAGGAGTACCTGAGTTCAAATCCGGCCTCAGACACTTATTAGCTCTGTGACCCTGGGCAAGTCACTTAACCCCAATTGCCTTACCAAAATAATAAAATAAAATAACACAAGAATGATTCATATAAATGTCATCCCAGCACCCCCTTCTCAACATAGAAGGTTCTAGGTAGGATTCCTGCTTCTTTAGTACTCTCTACTGAGGCCGCTGAGAGAAGCCGTGCTCCACCACCCTTTTTCATTGAATGGGGGCCAGAGCAGGCTCTGCGCTAGGCACCGAGGAAGTTTCAGTTTCTGATAGGTGTATTTTCTGTTTCTAGAAATACTCTCAGGCTCCTCCTTTTACTTTTTATTATTTTTTTGTTTTTGTCTTTTTTGCAGGGCAATGAGGGTTAAATGACTTGCCCAAGGTCACACAGCTAGTGCGTGTCAAGTATCAGAGGTTAGATTTGAACTCAGGTCCTCCTGAATCCAGGGCCAGTGCTTTATCCACTTTGCCACCTAGCTGCCCCTGCTCCTTTTCTTTTCTTTTCTTTTTTTTTTTTTTGGATTTTTTTGCAGGGCAATGAGGGTTAAGTGACTTGCCCAGGGTCACACAGCTAGTTACGTGTCAAGTGTCTGAGGCTGGATTTGAACTCAGGTCCTCCTGAATCCAAGGCCAGTGCTTTATCCACTGCGCCACCTAGCTGTCCCCGCTCCTTTTCTTTTGGAGCAGCTAAGTGGTGCAGTGAGTAGAGCACTGGCCCTGAAGGTGGGAGGACTGGAGTTCAGATCTCACCCCAGACATTTACTAGCTGTGTGATCCTGGGCAAGTCACTTAACCCCAGTTGCCTCAAATATCTGGGGCTATCTCCAGTCATCCTAATGTCTCTCTTGCCACTGGACCCAGAAGGCTCTGGAGGAGAGAGTGAGGTCGGTGACCTTGCACAGACTTCCCTCCCTTAAATCCAATTCAATGCAAGTCATGATGGACAAACAACAAATTGTCCTTGTCTTTTGTTTCCTACATCAATATCCTTCTCCCTTCTAAAGAACTATCCCATATAATAAAATATTTTTAAAGACAGAAAGAGGAAAGGGAAGAAAAGCAGCATAACTGATACATGGAGAAAACCCGAAAGTCTGTGCAGTGGGCCCCCCTTGGGGCCCTCCCCTCTGCCTGCCACAGGCCCCTTCCCTTTCTTTTTATAAGTTGGGAGGAAACGGCAGGGGAAGCAAAGGCTGAGCTGGCATGTTCCCTTGCCAGAGAAGATTTAAGGGTCCCTAAGAATGAATGCCTCGCCCTGCGGCTCCCTTTGGGCCCAGTGCTGCCTCCACCCTGGCCCAGAGGATCATTGGTACTTGTCTCAACTGTTATAGCCCAGAGCTGCCCCCCCCCCCAACCACAGGCTGCTCTTTCTGCGCCCCCTCCCCACTGACTCAGACTCTCCTGCTTATCTTCAGGGCCACTCTGTCCTCTGCCTGGACCACCATCTGAATGAGCACAGGGCTTTCCTGCCTCTGGCTCTTTGCCCAGGCTGAAAGCCCACCTCCGATGGGAGGCTTTCAGTAACTGAATCTCTCCCTCCCTCCCTCCGTCCCTCTCTCTCTCTCTCTCTCTCTCTCTCTCTCTCTCTCTCTCTCTCTGTATCACTCTCACACACACACACACACACACACACACACACACACACACGTTTTTTAGCCTCTTTCTTGCATGTATCCTACAGTATTCTGTTTTCTCATTTGGAGGGCAGGGGTTCATGTTCCCCTTGCCTACTGTGCTGTCCAGGAGGTTGGAATCCTGTTTTAGCTGCACTTTGAATCTCCTTCCCAGTGCCCTGCCCACATAAATAAATGTTGCTTGAATGGAATGGAGAATATTCAGTTTCCAGTTCCCTTCTCTGGATAGAACCTGCCCTTGCAGAGTTGGCTTGTCTTGGTCTCACGGCTCTTGGCTCATTCAGACCTCTTTGGCAAACAGGGACTTGAAGGCAGATCTTCCCATGGTCCTCTGAGCTCCCCAAGATGCCCCACCAACTTTGGCCTCTGCCTGTTGCTTAGTGACGGAGGCAAAGAGCCGGGACTCCTGTGGGAGGAGACTCTTAAACACCACAGGCCCAGGAGAAAACCTCAGTGCTTCCTCTAGAGGGATGGTGGCCTTGGAGTTTGAGGTGGGGCTCTGGAAGTGGGAGGACATTGCCCAGTGAGGTCAAAAGCAGTCTGGCCTGAGGCTCCCAGGAAAGCCCTAGGCCTGCTGGCTGCCTCTGGCCTGTGGACCTCCTCCCCACACAGGCTCGCTCTCTCTCTCACACACACATACACACACACACACACACACACGCACGCGCACGCGCACGCACGCACGCTCGCCCACCCCTTTGGTACCAAAGCCTCGTGCTGAGCTGTCCGGCAGTTTGGCAGGTGTGGTGGGCTCACCCGATGCCTCCACAGAAAGCCCCGCTGCCTTTGGGTGTTGGGGAGGAGGAAGCAGGTGGGACCACAGGGAGGAAGGGACAGCCTGGAGCCAGGAGGCCTGCCCTGAGTCAGCTGGGTCAAGTGCCTGTGGCATCTGTGCATGCTGGCACAGATTGTTTGGGAAGTACCAGTGACGCCTCTGTTGGCTTGTGCCTGACACAGGCCCTTGGCCTGCTGGCTCCTAGTGTAGCCGCCGAGCTCACGGGACCTTCTAAAGTCGTCTCCAGCTCTGCCATGCTCTCTCCCTGTGTCTGTTGCGCCCCCCCCCCCCAACTTTGCCTTGGGTCAGGAGGCTCCCCCTACTCTCCCTCCCCGCCCCACATATGTCCTCTTGATTTCTGTGGCCTCCTTCTTCCTGCCTTGTACTCTCGCAGGCTACCCTTGCCCGTGCTGGCTCCCTGAGCGCAGGGACTCTGCCAGTGTGCCCGTGTTCTCTTTATAGTCCTAGCACACATGGGAGATGTGGGAGAAATGTTTGATTGGATAGAAGGCTTTGAACTCCTCTTCTCCCCCCACCCTCCATCTATCAAATGTTCTCTCAAAGCTGTAAAGCTTTGAGGTCGGTCGTGTGGTCCCCCCTCCTCATCTTGCACATGAGGTCACTGACACCCAGACAGGTATTTGGGAAGGACTTCGGAGGTGACCTGAAGAAAGACAGTTTCCCTCACCAGTGGTCATCGAGCAGGACTCCCGCTCTGCCCAGGGCAGCTCATCATTCCATTCTTGGCCCATTGGACTGGGGGGAGATAACGGTTCATCATTTCCAGCTTAGCTCTCTAAGGCAGGCGGAACAAAGGGGAGTCCCCTCCTCCCTGGGGTCACCTTTAGACCATGTCAAGGCTGTTCCAAGGCTGAGGAGCCAGGAGTACTTTGTCTCTAGTTTTCACGTGTGGAGGCATTTCTCCTCCACTCTACCCCCCACCCCCCACCTCTAACTCTTGGAAGCAAAGGCCGCTTTCGTCCTTGTACTTCCAGAACCCACCCTCTATCTGGCACTTGATCAAATGACCATTAAATGTAACAGGGAGGCCTTTAGCTGGGAAGGAAAAGGGACTTCCCCTGCAGAGGGCCTCGTCTAGCCCTCTGCCCCACAGCAACCTTCATGGGACACGGTCAGCAAATGCCATCCCTTAGTCCTGTGGCTTGGACAGCTTCCCCATGCTTGCTTTTCACTTTGGCACGGTTAAGTCCAAAGGCAATGGCAGTTTTCTGGCCCATGCCCAACCCATAGAGGGCCATTTTTAACTTTGACCAGCTGGCCCCAGGAATCTGAACCCAGGCCAATGTCTCCACATATGGAAGCAAAGAAGAGCAAAGCAGCAGAAGGGCCCACGGTCATGTGCTGGAGCAGGGTCGGGGGTGGGGGAGAGGCCCCAGACCCCTTGGTCTAGTCTCTAGGGACCCTTTCTCAGAAGAATGTTTTGACAGCTTGCAATATTTTCTTCTTGGCCTGAGAGCTCTGGAATTTGGCTATAATATTCCTAGGAGTTTTCCTTTGGGAATCTCTTTCTGGAGGTGATCGGTGGATTCTTTCAATTTCTATTTTAGCTTCTTCTAGAATTTCAGGGCAATTTTCCCTGAGAATATCTTGGAAGATGATGTCTAAGCTCTTTATTTGATCATGGTTTTCAGGTAGACCAATAATTTTCAAATTATCTCTCCTGGACCCATTTTCCAGGTCAGCAGTTTTTCCCAGAAGATATTTCACATCGCCTTCTATTTTTATTCATTTGGATTTGCTTTATTGTGTCTTGGTTGCTCATAAAGTCACTGGCTTCCATTTGTTCAGTCTTCATTCTTAGGCAATCATTTTCATCAGAGATCTTTTGTAGCTCCTTTTCCATTTGGCCAATTTGATATTTCAAGCTGTTGACTTTTTTCTCATGTCTTTCCTGCATCACTCTCATTTCTCTTTCCATTTTTTTCCTCTACCTCTCTAACTTTATTTTCAAAGTCCTTTTTGAGCACTTCTACAGCCTGAGACCAATTCGTATTTTTCTTGGAAGCTTTAGATATAGGGGCCCTGATGTTGACATCTTCCTCTGAGGGTGCCCCTTGTTCTTCCTTGTTACTGAAGAAACTTTCTATGGTCCTCACCTTTCTCTGTCTGCTCATCTAGCCTTTCTTTTACTAGACTTTTAGCTCCTTAAAGTGGGGCACTGTTTCCAGGCTGCAGTATCCCAAGCTTCAGAAGTCCCAGGTGGTATGATTTAAGGAGGATCAGGTTCTTCACTCACCCGGCCTGTTTCCTGGTCCTAGATGACCCCAGACCAACTTGCTAATCAACCAGCCTTGTGTGTTGTGGTTGTCAGCTCTGAGGAGCCTGTGCCCCTCCCCCACCTGGGCCACTGCTACTCAAGCCTGCCTCCTGGTTCTCAGCAGGGGTGAAAAATCCAAGTTCTGCCTCAACACCAGCATAGACCCCTGTAGTCTCCCCCCTGCCCAGGGCTCAGCCCTCTCACAGACTGTGAGCTTAGCTCCAGACAACACTGGCGCTTCAGCTGATTCAGAGGCTCTGGGGGTCTGCTTCTCTGGTGAGGCCTTCCTGGGACTGGATCTGTGTCAGGGTGACTGTGGAGTTGGGCCCGACTCCTGTATCAGCACAGCAGCTCCCTCCTTCTGACCTTCCAAGCCGTTCTTGGTTAGAAGATGATTTCAGCACATTCTTCTGTGAGTTTTGCTGCTCTGGGCATTTTCCTATGGGGTTATTTGGATGTTTTTTGGAGCGATTGTGTCATGAGTTTGAGAGCCTTTCCTCCGCCATCTTCTATTTCTATATATTTATTTAAAGTTTTGAGTTCCAAATTTCAGCCCTCCCTGAGGTGGTAAGCAATCAGATATAGATCATACATGTACAATTATGTAAAAGATTACCACATTAGTAATTTTTTTGTGTGGGGCAATGAAAGTTAAGTGACTTGTCCAGGGGCACATAGCTAGTGTCAAGTGTCTGAGGCTGGATTTGAATTCAGGTCCTCCTGAATCCAGGGCCGGTGCTTTATCCACTGTGCCACCTAGCTGCCCCCACATTAGTCATTTTGTATAAGAAAACTTGAATTAAAGTGAAAAATAGCGTGCTTCAGTCTGTGTTCCATCAATATCACTTCTTTCCTTGGAGGTAGATAGTATGTTTCATCAATAGTCCTTTGGGATTGTCTTGGATCATTGTATTGTTGAGAATAGTCAAGTCATTCACAGTTCTTCATCAAACAGTGTTGCTGTCTCTGTGTATAATGTTCTCCTGATTCTGCTCACTTGGCTATGCATCAGTTCATACAAGTCTTTCCAGGCCTTTCTGAAATCCTCCTGCTTGTCATATAGCACAATACTATCCCATCGTCATCATATACTACAGTTTGTTTAGCCATTCCCAACTTGATGGACATTCCTATGATTTCTAGTTCTTAGCCACCACAAAAAGAGCTGTTAGAAATATCTTTGTATACCAAACACTCTTCACACAAATTAAATCAGATCTAAATAATTGGAAAGATATCAATTGCTCATGGATAGGCAGAGCTAATATAGTAAAAATGACAATACTGCCTAAATTAATTTACTTATTCAGTGCCATACCAATCAGCTACCTAAAAATTATTTTATACAGCTAGAAAAAATAATAACAATTCATCTGGAAAAACAAAAAATCAAGAATATCCAGGGAAATAATGAAAAAAAATTCACAGGAAGGTGGGTTAGCGGTACCAAACCTGGAGCTTTACTATAAAGCGGCAGTCATCAAAACTATCTGGTACTGGCTAAAAAATAGAGTGGTAGATCAATGGAATAGGCTAGGCTCAGGAAATGCAGTAGTAAATGACACTAGTAATGTAGTGTTTGATAAACCCAAAGACTCCAGCTTCTGGGATAGGAACTCAGTATTTGACAAAAACTGCTGGGAAAACTGGAAGATAGTATGGCAGAAATTAGGCATAGACCAACATCTTACACCTTATACTAAAATAAGGTCAAAATGGATACATGATTTAGACATAAGAGATGATACCATAGGTAAATTAGGAGAGAAAGGAATAGTGTACCTATCAGATCTTTGGAAAGGAAAACAGTTTTTGACCAAACAAGAGATAGAGTATATTATAAAATGCAAAAATGGATGATTTTGATTATATTAAATTAAAAAATTTTTGTACAAACAGAAGCAATGCATCCAAAATTGGAAGGGAGGCAGAAAGCTGGGAAACAATTTTTGAGGCCAGTGCTTCTGATAAAGGCCTCATCTCTAAAATATATAGGGAATTAAATCAAATTTATAAGAATCCAAGTCATTCCCCAATTGAGAAATGGTCAAAGGATATGAACAGGCAGTTTTCTGATGAAGAAACCAAAGCTATCTATTCCCATATGAAAAAATGCTCTAAATCTCTAATGATTAGAGATGCAAATTAAAACAACTCTGAGGTACCACCTGACACCTATCAGATTGGCTAAAATGACAAAAAAGGAAGATAATAAATGTTGGAGAGGCTGCGGGAAAATTGGAACACTAATGCATTGTTGGTGGAGCTGTGAGCTGATCCAACCATTCTGGAGAGCAATTTGGAATTATGCCCAAAGGGCGATAAAGCTGTGCATACCCTTTGACCCATCAATCCCACTTTTAGGTCTTTTGTCCAAAGAAATCATGGAAGGGGGAAAGGGACCCACATGTACAAAAATATTTATAGCTGCTCTTTACGTGGTAGCAAGGAATTGGAAGTTGAGGGGGTGCCCATCCATTGGGGAATGGCTGGACAAGTTGTGGTATATGAATACAATGGAATACTATTGTGCTGTAAGAAATGATGAGCAGGAAGAGTTCAGAGAAACCTGGAGGGTCTTGTGTGTGGTCTGATGATGAGTGAGATGAGCAGAACCAGAAGAACATTGTACACAGTATCATCAACATTGAGTGTTGATCTACTGTGATGGACTATATTCTTCTCACCAATGCAATGGTACAGAAGAGTTCCAGGGAACTCATGATAGAAGAGGATCTCCAACAACAAGAAAAAAAAAGAAAGAAAGAACTGTGGAGTATAGATGCTGATTGAACCATATTATTTCTTTTGTTTTGGGTGCTGGTTTTTTTTTTCTATTTTGAGGTTTTGCATCACTGCTCTGATTCTCTTGTAACAGGATTAATGCAGAAATAGGATTAATGTTATTATGTGTATATATATATATATATGTGTGTGTGTATATATATATATCTATATGTATATGTATAGAGATATATAGATATAACCTATATTAGATTACCTGCTGTCTAGGGGAGGGGGGAGGGAGAAAAATCTGAAATTGGAAAGCTTGTATAAACAAAAGTTGAGAACTATCTTTACATGTAACGGAAAAAATAAAAAACCTCATACATTAATTACATACTAAATATAGAAACCAATGATCAGGATCCTTGTGCTACCAAAAGCCTGGTGCCCAATTTCTTTCTGCAACTGCATGCTTTGCTAAATAAATCATTGTCTGGATGTAATTACTTGGCATCTTTTCTTCAAAAAAAAGAAATATCTTTGTACAAATAGGTCTTTTTGGGTTTTGGGGGATGTCTTTGGGGTAGAAACTTAGCAGTGGTATTGCCAGAAGTCTATTTCCTTCTTCCCCATGGAACTGCATGGGCTTGACACCATCCATAACCTGCTTTCTTTGGACTGGGGATAAACTTTCCCTCGTACTTGTCATTGCCAAAGGGAAGACTCACCGTACAGTTAGCAGAAGTGGAAGTGGAGTCCAGGCTCCCAGAGTTTGCTCCCCAGTGAGGTTGGGAGATGCCACAGCCTGCTCTTCACTTGGGCTGGATGCCCAGGTCTGCAAGACAAATGAGAAGGATCCATAACTTCCCTTCCCTTGGGGATAAAGGGTTTCCAAAGCTCTTTGCTGAGGACTCTGAGCAGAGATGGGCCAGCAGAGGTGGAGAAAGAAGCAGAGTGACTCAGCCCTCATCCACATTCACACTCAGCTATTCACAGGCAGGGCCCAGACCTTGATGAAGGTGAGGCCAGTGTCAGAAACCTGCCTGTGCCCTTGCAACCTTGGCCAAGCTTCAGAGCCCTGTCAGATGAAGACAGTTGACTTTTCCAACTCAAATAGAGACGTACCCTTTGACCCAGCGATGCCACCGCTAGGCCCAGATCCAAAAGAGATCAAAGAGGAATAGGGCCCCTCTGTATAGACTGAGGTCAGGCTGGAGTGGGACACGGCCACCACACCCTTGTTTGGGCTCTGCCTAACTACTATTGAGCCACCCAGGATGTTTAGAGATACAGACAAGGGGACAAGGGCTGGCTCGAGAGAATGCGGATGTCAGCACATTCCACTTCATCTCCAGGTACTATATAAAGCTCTGTGTGACAGTGTCAAGGTTTCTCATACAGGCCTCTTTATTTTTTTTTACTTTTTGACACAGGCAGTGAGGGTTATGTGACTTACTCGGGGTCACACAGCTAGTAAGTGTTAAGTGTCTGAGGTCAGATTTGAACTCAGGTCCTCCTGAATCCAGGGCCACTGCTCTATCCACTGCACCACCCAGCTGCCTCCCCAGGCCTCTTTAAGTTATAAAAGCAGCCCAGAAATCACGGGTTGACCTGGCCCAGGGGCCACTTTAAGGGGGTGCCCTAGTTTTGCTTCCTTGGCCCCAGGCCGTAGTGCTGCTTCCTATCTGGGCCTCTGTGTTGGTCCTTAGGCCAATGGTTAGTGAGCAGCTGGAGTGTCAATGGTATTATCTTTGGCACTTCATGAATTTCTTGAAGCAAGAGGAAGTCATTGGTGTCCGCCCTCTAGGAACTAATGAAGAACACCGTGTCCTTCCAGGATCCTTGTCAGGACGGCAGGGGGCCAGTGGGCATGTGCTTCAGGGGGAACCGATTAGAATGGTCCCTGGGGGCCCAGATTGGTGAGGCTCCTGGCTCAGATCAGGGGTGAGGTCATTAACCTTGGAACTGAATAAACTAACTGACCTGTCTATGCTAGGATCAAACTCAGAATTTTGGCTTGTGCTTAGCACTGGATGGAGCCTCAGGAACTGTAACATTCTTTTCTCCTTAGCATAGAGTTAGGCCCTGGGCCCTTACTGGAAAGAAGACCAAGTTTGTCTTTGGCTCCCTCTCATTCTCCCAACCCTATCCACTCTTCCCAAGCCAATCGTCGGCCCTTCAGTATTGCTTTCTAGCTTGGCCTGACCTCCCTTCAATCACCCTAGGCATCAGAATAGTTCCTTTCCCCACCCCCTGTTGAAAGTTCCCATACCCTCCCTAGGATTCACCTCAGCCAGGTATTAAGGTATTATCCAGTCAAAGTTGTTCCTACAAAAGCGTTAAGGGTTGATTTTACACTTCAGAATATCCTCACCCCTGATCTGAGCCAGGAGCTCATTAATCCAAGTTTCCACTTAGTAGGATTGGGAGCTGAAAAGTCTTTCCATAAGAGGTTCTCTGGGCACCTGTACCTGAAACATCACAGTAACCCAGACACTGGACTTTACAGACGCTCCTTGTGACCTGCCAACCAACCCATTCCATTACTGGACAGCTCCAGTTACTAGGAAGTTCTTCATTCCATTGGATCCACATTGTCTCCTTAGGGATGACACTGATGGACCTCCTGGCTTTCTGGGGCCAAGCAGAATGAAGTCTAATTCTTCCAATGAACAAACCTTCAAATCTTGGGATGCTTCACGTCCTCTCTGTGCTTCTCAGGTTATTATTGTTCAGTGGTGTCTGACTCTTTGTGACCCCAGATGGGGTTTTCTTGGCAAAGATAATGGAGGGGTTGACCATTTCCTTCTCCAGTGGATTAAGGCAAACAAATTAAGTGACTTGCCCAGGGTCATCCAGCTAGTGAGTGTCTGAGGCTGGATTTGAACTCAGGTCTTCCTGCCTCCATGCCTCCCACTCTATCCTCTGTAGCACCACATTGCTGTCTCCACTCCTCCAGGTTGGACATCCCTAGTTCTTTTGACTACTGGAGTGAAGCTTTACAAGAAGCCAGAGGGAAAAGGCAGGGAGGGAGAAGAAGGAACGCTTCTGTGATCTAAGGGAAGGAAGAGGAAGGAGGGATGGTGCTGAGTCACCTCTTCCACCTCTGGGGGTCAGCAGAGAGGTTCCTTTGGGACTATGGACCCAAGTTGGTTGTGGGTGAGATTAGCTCAATGCTGAGACTTTTTGTAAGAAGGATCAGCAGTGCTGGAATAGGAATGGAGAAATCCAATGCTGGGAGGAGGCAGGGCTGAGGGGGGCTGGAGGGCTGCTGGCTCTGCTGACTTTTGTCAGCATCTGTTCATGTCAGTCCTCCCATGATTCTCTGGAGTCATTCTGACAGCCTTTTCTGGGACCTTCTGCCTCATGCAGGAGACTCTTAAGAATCACTGCTTCCTCCTAGGAATAGTATAGCCAAATTCCAGAGCTCTTAGGTCAAGGAGAAAATATTGCAAGCTGCCAAAAAGAAAGAATTCAAGTACTGTGGAGCCTCAGTCAGGTTAGCACAAGATCTAGCAGCTTCTACATTAAAGGACCGGAGGGCATGGAATATGATATTCCAAAGGGCAAAGGAAATGGGATTACAACGAAGAATGACCTATCCAGCAAAACTCAGCATTATCTTTCAGCGGAAAAAAATGGAACTTTAATGAAAAAGAAGACTTTCAGATATTTGTGATGAAAAGACCTGAACTGAATGGCAAATTTGACTTTCAAATACAAGACCCTAGAGATCCATAAAAAATTGGAGCTGGGGGACATGCCTGGGGTTGTACAGTGGGTGACTGTCTTGTGTCTGAGGCTGGGTTTTGGTCTTGGGGGGCCATTGAGATGCTCAAAAAGGACTTTGAAGATAAAGTTAGAGAGCTAGAGGAAAAAATGGAAAGAGAAATGAGGGTGATGCAGGAAAGACACGAGAAAAGTCAACAGCTTGAAAAGTCAAACTGGCCAAATGGAAAAGGAGGTACAAAAGCTCTCTGATGAAAATGATTGCCTAAGCTTTTCAATGTGTTGGTTGGTTTTGCTGATTTTTTTTCTCTTCTTCTTTAAACAAACAAAAAAAATTGTCGGGGCAGCTAGGTGGCGCAGTGGATAAAGCACTGGCCCTGGAGTCAGGAGGATCTGAGTTCAAATACGGCCTCAGACACTTGACACTTACTAGCTGTGTGACCCTGGGTAAGTCACTTAACCCCAATTGCCTCACCAAAAAAAAAAAAAAGAAAGAAAGAAAGGAAAAAAAAATTGTCATTGGTTTGGCTATCGGGGAAGGAGAGGGCTCTATGGGAAGGGGACCCTAACCCTGATTTCAAGGTAGAACCAAAAGATATCAATAAAAAATGTACTATTGAAAAGTAGTTTGGGCAGTGTTTGACCCTGCCCTGGCTGCTGGGCTTCTCTTAGTCTCTTGCTGCCTCAAGTTTGAGACATGATGAGGGTGCAGTCCTAGTGGGCAGGCCTTACCGGGCCATTCCAGGGTCAAAGCTGAGGTTTCCTTTTGCCCAGCAGGAGGGCTCATACAAAGTTGGTGGAAATCTTGGGGTTCTCCTGCCCTGTGCTCCCCTTTCCCTGGCCCATCTCCCCCCTGAGCTGCAGTCACCTTGCTTGCCAATGAATAGGAGTAAACCTCTCCTTGCCAGACTCTGTGTGGGCCTCACTACCGAGAAGTGTAATAGTTCGGCTAAATGACTTCATGGCTGGTTTCAGTGAATTTGTACTTCGGCACTTTGAATTCTTGAGTTCTTGCTGGGGGATATTTGGTCCCTGGATCTCTGGCTATGATGTTAGGGTACGTGATTGCAGCTGAAGGAAATGTGGGAATTGAGTGACCACCCACCACACAGCCTTAGTGTCCAGTGGAGGGGAAATGACTGTCTTCGAGGTGGGCCATAGTGGATTCCGTGTGGTCATGTCTTGGGCTTCACATTAAGGAGGGATGTTGATGAACAGGGTTGAATTCAGAGGAGGGCAACTGAGTCAGTGCAGGGATTAGCTGCATCCCAAAATTCAGGGGCGAGGGTGGAGTGAGCCATAGATTTTTTTTTTAGTACATCAGGGGCTCTGGGTGGGGGGGAGGGTGGGTGGAATGTGCCTTGTTCTGCTTGGCCCCAGAGAGCAGAATCACAGACTTCCAGGGCCACGGGGCACACCTTGTGCACACCTGACAAATGGTGGTCCACCTGCAGGACATAGATGGTGTGTGTGCTGAAGGGAGGGGTAAGTCACCTGTCCTGTCACACTTGCTGCTTCTTATAGAGACTTTGGGACCAGAGTCTGACGACATCGGCTTCCTTCCTTCCAAAGTTCATGATCTTATCTCTGTCAGTGTGCCAGGGTCCAGTCAGGTACAATTTGTGCCTTGACTGTTGGAGATACCAAGGACCGGTGTGCTTGCTGGGGTGTGTGGCTCAGTCCTGGCTGCTATCAGCAGTGGAGCTCTTTGCCTCCTGCTCCCTCTGAAGTCAGGAGGCTGCTGGAGGCGAGGGGGAGCGGTGGACCCTGACCAGTTGGGTCCCAGGGCAGTGAGAGTGCTGGAGCTCCCTCCCCTGCCTCCCTTCAAAGGTCACAGTACCAGCAACCCACCAGGCCCAGGCGTCCTGCCTGGGCTCAGCTTGTCCTCTCTGAGAGCCCTGGTAGAGAAGCGGAAGGCCTACTGTCCTTAGTCTTCCCCTGTCTACTTTGCTTATCTTACTTACTGTGTTAAAAATAGGAGCTTGCATTTACATAGCTATTTATAGTTAGAAAACCCAATCTGCAGAATCATTTACTGGATCATTTGGCCCTCCCTCCCAGGGCTTTGGTGAGGATGCAGTGAGGAGCTCTGGGTAACTCTTGCCAGCACTCTGTTAAATATTTTTGCTAATTTAGGCCTAATTTGGCTGGGGGACCTAATCTAACTGCAGGACTACACTGTTGACTTTGGACTGGTTGGCTATCTGATTGCTATTAACTTAGTGTGGGCGGTTTATAAAATTTCCCCCACTCTGCTCTGCTCCCAAATTGATAAGCAAAAGATTAAGAAGCCTCTTAATTAAATAATCAAAGCAGAATTTACTTATAAAAAACAATGTAAACGATAAGGGTTAAGAAATGCAAATTATACAACCTGTCTGCCAGGGCTCCAGCTTTCTCTTGCTTCACTCTTTAACTTCTGTCTCACTACCTGAGCCTAGTCTCCTTAGCGAACCCCCTTTCTGTACTGTTGTGGCGAACCCCCAAGCGCTTTTCTTCCCGCTCCTTGCTTTCTCCCAGTCCTCTGGCGTTCTTCTGTTCTCTTAATCTTCTGGGCTCCTTTACCACCTTCTCACTTTCTCTAGCATCCTTGTAGAAGTCCCCTTTCTGTCCCTTACTCTTTCTACAACTTCGCTTTCTCCAACCTGTACCCTGTGCTGACCGCCCCCTTTTATTAACCTCCTCTCCCAGGTGAAACCCGGGCTCTCTGTGCCCCCACACATGCCAAGCTAATCCGCGGGCAGCACTAGGGCTATGCCCAGCAGGGCTCCAGGGGCCCATGCCCCCTGCTGCGCACCTGGGACCTCTACACAGGCTATGCTAGGGCCTGGCAGGACAAGCCTGGGATCTCCAGGGCAGCTCCCCTCAGGGCATAGGGAGCTGGGGCTTTCTTCCCTGCCATCTGACCTAGCTTCTGGTAAAGCCCACAGGGCTTTTTGGCTCAGCTGAAGGGGGGGGGGGCACTAGCCCCTCCCACACAGAAAAAAAACCTTGAGGGCCTAAGGCTTTTTAATCTCAGCCCAAAAGCTGGGTCCCCAAATCAAAATAAATTCCCACAACCCTAGGGTCCTCCCAGGTATGTGCAGTCCCTTCTCTCTGGTCCCCAGTCCTCCTGTGGCCAAAGAGATGCCAGTTGGCGGGCAGCTGAGCCTTTCCACCTTTTTCCAGGCATCAGGCACCCAGGACCCCCTTGCTCAAACCCCTCCCATGCTGCCCTTTTGCAGACCCCCCAAGAGCTTATGCTGGGAGGCAGTGGGCCAGAAGAGAGGGCTTGTCTGTGCCCAGGGACCTGGATACAAATGCTGACTCTGGCGTCTCTTGCCTGCGCCCTTAGCCAGTCCCTCGAGCTTCCTGGGCCCCAGCTTCCTCAGCCTGTAAAGAACCCGGGGTCCTCTGTCTTGAGAGGGACCTGGGAGATGTGACTGGAAGCCCTGAGGACCACCTGGCACTGCTCCAGCTTCCTGTGTGGCTGCTGGGTCCTGGCCCTTGCTTCAGGAGTGGGAACTCCACAGTGCATCCATCTGTTGTCATCACTCTGTGGAACTTAGCTTTTTAGGAAGGAGCCCAGAAGGGAGCAGGTACAAAGAAGGCAGTTTCTAATGTGGAACTCTGGGTATAGGAGGAGTGGTTCTTGGACAGTCAGATGGTAACTTGTAGGAAAGCTGCCTGCTCCATCCTGGGTCCTGGGTGTGCTCTCTGGCCACTCCTTTACTGTCCTGCTTTTAGAGTGAGGCAGCTCTGTTTGCTTCTGAACCTCCAGGGGCTCTCTGCACTTCCGGAGTGGAGGTGGGATAGGGTAGCAGGGGCAGCGCCTGAGGGGGACAGGCCCCTGGCCTCAGAGCCTGAGGCTGTCCTCCCAGCTAACCTGCGAGGCTCTCCGCTCACAGTTAACAGCTTCTTCTGGTAACAAGCCAAGGCCCTGCCCCAGGCCTATGTCGCCGTTCTGCCCATGGGCCGCGCCCTCGGCAGGAGCAGGGCAGTGGCTATACTCTCCAGAGAGAGGCCGGGTCACTTGTCAGGGCTTTGGAACTTGGACTGAGACCCGAGTCTTTGATGTGAGGAGAGGTCCTTTGTTAAGCCGAGGGCGTCTGCTTCCCCTTGGCCTGCCCTGCTCATCTCCAGCATTTCCATGGCAAGCTGTACTTAGGTGCTGCTTCACCAGCCTCGCCCCACACGCCCTTCCCAGCAGTCCCACGAGGGAGGTTGGGCCTGGGGTATCTCGGCTTTACAGCTAAGGGACCAGGCTCAGAGGAAGCATGTAGTCCACGATCGTGAAGGTCATAGGGTCTAGCTTAGGAATGGACTCAACAGTTCCCTCAGTTCTCTCTCGACTCTTTCCTGATGAGGTGCCGAGGGTCAGGCAGGTAGTGGTGAGGGGCAGAGGGCTTGAGGCCCAGGGAGGAGAGGTTGTTTTCTTCAGAAGACCTTAGAGGGCAGCTAGGGGGCGCAGTGGTAAAGCGCCGGCCCTGGATTCAGGAGGACCTGAGTTCAAATCCGACCTCAGACGCTTGACACTTACTAGCTGTGTGACCCTGGGCAAGTCACTTAACCCCCATTGCCCCACAAAAAAAAGAAGACAGTAAGGAGAGAGGAGCAGGGAAGCCTTCGTGGAGGAGGTGACCTTTGGGTTGGGCTGCAAAGAATTTCAGTTTCTAGCGGGGAGGGGAGAACAGCATTCTAAGCATTTTCCTCATCTTGCTAACTAACTAATAAAAGGGGTCAGGGACACTCTTGAATGCCAAAGAGCCCTCACCCAACCCACTCGATGCTTCTATGCCCTTGGGAGAGTGGGTGTTCCAGAGGGTGGCAGTCAACTCTGATTCCTTAACTAATGAGAAGCATGAGTATTGTACTGAGCTGGACCCCACCTCCAACCTCCAGAAATCCAGCTCTTTGTGAGGTCCTCCAGGTGGCTGGAAAAGGAGGTTCCCCTGGGGCTTTGGGCTGTTTCATCCCTCAGCAGCATCCTTCAGTTCAATGAGATCTGGGAATTGGTTATTCCTATAAGAGAGGAATAAGCATTTCTCTCCCACCATAGTCAAGACACACAGCCACTCTGGACCTTAGTTTTCTTATCTGTAAAGTGGGGGTAATGATGCCCACTTTACAGGGTGTGTAAGAATCTTAGGAGAAAGAGGAGCTTTAAATGCTTTGGAAGATTCCTGGTTCTCTGTCAGTGCCTGGGCAGTGTGGCACAGTGGCTAGAGAGCAGCCTCTCACCCAGGCCAACCTATGGCTATGAAATACTGGACAAGTCTCTTAGCCTCTCTGTCCCCCTGACAGCTCTCTAAGGGTGGCAACCTGCATTGGCAGAGGGAGTTTCCTTACCCAGATTTCCCTAAACCTCTGAAATCCCAGTCCGCATCCCTACATCCATGTCATTTAACACTTGTCTACCTCCTCCATGGTTCAAGGGGAGGAAGCTACGGGCCAGAGAGGCTGTGAGGGGATTGTTCACAGTTCCCTGGGGCCTTTGAGGCTTGTGGAGCCTTTCCCCAGTCCCTGCTGCCTAATAAGACCCCTTATCGCCAAGGAGGAAGCAGCTGAGATTCCTCCGGCTTGCTTGCTGGCCGGGGTCAGTGCCAAGACTCGCACCTGGGTCTCACCCCTAGGGCTGTCTATCTCGCTACCTTGATTCAGCCCCTAGGTTTACCCCCTCTGTCCCAGGGCCCTTCCTAGGGCCCACGGGGCAGCCTCCCACTTCCACATGTACAGGAGCAGCAGAGACTCCTTGGGACAGAAAGGTGGGGCCCAGCAGGTCCCTCAGAGCCGGCCTTCCATCACTCCACTCCTCATATGGGGCTCTAATGGCCAGCATTTCTGCAGCCCAGGAGGGTTGACCAAGTGCTTCTGTCCCCTTGGTACCCCAGGAGTGTCAATGTCATTGTTCCTGGACCACTGTCACTGTTGTCTACGTGGACAACAACTCTGAGGTTCAAAGGGGCCACTACCAGCTTCCGGTAGCTAGTTAGTGTCCAAGTCAGGACTCGAACCCAGGCTCCCATGAGTACTGGGTGAGTGCTCCTCCACAGCACCGTGACCCCCCTCCTTTTCTGGCCGGGGGATACCCCTGGGAGCCAGGGAGTGAGGGAACCTAAAGCTGTACATAGGCAAGCTCTCTCCTGACGCATGACTTGTAGGCCACGGCGGGAGCTCGGAGGCCCGGCCTGTTGCCGGCCCATGTAGCAGTAGGCCCAGGTATTGGGGTGGGGCCCCCAGGCTGCATCACCCAGAGCACTTGGCGGACCTTGGAGCGGTCCCCCTCGCGAGGCTGCTGCGGGTGGTGAGCGCGAGGCCCAGGGCAGCCAGAACCCTGCCCCTCCTGCTCTTTCCTCTGGCCGTCTCCCCAGGAGGCCCACACAGGCAGCATTTTCTCCAAACTCTCGGCTCTGTGGGCTGGCCACCACTGAGCCCCCTTTTCTCCTCTCCCCGCAGAAGGCGCTGGGCAGTGGGGTCCGGAGGTACCATGTGGCTCCTGTCCTGTGCCAGCGGGCCAAGGTGGCCATGAGCCACTTTGAGCCGCATGCTTACATCCAGTATGAGCTCTTGGAGAAGAACATCGACATTGTCCGGAAGAGGTGGGACCCTGGGGACCCCTGTGGGAAGGGGGAGGGGGAAGGCCATCCAGAACCATCTAGAAGCAGAGCCCAGGTGGCCTCACTCCTTTTTTATTGACTCGGGGAAGAACTGTACAACATTCTCAGGGTCGTGTCTTGGTGGGCGGGCGTGCTTGGGGGGGCTCCCTGCAGCAGGAAGGTTGCCGGGCCCTGGTTGGGTGCTTGTGTTTTTCAGGCTGGGAGGGGGCCCCGGTAGAAGGACCATTCCTCCCTCCAGCCCCAGTCCCTGTTCTGTTCCCAGAAGGCAGCAGCACAAAGAGTGTCCTCCTAGGCATTTCCCGCCAGGCCCTTGGCTGGTAGGGTGGGCCTGAGAAGGCTCTGCTCTGCCACCCTGCCTGCCCTGGGACTTTGGAGACGAGGAGGAGGAAGGTGGATGTTGTGTTGTTTGGGGTCCCCCAAGAGTCAGTGAAGAGAACACTGGGTTTGGCCAAGCCCTGACTGCTGTGTTATGGCTCTGGCTGTGGCGCTCCAGCTCAGCCCTAGAGAATCAGCTCATCAGCAAGGCCCAGTTAGGAAACCTGGGGTGGAGAGGCCAGGATAAAAGTGGAGGGGGCCCTGCCTGCAGGGATCTTCCACTATAACAGGGGAGACAACATGCCCCACCTGGCTAAGTCTATGTAGAAGCAATACAGAAGGAATCTCAGACTGATTTGGAGGGAGGGCGTCAGGGTGGGGCCCCTTGGAAGGGAACCTAGATCTCCAGGGAGCAGACATGAGGAAGGAGGGCATTCCGGGCCTGCGGTGCACCTGGGGCAAAGGCCTAGATGTGGTCAATGAGAGTACCTTCATGAGGAAGTGCACCTCCCTCCATGGCTGAGGTGGGGGACTACAGGTGTGAAATACTGCATACACACTCAGATGAGGCCCATCTGTTGCATAGGTTTGAGGAACCGTTTTTTCCCCTTTATTCAAGGGATGGATCACTGGTTGGGGGAGAGAGGAAGGATAGACTCAGAAATTAGTGTGATATAAAGGTGAAGGCATCATTAAAAAGGAGATACAATTAAAGAAAACCCCAAAGTCTGGGTGGGGCTGGCACTGCCAAGGGAACTCTGTCCCACCCACCTGCTGCTTCTTCACAGGCTGAACCGGCCACTGACCTTGTCGGAGAAGATTGTGTATGGCCACCTGGATGACCCCTCCAAACAGGAAATTGAGCGGGGCAAGTCGTACCTGCGGCTGCGGCCAGACCGCGTGGCCATGCAGGATGCCACAGCGCAGATGGCCATGCTGCAGTTCATCAGCAGCGGGCTACCCAGGGTGGCCGTGCCATCCACCATCCACTGTGACCACCTGATTGAAGCTCAGGTTGGCGGTGAGAAGGACCTCCGGCGGGCCAAGGTGCGTTGGTGGTGGCATTGGGGTGGGGCTGGGGCTGGGCGGCCTCTGTGGCCCAGTAGGGCAGACATCTGGCCTGCATGTGGCCTGCCTCCATTCCCCAACCCTTGAACAGTCTAGTGCACACAGAGGAGCTTCAGAAAGCATTCTGGCCTGGCTCTCAGAGCTTGACCTGGCTTCCAGGGCCCCTTCAGTTTGTGGACCCTGGGCAGCTAGGTGGCATAGTGGAGAAAGCACCGGCCCTGGAGTCAGGAGGACCTGCGTTCAGATCTAGCCACAGATACTTGACACTTACCAGCTCTGTGACCCTGGGCAAGTCACTTAACTCTCATTGCCCTGCAAAAAAAGGAAGAAAGAAAGAAATAGCAACTGAGGAGGAAACCGAGGCTCCTACAGGGAGAATAACGTGTCCATTGGCCTCTAGCCAAATCTTGTCCACTGTGCCTGGCACCGTGTGCTCTGAAGGTGGACCTGCCCTGTGCCTGAGCTATGCATTAAGTTGGGTTCTTGGTCACTGCCCTTCTGGCCTGAGCCGGGAGACGTGGCCCCTCTGGTCATTCTATCTCTGTGGCTCAGCTTGTGGTCCCACCAGGATCCTCTGAAGGGATCGGCCGGCCCAAAGAGTCAGGGGAGATTTGTGCACTGGAACATCTGTCTCTTCAAAGCTATCGTTAGGCATCTTCCCCTGGGGAGCCTCAGGCCTGGGCACAGGGGGCAGAGCGCATTGCTAATGACTTTGCTTTCTCATTTGTGTTCACAGGACATTAACCAGGAGGTCTATAACTTCCTAGCAACAGCGGGCGCCAAGTATGGGGTGGGCTTCTGGAAGCCAGGCTCAGGAATCATCCACCAGGTGAAAAGAGGCGTGCCAGGGCTGCACGCAGGGTGCCTGTCCAAAGGGGGATGGTGGAGGGCAGGGCACCCCTCATGTGGGGAAGCCCCACTTCTTCGGGGGGGCTGGGGCCACCTGCCTGGAGCTCAGGCCTCCCAGCCGGGCCAGAGGAGACAAGGCCTGTGTCTGAGCTGCTTCTGGGTGGTGCAGGTCAGATTGCAAGCCAGCGATGGCCATCTTGCCCTGCTGCCTTCTGACGCAGGGCCACCAGTTTCCCCATCTGTGAAACAGGGTTGATACCACTGGTAGTGCCTTCCCTCCAGGGTGGGTCTGCAGCTCCATGAGGTGTGGGGGTGTTTGTAAACTGCCCCACACAGCTGCGCTTGTCCAGATGAAATAAACCAAAGGCCCAGTGAGGGCGTGGGATGGGGGGCAGCTGCCTTATTTCCCAGACTCCTCCCCTCCTCCCAGAGATGCTCAGCCCCTGGTCCTTAACACCTTTTCCAGATCATCCTCGAGAACTACTCATACCCAGGGGTGCTGCTGATTGGTACAGATTCCCACACCCCGAACGGGGGCGGCCTGGGGGGCATCTGCATCGGGGTTGGCGGAGCTGATGCTGTGGACGTGATGGCGGGCATCCCCTGGGAGCTGAAGTGCCCCAAGGTGAGGTGGCGAGGTGGGTGCCCAGGGAGGCAGGATCGGGCTGGCAGCTTTCCTCCCCCACACGGCCCCCCGCCCTCATACCTTTCCTTCTTGGCTCCCGGTCAGGTGATTGGTGTGAAGCTGACAGGCGCGCTATCCGGCTGGTCCTCTCCCAAGGATGTGATCCTGAAGGTGGCTGGTGTCCTCACTGTGAAAGGTGGGACTGGAGCCATTGTTGAGTACCACGGGCCCGGCGTGGACTCCATCTCCTGCACTGGTGAGGGACGGCTGGCAGGACTGGGGCGGGGGAGCAGGGGAAGGGCAGAGCAGGCACGGCCCTTCTCTGGCTGGATGGCGTTGAGGGCCAGGCCCTTGGGAAGACTTTTGTGATCTCCACATCCTCCAGCCCTGGCCAGCGAATTTCCCCTGACTGTCACCCACTCTGCCTCTGCCGACGGCAGCGGCCTGTGGAAACCTCGGCACTGCGCCTTCTCAGAAAGATGATGGGGGGCCGCTAGGTGGTGCAGTGGATAAAGCACCGGCCCTGGATTCAGGAGGTCCTGAGTTCAAATCCAGCCTCAGGCACTTGACACTTACTAGCTGTGTGACCCTGGGCAAGTCACTTAACCCTCATTGCCCTGCCAAAAAAAAAAAAAAGGAAAGATAATGGAGAGAATGCGTTTATTCCTTCAACTTCAGACTTGACATCTGTCCACCAGCCCCTTGGGAGCTTGGGCCTGAGCCTCCAGGCTGCCTCTCTCCAGCTTGGCCTGGCGCTTCCTCCCTGGGGCGGAACTGGGGATCAGGCACAGTGGTGGAGGGGGAAAGGGCAAGAGGCAGCTCTGCAGCTGCTGGTAAAGCCCCTGGGGGCCTACCCACCCAGCCATAGTCACAGCCCAGATATTCAGATGACACCACTCTGTGCTCACCTGCACTGGGCATCTTGCTCCCTACAGGCATGGCGACAATCTGTAATATGGGTGCAGAAATAGGTGCCACCACCTCTGTGTTCCCGTACAACCACAGGATGAAGAAATACTTGAGCAAGACTGGTCGTAGCGGTAAGAGGAGGAGCGGGGAGGAGAAGCTTCTCATTCCTCCCATGTAGGAGACACTGAACCCCTCAATTCCTCTAGGGTGGCGCCCCCGGTTAAGGCCTCTGTCCTACTGAAGCAGTAAAGGCCAGGAGGCCTTTGTCCTGTGGCAAGGCTGCAGGAAAGAGAAACAAAGAATGTTAAAGCCAGGAGGGCCCTTAGAACAGTGAGTGTCAGATCTAGGAGGGCCCTTAGAATGGGGAGGGCCTTAGAATAATGGAATGTCAGGGGGCAGCTAGGTGGTGCAGTGGATAGAGCACCAGCCCTGGATTCAGGAGGACCTGAGTTCAAATCTAGCTTCAGACACTTGACACTTACTAGCTGTGTGACCCTGGGCAATTCACTTAACCCTCATTGCCCTGCAAGAAGAAAAAAGAAAAAAAGAATAATGGAATGTCAGAGCTGGGAGGGAGCTTAGAACAAGGAATGTCAGGGCTGGGAGGACCCTCAGAAAAAGGGATGTCAGGGCTGGGAGGGGCTCAGAACAGGACATCTGGGCTGGGGAAGTGCTGGAGGACATAACATTCCCCAAATATACCTGCATTCATGGCAGAGAGATGGGGGTTTGGGAGTTAGGGCAGAATATTGTACCCTTTGTCAAATGCAGCTGCCATTTTTGTGCGATCATTTTTCACTTTGTCCAAAGTGAGAGTTCCGTCTGGAAGGTGGAGTGGGGACATAGGAATGACTGGGACTGTCAGGCCGCCCTTGCATGCCTGGCCCTCCTCCGGGGAGCTGCCTGGGATCTGATGATTGGAAAGGCCTTCCACTCTCCCCTTTGGGTCTCCATGATATACTGAGCACCGATTCATTCCTGATCTGTCTCCTGCTGCCCTCGCCTTGTCTCCTTGTTAGACTGGAAGCTCCCTGAGAGCCAGGGCCATTCCTTTTCCCCAGGCCCGTGCACATCCTGAGCACACAGTGGGGATTTCACGAATGTTTGTTGAATGGATCTGGATGGAATTGTTAACCTTGCTCCTTTGGCTGTTTTCAGACATTGCTAAATTGGCTGATGAATTCAAGGACCACTTGGTGCCTGACCCCGGTTGCCACTATGACCAAGTGATTGAAATTAACCTCAACGAGGTAAAGAATGACCCTGAGCCCAGGGCCCTGGGGGCAGGAAGGGGGGGTGGGCCATGGAGTTGGTCTGGGTGGCTCCTCCGGCATCCCAGAGTGGTGGCACATTGGGTCCCCAAGTATGCTGCAGCCCAGGGGCAGCCCAGTGTCTTTCTGGGCCTGGGGAAAGTGTGCAGTGCTGGTGCATTAGGGCCTGGAGTTTGGGGCTCGGGGGTTGGGGGGCTTAAAGCATACTTCTCCAGCCAAACGGTGGTTTTGGTGGCTTGGCTCCGATTTCTGAGTTTACTTGCTCAAAGGCAGTGTGGGTCAGCAGCCCCAGGATGAGACGCTTGGGGGTGGGCTCATGGGTTGGAGGCCAATCCCTCTCTCCTCTTGCTGGCTGTCTTGGTGCCCGTGTCCCCTCACCTCTCCAGCTTGGACTTTCTGAGCTTGGGGAAGTATGTCCCCCATCTCAAACAGGAACGTGTGACTGACCCTGTCAGCGTGAATTTCAAGAAGCTTTGGGGATTTTTCCTGCATAACAATTGTCCTGGAAGACAGCTCAGCCCCCTCCTTCCCCTTCCCCTCCCCCAGCTCTCACATTGAAACTGGTGTCCTCTGTCCCCCAGCTCAAACCCCACATCAATGGGCCCTTCACCCCAGACCTGGCCCACCCCGTGGCTGATGTGGGAGCTGTGGCAGAAAAGGAAGGCTGGCCACTGGACATCCGAGTGGGTGAGCACCCCTGAGGCGTGAGGACCGGGAGGTGGTGGCCTGGTTGCCCCGCCTCAGAGCTGAAGGGGCGCAGAGCCCTGCTGGCTCTCCTAGTGCCCCTGGGGGCCCTGTTGGGGGGCAGCCTGGCCCAGGCAGGGGCCTCAAGCTGCAGGGCTTGAACAGACCCCGAGGGTATCGTCTCCGCTGTGGTACTGAGCCTGGCAGAGATGCTGGCCAGGAGGAAGGAGGGTCGTGTCCCCCACGGCCTGAGGTCTCAGCCTTGGCCATGGACTGCCATCTTGCCCACATTGACAGAGACTCCACAGTAACCAACAGAAGGCCCCCATGACAGGAGGTTCTCCTGGGTGTGGCTTCTCTGAGAGACCATTACCAGGCCCCAGAAGGGGTCCCTCTGCTCCTGGCTCCCCCCTGCCCCGCCCTGGCTCCTTCCGAGGTCTGGGTTTGGGGGGTTCAGCGGTGGCCTTGGCTGGCCTGCATGCCTGGCTCCGGAACACTCAGGCCGAGGACACGGGCTTGGCCTCACGCTTTGGGCTGGGGAACGTGCTCCCGGTTCTCCACATGGCCCCCCACCTCACCCCCCATGGAGCTTTCCTGATTCTCCTCCCCCCGCCTCTCCCAGGGCTGATCGGCAGCTGCACCAACTCCAGCTACGAGGACATGGGGCGCTCGGCGGCCGTGGCCCAGCAGGCCCTGGCCCATGGACTGAAATGCAAGTCTCAGTTTACCATCACCCCTGGCTCCGAGCAGATCCGGGCCACCATTGAGCGAGATGGCTACGTGAGTGCCTCTTCCCCTTCTTGGCCTGTCCAGGCTCTGGGAGCCCCTGGGGCCACAGGGTGAGGGGCTGGCCCTTCCCTTACCTCTGGCACCTGCCCGGTCCCATCTGTCTGCATGCCTGAGCCCAGGTTGGAGCCCCATGAGGCCAGCCCCGGGTCACAGTCCTCCGCCTTCTCACAGGCAAAGATCCTTCGTGACGTGGGAGGCATCGTCTTGGCCAATGCCTGTGGCCCTTGCATCGGCCAGTGGGACAGGTAAGGAGCTCCTGACCCACTGTGGGCCAGAGGCTGCAGCCCAGGGTGCAGGCACCAGCCAGGGCTGCCCTCCCGGAGGACAGAAAGTGGGGGGCGGTGTCAGGCCCAGATAAGGGCAGAGCTCAGGGCTCTGCTCCTTTCTGCCCCTGCAGGAAAGACATCAAGAAGGGCGAGAAGAACACCATAGTGACCTCCTACAACAGGAACTTCACAGGCCGCAATGATGCCAACCCGGAGACCCACGCCTTTGTCACCTCCCCGGAGGTGAGCTCCCTGGAGGGAGGGAGCACCTTTAAGGCCTAGATAAATGCACGTCATCGTTGGTACTGCTGGGACACAGCCCTTAGTGTCTCTGAGGAGCTCGGGCCCAGCACGGCTACAGCCTCTCGTGTCATCTTCTCAGCATCCCCCGGAGGGAGCCAGGCAGGCACCCTTGGCCCTCTCCATGTTGGGTGGGGATGGCAGACAGGGTGCTGCTCCGGGTCCCCGGCACATAGCAGGTGCTTCCTCCAAGGAACCCCCGGGCCAGGCTGAGACCTGGGGGCCCCCAGGGTATGGCACACCTGTGTGCTCACAGGCAGCTCTGACCTCCTGGTGACCCTGGGGCTTCCTGCCTGACCAGCAGGACCAGGCCTGGCTTTCTGAGGGTCCCCACCCCTGCCTGGGCCATGACTCCTTTGAGGGCAGACTTGAGGTTCTGTGTTCGAGAGATGGGGGAAGGCCCATCACCAGCTTGTGTTCACTGCAGATCGTCACAGCCTTGGCCATTGCTGGCACTCTCAAGTTCAACCCGGAGACAGACTTCCTGACCGGCAAAGATGGCAAGAAGTTCAAGCTGGAGCCCCCTGACGCGGATGAGCTTCCCAAAGCGGTAACTTGCCCTTGCCTGCACCCTGCGCCTGCTGGGCCGGCCCGGAGCTCCGCGGCCAGAGCCCCCCATCCTGGCCGTCCACCACACTCGGCCTCACACAGGGCCGGCGGGGGCCGCTCGGCCGCAGCTGACTTTGCCTCTCGGCCTTCCCCCTGGGCAGGAATTTGACCCTGGGCAGGACACCTACCAGCACCCCCCAAAAGACGGCAGTGCCCAGCGCGTGGATGTGAGCCCCACCAGCCAGCGCCTGCAGCTCTTGGAGCCCTTTGACAAGTGGGACGGCAGAGACCTGGAAGACCTTCAGATCCTCATCAAGGTGGGCACAGGGAGGCAGTGGACGCTGCCATCTGGAGGGTAGGGCAGGACTGAGGGTCACCGTCCTGCCTGTGGTCAGCCTGTTGTCCTGGCGTCAGCCTCTGCATCTTCCTGGCCTTACCCAGGCTCCCTCCAGACAGAACAGTCCCTTCCCCATCTGGCCCAGAGCAGGCAGGTCTAACAGGCTTGGCATGTGCTTGATGAGACCCGGGCATGGCCGGGCTCTTGGCTGGGGGAGGGGAGGAGGTGAGGGCCGGTTCTCAGGCCTGCTGTGTCCGTCTTGGGTGTTCTTCTCCCCCTTACTCCCTCAGGGCCCCAGCTCAGACTCAGCCCTCATGAGACCAGGCCTGCGAGCCAGCTGCATCCACATTCATTTGGGGCGGAGGTCAGCCATTTTTGTCGCCCCCCCCCCCCAATCATGAGGTGATGCCCAGACTGCCCTCCCCCTCCCTAGAGGACAGGACGTCTGCCCGTGTCCTAGCCACCTCAGACTCTTTGTGCCCCGCTGCCCCTTTTCTGTGACCTTGGCATGGCTGGTCACCAGGCTCTTGCTTTCCTTGGGTCTTCATTGCTCATCCCTGAGTGCCTCGTGATGCCCACCTACTATGTGCCGTACCCTTGTGCCCTCGGGCCCTCCCTCACCACGTACCTGGCTGGCTCCTGGCATCTACTAGTTGCTTACTGTTTGCCGGCCCTGCCTGCAGGGAGCTTGCCCTCCTCCCCCAGTTATCTTGTGGTTCGATCTGGTCACTTCATTGGCCTGACCAGGACAGTCCTCTGGACTCCGTGCCCTCCACTGCCCCCAGCATGCCCCGTGCTTTCTCCTCCCTGGTCTCATACACGCTGATCCTCCACTGGAAATGGTCCATCTCCTCTGCTGAATCCCCACCTCCTCCAGGAAGCCCTCTCCCCCAATTAAGGTGGTAATTCATAACTTCCCTGCCCAGGCCTCTTGTCCCGTGTGTTTCCTGTTTTAGTCGCTGTGTCTGTATCATGAGTGCTGTGAGGTCAGGGGTCATGTCCGGTCCTTGTCTCCCACCCGAGGCTGGCAGTCACGGGCATGTGGCTGGCAATTGGCCTTGACCTCCTCGAGTAACCCTGTTAGAGACCCACCCTCCAGGAATTGGTCTGGAACACTGGGTAACCCTCCCGCGTGTAGTGGAGACCCCTCTGCCTTCCCCCCCATCCTGCCTTGTTCCGGGCCACAGGAAGCCTCCACACCTCCCATGTATGTGGGTGTCTGACCTCTGCTCTCTCTGCCCCACCCAGGTCAAGGGGAAGTGCACCACTGACCACATCTCTGCCGCTGGCCCCTGGCTCAAGTTCCGGGGCCACCTGGACAACATTTCCAACAACTTACTGATCGGTGCCATCAACATAGAAAACGGGAAAGCCAATTCAGTGAGAAACGCCGTGACCCAGGAGTTTGGGCCCGTCCCAGACACTGCCCGCTACTACAAGGTAGGCTCGGGGGATGGCACATGAGTGGGCCCTCAGCTCCTCAGAGTAGGGTGGGACGGGGAGGAGGGAGGGTAGCCTAGAAGGGGGAGAGGAGGAAAAGGGAGGGGATTCACAAGGAAGGGAGTGTCCATGTAGGGTTAAGAGGATGAGAGCCACCCCATGGGCTGTGATGAGCAGGTAGGGGCAGGGGTGGGATGGAAGGAGTGCCAGGCACAGGGGGTTGGAAGCAGGTCCCTTGGCAGGGGCTGTGAGGAGGAAGGAGGGACCCGAGCAGCCTGGAGAGGACTCTTGGGTCTGGGGCCCAGCGTCTGTGGGTCCTGGCCAGTGGGAGGCAGGAGCCCGAGGAAGAGGAGCACTGGGTTTGAAGGCTGTTCCTGCCTGTGTGACTATGGACAAGTCATTTCCCCTCAGTTTTCTCCTGTCATATGAAGGGTTGTCCTAGATGGAAGTCTGAGGCCCCAGAAGGTAGCGCTAAGATCTTGTGACCCCGAGAACCGACAGGGATAGGCCCCGTCAGCCCCTGACGCCTGCCCCGCTCCTCTTCCATCTGGGCCTCCCTCCAGGGCTGGGGGCGGGGCTCTGGAGGTCTCCTCTTGGTGGCTTGGTGACTTTCCAAGGTCACGCAGGTTATGAGTATGTGGCAGAGCCCGGGTGCGAGCCCGAGAACTGGGACCCTGTAGCCCTCAGTCAAACGTGGAAGCCTGGCAGCTCTGTGGTACTGGTGGTGCTTCTCTGCTGGGCTGGACCCAAGCGACCCGCCCTCCTCACACCAGGGGCCCTGTGGGCAGAATCGGGCCTCTGGGCTTGGAGCCTGGGTCCCCAGGGCCCCTTAGCATCTCTTCGGCTCTCGGCCCCTAACAACCCACACCCTCTCCCCTCAAACAGAAACACGGCATCAAGTGGGTGGTGATTGGAGATGAAAACTACGGGGAAGGGTCCAGCCGGGAGCATGCAGCCCTGGAGCCCCGGCACCTGGGGGGCCGAGCCATCATCACCAAGAGCTTCGCCAGGATCCACGGTAGGCTGGGAGGCCTGGTGGGTGTCACTCCCCCCACGATGCAGATGAGTCGGCCCCTGAGGCCTCTGGGAATGAGGGGTGGCCACTTTCACCATTCCCCCTGCCAAGGTCCCGGTTCCTGGACCAGGGTCAGCTTCATGGGAGAAGACTCAGCAGGTCTTCTCTCTGCTCTAAGCTGGGGTACCCCCACTTCCTAGGGCCGCTGCATGGCCTGTGCCCCCACCTTCCTCAGTGTCCCTGGGGGCCATGGATGTCTCTGAGTGCTCCAGTCCCTCACTTCTTCCTCGGGCAGGGGCTGGGGGCAGCCAGAATCCTCAGGGGCCTTTGAGGCCTTGTGTGCCCTGGGCTGCACCACTGAGGGGCTCTTCCTTCTCTGACCGCCAGAAACCAACTTGAAGAAACAAGGTCTGCTGCCTCTGACGTTTGCTGATCCCGCTGACTACAACAAGATCCACCCTGTGGACAAGCTGACCATCCAGGGGCTCAAAGACTTTGCTCCTGGCAAGGTAACCAACTAATGGGGCTGAGGGCCGTGAGCCCCCTGCCCAACCTGTAGGGAAGATGCGTCAGTGGGACCAGAGGGGCTGCGAGGGTCCCTGACTGCCTAAGGCCAGCTTGGTAGCAGAGCTGGGGTGCGAACCCCCAGGCCCCCTGATTCCTAGTCCAGCACTCCTGCCCAGAGGTCTGGGGCATGTGGTACTGGGAATATCCCCCACAGCCCATTCGTCTCACCTGGGCAAGGAATGGAGGATGGGCCAGGCCTAACAATGGCCAGCTGAGGCCTGCGGGGGGCACTACAGCACTGCCCCTGACAGCCTGGGGGGAGCAATGAACCCCTTTACAGTGGAGGTGCAGAATCCCACAGCTGGTGGGTGTCCAAGCTGGGCCTCCCACATCCTGTGGTCCTGGCCCTGCCCATTCTGGGCCCCCAGGCCAGCCTGCCTGACCTGGGGCTGAGGTCTCAGTCCTGTCCCCACACCCCATGTTTCCCCCGGCCAGGGAAGTGAAACCTTCTGTCTCCTCACTTTGTTCCCTGCAGCCCCTGAAGTGCATCATCAAACACCCCAATGGGAACCAGGAAACCATCCTCCTGAACCACACCTTCAATGAGACGCAGATCGAGTGGTTCCGGGCAGGCAGCGCCCTGAACCGGATGAAGGAGCTGCAGCAGTGAGGCCCTGGCCCTTCCCCCCTGCCCTGCCCCTGCCCCTGCCTCCCCTTGCCCTCGGACTTCACTTGGGCATCCCTTGTGGATGCGCACTTCCATCTCCCCGTGGGGCCCCCTCCCCAGGGTGCCCTGCTCCCAACACTCCCCGGGGCTGGGCCGGAGCATCCCCTCCAGCCCCCCCGGGCGCTGTGGGCTGCCCTGCCTGGCTCTTTTTACTTTGGGTCATCATCAGACTCCATCTAAAGAGGTTTGATCATTTCACCGGTGGCTGGAGGATTTTAAAAGAAAGAAAATCTTTTTTTGTTCTTGCCACAGAAAGTAACAAGATTCCCATTCAGTGACTGTTTCTTTGTCTCCGATGCCTTTGTGCCCCCCTAGCGACTCCAGGCCTGGGCAGGCAGAGGGTGGAGCAGGGCCAGCGGGCTGTCAGAGCCAAGAACCTGGCCCTGCCCTCCCTTTAGGTGAAAGCAAAAGCACATGCAGGCTCACGCACACACAGCTAATTCTCACTGGGACCCTTTGGGGAGGACGTTAGAGCTGGAAGGACGTCAAACCTCCTCTTGTCACAAATGAGGAAACTGAGGCCCACAGACAGGAAGTACCCTCAGCCTAGGTTGTTTGATGCTCTTAACCTGCCTGGCATCCCAAACAGCATGGGCTGCACCGGCACCAAGGGTGGCACAGTGAGGACCCTTGGCACCCAGACTCACCCTTCACAGTACTGAGTCTCTTCCCTTACAAAGTCACCCCAGCCTCCCCCCACACCTTAGGAAAGCTGGGTGGGGCCTCCAGTAGTGAGAAGGCCTCTCGTTCTGCTAGGCCCCAGCCCTTAGAGCCACCCACCCAACCCCTGGACGCTGGCAGGTAAATGCTGAGCCTCACCATGTGTCAGTGAGTTTAAGAAGCACCTACTCTATGTCAGGCATATGGGATAGGAGAGAGAGGAAGGCCTCGGGACAGGCCAGACTGGGGAGTGAAAGCCAGGACTGGTGCCAGTGGGGCCTTTCAAAGCTAGGCAAGAGTCTGTTCCCTGAAGGTAATAAGGAGCCATTCGAGGAGTGTGAGAGGAGACCTGGCAGCTCTGTGGAGAATGAACATGCAGATAAGAGGTGGGGAATAGAGAAGGGGTGGGTGCTGGAGATGGGGAGACAAATGGGGTGAGAGAGTGAGAAGCAGAGGACTTTGGCAGAAAGGGAAGTTCAGAACAGGCTGGTGTCGGGAAAGGATATCCATTTTGCAGTGGCCGCTGGACAGTTAGGAATATGGCATTAGAGCTCAGGCAAGAGTCAGGGTCCAAAGCTTGCCCCTTCCCCTGGCCAGCCAGTGAGCCTCCTTTGATTGGTGAAGATGCGAGAGTCGGAGACCCAGCAGCTGAGCTCCAAGCACCTCCTGGCTGCCTCACCTAGCCACCCCAGGGCCTGCTGGGAGGCCGAGTTGCTTAGTCCAAAGGCAAACCTGTGCCTGGATGGGTTCACGTGGCTTTGCTCTGTCCCGTGCCCACACCTTCAAGCATGACTGGGCAAGGGGGTGAATGGGTCCAACCCAAAGTCCAAGCCCGACTGCCAGCAGGCCTGCACTCCTACCTCGTACATTCACATTCAGGGTGAGGGTGGAATGGAGGCTCAGCAGGGCCACCGAGGGCCACTTGCGCACCCTTTAACTGGGAGAGAGCCTCAGCATCCAAGGACAACAAAGACACAGGCCTGCTTTTTTACAGCCATTTTATTCAGGGTGCACTGGCTGCCCTGCCCCTGGAGCCCAGAGGCAGCTGATGGTTGGTTCTCACCCAGCAGGCTCTAAGGACAGGGAGCTTCCCAGGGAAAATTCAGGGTGCAGCCAGACACCAAAGCCACCCTTTCCTTGGAGGGGGTGGGCGGGCATGACTGATAGGCTGAAGTCACTGCTGCCACGATTTTGTAATTAGAGCCCTGCTCTGACTTGGTGACGAACCAGTTGGAACCCCTCAGCCCCACCCAGGCCTCCAGCTGCCGGGGCCCAGCTAGGCAGATAGCCCAGAGGAAGGTGACAGCCGTTCGGATGGGTCACTCAGCTTCTCTGCTGCTAACGGGGCCCTATTGACAAGACCAGGGGATTCTGAGCTGGGAGGGAGGGGCAGGTGTCTCATCAATCCAATCCAACTCAGGAGAGGAGCTGAGGCCCAGAGACAGGAAGAGCCGTGCCCAAGGACCGGGCCACCATTCTTTTCCATAGAGTCCAGAAGGGAGCAGATCCACCCAGGGGCAAAGTCACCAACGGTCCTGTGGCTCTCCCCTGCTCCTGGCCCTTGGGCACATGGTTCAGGATGAAAGGTGCCCCAACGAGCACAGGGCTGGGGGTGGGGAGTGGTCTTGCTCCCCACTTGTCATTCCTTGGTTCTGACGAGAGGAGGCTGAGGCCAGCGGCCTGGCCTCTCTAGCACTCCTGCACTTGTGCCTCTCGGGCCTAGGCTGCCAGCCCAGGGAGCATCCTCTGATGGTCACTAACTGCTAGTCCACCAAGAGAGAAGCCCCAAGCCTGGTTCACTGATGGATCCCTACAAGGGGGAGAAAACAGGCACCTTCAGCATCTGCTCCAACTAGGTTCCAAGGAAGGGGCCCTCGTGTCTAAGCCCTCCCTCCACCTGGCATGGGGGGAACCCAACTCGGGTATGAAAGAGGCAGGACGGACACGAGTCCTCGCTGACCCTATGGGACTCTGGTGGCCTGTGGGTCTCACCAGGCAGGCAGGCAGGCAGGGAGGCACTCTGGGAGCTTCTAATTAGCTCCCACTCCAGGCCCTCTCTGTTCCTCCTGTCTCCCAAGTACCAACTTCTACCCTCTGTAGATGTTGTCCCCAACCTGGGCATGGCCGTCTGGCCTCCACACAGAGCCAGGGATCTATTCAGGGCCAAAGATGCCCACTGTCTCCTGCACTACCCGCCCCCAGGAGCACATGACCAGAATCTCATTGCACATGTGAACGAGCTTTCTTCTCCATGTTGGAGACGACGAGAGCCAACGTCACCCTTGGCCAGACCTAATCACCCAGCTGGCCATCTTCTCCCGCGAGGGAGGGGTCTCCAGGCCTTCTCTGTCTACCCCTGCCCCCCTAGCATTTCCCAAGGGCCTTCTCTCCCTACCCCAGCAGCTCATGATCTGCTCCCTGGGCCCCTCCCCATTTAACACCTGACAACCCACTTTCTTACCACGAGGGTGTAAGGGGCTTCTTTTTTGGGAGCCTCTTCACTGGGTGTGGAAGCCTCAGCAGAGCTGGGCCCTGTCGGGGATGTGTCGACAAAGCTCTCATCTACCACCCGGAAGCGGATCTCCTCCCCGGTGTCCATGTATAGGTCGTGGGCTCCTTCTTCCGTCTCATATTCCCAAACCCACACCTGCTCAGCCTCATCACTGATGAGGTTCAAGGGTTAAGGTGCTCAGCCAGCAGGAAGCCGACCTCGTACAGATTCTCTGAGAACTGTCCTCAAGCTTTCGAGACCCATCTTACCAAGGCTTGTGTGTAAAGCCAGCCCCCAGGCCTAGGATTGGGGCTTGTAGCCTTTCAGGGAGCCGGGCCAAACAGGCCTGGTTGGGTGCCGGATGAGGAGTTTGTCCCCTCAAATGTAAAATTGAGACCTTGGGAATCTGAATATCTGAGCTGAAGGAAACCTTAGAGGTCACGACCCCTCATTTACAGGTCAGGAAACTGACCCATGGAGGTTCCTGAGCTGCTCAAGGTCAGCAGGGTCAGCGAGTGACAGAACAGGGTGTCTTCACCCAGATTTCTATGCCTGGCATACAGGCTGGTGCTTAATAAATGCTTCTAGAAGGAGCTGGGTTTCCTGCTTCCCCTCTCCCCCAGGAGACAGGGAGCTTTCCTCCATCCCCCCAGCTTGTGGGAGGCACGGGTAACACCATCAGGGGAGGGGTCCCAGCTCCTGGGGCCTCCAACCCACTTATACTCTTAAAAATTACCGGGGCAGCTAGGTGACACAGTGGATAAGAGCACCGGCCCTGGAGTCAGGAGTACCTGAGTTCAAATCCGGCCTCAGACACAACACTTACTAGCTGTGTGACCACTAAAAAAAAAAAAAATTACCGGAGCACTTTCCCAAAGAGCAATTGCTAATGGGGTTCCAGCTGTGCCTTCATGGACCAAACTGAGCACTGGAGCCCCCGCCCCAAAGTCTATCCCACCAGCCCAGATTCCCTTTGCATGTGGCCCCCCATGCCAACACAAGGGCCCAGCTCAGTCCCTGTGACCATGCTGCCCCCTGGTGGCAGTAACTGGCACCAGAGAGGCTCCCACAGACAGCAGGAAGGATACAACTTGGCGGGCTGCTGCAGGGACTCCGGCGGGATGAGGATGTCATCAAAGAACCCTAGAGAGACTGAAAGGAGATGAGGGAGCTGGGGAGGCCTCTGAGTGCCCAGCAGAGACCCAGACTCCAAGGGTGGGGGGCATCACCCTCACAAGGAGTCTCACCGGGCCTGCAGAAAGCTGCTCTTGCGCTGGCCTGGCCTGGGGGCCCAGTCTGGCATCTCAGCACACCAGCCTGGAGGCCTGGCCTGTTGACCCGGTCTGGCCTGATGCTCGGGATGGTCCACACCCCCTCCCATTCTCCGCCTCCCCAAACCCGCTTCAGGATGGGGGCCACAGACCCAGACACTCCTCTCTCCCACTGACCTTGCCCAGCAGGGTCCAACCACCCCCAGCTCTGGCACAAAGCTCGGCTGCCCTCCCGAAGTCTGTCTCTAGGTCCCACCAACCAGACTCATCCATCTGACTCAGGCTCAGTCCATGGTACAGTGATGGCCATAACCACTGGCCTAGCCCACCCATAGCCTGCTCACCTGAACTCTTCTCCAAGACAACTACTCACCATGAACCCCTTCTGGGCTGCAACCTTTGATCACGCCAATCAGAATCTCGTCCAAGAAGGGGTGGAACACCACATAGCGGAAATGGACTGCAAAGAAACAAAGTCAGCCTTGCCCCAGGCTCTGAAGGATTCTGGATGGTATTCCTTCCATCTGTCCCTCCCACCTGTCCTGGGGGCAGCTGGGTGGTGCAGTGGATAGAGCACTGGCCCTGAAGTCGGAAGGACCAGAGTTCAAATCTCACTTCAGACACTTACTAGCTGTGTGGCCCTGGACAAGTCACTTAACCCCAATCCCCTTAAACATCAGAGCCATCTCTAGTCATCCTGATAATATACCTTGCCCCTGGACCCAGATGGCTCTGGAAGAGAATGAGGCTGGTGCCTCTGCACTTAAATCCAACTCACTGCAAGTCATGACGTCTGTCACGGTCCTCTTAAAGAACAAAGGACAAACAACAACTACCACCGTCTGTCTGTCCATCTGTCCTGCCCTCCTTCTGACTGTCCATCTGTTGCTCCCTCCCTTCCTCCCCCCTCCGTTTGTCCACCCAACTGTCGATCTGTCCCTGGGGCAGATCACAAAGGACAAACCACTGCCCCACACCGAAGGGTTTTCCACAGCGGGACCATCGGCTGAGGCTTCCGGCTCCCAGCCCAAGTGCCACAGGAAGAGAATCCCTGACCACATGAGACACCGACTGTCCCCTGAATAGGAGTCACAACACCTCGGAGGGCATGTGGCTGAGAGTGACATGAGAATCCCATCCAGAAGAGTCCCAACAAATGGCCATCGGCCTCTGCCTGAGACCTCTAGGGAATGGGGAACTCACTGCCTGCCAACCCCTCCCACTTCTGAACTGAGACCTGCCCCTCAGACACCGTCTCTCAGCGGAGACATCGAATCTGTCCAGGATAGTCCACTTTCCGTAATCCCCAAATGGAGAGAGCCAAGAGCCACAGGCCCAGGGCCCGGCCCAGGGGATGACCAGCCCACCCGGCTGCAGCCGGGCCATCCTTCCTTCTGCTCCCCTCTTCAGGGTGTCTGGGGGATGGCAGTCCCTAGGCACGGGGACCAAGCCCCCTCAGCACCTGGATACTTGGAGAAGGATTAGATTTGTTCTCTTTGGTGCCAACCTAGGAGGCAGATTCAGCTCAAAGAAAGAAGACCCCACTCAACAGAGATAATTGCCTCAGTGGATAGTGAGCTCCCCATCACTCAAGGTGTCCAAACAAGGGCTGAGAGGCCATATGTGAGATAAACAGCCATCGGGGCACAGAACTGTCATGGCCCCTTGAATCTTAGAGGAGGGCCATCTACTGTCCCAAGGGCTCTTTGCCCTGCTTGGCCAGGCCGGGGAATCTGTGACACCTTCCCAGGGTGATTTTTAAATGCACAAAGTAAGATATGAAGGACAGAGGAGGTCAATCATATGAAAATACAGGCACCCAATACTGGTCAAGGACCAATTGATCTGGACATCTCTTGCAACAACCCAAGGCCCATCTACAATATATCCAACAAACGGTCATGCAGTCTTTGTGTGAACAACTTAAGTGACAGGGAACTCACTCCCTCATGAGGCAGTCAAGTTCATTTTCAGACCAGTATAAACACAAATAAGTTCCCGGCCTCAGACACTTGACACTTACTAGCTGTGTGACCAAGTCACTTAACCCCAATTGCCTTACCAAACCAAACCCAACCAAACCCAAATAAGTTCCTCCTTTTACTGAATCAGGATTGATCTTGACTTGAAATGGAGCTACCTAGAACACCGCCCTCTCCCACCCAATTACTCTGCTCCTGGGCTCAAGGGCTGCCTAGAAAATTTTAGTGGAAGGCAGGTCACTCAGAGGAGGCCACAGCCTCCACTGGGATCCTCCATGCCAAAGTCAACTTTGACCTTCCTCGAGGGCTTGTCTCCTTTAGAATGAGGAATTTAGGTTCACTCACTCACTCACACACACACACACACACACACACACACACACACACATACTCACACACACTCATACACACACACTCACACACTCTCACACATAAACACACACACACTCCCCTTCCTTTAGACTGATTGGCCAATGTGCCTAAGGCATGGCTCTGACCTGGAGAGAGCAGTGGGGGTGAGCTGGAGGACCAGAGACCCTTGGTCACTTTACCGCAGAGAGCCAGCGTCGTCCTCCAAACACTGGCTCCCACAGCCCGGGACCCAGGGCACTGGGCCTGCATGGGAAGATCGGGATGGACAGATGTGAACCGAAGGGGGTGGGAGCAGGAGTGCCCAGTGAAGTTCGGAAAAGCCACAAACAACCAAAACTGGGGGTGGCCCCAAAGAGGAAAGGCAGAAATGTGCCTCTCTCTCCTGGCAGAGGTGGGGGGGCTGTGGCTGTGGAAACCTGCAGACACTGTCAGACAAAGTTAATGTGTTGGTGAGTTTTGCTGCACTGCCTGTTATCCCTCTTCTTCATTCTGTTATAAGCAGTGGCTCTCGAGACAGGGAAGGGAGAAAACAGATTCAGAAAAGGTGAGGTTAAAAAAAAAAACAACCTATGAATAAAAATGTTTTTCAAAAGCGGTGCTCAACACCCTCCCTTAAACACCTGGGGCAGCTCATGAGGAGGATGGCAGCCTCGGTGGCAGAGCTTCCTGGGGCCCTGTTCCCACCCCTCCCCCTGACCATGAGGAGGAGGGGGTGTGGGGGGAGACCCTCGTCATTAAGCAGGAAGCGCTTTCTGCTGCCACAATGGGAGGGCCGACGTTGCTGGGGAGAGGGCATTTACCTCCCGGGGAGCTGATGAGATGCAAGGCCTGGGAAAGAGGCTACAGAGAGGTCATTCACTCACAGGAGGGCAGGGAGAGCACGAGGCATTCAAAGCCGGCTCTGCTGATCAAACACCCTTGACCTCTGGCAGCAGCAGAGAAGGAAGGTGGACCCCAAAGCAGAGGGTTAGGGGATATCCAGGAATCCTCCACACAAGGAAGGCCCCAAAGAAACAAAAGGACTGGTTTTAAGGCTCCCAGTCCCCAGAGCCTGCTGAGGATCGTGTGAGGGGGAAGCATCTGGTCCAAGCCTTTCCTTTCACCAAGGTCACTGAAGCCCCAGAGGTGACAGGAGAGAGTGAAGAAAATCAGCAGCTCCTCGTGCCCATCTCTGCCCTCGGTGGCTGCGGGACCGAGCACATCCCTGCCCTTCTCTGGGCCTGCTTCCTCAGCTGTGGATTCATGGGGTTACACCAATCGCCTCCTGCAACTTTAGACTTGAGGCTGAAACCAGCAGGGGAGGTGCGGGGGTTGGGGGGGGAGGGTTGCCCTGTCCATCATCTGGGCTCACGCCCCCCCCCGCCCCCCCCCCAAGACCGACCAGCCAAGAAGCCCCCAGGACCAGGCCCAGGTGTGGGAGAGCAGGAGGCAGGGCCTCAGCTCCCAGGCCCAGATCCCAGCCTGGCTTTTGCAGAGGGACCTTGGCCAAGGGTGTTCTTTCCTAGGCCTTGGCCCATCTCAGTGTGGCAGGGTCATCCAGTGCCCCAGCTCAGGAAGGAGGCCACTGCTGGGGCCTGGGGGCAGGCAGAATGTCAGAGATCTGTCTGGGGAGAGTGAAGGAGGAAGAAAACGGCCACCAGCCGAGAGAGAAGACATCCTCTCCTTAAGGTTCAGAGGTCCCTGTGTTAGCTCATGCGAGGCCTAAGCCAGTGCCAATAAGGGCTGTCCCTGGCGGAAGGCATGAAGCCCTGGGAAAGAGAGGAGGGAAGCCAGTTCCCTCCTTTACTTGGAAACGTGGGGTGACGGGTGCGGGACGCTGCAGGTTATCACCAGCCAGGGTCACTGTAGGTTTTGGTGTGGCTTCCTGTCTTTCCTTACAGAAAGTGTGCATGTGTTTTGGGGTGTGTGTGCATGGGTTTCTGTGTATATCTCTGTATATGGGGTATGTCTGGATCGCACCCAGAAATTCCCATGTTGTAAAAACCAGACACAGAAAACATTCATCCTGAAAAGCAGGGGAGGGTCAGCTAGGTGGTGCAGGGGATAGAGCACCGGCCCTGTATTCAGGAGGACCTGAGTTCAAATCTGGCCTCAGACACTTAACATTTACTGGCTGTGTGACCCTGGGCAAGTCACTTAACCCCAATTTCCTCACCCAAAAAAAAAAAGAAAGAAAGAAAAGAAAAGCAAGGGAAGGGGTACAGCAGCCGCCCTCTACCCCCAGTCCCTGGCCTGGTCAGAGCAGAACCACAGCCTGGAGCCCACTGATGACCATCACCCTCCCAAGAGGGTGCCCAGCTGGGGCACACCCAGAGCAAGGGGACCAGAAGGAGGCGGATCAGCCCGGGAAGACTGAGCTGAGGGAGGTTGGGCCCAGGCTCCAGACCAGGGACAAGATATCTGGGGAGCCCCGGGCCTGGACTGAGCTGGAGAAGAGCTTAGAGACACCTGAGTCCAACCCCCTCCTTTGACAGAGGAGGGAACCAAGGCCCAGGGTGAGAAAAGGGGCCCAAGGCTACACAGTTCACTGGTGGCCAAGCCAAAGGCCATCCTCTGGACACCGCTCCAGAAACAGGCCAAGTGCCCAGGGTGGGGGCCATGGGAGGGCAGTCCCGTGACGTCCGAGATCCCTCCCAACTCTCCACTCTGAGTGTAAAGAGGGGAATGGCCATGCCCACCTTTGGTATGGGAGGCACCATCCCCTGGGAACACGTAGGCATCCTCCAGCTTGGTGATGTCATACAGACAGATGCAGAGCCCAACGTTGTACACAACCTGCAGAGAAATGCTGACTCAGCCTTGGGAAGAAAACAGGGTGGGACCCCTGCGTCCTGGGCCATGCCATCAGAAGCAGCCCCACCCACCTGTGTGGGCTGACTTTGCCAGGCCCATCACCTACAATTACAGCCCTCGTTTGGCCACCAAAAGGACAAACGAACTGCTCATAAAGCACCCTGGGCTGCTTCACGGGCAGGAGAGTTAGAGGTCAGGTCCCAGCCCCGCCTGCCCATGGGTACCCGCTGTGCCAGAGTCACACTGTGAGGCCTGGGCAGGGGCCAAGAGTGCTGAGGCCTCCCCTAGAAAAGGCCTCCTCTGTGCCTCAGCTTCTTCACCTGGAAAATAGGGGTGATGGTCTCCACAGCCTATGTCTTAAGTGGGAGAGAGAGCCCTGCTTCACCACCAATCCACAAGAATTGATAAGCACCTACTAATGTGTCAGGCCTCAAGGTCAGGCTCAGGAACACAGATAAGGGTGAAATCTCGTCCCCATTTCTGCCCTCGAAGCCCGGGTCAGGGCCTCCTTACCTCTCACCCAGCCTCTAGGCCTCTCCCATTGCGAGCCCCCCTTCACTCAACTGAGGCCAAAGAGATTCCCCTGTGCTCAGGCCTGCAGCCCCACTCTCCTTCGAGGTCTCTAGTTTCCTTACACGGCCACCTGAAGTTCCTCACACAAGGGGCACTGCCTAAGTCTGGAAGCCCCTCCTCCTGGGCCCCTCTAGGCCCCCCTGCTACAGGCTCCTCCTCTCTCAGAAGGCCCTGTTTCCACTGTGTGCCTCGAATGGCCCACCCTGAGGCAGGGGCGCCCTGGGCCAGGCACATAGTAGGTAGCTTATTCAGTGCTCGCTGACTAGGATGGTTCCTGCCCTCGAAGAGCTTCCATTCTCTGAATTCAAACAAGGGCATCCAGAAACGCCCAAACCAATACATGACAACTGGGGGGAAGGAAGCTCCCAAGAAGCAGAGGGGAGGAAGGCACCTGCTTCAGGGCAGGAGGCCTGGGTACAGGCCGAGAGGTCAGACGGCCACCCGGCCACGGCTAGGGCCCCCAAGCCTCTGGGAGCGCCCTCCCCCAGTCCGCACCTTGTTGGCCAGCTTCTTGTTGAGCTCCTCCGCTATGGAATCGTTGAGCTTCCTCTCAAACTGCCACGGCGGGATCCGCACTGTGTCCACCATCTCCACCAGGACAAACATCCTGAAGCCCCTTGGCCTGGCCCTGGAACAGAGAAGACCCAAGAGGGCAGTAAAATCCTGCTGCCCACCCCCCAGGACCTCAGCTCTCCTGCCTTTCCCAGGCATTTACCCTGGAAGGACCCAGAGATCAACTGCCTGACCCAACCCCTTTCACAGATGAGGAAACAGACCTGAGAGGAGGGAGGGGCAGGCCAAGGTCCCCTCTCCCCCAAACCCACCTCATCCACAGCCAGAGGGGTGACGGATTTGGGGGAGCAGTGGTGAGAACCCCAGGAATCCTGAAGCCAGAAAGAGACCTTGGAGGTCACCTGGACCAAGCTCCCTTTTTCTTTTTTGTGGGGCAATGGGGGTTAAGTGACTTGCCCAGGGTCACACAGCTAGTAAGTCTCAAGTGTCTGAGGCCGGATTTGAACTCAGGTCCTCCTGAATCCAGGGCCGGTGCTTTATCTACTGCGCCACCTAGCTGCCCCCCACCAACCTCCTTCTTTAACAGATAGGGAAACTGAGGCCCAGAGAAGGAAAGTGACTTGCCCAAAGCCACATGGCAGTTCAGTAACAGATCACAGAATTGGGGGGGGGGGTGTCATCTAGGTCGGGGCTTCTTAAACTTTTTCCACTCGCAACCCGTTTCACCGGAGAAATGTTTACCGTGACCAGGTATACAGGTATATAAAATAGGTATGCACAACATTTACTGCCACTGTTTTCACACCCCCCCCCATTCAGTTACATGACCCACAGTTTAAGAAGCTTTGATCTAGTCCAATCTGCTTTTACAAATGGGGAAACTGAGGCCCGGGGCTAAGTGACTTGCCCAAGACCACACGGCACACCAGTGGATCGTAGATTCCAGTCTCCTGAGCCGGAGTGGGGGAGGGCTGGCCCAGGTCACGGGACACGTGTGACGAGGGGGAGGAGGGGTCACAGCAAGGACTCTAGGGCCGGGGAGGCAGTTGAGCCCAACCCTCTCTCTTTACAAAAGGGGAAACGGAGGCATGGGGCAAGTGGGAGCCCCACGCGCGAGGGGGCCCCGGACAAGAGGGCTCCTGGGCCTCGGGCTCTCGCTACCGCACCTGCACCCGCACCCGCACCCGCACCGCTGTCAGGCGACCACAGAGGACACGCACCGGACGCCACACGCCGAGCCGGCTGCCGCCGCCGCCGCCACGCGCCGTCTCCAGGAAACAGGGTCGCTTCCGGGGATCGACCCAATCATATCAGGCTCAGCCTCTCTATCCCGCCCCCAAACTTCCGCCGAGAGAGGCAGGGCGCACGTTCAGACTCCTCCCCTTTTCTCCAGAAGCCTCTCCGCCCCCCTGCCGCTCCGCCCAGGCTCCGCTTCGTCCTCGAAGACCACGCCCCTCTCCTCGAGCCCGGCCTACTGTCCTCAAGCTCCGCCCCCTTTCCTCCGGTCTTCGCTCCGCCACACAGTCCCTCAGCATCTCTTAAGCGCCCCCTAGGTGCCAGGCCTTGTGCTAAGTGCTGGGGGAGGGCCTTCCAAGCCGTTTCCGAGGCTGAAACTGACTCAGGAGGCGTCAGTAGGGAGCTATTGTGGGCGTCTGAGAGAAGCAGGGGCGGCGCTAGACCCACGCCTAAGGAAGGCGGAGGTCCCTGTGCAGAGCCCTGTGAGGCTCTGTTCGAGCCTCCACTGTCTCCCTTTTTTTTTCTCTTTTAAAAAATAAATGTTATTGATATGTTGTTTTGCATAGACTTTTCCCCCATATTCCTCTCCCTTCCTAGAGAACCATCCCGTATTAAAAAGATTTTTTTTTTAAGAAAAAAAGAGGGAGGGGCAGCTAGATGGTGCAGTGGATAGAGCACTGGCCCTGGAGTCAGGAGTAACTGAGTTCAAATCCAGCCTCAGACACTTAACACTTACTAGCTGTGTGACCCTGAGCAAGTCACTTAACCCCAATTGCCTCACTAAAAAAAATAATAAAATAAAAAAATAAAGAAAAAAGAGGGGGTCAGCTAGGTGGTGCAGTGGATAAAGCACTGGCCCTGGATTCAGGAGGACCTGAGTTCAAATTTGACCTCAGACACTTGACACTTACTAGCTGTGTGACCCTGGGCAAGTCACTTAACCCCAATTGCCTCACCAAAAAAGAAAAATAATAATGAATTTTTTTTTAAAAGAGTGGGAAAACCCAGCAAAATTCACATTGACATATACATATGTGTATGTTTTGGGTTTTTTTTAATAACGCCCTAATGATATATTGCAATCTTCCACAGCTGAGCCCTTCCCCACCTCTTCTGGTATTTTTTCTCTTGGAAGGAGGGCAGGAGGGGACAACCATTTATTAAGAACCTACAATGTGCCAGGCACCGTCCTCTGCAGTCTCCTGAATGAGCCAGGGAACTCCCAGCCTGTCCTCCCCAAACCTGCCTTCTTCTGTCCTAAATGCCGCTGACCTGCTGTTGGGTGAGAATCACTGGTTCATAGCCCAAGCCATGTTCTTGGACTTGGCCTCTGGAGAAGGTAACATTGTGGACAGAGGGCTAGCCTTGGACTCCAGAAACTGATCTTAGGGCCGTCAAGCCGCAGACTGAAGGATCATCAAGGAGTCCCTCGGCCAACTCAGGAGCAAGGGAACAGAGTCACTCAACAAATATTAAGTCCTTCCTTGGTGGCAGACACTGTGTGAAGCACCAGGGGTACAAAGAAGGCCATGGGGGAGTCCTGGACCAAATCAGGGACCCAATTCAATCCAGGGGAAGATGCAGGAGCTCAACCAAGAAATCCTGAGGCACAAGGCCACAAGGAGGAGGAGTGAACCTGGACTGGGCCTGGGCAGGGTCTTCAGCCACCAAAGGTTCTTTCCCCACCTGGAGGGCCTCAGCTCCAGGGTAGTGCTATACATCGATGGGGAACTCCATGAGGAGGGATTCTTTTACTCTCGCACCCTTGAGGTGGGAGTCCTGTAATGTGGAAGACTAGATAGGCCCTTTCCACCAGAGGGGAGGGCAGCAAGCCTGAGTCCTCGCCCTTCTCTGGGACAGGGGCTCATTCAACTTAGTCCTGTGGGTCTTCGGGGCCAGACCAGCCTCTGGGGAAGGTGAAGGGAAGCTCAGTAGAGAGAGAAGGGCAATTATGTTGACGAGAGATCAATGAGTATTGATTATGTATGCCAAGTGTTGGGGATACTGAGAAAGGCAAGGGCCACCCCTGCCTTTGAGGAGCTCCGATTTTAAAACAATTCCTCCTTTGCATTTTGGGATCAGGCGAAATAGAGCCTGTCTTGTCCTCTGTGGGCACCACTGCCCCGCCCCCACCCGACACACACAGCTGAGGGCTTTGGACACGAGACTTCAGCCCTTGGGAGCCCCGGAAGTCTGTAGTGCTTTGGGGGCGCCTTAATCTCTCTAGATATTAGGTAAAGAATTTGGGGCCATGGGGCAGCTAGATGGCGCAGTGGTTAAAGCACTGGCCCTGGATTCAGGAGTACCTGAGTTCAAAGCCGGCCTCAGACACTTGACACTTACTAGCTGTGTGACCCTGGGCAAGTCACTTAACCCCCATTGCCCCGCAAAAAAAAAAAAAAAAAAAAAAAAGAATTTGGGGCCAGCCCAGCAGTAACAATGGAGTGGGCTTGGTGGGCGGAGGAGGGGAGGTCCGCACAAACTCAGTCTGTACTTTGCCCGATAGGATGCATTCCATGTGCCTCTCTTGGCTCGGGCCAAGAGGCTCTGCATTTGTTGCTCAGGCTAACGCCTTCCTCCATCCTGCATCTACCCTAAGCATCCTGGTGTAGAGAGTAGCCCTGGATCTGGACTCAGAGAATTCATGGGTCCAAGTCCCATCTCTTTCGGTCCTGAATCACCCTGGGTCTCACATCTGTAAATAGGGCGTTGGGTCAGACGACCTGCAGCTCTGAGCCCTGCACTGCTTCAAATGTTTGGTGTCTCCTGCTTGCACTTCCTCCTCCTGTCCTCCCTGCCCTCCCCCCACTTCCCTCACCATGGACTCCTACCTCCATGAGGGAATCTAGCCCAGCAAGCTTGGAACTGCCTCAAAGATGACTCAGGGTGTTTGAGTTAGCACTGGGATATTTGTTTAGCATTGTCCTAGAAAGGCACTCAAGGGGGTGGGTGGGACAGGTCGAATGGAAAGGCCAATGCTGGGAAGCTGGGCAGCATTGTGGGCATCGGGAGAGCCTCAGATGCAAATGAGATTGCCTGTGCAAGGGCCTCCCAGCCCGATATCAGTGCTAACGATTATAATTTTCAAGTCACGGTTATTATTAGTGAGAGACGGCATGACGTCGACCAGAAGAGCAGCTGATGTCTTAGCATCACGCCGATGCCCTGAGCTCCTGGCAGATGTGCTCCGATTTTAGGGGGGTCGTTTCCTTTCCTGTCGTTGACAGTTGTGTGCTTTTCTCACTGTGCCTCGGCTCATTCTGTCCCTCCTGCCCTTTGCTCGCATAGATCCCTTCTTTTTTTTTTTTTTTTTTTGGTGAGGCAATTGGGGTTAAGTGACTTGCCCAGGGTCACACAGCTAGTAAGTGTTAAGTGTCTGAGGCCCGATTTGAACTCAGGTCCTCCTGAATCCAGGGCCAGTGCTCTATCCACTGTACCACCTAGCTGTCCCTAGATCCCTTCTTCATGAACTCAAAGACCATCTTCTGAACTAGGCCTGCCTCAGTACCTCTCATGGGGCTTAGGTCAGGAGCAAAGGGAGATGTTGGTTGACCATTTCATAAACATAAAAGAAGTTTATTTGGTGTTGGCCTGGAAAGGATGTTCAGCAAAGACACAGCAAGAGTTCAGCTGGGCACAGCAGATCTGCCTGAAAGTTTCCCATGGAGGTGTGCCTGGTCAGAGGCACAAGGAGCCCCAGCTCCGTGTGCTGAGGTCTTTCATATGGTGGGGTCCAGAGGTCAGGACAGTAGGAATTCCCTCAATTGTTCAAGCCTTTGCCCACCCGTGGCTAAGTCCAATTAAGTCCTGAGGACACTTTCCTTATTTTGGGGGGAAGAGAAGGGAATGAGCATTTATATAGCGCCGACTGTGTGCCAGGCATTGTGCTAAGGAATGACAATCTTATCTCATTTGATCATTACAACAACCCTCTGAAGTAGGTGCTGTTATTAGCCCTATTTTACAGTTGAGGAAACTGAGGCAAGCAGAGGTTTCAGACACTATTTCCACCACAGTGGATGTAAATGTGTCTGAATGAAAACAAAAAACCAGCAGTTTCTGACCTGCAGAGCACTGGCAAAAACTGGTATGGGAGAGAGAAGGTCTGGATTTTAGTCTGCTCCCTCCTGGCATGTGATCTCAGCAAGGTCCAGTGCCCCTCTCTGGGCTTCAGTTTGTCCCTCAGTGAAGCAACAGGGTCAGAGTGTGGTGGTTTGGTGGAGCTGGAGGTACTGGATTCAAACACCAGCTCTGCCCCAGAGACCCTGGGGAAGTCACCTCCCTTCCGTGGGCCTCAGTTTCCCCATGTGTACGATGACCTCTGAGGTTCCTTCCAGCTCTAATGTGACCTGGATGTAGTGGAGAGGTTGGCTTTCCAGCTTTTGCCTGTTCCTTTGAGACAGAGCCTTTGCTCAGTGGTTAGTGACTAGCATAGTGATGGGTGGGCCTGCCCTACAGACAGTCTTCTTTGCTTTAAACCCAAGGGGGAGGGACTTTTCTGCTGTCACCAGCAGTTGCTGAGGACCCGGGATCAGTGGGTCCATTTAGGGGAAGATTTTTTTTGTTGGCCTTCAAGGGTGGACTTCGGAGCCCTCTCTCCTGCTCCCTAGGGAGGGACCCTAGAATCTAGCTAGATGTGCATAGAACATTCAGGGAACTGAGGCAGGAGAGGTCAGAGACAAAAGAAAACTGGATGAGGTGCATGAACCCCAAGGAATGAGCATGTCTGAGCAACCCTGAACAGATCAAATCCCCAGGCCTCACTTGTCACATCTTTTGTCTTCTTCCCCTGGACCTGTGAACTTGTTTCTGTTCATTTTCAGTTATCTGTTCCAAATTCACTGGTTTTCTTTGAAATCCTAGTATTTTATTTGCTGCATATCAAACCACAATTCCAATCTCATCAGACATTTCCAGGGGATCCTTAACACAAAAAAGGCAAAGTCCCTACCAAGACGTGGCTAAGTTTCCTCCCGGCTGTCTGTGGCTCACACATATCTGGTATCTGCCACTGAACAACTCCTTCTGTGTCCCCCTCCTCAGATGAGAGAAGAGGCAGGCAGGCTGGTCCAGGCCTTTCTCTCCAGGCTCAGATACAAAGAAATTCAACTTCGGGCCTTAAAAAGCTGCCTGAGTCTTAGCTAAGCTTCTGCCCTCATGTGAGATAATGCATGTAAGGTACTTTGCAAACCTTAAGCCACTGCCTACTTGTTAGCTACTGCTATTCATCATTATCATTATTATTATTACAGTAGCAAAGTGGTGTAAAGCCAGCTCAGGCCTAGCTGGTGTCAGCTAGGCCACATAAACATAACAATGGCCTTAAAAATCCATGCTCACACACACAGAATTTTGTCAGCCCCAGTTTGGCAGATGAATGAGGCCTGTGGCAGATGCAGCAATTCTAAACCAGAAAGGAGTGACCCCCGCTTGTGTCTGGGCTTCTACCAAGCCTCCCAGCTTTCCGTAGGACTGGCAAGTCCCGGCCCACAGTTCCAGGTCTCTGCTTTTCGCCGATATCCTCTCCCATCAAGCCCCCGTTTCCAGGCTGAGTGTCTTGTTACTCAGACTGCCTGATGCGTGGGTGCCGGCCCCCAGCTGATTTCCTGAATGAGCAGCTGAGCTTCTTTCTTCTGTACTCCGCTTCAGAAGCCGTTGCCTCACTCAGCATCCTTCATTCATGGCTCTGAGACACAAGAGCCCTCTGAGAAATCTCCATGTCAAGTTAATGGGGGGGTGGTACACGGAGGCTGGATGTGAAGAGGGAGTCTGCTGTCTCCTCCTCACACTGTTGTCCTGGGGGGAGCTGAAGGAGCCCTTGAGCCCGGGCTGTCTGTGAGTCCTGAGTGAGTGATACTGGCAGGGTCCAAGGCCCCCCTGACCTCTGGGCCTCTGGCCAGGCCGCTGGGAGAGCACTGCTCTCCATTCTGGTACCATTTGGGGAATGGAGAGTGTCCAGAGACGGCTGAGGAGGGCGGTGAAGGAACTCAAAGCCTTGTCCGGTGAGAAGGCTTTGAAGGAACTGAAGCTCTTCAGCCTGGAGGCGAGAAGACTTCAGGGAGGGAAGTATAATGATTGTCTGACTCAGGGAAGGGCTGCTCTGTGGAAGAAGGCTTAGTCAGCCAATAAGCATTTATTAAGCATCTACTATGTGTCAGGCACTGTGCTATGTCCTGCGTGTACAAAGAAGGTGAAAGATAATGGCTGCCCTCAAGGAGCTCACAATCGAATAGAGGAGATCTGTGTATAAGCAAATTATAAAAAAGATAAATAGGAAATAACCAATAGAGGGAAGGCTCTGGAATGAAGAAGCTTCCTGTAGAAGATGGAATTTGCAGGAAGCCGGGGATGCCGGGAGGGATGGAAGGCGGGGAGTAAGAGCATTCCAGGCCAAATCAGTAAGCATTTATCCAGCTCCCGCTGTGTACAGACATTGTGCTCAGCACTGAAGGTACCAATTAAAATTGACACAGTCTCTGTGCTCAAAGAGCTCACATCCTACCACATGGACACAGGGTGTCCCTAAATGTGTGCACAAAATCAATTAAAGAGTGATTTCCAGGGGCAGCTAGGTGACACTTACTAGCTATGTGACCTTGGGCAAGTCACTTAACCCCAATTGCCTCACCAAAAAAAAAAAAAGAGTGATTTCCAGAGGGGATGTGAATAATTTGGGGTAATCAGGAAAGGTGACAGCCCTGGAAGGAGGTTGGGGGTTCCAAGAAGTGGAGGCAAGGGTGGGGTATTTTGAGCATAGGGAAGCGATAGACAGACAGACCAACGAGGCAGGGAGGCAGGGAGTGAGGCCATTTGGCCTGAGTGGGGAATCTATGAAGGAGAGAAACTTGGGAGCTGCCCACAAAGCAGGGCTGAGGGTGAGCTGTGAAGGGCTTTAGATACCTAGACAAGGAGCTCATTTCTGACCCCTGAGGGCAATAGGGAGACAGGAGCTTTTAGAGAACAACTGACTTGGTTAGATCTATACTTAGGGATGGCAGTTTGACAGTTCTGTGGAGGATGGATTGGAGACTTCTTGGAAGGCTACTGCAAGAATCCAGTGAAGAGGTGATGATGGGGCAGCTAGGTGGAGCACTGGCCCTGGATTCAGCAGGACCTGAGTTCAAATCCAACCTCAGACACTTAACACTTACTAGCTGTGTGACCCTGGGCAAGTCACTTAACCCCAATTGCCTCACCCCCCCAAAAAAAAGAGTCGATGAGCACCTGGACCAGGGAGGTAGCCAATGTCAGTAGAAAGAAAGGGATAGAGGGGCAGCTAGGTGGCTCAGTGCATAAAGCACTGGCCCTGGATTCAGGAGGACCTGAGTTCAAATCCGGCCTCAGACACTTGACACTTACTAGCTGTGTGACCCTGGGCAAGTCACTTAACCCCAATTTCCTCACCAGAAAGAAAGAAAGGGATAGAGAGTAGAGATGTTGTGGAAGAATGACTAACAAGACTTGGCAGCTGGGGCAGCTAGGTGGCGCAGTGGATAGAGCACCGGCCCTGGATTCAGGAGTACCTGAGTTCAAATCCGGCCTCAGACACTTGATACTTACTAGCTGTGTGACCCTGGGCAAGTCACTTAACCCCAATTGCCTCACCAAAAACCAAACAAACAAAAAAAAAAAAAACACCCAAGACTTGGCAGCTGATGGGCTGTGGGGAATGGGGGAGAATGAAATGGAGAGGACGACTTTGGTGGCTGAACAGAAATAAGGAAGTTAGTGAGAAAAAGAGGTAGGCATAGGGTCAGAGTGACAGAGGGACACATTTCAGTGCAACATAAAGGGAAGTTCCCTAAAATTAAGGTTGACCCCAAATGGCCGGGCTTCTTTGAGAGCCAGGCAGGTTCTTGTGGACAAGCAGGAGTCGGCTTGGTCCCTTAACAGGAATGTCATAGAAGAGAGTCCTAGTTGGGAACAGCTTGGCCGGGATGTCTTCAGAGGCCTTTTCCAGCTCCGAGTATCTGTGATTCTCAGATCGAATGCCCCAGATAAGTAAATCCAGGCTATTGTACAAAATAAACCCAAGGTGATTTCGGAGGGGAAGGCTATAGTCATGAGGAGAGGCCTCTTGAGGGAGTTAGCTCTTGAACTGAAGGAAGTTCTTGGGGTCCCCTTAGAGGCAGTGGTTCACCTTCATGATAATGTCTCTGAGCGAATGACAAGCAGGCTCTGGCCTGCTGCAGCCAGGCCTGATCAGGGTGAGGGTTTCTGGACCTTCTTGTACCAGATCCCCACAACCCCGAGCTTCTCCCTTCCCCACTGCAGCTAATTAGCACAGAGGTGGTGAGGGCTTCTTAGCGTCTTCCTTCATCTGACCCACTGGATGAATTATACACGACTCATGCAATAAAAGCCACTTTCCAAAAAAAGGCATCTCAGAGGCCAGAAGATGCTCCTCCCATGTGTCACTGGTGGCCCTGTCACCCTGACACAGGGGCCCAAGGGTGCCCCAGAGGCTTCTGGGGCGTCTCCTTCCCTGACTCCATCAGCAACCTGGGCTGGAGAAGGAGGAGAAAGGCCTGATGTCTCTTTAAGCCGGAGTCCAAGTTCCCATCCTAATCCCTCCCACCTGCTCCCTACTCGGCCCCCTGACGTCAGGAGGTAGGAGTGGAAGTGTGTGAGTGTGAGTTCATGCTCTGGGGTGCTGCATGTTCTCTCTCACACACACTGCCAAGTAGCCCAAGTCCATCTTTTCCCTGGCAGCTCTAAGAAGACAGAGGGGGGAGCTTCCTGAGTCAGGCTGACACAAGGCCCAAGGTAAACCAGCAGCCGGTGGATGGATGGTCATTTGGCACTGATGGGGAGGCCAGGGAGTGGGGGCAGGGAGGCTGGGTTCTTGATGGGCGCTGAGAATGAATGTTTGTGGGGCTGGTCCCCAGGGGGCAGGGAACATGATGGGCTTTGAAGGAGAGGCTAAAGATAGGAATGAAAACCCCTCCCTGCCTCAGCCCCTGTCCCCCACCCCGTTTCCTTTAGAAGCATAATTGTGTGTGTCTGGGATGGATGCTGGCAGCTGGACAGAGGGCTGGGATGGAGGCTTGAGATGAGTCAGGAGTGCCCTTCTCCCTGAGGAAGGGGGAAAGAAATCCGAAAAAATACTAGGGCAAGCACAAGTCGATGCTCAAAATTGTGGGGGGCGGAGGAGGAGCAGAAGGGGAGTAATTGTTCTTTTCTGCTGAGGGTGAATTCAGTGCTTCTGAATTTGGGGCGTGGGGGAGGGGCAGATGGGGAGGCTGCTCAGACACAGGACAAGGACTGTAGCACTTAGACCATTGCTTCTATCTTGTGGGATAATTGGGGTAATTAGTCGAGAGGAGAGATGACTCTGTATTATTCTGTCCTTGTAACCCACACCCCCCAGCCTGGTAAGGGTGGCCTCTTTCCTACACCTAATACAGTGGTCTCCCAGGACCTCAGGGGTTCTGTTTTCGGATGCTTTCTACCTTGATAGCCACAGGGGTTCTGTTCTCTCCGGAGACGTGACCAAGCCTCGGTGGTCCCAAGACCGTGCCCCAGTGGGATCAGACTCTGGGGCCAAGTCTCTATTTGGTTCTGAGCTGAGCATCTGATTCTCAAGGAGGAAGGATGCTCATGTCTAACCTGGCTATGGGAACCCAGGGCAGGCAAGCCAGAGAGAGAGAGAAAGCAGCATTCATTGGCATCCACTGAGGGAGGGAGCATGTTTCAACAAAGCTGGGAGACTGTAGAGCTTTCTGATCTTCATAGAAGAAAGGGGGAGAAAATGGAGAGAGAGAGAGAGAGAGAGAGAGAGAGAGAGAGAGAGAGAGAGAGAGAGAGAGAGAGAGAGAGGCAGGCAGACAAGCTAGCAGGCAGAGAGAACAATAATAAGTCTAGTCTGGCTATTGATGTGACAGATTTGTCTAAGGGGGGTGGGAGGAGGAGGAAGTGGGATGTGGGGGGGAGGGCAACCTCTTTATTTAATCCTATAAATTTGCAAGCCATTGCATCACGCCAGACTGGTTACAATCTATTAGGGTAATCACCCTGGGAAACAGCAAACTCCCACTCTGATGGGGGATTGAGATGGTTTTTCCTCATATCATGTTCTCTCCGCTTCAGCTATCTTTCCTTCTCCCAAATTCTGACCATCTCTACTCCCTTCCCAATACCCTTTACGTTTCCTCCTCCCATATCAAGAGCATCCAACCCCCCCCCCCAAAAAACCCCTCTTCAATCTCTTTCTCCCTTCTCCACCCCTCAGCCTAACGAATTAAATGGCATAAAGCAGTGACTGAGTCTGGGGTGGGGTGGGGGGACGGGGGCGGGGAAGATGGCAGGGCCTCCCTTTATAACGAATGGTAGAGGCCCGGACAATCTTCCCTAGCCGAAAACCAGGGCATACCAAATCGATTTAGGAGGGGGGCCCCTAACCAGGGTTCTATGGAATGTTCCACGGCTGCTCATTTTGAGGGGAGAAGGAGATCCCTAGGGATGGTTATGGGGGTGGGGACTTGGAGTATGTCGTTCTCACAGGCTAGCAGAAAGGTTTTGGAAATGCCGATCTCCTGGGGAGATCTGAATCAGGGATCGGGGGACCAAGGAGTTGCAGAAGAGACGACCAGCTAGGGTAGGGGCACCCAGGCTCCCCCAAAAGGAGAGCTGGGTGGGGGTGGGCGGGCCCCGTGGAAGGCTGAGGACACAGCAGGGCCGTGTGTGCCTGGCAGCTGAGAGCACAAAAGTGCTCCGTGGGAGCTGGTGGGGATTCATCCTCCCTCTCCATCGCTCCAGACCGGGAAAATCGCTTCTCTCGGTTGGAGTTTCCGGGACTAGTGACAAAGGCGGCGGACAGCACGGGACAGGGCAGCGGGTGGCGTTGGGAGTCGGGATCCCGGAGTTCTAGTTCTGACTGTGACATTACCCCTCTGTGCCTCGGGGAACGTCATTCATTTCACCCCCTGGGGCTCCTCATCCCTAAAGTGATGGGGTTGGACTAGCTGACCTCTGTGGTCCCGCTCAACCCTGCAGCCCAGAGAGTAGACCGGGGTTCGACGGGAGGGATCCCGGGGTTCAGAGGACACTGGCCAGCGGCCTCTGCCTCTCATCCCAGTGTGTCTGAGAGCTTCCGGCCATCCCAAAGGAGCGGAATATCGTCTATTTCTCTGTCTATATCTTTAGATATGTCTACATCTTTCTACATCTCTATTTTATAGTACGTATTGCTATAATAATAGCAACGATCCCCCGCCCCCTTGCTGTAAGTATCAGATATTTCACTCTAGAAATGTGAGCTACTATCATATAATGTTAATATAGAATATATCGTTATTGAATGTTCCTCATGTTAGCATTCTTAATGTTATTATGAATTAATAATAACAGCTCGCATTTCCATAGACAGAGAACGCCTGGAATCAAGATCCGAGCTCAAATCAAGCTTTAGCTCCTTCCTAGCTGTGTCATCCTGAACAAGTCATTTAACCTCATCCTTCAGCCTCAGTCTCCTCACCCATAAAATGGGTGATAGGAACAGCACCTCCCTCCAGGATCAGATGAGCTAACATCTGTAAATGTTCCCTTTACAAACCTTAAAGGATCGTATAAATGCTGTTACTGCTTTAAGGAATGAGAAGATGAGGAAGTGTAGATTCAGAGAGGCTCACATAGTTGGCTCATGTTAAGGCTAGTGTTTGAACTCAGGTGTCCTAACTCCAAAGGCCTCGCCTCCCTGCTATTCATTCCCTTCCCAGACTCAATTAGCCCGGGCCGGGAGGGAGCCATGGCACTGCGGAAGAGGCTGGAGGACCATTCCAAAGAGCCCACAGGATGAACAAGGGGTCTCAAGGCAGGAGGACCCTGGGTTTCAGCTCCCATGGTGATGCTTCCTTGAGTAGCTGCCACTTCCCCTCCACAAAGGGGACTTGATTGTAACTAGGTCACCTTCAGTAAAAGGAGATGCATCTGGCTCCAATTATATTTTTAAGATAAAACTGTAGGACGGGACCTGCCAGGAGATGGGATACAAAGGGGGAAAGTCGGGGTGGGGGGGACCTCCACCACCTTGGGCCAGCCTAGGGGCAGACCTGGGACTCTTGGAAAGCCCCTTTCCCTTCCCGGATTCTTATGGCCTATTATTTTTACACAAGCATGATAATTACCCTCCAATTATGTCAGCACGAGGCTGGGCCCTTCTGATCATGCAGGGGTATGTGTTTTCTTATTGTTGTTATTTTTAAGCCAAGAGATGGCAAGTGACTCATCCAAAGTTCCTGTCTGAGTCACCAGAATACAACCCAGGAGTCCTGACTCTCCAGCTCATCCACAGTGGGATTGCAATGCCCAGGGGCAGAAATCCTGGGTCTGAAACTTGGCTGTGGGTGACCTTGGGCAGGTCCCTTCACCTGGCTTCTCTGCATCTCAGTTTCCCCTTCTGTACAATGAAGAAGCTGAAGTAGGCTATCGCTAAGGTCTAAAAGAGGAAAAATCTATGCTCTGATCACTAATCCTTTCTCTATCTGAGCCAAAGGGCTTTTGACACCTGCTCTAGAGGTTGTAGCTCTAGATAAAGTGTCCCCCCTCATCTCAATTTATATGTGTTTATATATAATATGTATATCTGTGTATTGCTGCTTTTCACTTTTGTCCAACTAGTCAGAAGGGTCTGCTATGCTATGGTCCTTGGGGGTCACAAATATCTAAGTATGTGTGTGTGTATGTATATATATACACACACATATATTCATATATATACCCACATACAGACATACAAATACATAAGTATATAGAGACATACAAATGTGTGTATATTATATATGTATGTATATACATATACACAAATGGATGTCTCTATAGACACACACACATATATATACAGACAGAAGTACAAATACATAGGTATATAGAGGCATACAAATGTGCATATATTATATATGTATGTATATACATATATACAAATGGATGTCTCTATAGACACACACATATATATATACACACACAGATGTACAAATACATAGGTATATAGAGACATACAAATGTGTGTATATTATATATGTATGTATATACATATACACAAATGGATGTCTCTATAGACACACACACAGAAGTACAAATACATAGGTATACAGAGACATACAAATGTGTATATATTATATATGTATGTATATACATATACACAAATGGATGTCTCTATCTATAGACACACACACACACACACACACACACACTTTGCTGTTGTTCAGTTGGGTCTGACTCTTTATGATCCCATGGACCCCAGCACATCAGGGCCTTCTGTCTTCCATGATCTCTCAAAGCCCATCCATGCCCATGTTCATTGCTTCCAGGATACTGTCTCTCCATCTCATCCTCTGCTATTCCCTCCTCCTTCTGCCTTCAATCTTTCCAACATCAGGGTCTTTCCCCATGAGTCCCATCTTCTCACTAAGTGACCCAGGAATTTCAGCTTCAACATTTGTCTTTCGGTATATGTGTATGTAAGATATACATACCCATACACATATACATATGGTTCTGTCTCTCAGTGCATTAGAAAGAACCCTGGGTTTGGAGAAGACCCAGAAGACCTGGGTTAGGATCCTGGCTCGATCACTTCCCAGCCCTGTGACTTAGGGCAACCTGCTCTCTAAGATGAAGGGTTTGGATGAGTTGACCTTTGAGGTCTCTTTTGGTCTGATTCTAGGGTCCTGTCATCATCTAGTGCCCTTCTCCAGAGCAAGAGAAGGACCATAGGGAACTCACGTTCCCCATGACAATCGATAGAAGACACCTGGCATTTCTTAGCACAGCTTTCCTACTCAGCCTAAAATAGGCTGAAGTCACCAAGTGAGATCAGTGGTGGTGCACACCTGCTCTCAGGCCCACTGGGAAAAATGAGCTTTTCCATCCTCTCGTATGTGCGTAGGGTCTCATGACAGTTCATCAGAGACTGACTTAGCCTAGTCGAGCCCACACAAGGAGGGCGATGTTGCCTCCTCTCCCTCCCCTCTGATCAGGCCTGGGGACCAGGGCAGTGACTGAGCAGGGAACCCGGGATGGAGAGTAGACTTTTATCTCCTATCTCCGTCATCACATAATAATAAGCGTTGATTTCTAGTCTGCTTTACAGCTTGCAAAACTTTTCTGAAATATCTAGTCTAGCTTGTTTATGAGACAACCTCTGCCTTCTTGTAGATGAGAAAAGGGGACTGGCCAAGGTCAGGTAGGTGCTAATTACCGAGCTGCTCTTCTGACTCCCAGTCCAAACCTCTTTCCCCTCCCTCCTCTGCCTCTGTCTACCTGAGTGCCCCAGCAGGATGGATTTCCCTGGCTTGGCAGTGGCTCCTGTGCTTTCCTGGGTCCCCGTTCCCTGGGCTCAAACACCCCACCCATGTCTGGCTTCCCCTCCTTGTTAACCCATCCTTTTATTTTATTTATTTATTTATTGCTGGGCAGTGGGGGTTAAGTGACTTGCCCAGGGTCACACAGCTAGTAAGTGTCTGAGGCCGGATTTGAACTCAGGTCCTCTTGATTCCAAGGCCGGTGCTTTATCCACTGTGCCACCTAGCTGCCCCTAACCTTTCCTTTTAAATGGAATACAGGGGGCAGCTAGATGGCGCAGTGGATAGAGCACCGGCCCTGGAGTCAGGAGTACCTGAGTTCAAATCCGGCCTCAGACACTTAACACTTACTAGCTGTGTGACCCTGGGCAAGTCACTTAACCCCAATTGCCTCACTAAAAAAAAAAAATGGAATACATCCATCCTCAGCCCCTCAGGCATCATTGCTACCAGTGACTTTTCTGCATTGAGACTTTGGAAAAGGAAGAGGCGATTCTCTTCCCTTCTCCATCAGTCCCTCCATCAATCAGAAGCTTGTTGAACATGTGTTTGCTCTGTCTCTGGCACTGCAAATAAATATAAGGAGAAGACAAGATCCTGAGCTTCTGACCTTCAGGCTCACACTTAGAATCAGAGCTAGAAACAGCCACAGAGGTCATTTGGTCCAACACCCTCATTTTACAGGGAAAGAAACTGAGGCTTAGGCTGGGTAAGTGCTTTGTTAGGCAGAGCTTGAATTTGGCTCTTTCCCTTACATGGTGCCATCTCTTACTCCCTGTTACTTTCCAGGACTTCAGAGGTACCAAAATCCCAACCTGTACCCTTCACAAGTAGGTTGGGCACCAGAAGGGCTGCTCCAATATCAGAGAGGATTGGTTGGGTAAAGCACAGTCCTTGGAATCAGAAAAATCTGTGTATAAATTCCTAGTAGTCATGTGAGTCAAGGCAAACTGCTTCATCCTTCTGGACCTCCGTTTTCTCATCTGTAAAATGGGGGCAAGAATATGCACACGACTTACTGTACAGAAAGATTGTTAAGCATACACCTCGTAAACCAGAAAATGCTATAGAAATGGGATCATATTATGATAAACTAATTATTTCTTTCTCCTGCTTGGGAAAACCCCAATCATCTGTTGTTCTGCTTACCCAAGGGATGGTTACAAATGTCTTATGATAGGCTCTTTCCTGGAGGGGAGAAAAAAGGTGCCCAGAGACCGAACCCCAGTGGATTTTGATTTCTTAGTTTCTTAGCAAAATTTCCTTTGGAAAACTCCAACCTTGTAAAGTAGGAAGAGGTGCCTTACATCTTGTTGGTTTGACTTGATTTCCCTGAAGTACAGAGAAGGGGATTGTTGCCCTCCTGGAGTCTAGAAGTGATAGGAACAGAGGTTGTGCCAGTTCTATTCTCAGGCAAGAACCAGGGGTTCTAGGACAGAGAGTGTGCCCTCCAGAGGACCAGAGCTAAGGCAGTATTCACAACTAGTGCTCCTTCCTGCCAAGATGATGCCCACCAAGGCAGGAGTTCTTCTCCTGGGCTCCAGTAACTTTGAAAGAATAAACCTATTTTGATAGTTGTATTTCAACATAATTGATTTGTATATACTCTTCTGTATTTAACTTTGCGCATTTAAAAACCTGATTGGGAGACATTGGTCCATGGGCTTCATCAGCTTTCCAGAGGGATCTGCGATGATACAAAGTGAAGTGTCTGATGCAGGATGACCCCTGCACCCAAATCTCCAATCAGCCTCCAAAGTCCTGCTTCTAGCTACTGTTTCCCCCTCAGTTCTTTCTGAACCACCTTCCTACCTTATCCTAGAATCACAGGGTCCGAGTAGGAAGCGGCCAGAGAGGTCACTAGTCCAAGCCCCTGACTTGTGCTCACCTCCTCTTGTGTCCTCACTGCTTCCTATGTGCTCACCCTACCGCTGGGAGGTTGCTTCAGCCAGTATTATTCCTGTCACCCTGCCCCTATTCCACAGAGGAGAAAATCAAGGCACTTCACCAGAGTAGAATGACATGGCCACAGTCAAGCACCCAGTTCTAAAGCTCTTCCCATTAAGACAGGTGCCTCTATAGCGTTGCTGCCCGGCTGACCCCACCCTGCTCTCATCACTGGCCACTCTTAAGAAGAGAGACTTGGTAAACAGGAGCCGGGTTTTTGTTCCTGGGGGCAGTGGCCCTCTGGTCTGACAATTTAATGGCAGCCACAACATGAGGACAGCAGAGGCAGTTCAGATGACCTGAGCTGGAACACTGGCCTTTTCCTGTTTCCCTGGCACCTTGCGTGATCTGTAGGATCTCAAAGCACTTTTCGAAGCTGCATCCCAGTCCAACCCTCCTCCTCAGCCTCACCTGCTAGATGCAGAACCCAGTGCTGCATTGCAGGGGAAGGGGGGGTGGTGTTGATGAGAAAGGCAGATCAGTGGGTGAGAGCCCTTGGGGGAACGTGGAGAAGGGTAGACTTAGGCAAGGAGCTGTCCTCGGTTCTGGTCTAGCCCTGCCAGGATCCCTCAGGTTAAAGGGCTGAACCAGCCATCTCTGTAGTCTATGAGATTCAGGTCAGCACCACAACCTCCAGAGCCCTTCAGTCTACAAGTCTCTATGTGAGATCTGTGTCCTGGTGGCCACTGCAGAAGGTGGAAGACAGGAAGGTGTGTTTGCCCCTCAGGTCCAGCTCTCTCTCTGCCTTTAGCTACCTTACCCTGAGAGGATATGAGTGAAGCAGCATTTATGGGGGTCCTCATCCGCTTTGCACAGCAGGGAGGAGATCACTGGTGGTCCCTTCATCACCTCCACCCAACCAACTCCAGGAGATGAGACCCTCCTCTCCAAGTGGTCTTATTATTTTCTGTTCTGTTCCCCCCTCCCATGTCCTTGGAGAAACATAGAGAAAGGAGTTGGGAAGTTGGAGAAAGACTGAATGGTGGTGTGGTTGTTTGGGACATTTTTCCCCCTGGGGAAGGGGACAAGGGGAAAATGGTGATGAATGTTTCTATGTAGTTTTTGCTTACATTACCCATCAGCCCCATACAGAGCAAAATAGGGACTGAGGAAGATCCTGTGGATCTGACCCTGCCTCCCACTGTCCTGTCCCAGTTTGGGGGAGTACTGAAGGCTGCTCTCCCCACCCTGACCTTTGGAAGTTCAGTAAGGAACAAAGAAAAGGAGGATTGAGGAGGGAGAAAAAAAACACAAGTTGAGAGCTTTTCAGGCAAAAGAGATAGAAAGGACTATACAGGACAAAAAAGCCAGGATGTCCAGGCAGGGGGCCGTGCCCTCCCCATATTCCAGGACCCCCAATTGACTTTGTCAGTAACCAAGGCAGAGGGGTGGGAAACAGGCTTAAGCAGGCCAAGTGATTTGTCCAAGGGCACAGACCTAGAATTCAAACCTGGATCTTCTCATTTCAAACACAGGCTTCTTTCATAGTTCTTTTCTCTTGTAACCCTCAGCCACTAGCAGAATTGCTTCCCCCTGTCCCCTTCTGAATCTCCTCTGGCTTATAGACTCTGCTAAGGGGAAAAATGAGAGGAGGGGAGAAGGAAAAAAAAGAGGAAAGAAAGGGAGAGGAGAAGAAGGGAAGTAAGGAGGGGGAAGAAAAGAGGACAAGAGAGGAGAGGCATGGGGAGGGAGAGAACAAGAAGAGGAGAAAGGAGAGAAGAGGGGAGGAGAGAAAAGAAGGGGAGGGGAGACAAAGGGCAAAGAAGGATGGTAAGGAAGGGAGAAGAGGGCAGAAGAGAGGGGAGAAGAGGAGAGGAAGGGAGAAGAGGCAAGGGGAGGGAACAGAGGAGAAGAGGGGAGGCAAGGCAGCTGCCGGCTCCTTCTCCCTGGAGCGTCTGTCACATCTTTCACTGCTGACAGCCACTGTGGGGTTCCCAGGGAGAGCAGAAATCTGGCAGCAGAAATAGCAGCTTCTCTCTGGTGGCAAAGGGTGGGAGGGATGGGGGCTGAGCTCAAAAACATCTGAGACTCCTCTGGCCCCGCTGGTGTGCGCTGTTTTCCCCCATCCCCCTTGGGGAGAGCACTGCCTCCCGGCACTGTCTGTCACTGCCTGGCACATGGCTGGTACCCGGGAATAACAGTGGTAGGGGCTGGCTAGGTGGGGTCAGAGACAGCAGGGGGTGGGGCCAGGGCAGGGGTGGGGGGAAGGGGGGAAAGAAGCGAAACAGATCCCCTTTCCTAGAAGAGGGGCAACCAGGGCTGCAGCCAGGAACCTTCCCCATCTTCTTCCCCATCTTCACAAACATCCGATTTAGTATTGTGAGGAAGAAAGGAGGTTCAGAGCAGGAGAAAGATGACGATTATTGGCAGTGGAGAGACAAAGCTGGAACAAAGCCCGAGCCGGGCAGACCTCCAGTTGGGATGGGGAGGGGGCTGGACAGAGCCCAGGAATGACAGATCGCTGTGGTCCCCGAATCTCTTGTGGAGGTAGCTGTGGGAATTTGAACAAGCATACACCCGGCTCTCCCCTTCTAGGCCTTCTCCCACAGACCTACCTTCCCAGTCATGGGTCAAAAGGGTGTCTCTCAAGTGCCCCCCACACAGTCAGCACTTAAAAGTGTGGAGTGAATAGGACATGCTCTTGTGTTCTCAGCCTGCTCAGTCCATCTCCATTCCTCTACTCTGCTTGCACCACGGCTCTCCGATCCCCGGGGTCCAGGGGTTGAGGGTCAGGAGTCAGAACTGCCCTCCTTTCTCTCTCTCTGTCTGATGAAGCCCTACCACTCAGCCCAGGTACCACGGCTTCTCAGAAGCTTTTCTCCATAGGGAAGGTTTGACCTCTCCCTTCTTCGGTGTCTCTGAGCACCTTCCTGCAGTGACCTCCCTGTCCCTTGGATCACAGTGATTGAATTCTCTCCCCCTCCCCATCGGACTAAAAGGTCTTTGCATGCAGACCTTGTTTACACCAGCCCAAGGTTTGCGTGTTATAGACATGTAACAGTTACGGACCTAAACCCCACGTGTACTTCCAAAGGCCCAGGGGGACTGGGGGCCTTGATTTGGGTGCAACGTGCAGGGGGGTCCTGGCTTAGGAGACGGAGGATTTTGCTTCAAATGCAGCTCTGTCACTACCTGGGTGGCCTCAGTCTCTTCTGGAACTCCCTGGCCTCTCCTCTAACTCCAAGACTGTGAACTTATCATTAATAACCTGCATGCATCATCACTGGCATTTCTGCGTGGCACTTCAAGGTTTATTAAGCACTTTACATGCATCGTCTCGCTCAAACTCCACGACCAGCCTGTAGGTGAGGCAGGTATTGCAGACATTATTCTCCCCATATTACAGAAGATAACACTGAGGCTTGGGGATTCGGTGACTTGTCCAAGGCTACACACAGAGTAAACTACAGAGCTGCTCTTCAAAGCCCGTCCCTGGGGCCCAAATCCAGGGTGCTTTTCACGAGTCCACAGCTGCCTGCGAGGCTCCTCTGCCCGCTGAGAAGGATGGAATCAGCTAGCTGCCCAGGGTCCCGAGATGGGGACTGCCACCCTTCCCTGGAGGCTGGCATCTTCTGCCACCCTGCTTGGGGGGTCCCTGGAGCTGCAGATTCTCTCCATGTCCAGCCCCTTCCCTCTGGGAACACTGAAAGGCTGGATTCCCACCCATGGCAGGCACCTGTATCGCTGCAGGCAGCACCCACCTTTGGTAGACAGATATCCAGCGACACCGTGTGGCCAGCTGACAGCAGTGCTTGCCTCGGACCATCAGCATCCTGCTTCTGCACAGCATGCCTGGGGTGGGGTGTCGCTGGGTGGCAGGCGTGCTTATGTAAGGGGCTGGACAGGGTTGTGGTCATTAGGCCGGTGTCAACCACTCCTTCCTTTCTCCCAGTCCGGTAACAGCTTGGCCCTGGGCAGCTTCTCTGGGCTTGGCGCTGACTCAGGACAGTGAGTGCCTGCTCCTGACTCACCCTGTCCCTGAGGAATCCAGAGTAAGGACTCAGCCCAGGCCTCCCCTTCTGCTTAGCAAGGCCCAAGTTGTTTGTTGTTGATCCTCTGACTACGTGTGTCTCTTTCCTTCTAGACTGAAGCAGGCAACTCCAGGAAGCTTTTGGAGGCCCAACCATAAGTTTCATCCCCAGCCCCGTCCACTCCACACTCTGAAGACGCGCCTACCCACTGGGCTTCTCCACCATGTCCTCTGAGCCCACCTCGCCCCCTGTAGTGCCACCTCTGCACTCCCCCAAGTCCCCTGTGTGGCCCACGTTCCCCTTCCATCGGGAGGGGAGTCGCATCTGGGACCGGGGCAGCAGCCTCCTGCTCAGAGACCTGCCCAGCCCCCTCCCCACCAAGAGAACCAGGACCTATTCTGCGTGAGTAGACAGACTGGCAGACCTCGGCCCTTCTTTCTCCCACCTGGGAAGGAAAGGGAGCAGCACTGGGTCTGCCTGGAGGAGTTGTGGTCCCTAGAAGGACTTCCTGGATGGAATGGGGCAGAGACTCCAGCTGAGGTCATTGCTGGGGCTCTGGAGCAAGACCCGGGTGGAGGAAGGGGGTGACTCTGGGAAGCAGGTGAAAAGATGAACCGGAGGAGAGAACTGAGGGCCCAGGAGTTAGATGACTTTGCCAAGGTCGCAGGTCCTCCCATTCCCTTTTTTTTGGGGGGGGGAGGTAAGGCAATTGGGGTTAAGTGACTTGCCCAGGGTCACACAGCTAGTAAGTGTCAAGGGTCTGAGGTCTGATTTGAACTCAGGTCCTCCTGAATCCAGGGCCGGTGCTCTATCCACTGCGCCATCTAGCTGCCCCTCCCATTCCTTTTTCAGTGAACTCTCTTCTACCCCAGACGTGGCCTCCTCTTTTGGGAAGCTCTATTCTCCTCATTGCCGTAGTTCCTCTGAATAAAATCAGCGAATCAAGAAGCATTTATTAAGCACCTACTATGTGCAGTACAAAGACATACAGAGACCAAACCAAACCAAAGAAAAGACCAGTTTCTGTCCTCGGAGAATTTATATTCTAAGGGATACAAAAGCAAAAGTTGTGTCACTTGATGCATCTCCCCACTCCTGCCCCAGGCTCAGGCCATGGGACCCACAGAGAAGTAGAAAAGTGATGGCAATAGCAGGACCCTCCCCGCTTCTGAGCCAGATTTCAACCAATCGATGAACAAACATTATTTAGGATGTGCTGAGTGCTAGACATACAAAGAAAGGTGAAAGTCGTCCTGCCCTCAGGAAGTTTCTGCTTTAAGAGGGGAGGGGGCTAGAGGTGGTGATCTATGTGCTGGCTGGATGAGTGGAGAGAAGTTATAGAGGGAGAAATTACAAGATTTGGCAACTTGTTAGATACATGGGATGGGCAAGAGAGAGGAGCTGAGGATGATGGGAAGGGTGATGGAGGACCAGAGGGATGATGATGCCCTGGTCGGTAACTGGGAAATGGAAAGGGTTTGGGAGAAAGATGGTGCAGTTCCAAATGTCTATGAGGTAGTTGTCCATGCAGAGGTGTGTGGAGCTCAGGAGAGAGGTCAGGGCTGGATAAATGGATCTGGGCATTGTCTTTGTAGAGATAACTGAATCCGTGAGCGCTTTTGAGATCGATAGATGAGAGAATAGAGAGAGAAAAGAAGACCCTAGGACAGCCTTAGACTCCTGCATGGGACTTGGAGGTGGAAATAAAGAGCCTCATCTGGCTCAGTTGCCTCCTTTTCCGGAGGCCTCAGCGCCCCCACCCACCCCACCTCAGGATCACATAGCGGGCAAGTAGCAGATGAAGGTTTCGAGGCCAGATCTGGGTGTTCTCCTTGTGCCAGACACCTGGAGCTCTCACCTGGCCGCCCCTCATTGGCCAAGCTTGGCTCCTGCCCTCTCCCTCATAGCTCTCTGAGTCTCTACGGCTCTCTCAGGCAGTCTCCAGGCACCAGGGGGTCCCCGGCTGCTTTCTTTGTGCTCCAGCTCTGGAGGTGCCTCTCAGGTTTCTCCCCCTCCTCTCCCTCCCTGGTCTCCCCTTCTTCTCTCTTCTTCCCCCTAGCACCGCTCGGGCCTCGGCTGGGCCTGTATTCAAGGGCGTCTGCAAGCAGTTCTCGAGATCCCAGGGCCACGGCTTCATCACGCCAGAGAATGGTACAGAGGACATATTCGTCCACGTGTCTGAGTAGGTCCTGGGGGGGCACGGGCTGGTTGAGCTGGGCCCTAGAACTACAGGGTCATCCCAGGCAGGGGGCTCTGGTTTCAGCAAACCGTTATCCGGATTCATGTGCGATGTTCCCTTTTCCCAAAAGCCTTGAATTTGTAAAGAAGGGGCCCGTTTATAGGGAATCTTCCTGGGATTTCTAGTGTCTCAGTGCTCTAAGATCCTCCACCCTCTGCAGTATCAAATATGACTGTTAAAGCCCCACTTCTGGCTGAGTCTCCTCCCGGGACCTTGGCTACAGCGCTGGACAGCTTTCTCCCCTCTGGTGTTGGGCTGGGTGGGAGACTGGGAAGTTGCCCTTTGAGAGGTGCCCCTGGGGAAGCCCTCAGTCCCGCAGGGCTGGGATGGGCAAGGCTGGGGGCTGATAGTGGTTATCTTTGGGCCTCAGCCCCCTTCCTCACTGGTCTCAGGACCTCACACCTTTCTTCTCCCACATTGTACCACAGCATCGAGGGGGAGTATGTCCCCGTGGAGGGAGATGAGGTGACCTACAAGATGTGTCCCATTCCACCGAAAAACCAGAAGTTCCAGGCGGTGGAGGTGGTGCTGACGCACCTGGCCCCCCACACTAAGCACGAGACATGGTCCGGCCAGATCATCGGCTCCTAGGCCGCAGCCCCGGGGTGGGGAGGGGGGCGGAAGGGGCCCCCCCAGTTCGAGCCCACCTGCCCCGACTTGGGGGAGGTGGGGCGAGTGAGGGGGAGCTGGCCTGGGGTTGGGGAAGAACTCAGAAGAAGGGATAAAGCAGGGGGAGAGCCCAGGGGTGGCCCACTGCCAGGCTCTGGTGTTTTTCTGCTGCACAGACTAAGCGTGGCCCCCTCCCAGGCCTGTGTAGCTTTTCATGTATGTGTGTACGTGGTGTTATTTTTCCCTGTTTGTACCGTTGTCCGAGCTGTGGGGAGAGACTCAGACTGAGAAGACAGACTTGGAAAGAGCTTCCCCCTTCTCCCCAGTCCCAAGTCCCAGGCTCCTCTTGTCCCTGGATTCCCTGGGACCACTAGGACCAGGGCATCTCTCTCTCTTCCTAGGACCAGGGAAGGTGTTAGCCAGAACCCAGCTCTCTCCCTCTCCCTCAGAATAGAGCAAAGGTGACAGCCTCTTTCACAGCTGCATTGGGAGTCCTTTGGATGGAGCCCCACCCTCCCCTGCTCTCCTTCCCTGCTCCCAGCCTCCCTTTGCTCCTAGGAGAACCAGTCCCTGGATAGTGGCAGGATCTGAGCCCCTGCCTCCTTCACAGACCTTCCCTTGTCTCCTTAATCCCATGCCTAGAGGATCTCAGTTGTTTTTGTGGCCACCCCCCTCCCCTAACCCTAGCATGGGGGGCGGGGTGAAAAAGCAAGCTTGAACAGCATCTGCCTCCTCCCCCCACTGTCTATCTGGGGGCAGGGCTGGGGGAGGGGGGAGGGTGGGGGGAAGGCCTACTGTCTTCCCACCTAGGGCTGCCTCTATCTGGGAAGATACCTTGCCCTGCTCCCTCCGATGACTTTTAAAACTGACCTGGGACTCCATCATGAGTGTGTTTCGCCCTAGGGGGACAGCCCGGCTCAGCACTGTGCCATCCCACTTCACACGGGCCCCCCTCCCAAACCCAAGTGCTGGCGGCCCCCACGTCCCCAGGCTCTGTCTCTGTAGTGCTAACACTGACCTTGTCTCTTCCCTGTCTCCCCTACATTTCCCAATGGCTCCCACACTAATGTAATGTGTTGTAGATACTGGTCAGACTTAGTGAGGCCAGAGGGTTAGACAGGGCCTGGGGGGATGGTTTGTGTCTCTCATATCAGGAAAGGGGCAGATTGCGCCACCAAAACTGTGGTGGCAGGGGACTCTCTGGTCAGATAAGAAAGGCTGGGGGGAGGGGTGGGGCAGATCAGCGGGGAGTGGTAGGAGAGGAAGTCGAGTGCTCCCAGCCCTTGAGATGGTGACACAGGGTAACTTTTTTTTATGGGGGGGGGGAGGGCAGTGGGAAGCAGGGGCAATGACAGAGAAGGGTATAGCACCTCACAGTTTACAAAGCCCATTTTGATCCTCAGAAGGTCCTCTTGGGAGGTAGGCAAGGCGGAATTGTCTCCACTGGACCAAGGGAAATGATTTGTCTTAAAGAAGTCAGGTCTACGACACCCGGTCCAGCATCTGCTTACTTAGCTGAGCCATCTTCCCTCAGGGCTGTTGGTTTTCTCCAATCAGGGAACCAGAGGTCAATGTGGGCTGCCCCTACCCTGAGTCTGAGAACTCCAGAAGCGTAACCCCTCCCCTACCCCAAGACCCATTTGAGAGGGACCCCAGGAATTCCCATCCTCGCTCACCTAAAGAAGCGCCCAATGGAGGGTGTGTGTAGGATCGCTTTAGGGCTGGCCCCTGGGTGGAGGTCACAGGCCAGTCGCCCCTTCTCATGAGTTCTCAAGGCCACTCACATTTGTGGAACACCCCTGGTTTAGGTTGTAGCGAGCCTTCAGTTTTCTTGCCCTCCCCTCTGGGCCCATGGGTGCTCCTCTGCTCAGGTTGGTCCGGCAGGAAATATGGAATGGAAAGAGGGGGCATCTCCAACCCTTTGGGGGCCCTCCTAGCCTAGGAGTGTGGGGAAGACAGCACCTTCCTTCTCTCCACCGCCCCTTCTCTCTTGTCCCCCCTAGAAAACATTGTGTGTCTTGGAAACTTCTGTGTGGTTCCCACCTAGCGGACCTGGTGTCCGCCTTTGTAACTGGCAATAAACGGTTAGGAGTGGCCTTTGTCTCCTGGCTTCTTCAGGCTGATGGAGGAGCAGGGCGGGATGAAGTGATTGGGAAGAAGGGAGCCATATTCAGTCTGCATGCATCCTTCCCATCCCAGGACAATGCAAACTCCCAGGGATGGGATCTCGCAGCTGTCTGCATTTGTCTTGCTCCTAGAGGGTAGGACACCATACCGAAAACTCAGGGCACCATCCTCATCTCGGGGTCCCATGCATAGGTAGGACCCTGGGGCCACCTCCCTTTGGTGCCCCCTTCCCCAAACCTGGGAGAGGGGTCCTCATTCTGTATGACTGCCCCCTGCAGCCCTGTTACTGACCTACTCTCCCTACACTTTGGTCACATCCTTGTAGTCCCTGAGCGAGCCTCAGTTTCTTCATCCATAAAAAGAGGGAGTCAGACTGATGTTGATGGTTTCTGGGGTCCCATCTACTAAAAAGGAAACAAAGTAGCCCAGGCAGAAATGACTTTCTGTTGTTTAATAGAATTTGTGACACGATAGAGCTCTCCACTGTCTAGAGCTGCACCCCTCACCTCCAAGCAGAGCTGTTTCTTATGTACAAACATACACTCTTCTCCAACCAAAAAAAAAGTTTTTTACACAGAAAAACAAATGATTGATTCTAGGTGAGGCTGGACAGCACGTCCTAGCACAAAGGTCAGAGATCAGGGCCCACAGCCAGAGTAAGACCCAGAGTGAACAGGTCATCTTGTGGAGGGACAAAGCAGGCCTAGGATGGTGAGTTCTGGACCTCTCCTCCCACCTTTTAACAGGCAGCCACAAGGCTGGGGGTGTGGAGGGAGGGGGCAACAAAGCCACCCACAGGCCCATAGCTGTGTCTTAATTGAGACGTGTTTGTTAAATGGCATGCCAGGGGGCTGATACTGTCTTTGGGGGGGATAAAGGGTGACCAGGGCACCAAATCCCTCTTTTTCTAGGGCTTGCCTTCTGGGGGAAGTGGGGTTTAAACTCTTAGGCATGCAAGGATGAGGCTAGCACCCACCTTTTGGGGAACCTGTGGTGTGCAGCTGGGTGGATTTCACCTTGCCCCTAATCCAAGATGGACCAGAGCGGTAGGGAGGAACCTGGCCTGTAGCCAGCCCTTCACAAATGCTTACTGATGCACTTCCTCCCCACACCTCAACTGAAGCCTGAGAGGAAGAGAAGGGAGGGAGAGGAGAGAGAGAGAGGGAGAATCCCACCCCCTCCTGGATGCCTGTTGACTTTGTAACTGCAGGGTCCAGTGCATGGGAACTCGGGTCCAGAGATCAGTAACCTGGACTATAGATGCCCAGAGGGATGACTCAGGTCATCCCCCACATTTTCTGTCTGTCCAGTTGTCCATCTATCCGTTCGTCACTGCTGCCATGACAAAGCTTGGTTGGGCCCCTCCCAACCCAAGACCAAAGATACTCAGTTCTTTTCAGCAGGCACGCAGGGGAAGGGGCTAAAAGATGGGGAGCAAGGGGGAGGAGAAGGGCTGCTGCAAAGATCCACCCCCCCACACAACTGCAGCCAGATGGGCTCTTTCTCCATGGGTCTCGAAGGTGTTTCCACTACCCCCAGGTGAAGACACCTTGGTCCCTGAGCCCTCAGGGACACCAGCCTCATGCTTCGTGTGCACTCTCTGGGAAGAAGAGCTCCCGGCACCTCTGCACTGTGTCCTGGGGGGAGACCACACTGTGCCCCACTGTGCGGGGGTCATCGTAAATCTCATAGTCATTTCCTCCCTGCAGAAGAGAGCAGAAAGGACGTTCACCCTCAAGGAGGTCCAAATCACCTTACGTAATGTATCCATGGCCCTCTCCCCAACCCTTTCCAGTAGATCCTTGAGGGAAGGATTCCCCCCCCCCCCGATTTTTGTGATTCTAAGCACCCAATGATAGTTCCTGGTATACAGTAGGCATTTAAATTTTTTCTTTTTCTTTTTTTTTAGTGAGGCAATTGGGGTTAAGTGACTTGCCCAGGGTCACACAGCTAGTAAGTGTTAAGTGTCTGAGGCCGGATTTGAACTCAGGTCCCCCTGACTCCAGGGCCGGTGCTCTATCCACTGCGCCATCTAGCTGCCCAGCATTTAATATTTATGAAACTGAATGGCCATCCCCACAGAGCAGCTTCCTTTGGGGTGCAGCAAGACAGCCACTCAGGGATACCAAGGCTGAAGAGCCATTTCAAGAGAGACACAGAGCAGGGACCTTAGCAGGATCCCACTGGAAGAAACAGGGATGCTGAGACTTGGAGGCTCAGGGCTGGTGGATGGGGAGGACCTGAGCACTGTCCTCCTATCTGTCAGGGAAGGAGGGATGAACTTTACTCTGAGAACCGGGGGTAATGGGCATTGACTCAGCAGCGTCTCTCAAGTTCCCCAGGCTTGGTTCATTGGTAAGCCGGGGGCTTTGGACAAGATGGTGGGTCCTCCCTTCTGTCTCCCAAGCTCACAGTGCTATGCCCCTGAGTCTCAGAGGGGCAGATTTTGGCTGTCTAGAGATAGAAGGGGTTGCCCTAAGAGCCCACCATCACCAGAGACACCCGGGCTAGGTGACCGCTTTGGGGAGACGTCGTGGACCGGGCCTAGGCTTAAATCTCAGGTCTGTTGTTTCCGCACCAAAAACTCAGGGCACCATCCTCATCTCGGGGTCCCACATAGGTAGGACGAGTCGCCCTTCTGGGCTTTGGTTACCTCATCTCTGGGACAGAACAGATGACCCCTCTTCCAACCTCCCCCCATCGTGCCTAACTGGTGATGCTCAGGGCTTCACCCAGCACAGCAGTCGGGCGGCCCTCCGAGGGAGCTGGCTCGGCTCCGTGCCACAGCAGGGGGCACCCCAGCAGCCTCCACCTCCCTTCCCAAAAGAGCCGAGGGGGGGAAGGTCACAAGCCCGGAACTCACGGGGCTGGTCTCATTCCCAAAGAAGTGAATGGTGTCGAAGCTCTCCTGATCCAGGCGGTCAAGGCAGTACCGCTTGTCCCAGCCCTCAGGGAAGACATCGAAGCTGATCATGCCTCCTGGGCGGCCAAAGGAGAAAGGGGATGAGAGCCCTGGAGGTCCCGGGCTGAGAGCCAGAGTCATTCAGACGCAAGCTCCCACGGGGCAGGGAGACTCCCAAACTCACTTTTCTTAGTCTGCCCGGGGCTTATTAGCTCGGTAGCCAGCACACAGCAAAGGCTGGAGGAATGCTAGTGGAGTGAGGGAGTGAGGGAGTGAGTGGATGGGGAGAACACAACCCTGCCCCAAGCCAGCTGTGTGACCTTGAGGAAGGACTTCACTCTCTCTCAGCCTGTTTTCCCCACATTAAACAAGGGGGTGGGGCCAGGTGGTCACTAGGCTCCTTTGAGTTCTGACTGGGGAGCTGAGAGTAAACGCACCCAGGTGACAGTGAGGGTGTCCTTAAGGGTTAAGTGGGAGGGAGAGATCCACCCAGTCAGTTTCCATCCCACGCACCTCGGGAGAACCTTAGCCCTTTGCCCGCAAACTCTGCCTTCAAGGCCTCCACGAATTTCTCCCGGATCTTTTCTTTCTGTAAGAGGGATCACAGACATTTCCAGGGAACGTTAAAGAGTGTGTAGGGTTTTATTTGTATCATCTCATTAGTATTTACTCACATTTATTCCTCACATTGAGTCTCTCAACAATCATATGAGGTAGATGAGGATATTATCACCCCCACTTTCAGAGGGTCATAGTTTTGACAATGCTCAGAGCCTGCCTCGGACACCAAGCCAGACAACCTTGGGGAAGTCATTGGCCATCTCTGAACCTCTGTTTCCTCTTCCATAAAATGGGAGTCACAAAAGCTTCTCCCCACCCTGAGTTATGAGGACAAAGCGCTCTGCAAACCTGGAAGGTCTATGGAAATGCTGCCTATTATTATTATTATTATTATTATTTTTTGGTGAGGCAGTTGGGGTTAAGTGACTTGTCCAGGGTCACACAGCTAGTAAGTGTCAAGGGTCTGAGGCCGGATATGAACTCAGGTCCTCCTGACTCCAGGGCCGGTGCTCTATCCACTGCGCCACCTAGCTGCCCCTCCTGCCTATCATTATTGCTGTTGTTATTTATTATGATTATAGTCATCATCACCTCCCAGATCAAAGCCACCCCTGCTTGAAAGAATCTCCCATTCTTGCCCTACTGCCTCAGTGCTGTTTATGAGCATGAACCCTAAAAATACTATGGAAAGTAACTCCTTCTGGCATATCAGAAACAGCCCTGGATTTGGACACCAGGGACCAGGGTTCAAATCCTGGTCCCTTTATTTACTGTAGGATCCTCTGTGACCTGGAACTAGTCGCTTCCCCTCCCCAGACCTCACTTGACTAGGCTACAAAATGATGACAATGAGGAGAGTCAGAACAGAATGTGGAGAACCTCCCATGTTGGGAAAGGTGACTGACCTCTCTGAGCCTCCTTATGAGGGGATGGGACTATGTATGATCCCCAAGGTCCCATGAACTAGAATCATTTTCTAGTCTCCGAGAGAGGCGCAGGCACCGAAGAGAGCCCCTCCCCCTCCCACCTCCCCAGCCCAGGGCGACATCCCCTCCCATTACCTTGTCCAGCTCCGAGAATTCAATCCTCTCCTCAAGGGTACAGCTCCGGCCGATGGGGGAGACGTTCAGCATCCCATTGCGGAATTCGATGAAGGTTCCGCTGTGGACAGAGGAAAAATATGAAGTTGGGGGTGGGGAGAGAGCCCACAAGAAGCTCTGAACGAGGTCTCCCCAGGGCAGCTGGCCAAGCAACTCACCCCAGGGGGTAGAGTTCTGAACCTGGAGCCAGGAAGACCTGAGTTAAAGCCCCGCTTCTGGCACTCGGAGCTGTGTGACCCTGGGCAAGTCACTTCCCCTGTTTGTCTCCTCTATAAAACAAAGATGATAATAATAGCACTTCCCCCTGCCGCCCCCCCACCCCCTCGTTGTGAGGATGAACTATTTGTCAAGTGCTGTGCATACTTTAATATGCCAGATACATTCTGTTGTTATTATATTCTTGGTCTTAACCCCCCAACACACACACAGCCCTGATATTCCATGTTCCAAGCTCCCTCCTAGTTCTGACTTTTTCTATTCTAAGCTCCAGCTCTGCCATCCCCTGTTCTCAGGCTCTCCCACCGCTGACCTCCCCTGTTCTTAGGCCCCTCCCAAGCCCCGAGGTTCCCGGTCCCAAACTCCCTTCTCGGAGGTCTCCCTCAGGACAATGGGGTTGGGGGCATCCTGGCCTCACCGCTTCTTGGGCAGCTTCAACAGGGCCATATAGTTGAGGCAGAAGTTGATGAGGTCCTGCAGAAGCTCCTCCCCAAGGTGGTTCTGGATGGTCTGAGCAGGAAGGAAGAGAGGGAGGGTGAGAAAATGCAATAGAGTGGGGGTTGCTCCTCTCCCCCCCCCCCCCGCCCAGGGCTGGGTCTATGAGGGACAGATGGCTCTAGCTCCCAGCCCTGCAAAGTCCCCAGGGTTCTGGTCCCCTCCCCCAGCTGGGGGCAGACCCTCTGGAGAGAAGCCCACTGGGGCCTCAGCTGACCTATCTGTAGCATGGGGCCATTTCTGCCTCAGGCTGCCCCTAGGTCGGGGAGTGTCAGGGCATCAAGTGAGACCCCCCCCCATGTGGGTGAGGGACAGAGATTGAGGAGGGAAGGGCTGGGGCCAAACAGGAAGTAAACTGAGGACCAATGGAAGAGAGGGAAGTGAGGAGAGACCCTGGAGTGGGGAAGGGGCTCGGGGAGGACAACCTGCTTGGAGAGCAGTCGCCCATTTTTGTATTGAACTGTCCCGTTCTCTGCAAAGACGTAGTCAAACTTTTCTATGACTTGGGGTGAGGAAGGAGGTGGAGCAGGGAGTCCAGCCAGGGTCCGAGGCAGATGGAGACCAGGAAGGAATGAAACACAGCAGAAGTGACCCCAAGTATCCCCCCCATTCTGACGTGAGCACCCCCCTCCATCCAATGGAACCAGCATTTCTGAGCCTCACTTTCCTCCCATTCATTAGGAGGTGAGCCCCACATCATCATCTGCAGGGCTGGGATTGGTCTTGGTCGTGCACGCGACAAGTCTTCAGATCCTTCAGAACCATCGTGTCCCCCACCCCCACAAGTCATTTCTCTCTCTAGTTTAAACACCCCCACTTCCTTCTCTGACTAGCTCGGAACAGCTGGAGTTGGCTTTGGGAGGGAGGCCCCCCTGCCCCCTTGCCTCCCAGCTCTGTTCCTGCCTCTCCCTCTCACTGTTTTTTGAAAAGGGGAGGCCCGGAGGCGTTCCCCTCATTCCCTCACCCTCCCTCACCCCCCCTGCCCTGCCGGCCTCCTCACTTCCTCAAGCGAGGGGAGAAGAAAATGTCCCCGTATCTCCCCACCCAACGCAGGGCCTGGGAAGTGAAACTTCTCACCTTCATCCCCCTCCCCCAGCTGCTCGGCAATCTTGGAGTAGTCGGAGCCTCCCACCACGCCGATCTTCACCCGTCCCCGAAGCTCCTGGAGGAAGGCCGCCACTTCGGGGTCGATTTTCTGGGGAGGATGAGAGAGCCCCCACTCAACACACACGTTCTTCTGAGACCTTTGGACCAGACTGGGGTCCTTGAGGCCCATGGGGTCCTCTTCTCCCTCATTGCAAAGCAAGGCAATTCACGTCAAGCTTTCCTTAATTGCAGGCACTGCCATGGATACAAAGATGAAAAATGAGCCAGCCCCTGCCTAAATAACAGAGGCAGTGTGGCCCAGTGGAAAGGATGCTGTATTGAGAGACACAAGATCTGGGTTCAAATCCTGCCTTTGACACTGATACCTATATGATACTATTGGGCAAGGCACTCTCTCCTCTTTGGGACTCAGTTTCCCCCTCTGTTGCTCGTAGGCAACTGCCTGAGCTCCCTTCCATCTCTAGTGCTATGAACCAGCTAATAGGAGGGACATGAGGTCCACAAATGACGGGGCCAAGGTGAGATCTGAGGCAGGACCACAGGGGGATGTGGACGAGGGAGGTCCCTTTCAAATGAGGCCCCCAGGCAGGATTCCCAGAGGAGATGACAGGTGTACTGTGCCTCAAAGGCAGAAGAGTTAGAGAGAGCCTCTTTCAGCAGCACGGGGGAGGGGCCCCGTGTGGAGGGGACAGAGAGCACCCTTGTTTTCAAAAAACAAAACCGATGGAGTCTGTAAACTACAAGCCTATGAACTTGACTCCAGTTCCTGGAGAGACTGAGGTGGCATCAGAGACAGGCGAGAAAAGGTGAAAATAGAAACATGTTGGAAAGGCTGTGGCAAGCTAGGCGAGCTGTGAGGTGAGCATCAGCAATATCCTTCCTTCTTCCAGCAGGTTGCCAGACCAGGAGCAGGAGAACACTACAGATAGAGATTTTCCTAGATTTTTTTTTTTGCAAAGTATTCGACAAAGTATCTCAATATTCTTGTGGGGGAAAAGGGTGGAGATGTGTGGACCTGGCACACTGGTCGGCGGAATGCCTAATCATTAATAGGCAACTCATTTTCACCTCTCTGGGCTTCAGTTTCCTCATCTATAAAATGAAAGGGTTGGGTTAGATTAGCTAAGGGAGCGCTAGGGATTGAGCTAAATTAAGGCTCCCTATGGGACCAGTGGATAGAATGCTGAGCCTGGAGGCAGGAAGAGTTGGGTTAAACTCTGATAATCTGGTCTCAGACACCTACTAGCTGCGTGACCCTGGGCAAGCCATTTAACCCTGTTGCTTCAGTTTCCTTATCTGTAAAATGAGCTGGAGGAGGAAACCGTCCTTGTATCTTTACCAAGAAAACCCCAAATGGGGTCACAGAGAATTAGACATGACTGAACAACTCGGGACCAGAGAGTTGGTCCTACTAACTGTATGGTGCGAAAGCTGCCTGGCCAAGGAAAGGGGAGAGGGTTCGAGGGTCCTATCTGCCAGGAATTCAATTCAAGGAATATCAACTCTCTATTCTGTGTTGGCCACCAGGGTCTCAAAGCTGGATAGGCCAGGCTCCTAGCCCTCTGGGAAGCAGGGCAGTGATAATAACTTTAGAAATCAATAGGAAACTAGTAGGGTTTGTTCGTCCCAAGATTTAGGGTTGTGGAATGTATGGGAGAGGCCAAATGGAGGGTTGGGTTTGGGGACAGGGATACCTGGGTTCAAATCCCATCCCTGACACTTACCAATCATCAGAGGACAAGTTACAACTTCTCAGAGATTCCTTATCCCATTTAAGAAAATGCTTTCCTCAGGAACCTAACCTGAAGCCTTTGGACCTCAGTGTCAGAATTCTCAGATTTACTCATTCAGAAGCAATGCCCTGCTTCCCCCCTCTCCAAACCGTCCTCTCTTGGGATCTATAAGAGGGTGATGAAAGTAAGTTTAGGGCAAAGGTCTTTAATGGATCTTACAGAAGTGATTAGGGTCAGGGCCCACCTAAGAGCACAACTCACTTCCACGTCCTTCAGAGGCATAGGGGTATGTATGGATCAGAGGGAAGAAGTCCCTTTGGTCACTTCTGGTCACTGTTTACAAACAAGACATAGACAGGACAAATTAGAAATAATCTTGGGGCTAGAATTAAGAGGACTCTTAATTTGGGATCCACTGAACTTCAGAGAGTCTATGAACTATAATGGGGTGGGAATGATGTTTATTTTCATTAACCTCTAATAGAATTGTATCAGCACTTCTTTCAATTATCATTTTAAAAAATTCTGAGAAGGGGTTCACAGCAAAAAAAAAAAAAAGGCAACAAACTGCCATCTTAAACGAAGCAGGAAATGTTAACAGTGCCATCTTGTGAAGTTTTCCCCGGTCAAGTTTCCCATAAATGTTCCTTCAAAAATGTCTTGGGTTCTTAAACAAATTATTAGAATTTAAACAGAAGCATAATTTGTGAATTTCAACATGGTCCTTCCGGAACTTCAGGGACATTGTCAACATTTGGTCTCTAGGGGGTAGCCCATCTCCCCTTCCCTGTCTCCCAGTTCCTTCCGACTCTCTCTATGTACGAATGTGGATACGGACACACGTACCAAAAAAAAAAATCTGCATTAAGGACATGTCTGAGGGTAGAAGGAGAACTGTCGATTTGGACACTTTCCTCTTAAACAGGACCTGCTTGAATTTAGTTTCAAGATATATTAATAAAAATGATTTCGGCCAGACTTGTGCCTAAAGAGCACAGTTTTTATATTTTTCTTGGACAAGTAAGATGAGGACAATCACTGCCCAACCTCCCCCAGCCCCTTTACAGCATCGCTATGAAGCAGAGGGAAAGCCCTCTGCACACCAGGAAGGGCTACCTAGATGTCATTTATTATTAGCATCCGGCCGAGGGGGAGGCAGGGGGACTTCCAGGGGGTGGGGGTAATTCATCCAGGTCTTAAAGGAAGACTAGGATGTCGGCATGGATGGAATCGGGGAGCTCTTTTATGTTCAGGGATCAGAGAAAAAGAAAGACGGAGAGGTGGGGAAAGGCAGGTTGAGTTTGGGATGAGTGGAGAGAGAACAGGGAAGAGAATAATATGGGATCAAGCTGGAAAGCTACATTGTAACCAAACTGGAGAGGGCCTTGAATGCCAGACTAAGAAATCTGGACTTTGTTCAACTGGCAATGGGTAGACACAGAAGATTCTACTTCCCAACTGTGCTTTCACAAACATCACATTTTTACAAACAGGTAAGTAGGGTGAGGTTTATTATTACTTATTCCTATTTTAGAGATAAGGAAACTGGCATGGGAGGAAGGTTAAGGCTAGGCTTCCCTGCCCTAGCCTGAGGTAGCTCCAGTCTCCTCCCTACCAGCTTTCTCCTACATATTTGCGTAACAGTGAGGGTGAGCTAGGGGGGAGAGAGGAGCCAGGATGAAGACGGTCAGTCCAAAGGTCAGGATCTATCAGGGAAGGGAGGGGGCTGAAGGGGGTGAGGATGTGTCCCCTGGAACTTCAGCACAGGGCTAGGCGTTCTGTGGCTTGGGCCCCCCTTGGTCAGGGCCTGAATCACCAGGAGAAATGAATAATAATGGTCGTGATGAAGGTGGTGGTGATGATTATATCCACAGTAGTAGCAATAGAGTGCTTTAAGATTTGCAAAGCATATTATAAATATTATCTTATTTGATCCTCACAACAGCCCCATGAACTAGGTAGGTGCTATTATTAGTCTCTTTTTATAGATGGGGAAACTGAGGCAGAGAGGTAGACTTGCCCAGGGCCCTTACATCTACTGAGGGTCTGAGGCTGGATACTTCCTCACTCGAGTTCTCATTTTTTTTTTTTTTATGTCTCTTACCTGCCTGATGTAACCATTCCCTCTCAGTTCTAGATCTAGGAACCAATAAATATAGGGATGTTAATAAGCGGTTCTTCCCCCCACTTCTAGAATGGGACCTTCCAGCTCTTAAATCTATCATATCCCAAATACTCTCCTCTCTCTGGCTCCTAGCCCAGATCACAGGCTCCTTCCAAGAGCCATCTCCAGAATCTCTAGCTCCCCACTCCCACCCCCAATGAATAGCACATTCTCCCTTAAAAATCAAGTTTCCCAACCCCAGGGAAGGGGCTCCATCATTCCTGATTTTTCACCCCCAGGACCCAGCTTGTTGGCCCAGGCAATCAACAAGCATTTATGAAATGGCTACTATGTGCCAGGCCCCAGGGTTCAACAAGTATGTACCAAACAGCCCAGTAAATAAATCAGTGTTCCCCCAGCCTGGAACCTCTCTACCATTTATAGTCTGTGAGAGATGCCAGGGAAGGTAGGTTACTGTCTAGGGTTGGACAGACAGAGTGTCAGAGGTGAGAGTCGGACCATCTACACTAATGTCAGTCCAGACGACCATGCTCAGGCCAAGCAGTCAGTCCAAGACAGTCCAATATTCGAAATGGAGGGGGGTGCTGGGGAAGGGAAGGGGACAGGCACTTAGGTAGTGGTGAACAGAGGCAAATAAAGCAATGTCAATACAAAGTTGGCTAGAAATGAGATCTGTTGTTTATCCCACTGAGTGAGAATCAGGATGTACAAGATGGGGAGGCAGGGCATAGGTAGGGGAGTCATGGTGGCTGCAGAAACTGGATTAGGGTATCTAACTGGACCAAAGCGGGGATGGGAAAACTAGAAATGGGGGGGGGCTGCCGGTGAGGGTTAGGAGAGCCACAGAAGGGATTAGAGCTGGATTTACTCTTTTTTTTTTTTTTTTGCAGAGTAATGGGGGTTAAGTGACTTGCCCAGGGTCACACAGCTAGTAAGTGTCAAGTGTCTGAGGCTGGATTTGAACTAAGGTACTCCTGAATCCAGGGTCAAAGCTTTAACCACTGTGCCATCTAGCTGCCCCCCTGGATTTACTCTTACCCAAGACTATAAACTTGTTTAAAAAAAAATCTTGATCATTATATTTTAATGGAATTAGTTTCCTTTGCAATTCTACATACTCTGTGCATTTAAAAACAGGACTACAATTTAGAAATCAAAATGAACAACTTTTGAAAAGAATATTGTGTTAGGGAAAAAAATTAAAAACCTGATTTGGGGAATATTGGGTTCACCAAACTGTCAGTCCGGTCCAAGTCACAAAGAGGGATGAGTTTATTAGGGTTGGGGGTGTGATCAGAGTACCTTTGGGGTGGGAGTCATGGGGTGGGGGGAGAAGTTTAGGGTGGAGGGAGGTACTAGTTGAGGTACCAGGCCTCTAAGAAGGGACTAGGGTGGCCCGGATGGGTTGGGGGCGGGGCGGAGGGGGTAGGGATGGGGGGACGGCTCGGCCTGGGGTGAAAGCCATGGGGGTAGCAGTCCTAGGGAAGTAAGGGATGGAATTAGGGTGTCCCCAGGAGGTGATGTGAAGCTGTCATTCCTGGGAAGGCTTGGGTGGGAGGAATATCAAACGGGAGGAAAAATGGGGGAGTGGGCAGTTAGGGTGAGGGCGGCATGACAAGTGGGAAGGAGTGTGAGGGCTGTTCAGGGGAGAGTCAGCCTGGGCTTTGGGGTGCAGGTGGAAGGAGGGGTTGGGGCCCGAGCCCCAGGGAGGTGCCTGCGCTCACCTTATTTCCTTGGCATCAGTCTTCTAAGCCAAGTTCTCTCCGCCTCCCCTCCCAGAAGCGCGCACACACTCCTCTACCCTAGCCCAGCCGCGGGTCCCAGCCCCCCATTCCTCACCCGAGCCCCTCCCTGCGCTGACCCTGCGTCGCCTCCCGCCCTGGCGTCCATCCATTCATTCTCCGAATGCAAGTCCAAGAGCCGCAGGCAGAGGCCTTGGGCCGGAGGAACGGGCGTCTGCGGGGTGGCCATACCTGGCGAGCCGGGGTGAGGGTCCCGTCCACGTCGAACAGGCAGAGGACGCGCTCCTTCCTCCGGGACGCCTCCCCGTTGGCCATGACCTAGGCCCGGGCGAGTGGCGGAGGCTGCTGGGTTGGCGGGAGTGACCTAGGCTTAGCCTGAGCTGGAAGAGGAAAGAGAGAGAAAAGCGGGAGGGGGAGACAGAGAGAGGAGGTGGAGCCCAGCCCTGGACCTCTGCTGCTCACGGGGCTGCCAACACGTTCCCTTTCCCCGCCCAGGGTGACAGCCGGGAGGGGAGGGACCTGGCCCCGCGCTGTCAGGTCTGGCCCCGCCCCGCCCCGCCCCATCCACCAGGCCTGCAGCTGCTGATTGATTATAACAGCCCCCTCCAACGCACCTCTTCAATGCCAGAACGTCAGAGCCGAGAGGGAACTTAGAACGGGGGCTGTCAGAGCCGGGAGGGAGCTTAGAACGGGGGCTGTCAGAGCTGAGAAAGAGCTTAGAATGGGCTGTCAGAGCCGGGAAGGAGCTTAGAACAGAACAGGGGCTGTCAGAGCTGGAAAGGAGCTTAGAACTGGGGTTGTCAGAACCGGGAGAGAGCTTAAAATTGGAGCTGTCGGGGGCAGATAGGTGGCGCAGTGGCACCAGCCCTGGATTCAGGAACACCTGAGTTCAAATCCGACATCAGACACTTGACACTTAACTAGTTGTATGACCCTGGGCAAGTCACTTAACCTTCATTGGCCACCAAAAAAAAAAAAGAATTATACCCTCTTGCACACAAATCCAATTAGAATAAAATAATAAGGGATGCTGTCGGAGGCAGCTAGGTGGTGCCATGGATAAAGCACTGGCCCTGGATTCAGGAGTACCTGAGTTCAAATCCGGCCTCAGACACTTGATATTTACTAGCTGTGTGACCCTGGGCAAGTCACTTAACCCCCACTGCCCTGCAAAAAAAAAAAAAAGAATAAAATAATAGTTTATTTAGGGTGCTAGGGAAAGGAAACCAAGCAAGAAATCCTTGGACTTCTCATGGGAAGAAGGCAAGGCACAGAGACGTGGCTCTGAGCTACCTATCTCCTCCAGCAGGAGACAAGCAGACACTTTTATAGAGGTCCGATGAGGTGATTGCCTGACTGTGGAAAGTTCTCCTATTAGGGGAGGACCATCTCCCGCTGGTGGTGGCTGGGGGAAGTTGGGTGAGCTCTGGATCTCTCAAGCCATCTCTCTGTTCCTCACGGAACAAAAGCAGCAGCCACACCTAATCTTATTTCCCAAAGGGGTGGGGGAGACTGGTTAGGTGTGTCTGTCCTTTGGTTTAGTTTCAAGGAGAAGGTGGCTTGATTTACCCCACAAAACTTCTGGGGTTTCAATGAGAAGGTTTCTTGATCTCCCCAGAAAACTTCTGGGGTACCCTGGGCCCATAACATTTCCTTCCTTCCTTCCTTCCTTCCTTCCTTCCTTCCTTCCTTCCTTCCTTCCTTCCTTCCTTCCTTCCTTCCTTCCTTCCTCCCTCCCTTCCTCCTAGAGCTCACTGTGGGGAGAATCTGAAAACCTGAATACAGAAGAAACTATGACAAGAGAGGAAGGGACAAGGTGCTTTGCCTGATCATCTCCCACTAGGGGTATCTGGGAAGGTTCTGGGAGAAGGACCTTGAAGGATGGGTACAATCCCAACAAAAAGTGGGGAGAGGGCAGAGCCTGTGAAGTGCCTGGACCTGAATGGAGGACTGTGAGGACCCAGTTTAGCTGGAGTAGAGGCAGTGTGAGAAGGAGAGAATATGTGCTAGGGCTGGAAAGAGATCAGAGCCTTAGAGACCTTCCCATTCACTTTTATTTTATAGATGAGGGAGCTGGGGTGCAGAAAGTGACTTGGCCAGTCACCCGGGGAGTAAGTGGGGGAGCCTGAATTTGAACTCCAAACCTGACTGTTTTTTCACTGCCTTTCTGCACTAATGTGCCATACTTGTGAGGTGGAGAGCTTGGAATGGCAAGCTAAGGAGCTGGCATTTTGACCATTGAAGGGCAGGGTTCTGTAGTGTGGAAAAACCTCAGGCTGTGCTGTCCTGGGAATCCAGGTCACTTGGACTCTGCTGTTTACTGTCTGTGTGCCCCAAGGCAAGGCCCTTGCCTGTCCTGAGCCTGTTTCCTCTGTGGCTCCTTCCGGCTCTGACCCAGTTGGTGTCTTTGCTGTGGCCCAAGTGGGCAGTAATGAAAACACAATAGAGTCCATGGGGCATTTCATGCCAGAACTGCTTCAGGATGAGGACAGGATTTGGCAGCTGATTGGATATGGGGAAGAGGAAGAGGAAGTGGTCAGATAACACCAAGGTTATGAACATGGATCCTGGGATCATGGATCTGGACCAATCCCTTCATTTTACAGAGGAGGGAACTGAGGCTAAATCCAAGTCCAGCCTGTCTTCCATTGCAGCGTGCTTCCTCCCATCTGAGCTCACAGCTTTCTCACTGGATACTCACACTCCCATGAGGCGGGTGCCTTGATTATCCCCCTTTTAAGGATGAGGAGACTGTGTGCCCAGGGTCCAAGGCAGGATTTGAACCGGGTTTTTCTTAAACCAAATCCAGCCCCCGCCTCCTCTACCACCCAGGATCTCAAAGGTGGAGGAGATCACACAGGGTAGACTTTTGGGAAACCTTATGAGATCATTGGCACCATCCCCCTGCCTCAAGGCAGGGGTTCTCCCTACACTTTAGAAACACCCTGTGGAGGCCAAATTTAATATAGGGAGAGCTAACTGAGTGGCTCACCATAATGTTGGGGTCCCAGAAATAATGAGGGACCTCTAGGCCCAAAGCTCTCTCCCCTCCACATTGCCTTTTTAGATATTTCTCCCAGGCCAATAAGAAAGGAGCCTAACAGCCTCTTTTCCACAAATGAATCAGGTTTTATTAATGGGAATAAAATAAACAGGAAGGTGAAATTAATAAAATCAAAGACAAGGGAATAGGGAAAAAGAAAAATGGATAATTCCCCCTAACTCTAACCCAAGTCTAAACAATCCCCAAACTCGCTTCCAGTTCAGCTCATTCAAAAGAGCCGGGTTTGTATGTTAACTCACCACCTGGAGCCCTTAGCTTCAATGGGAAACAGCTTTGCAGCCAGGGCCCTGAGGACAAAACTGCCAAGAAAGAAACTCTTTCTGCCCACTCCTGCAGCAGTGTGCTCCCCTCAGTGAGCATTTACTCTCCCTCCCCCAAAAGAGGAGTTGCTTCCAACTCGATTGGAGGGGCAGCTAGGTGGTGTAGTGGATAGAACACCAGCCCTGGAGTCAGGAGGACCTGAGTTCAAATCCAGCCTCAGACACTTAACACTTACTAGCTGTGTGACCCTGGGCAAGTCACTTAACCCCAATTGCCCCACCAAAAAAAGTTTAAAAAAAAAACACAAAACAAACTCGATTGGAGAGTGGTTTGTCCTGCTGACATCAGTAGCCTATGTCACTCAGGACAGGTGTGGCCTGTCCCAATCAGTCTGCCAAATTCCATTATCTTACCACAACCCATTTCTAAATTCTCCCCTGTGGTTTTCTCATGGCCCCTGAGTTCAAAGTCTGCAGGACTCAAGCTACTCGACTCCCTAGGGCTGGGGCAGACAGGTGGGTTGGAAGGCATCCATCCTCAGGAATGTCCTTGAGTGGGGAGCAGAGTGTGCAAGGAGCTTGAAGGGCCCCCTTTCCAGGCCTGCCCTTTCCCCAACCTGCCTAATTTTAGCCTCTGGCTGCCCTTTGTCCCTGTTGTCATGGGCACAGCAGTTCCGGAAGCTTATCATTCCTTCCTAAGGGCTGGATGTCTTGTCCTGGAAAAAGACAACCACACAAAGGACTTCGGGTGCCCGCCTTCACCTCCCCCACTGCCCCACCCCCACACAGCAGTGTTCCAACCTGGGTGTCCAGGAGAAGGGGGTGGGGAAGGAGAGGCCAGATTAGTGCCTCGGGAAAGGGAGCTAGACTAGGAGACTACCTAGGCTCTACTACTCATCTACCAGGTGACCTTTCTCAAGTTGTTTCTCTGGATGTCAATTTCTTCATCTGTAAAATGATTGGTTGGTTAATCTACAGGGTCCCTCTCCCTTCCAGTCCCAACCACCCTTTGAGATAGTGCACATATTATCACCCCCACTTTACAGCTGACAAGAAACAGTCTCAGAGAGGTTAAGGCACTTCTTCCACTTACACAGCTCAGCCATGTCAGAGCTAGGCTTTTTCTCCTCATCCCAAGTCCAGAGCACTTCAGCTTCTGGGAGATGTCAGCCCTGAGGACTAGTCTCTGCTCACACCTGGAGAACTCACTCCCCGACCCCCTGAGGCAGGGTTGGGGTGGGGGGCAAGGTGACTTTCCTTTCAAACTAGATGTCTTCCAGGGAAGATAGCAACTACTTTGCTTGCTTAACTGTCTCCTAGGCTAAGACTTAGAGTTATTAAGAGGCTCTCCTATGGATTCTTTACATTACACATTTTTTTGGGGGGGGTGAGGCAATTGGGGTTAAGTGACTTGCCCAGGGTCACACAGCTAGTAATTGTTAAGTGTCTGAGGCCAGCTTTGAACTCAGGTCCTCCTCTCCTATGGATTCTTGCTCTCTTCCTCCTGCTAAACTCCCCCCTTCCTATCCTCACTTACCTCTATTAACTGTGTGACTCTGAGACCCCAGCCCATTTACCTTGGAACCCTGGAGTTCAGATCCTCTTCCTTTGCAATCTCCCTGCACACAGACCAGGTAAGGAGAATTAGCACTGACTTAGGGTTACCTGGTTTTAACACAATTTCAAAAATAGATCATAATGATATCTTTTGTTTTTACATTGTTTAGATTTCCTCCAGTGTTTCTCCACTCCCCTTCCCAGAAAGCCATCCTTTACAACAAATAACTTTATAAAAAAGAAAAAAAAGGAATAAAAAAGTCATTAAAACTGATCATCACAGCAAAAACCCCCCCCTCAAACCCTGGTTATATGCAGTGTTCCCCTGGACCTGTGTTTCTTTATACCTTTTCCTTGGGACTAAGTTTGTCCTTTGTAATTGTAAGCATTGCTTCCATTGTTTTATGCTGGTTGTTCTTTCCAATTACATTGTTGCAATCCTTGTTTTCTTGGTTCTGCCTATGTCACTTTGCATCAGATCATGTAAGTCTTCCCATGATTCTCTGTGCTCCTCATTCCTATTTACTATACTTTTAATCCAGGTCTAGATGTCAGCCACCCAGTCTGTAGCTGAAAGGGTACTCCCCAACCCTCACCCCCCGCCAAACCCACAAGCTCCCTCTTGCCTCATTCCTTTTCTATTCTGTGTGTTACAAGCTGGGAGTCCATGAAAGCAGAGGAGATAAGCAGGTTTCACCAACATACTCTCCCCCTTTCCTTGGCATACTGCCTATGGGGCATTATCAGATCCTTCTCTGAATCATATGCCCTTGGCCCTGGGTCTCTTCTGGTCATGGAGGGGAGGGGACAGCAGATACTTATCTAGTGTTTGTCCCAAGCTGTCAACATTTAGCCTAAGGACCCAGGCTAGATCCTGGACCCCAAGCCCCTACATAGCTGCCGTTCTCAGCTAACTTCACCATCTGTCCCAGTCTCAAGTCTTTCTTTCTGGGGAGAACTTGGTTACCTTCCCCAAACTAGTGAGAGCATGCCTGACCTCTGGGTAATATTTGAGCAGGGGGGTGGGGCTACCTACTGATAGAGATGAGACATTGTCAAAGGGATCCTTCTAAAGCACAGCTGGCCAAGTCATTCCCCTGCTCAACAGGTGCTTGTGGCTCACCATTACCTAAAGGTCAGATGAAAACTTCAGTCTGGTCTTTAAAGCCCTTCACAGGGGCAGCTAGGTGGCACAGTGGATAAGGCACTGACCCTGGATTCAGGAGGACCTGAGTTCAAATCCGGCCTTAGACACTTGACACTTATTAACTGTGTGACCCTGGGCAAGTCACTTAACCCTCATTGCCCTGCCCCTCCCCCCCCCAAAAAGAGCCCTTCACAACCTGACTCCAACCTACCTTTCCACCCTGATTATACATCATTCCCCTTCTCATACCTTTATGAAGCTGTAGGAGCCTCCTTTTAGTTTCTTAAATGCAACAGTAATCTCCCATCTCCATGCTTTTGCACATGCTGTTCCCCCACAATACCCCCTCTAGCCCCTAATGTCTGGAATACATTTCCTTCTCCCCTTTTCCTCTTACAGTCCCTAATTTCCTTTAAAGCTCAGAACAAATCATTCCTGATTTTCTCAATTCCCAGTCCCTCCCCCCATGAAATTGTCTTGTATAGTTTTTTTTACAAGAGGCAGTGTGGTCAAAGAGATAGAGAATTGGTCTTGGAGGCAGGAAGACTAGGTCCAAACCAAACTGTTCGTGTGACTGTGGGCAAGTCCCTTGACCTCCCAGCCTCCCAGGGAATTCTCCGGGACTAGAGGCTGTTTCCAGAAAGGGTGTTTTCTCACCAGCACACCAAGGAAATGGAAGGCCGGGTCAAAATCTACTTGGGCAATGGTTAGTGGATTAATTGATTGATGGGGCTGGGGGCGGGGCGAAGGACAGGCTGTCTTTGGTAACTCTGGAAAGGAACCATTTCAGGGGATTAGTGAAGCGGAGGTCAGATGGCCCTAGGGCGAAGCACTGGATCCTCTTTGCCTTTAACCCAGTTGGCCTGGGCTGCAGAGGTTGGAGACGTGGAAGAGGCTGATGCTTTCTCGGTTACCGGCAGACTGAGGGGATTCCTGACTCTGTCTCAGCAGCCTTGGAGCTCCACGGCACTGGTCACTGGGCAGGGGCCCAAAAGGGAGGGGAGATCAGGCAAGGATTTTGATGCCCTTTTTACATGTGTGGAAACTGAGGCCTGGAGCGGTCAGGCCAACGCTATTGTAGATGTAGAGTTGGAGACGTGGGAGAGCGTCACGTTGAACCCCTTCATTGAGCGGATCAGAAAAGTGAGGGCCAGCGAGGCTTCAGTGACCAGTCCTCACGGCGAGCTGTCGAGCAGATGACACAAGGATTGTTCTAGCCGAGGAACCTCAGAGTTGGGGGCGGGGCCCTGGGAGCCCAGGAGAGACTCTGGGGGTAGCTAAGGGTTCCTAGCCAGTCACAGGGTTGTCCTCCTGGCAGCCCCAGCGGCACTTCTGGATGGAACCGGCTCTCTTCCTCATCAGTAAAAGAATAACAGCACCGACCTCCCAGGGTTCTTGTGAGGAGTCAGCTTTGACCTTGGCCACCGTTTCCCTTCAGACCTTGATGGGGATCGCCCACGGCCTGATCCCGAAAGCTTCAGCAACAGCAGTGTTCCAACCCACTAGACCGGAGCTTCTTAGAATGTGGGGGGGCATGAGACATCTGGCTGCAGTGCAAGATTCTGTATGCCTATTTTATATACCTATATACCCAGGGCCAAGAAAAAATGCCCAAGGGGAAGAGGGGTCTCAAGTGGAAAAAATTTAAGAAGCCCTGGCCTAGACCTGCTTTTGGCTCTGTCCTCACAACAACCATTGAGACAGCCCTGTGGCACAGTGAATAGAGGACGGGGCCTGGGGTCAGGAAGACCTGAGTTCAAATCCAGCCTCAGCAACTTCCTAGCTGTGTGACCCTGGACAAGTCACTTAACCATGTTTGTCTCAGTTTCCTCAACTGTATAATTGAGGGAATCGAAGAGGTTAGGACAGTGAGTGGTTAATAGTGGGAACTGAGTGAACTCAATCCTGGAGCTAGCCCAGTTCTGTTTTTATTCATTATGGGTCTGGTCCATATTCTGTCTTGGGAGAAAACTTGATTCCATTATGGGAACTGGGAGAAAGCCTTCTTGTATTGTTTGAACCTAGCCCTGCATGGCTGGGAGGCTGGACCACCTCTCTCTGCTGCTTAGAGACCCTTAACCTCAGTTAGGATAATCAGACACCGGGGGCAGCTAGGTGGTGCAGTGGGTAGAGCACCAGCCCTGGATTCAGGAGGACCTGAGTTCAACTGTGACCTCAGACACTTGACACTTACTAGCTGTGTGACCCTGGGCAAGTCACTTAACCCCCATTGCCCCGCCAAAAAAAAAGGATAATCAGACACCTGGTCACATCCAAAGACTGATGTATCTCAATTATACATCTGAAGCAGCCCATGTGTCTCAACTGAAAACTAGCTCATGCTGATTAGTTATCGTTTCCACGTTTCTTTGGTTGTATAGACACTTGGGGGCACCTCTTTTTCTGAATTCAGGGGATTGCACCTACCTGTTCACTCTCCCCCTCTCACCTTGGAAAGTTCCTAATCTTTCCTCCAATTGGAAATCAGATGACCTCGTATTGTATTGTTTCTTTTTTTTTTTAGTGAGGCAATTGGGGTTAAGTGACTTGCCCAGGGTCACACAGCTAGTAAGTGTTAAGTGTCTGAGGCTGGATTTGAACTCAGGTCCTCCTGACTCCAGGGCCAGTGCTCTATCCACTGCGCCGCCTAGCTGCCCCCTGTACTGTTTCCTTTTAATCGATTGGCTCCATTTGATTAATTATATTTCGTGTATAAGAATCCGTCTCCCCGTATTCAGGGTGCAGGCCCGAGCTGAGAAGGCTTGGGCCTGTTCGTTGGGCAATCGACATGCATCTCCTAATAAAGCGATGAGCTCAGACGATCGAACCTTTGTTTCCTTAGTCATTCATCTCAAGCACCTGCCAGCCATGGCTGACGCTGAGATCATCTCTGAGAAGGGCTTAACACAGCGCCTGGCTCAGGTGGGCGCCACATAAATGCCAGTTAGTACTGTTGTTACTATATAAAATAATATAATGTTATTACAATATTGTTCATGTCGCTTCATCAATGCTTAGTAGAGTTATTGTGTATAATAATGATGAATCCTGGTGGAGAGGGGCCCCCCTTCCTCATCACGAGCAGCAACAATTGCTGACTGACTGCTGCCAACTGGCAGATGGGCACCTCAGGAAGTCACCCCTGCCAGCCTTCCCTGCCACTAACTGCCAAACAGCTGTCACCCACACGGCAGGCCCATGGCCTAGCTGAGCAGCCAGCCACCCTCAGGGGAGAGGCCAGGCTGAGCCGCCCCCCACTACCTTGACCCCCATCGCCCCTCAGACCCTCAAAGCAAGAGCCTTGGGAACAGTGACATTAAAAGAAAAGGCATTCATAACTGCTTTGCCCCTGCACTTAAGGACCATGGGACTTTCCTATCCAATTTCCATATTGAGGGACATCCAAAATTAGTAAGAGGGAGACAAGAAAGTGGGGAGATGGGGGGATGTAGGGAGAATAACTGTTTTCCTGAAATGTCTGGCCCCTCCTAGCTCTGACCTTCTATTTTCTAAGGCCCCTCCCAGATCTGACATTCCCTGTTCTCAGGCCCCTCCCAGCTCTGACCTTCCCTCTCCTAAGGCCCCTCCTAGCTCCGACCTTCCCTGTTCTAAGGCCCCTCCCAGCTCTGACCTTCCCTGTTCTAAGGCCCCTCCCAGCTCTGACCTTCCCTGTTCTAAGGCCCCTCCCAGCTCTGACCTTCCCTGTTCTAAGGCCCCTCCTAGTTCTGACCTTCCCTGTTCTAAGGCCCCTCCCAGCTCTGACCTTCCCTGTTCTCAGGCCCCTCCCAGCTCTGACCTTCCCTGTTCTCAGGCCCCTCCCAGCTCTGACATCCCCTGTTCTCAGGCTCCTCCCAGCTCTGACCTTCCCTGTTCTAAGGACCTTCCCAGCTCTCCCCTCCCAGCCCTGACCTTCCCTGTTCTAAGGACCTTCCCAGCTCTCCCCTCCCAGCCCTGACCTTCCCTGTTCGAAGGCCCTTCCTAGCTCTGATATTACATACAGGACTCTGTGTCTGGACAATGGTGAAAAGCAGATGTTCGACCCTGCATAAGTGTCGCTTGGTGGGGCAGAGGAAGGAGCTGGAGCCCTAGTCAGTTGGAGAAGAGTTTCTGGGGAAGCCGGATTATTGCTGGGGAGAGGACTTGATTCCATTTCCCTTTAACCCTGTTGGCCGGGCGGGCAGATTTTCCAGTCTCTGCTGCTCCATCCTGTCATGGGTGTTGGAAGGCAGGAGGAAGAGGTCTTGGGCACTGATCGCACCCTTAGCTACAAGGCTGTGGAGGGAAGGTCCCTCCCTGAGCTGAACGAACTGGAGACCTTGCCTTGCGAGGATCCAGAAGGCACTAAGGATGTTTGCCCTGGGAAAGAGGAGACCTGCATGTAGCATCAGAGATTTAGGGTTGTAAGAGGCCCCTGAGATCGTCCAGCGCCGCTTCCTCATTTTACACGGAGGTGGTCAGGGTCAGAATCAGGATTTGAACTCAGATCCCGGGACTCCTAAGCCAGAACTCTTTCCCTGGTAGCAGCCTGCCTGCCTTGATCACTGCCCTCTTGTATCTGGAAGGCTGTCCATCAGGTGGACAACAAGGAAGCCCACTTCCTCTCCATTCACCCTAAGAGCAGAAAGATGGGGGAACTTTGCTACAAGGAAGGGGTCCCCCACAATGGGGAGTGTCCAGAGAGCCCTGACTGGAGGTATGGCTGGGAGGCTTATTCGTATCCTGCCTCTGGACTGAACCCAATCAAGTCATCAACTCTGCTCTTCAGAGGCTGCCTTGACCTAGCAACTAAATGAGGAAACAGAAAGGGAAAAAACACCTGGATGCTGTGCCCCCCACGTTAATTGGTTATTACTGATCATAAGCCAGGTTTCCTGAACATTCCAAAGTCAATCATTTTTCCCCAACACCATGTGCCATCCAATCATCATGATAATAGTGACCCTGGCCAAGTCAACCCCAATTGCCTCACCCCCCCCAAAAAATGATAATAGTGGCTATTTCCAGGTAATATTCAAATTCAACGGGTATGAATTAGGATGTACAATGCCGCAGGCACTGTGCTGGTGGGGAATACTCCTCAAGGAGCTTACATTAATTATACTGTGCCCCAAGTCCTAAAGTCCATTGGTATGAGACCATCACCTACTATACTAATGTGAGGGCCAGGGTGGGGCTGTGGAGAGGGAGAAAAGAGAGAGGAGAGAAGGGGAAGGGAAGGGAGGGGAGAGGAGAGGAGGAGAGGGGAGAAGAGATGTTCATGCCGGCCCCTTTTCAGGTTACTGAAGGGAGAGAGACATCCATGCCTCCCTATTACCGTCAGGATTAAATAGAAACTGTTTGGTATTCGGAGCCTTTCACAAACTTGTTGCTTCCTTCCTTCCCAGTCTTCTCCCACATTGACTACCCCTACACATGCAAGGATCCACACATGCTGGCCCATTTGCCATGTCTCGAACACACCCCTCCATCTCCCATCTCCCATCTCCCATCTCTGGCCTTTGCCCTGACTGCCCCCCACCCTCACCCTCCACCCTCGCCTGAAAGTCTCTCCCTCCTCACCTGTTTCCTGCCTCCCTCCCCAACTGGAAAAGCTTAATTTTGATCAAAGGGTATTCCAGACCATCTTTTCTAGGTGAATTCTGGCCCCTTGTTCAACTCCCTAAGTGGGCTTGGTGGAAGAGAGATACTTTTGTATAGATTGCTGGAGGTGGAACGATCTGGGTGGAGATGAGTCTCTTTGTCCAAGAGTGACATAATCAGCCTCCCCCAGTCCCTCATTAGAATAAGCCTATCCCCTCACTGGAATATTAATTTTCTCATTAAACATTAACTAATCAGAGTTTATTTTTCAGCTGTTGGGAACACCCACTCTTCTAAGGGAACCCCAGAATTCATCTTTATGAGAGAAAGCCACTGACCTCAATCTATTCATTATTTGTTAGCCATAGTTAATAAACTGATTTTAATTACCCAGAGACTGTCTCTCACTTTTTTTTTTTGTGCAGGGCAATGGGGGTTAAGTGACTTGCCCAGGGTCACACAGCTAGTAAGTGTCAAGTGTCTGAGGTCAGATTTGAACTCAGGTCCTCCTGAATCCAGGGCCAGTGCTCTATCCACTGCACCACCTAGCCGCCCCCATCTCTCACTTTTAATTTGTCAGTTGCTGATTTTGCAGAATCAAAAACCTCTTTTTTTTTCATTTTCTCTTTAAAAAGTAATTATTTGTTATAAGGGATGGCTCTAGGGGTTGGGGAGGAAATAGAGGGGAAAATCTGAGTAATGTAAAGAGACCAATACACACACATACACACACAGACATGTATGTAAATGTTTTTAAATTAAAAAAGGAGACCTGGGTTTCACATCTGCTATTTGCTATCTGTGTGACCTTGCAAAAGTGCCTTCCCCTTTCTGGGCCTCAGTCCCTCATCTGTGATATGAGGAGGTTGCTTGGATCAGTGCCTTCCAAGTTTTTTTCATCTTGTGAAAAAGATGTCATGGAAACATTTTGAGAATGGATTCCCAGCCATGAGGTAATTTGGGGGGAGGCTTTGGGTAGTGATGCCTGCACAGCTGCCACTGTGGGTGCCCAGACTGGAATTAGGCTCTGGAGGCCCTGAGGGGCTCAGGGCAGGAAGAGAGAGACTGGGGATGGGGGACCCCACTTTGGAGACCGCCGGCCCAACAATCTCTTGGGTTTTGTCCAGCCCCCAGTCCCACAACCCTTTGCTTTGTTACCATGATTGGTTCTTAGGAACCCTCGGTCCTGAGACATCCCAGCCAAGCGTGGTTGTGGCCACCATCCTGTATCCTCGGGCATCCTCAGGACCTATGCCACAGGAAGGGGAGGAATTTCTCTAGTCCTGTCTCTGCTGCTTGTTAGTCTCTGGGACCACGGACAAGCCTCCCTCCCTCGATAACATTTATGAAGTGGAGAGAATGATGCTCCCTATGTCACAGGGTGGTTGTGAGGGAAATTCAAATAAATTGATGGTTTGTAAAACTTGAAACACCATAGCAATGGAAGCATGGAGAAAATGGGTAGGTTTCTGGGAATAACAGACATTTTCTCAGCCTGAGTCTCTATAAAATTATGATATTATAATTCTATTCATATTATAGGTCTATCATAATACTCAACCAGCTGATTCACTTGGTTTCTAGTTGTCAGAATGCTAGAACTTGGGATGCATCTGGATGGTTTAGGGGCAGGAAGAGACCGCATGGTGAAGCAAGCCAAGAAGAAACATGGAGGCCAAGAGGACTCTGATTCATGTGCCACCTTTGACCTGTCCCTGCTGTGTCTGAGCAGATGCAGGCCTGCATTTAGAGGATGATCCTGTTATCAGTGAGATCACCAATCTAGGGTACCAGGCATATCTAGCAGATGAAAGTGCCCCAGAAATGCTTGCTGAGTGGAATTCAACAAGATGAACCGAAGCAGGGGCTGGGTGTTGTTATTAGTAAGAGACCTCAAACATGGACTGTCTAAGGCAGAAGGGACTTTAGACCCCCTCATTTTACTGAGGAGGCCTAGAGAAGGGGCAGGGCTTGGCCAGGCTTGTGACACTGGTTCATGGCAGATCTGTTTGAACAGAGGATGGAAGGGGCTGGGGAGAGAGCCCTGCTCCCCTACTTCCCATCTGCTATTCTTTCTGCTACTGAGAAGAGGAGGCCGGAACCTGCCCCACGGGGATGCCCGAGCCAGAAGAGGCAGGGCCAGGGCATCCCACTCCAAATTCCCCTGCCCTACCACAGCCTGGAATGGCGTAGCTGGGCATCAATATGGAGTGTGTGTGGGACGCTTCCTCCCCTTGGCATCTCCTGGCCCTGTGTCCCATCATGCCTAGTCCTGCTCCCTGGACTGAGAAGCCTAGGGTTCCATCACCATGGTACCCCTCTCCTGGGCCATTCCTCCCTTTACCATGGTGTCCTGCAGACTGAGGCCTCCCATTGGAACTTGGAGCACTGGCTGGACTCTCTAAGGGTATGAGTTGCCTTCTTTCTCCACGCCCCAGGCCCCCAAGTCCCAAGACATAGCCGGGCCTGGCCCTTTAAGGCAGAGCTTGTATCATAGCAACCTGCACTCAGGCCCAGTCCCCAGGAGGCCCAGGTAGAGAGACTGGGCACCTGGGGTTGTGCAGAGAGACACCCCCGCCCCAAACACAGGAATAAGGAGGCGAGAAGAGACACAGTGACAACAGGAAGGACCCAGCAGAGACCCACCTGGGTGGAGGAGATGCCAGAGAGACCCCCTCCAAGAGATGCCTCTGGTGCAATGGGGCTCACTCAGTCCAATCTCCTCCCTGGGACTCAGTTTCCTCCTCTGTAAAAATCAGAAGTTTGAAGGGGAGGATCTTGAAGCATGTGCTGCTCAGTCCCAGACCCTCTGTGATTCAGGAGCCTTTCCCCTTCCTCGGCAGACAGCAGAAAGACCGACAGAGACCAGGAGGCTCTGGCTTCCTGGAGATTTGGGTCATCGATGGGATTAAGGAGCCTAAAAGGTAGGCAAGCTCCGAGGGGCAGATGGCGGCATCTCTCCTCCTGGCCTCCATCCACAGCAGAGGGGGATGATGCCAGACCTAGGCCTCTGCAGTGGGGGTGTAGCCCAGGGAGCATCCCCGGGCAAGGCCTGGTCCTGGGCTGATAAGCTGTTGGGGCAGTGGGGGTGGGGGGTGAGGTCTGTCCATTAGTCAATAAGCACTCACTGAGCGCTTACTGTGGGCCTCCTAGGAGGCCCCCTACCCTCAAGGAGCTCACATTCTGGTGGGGGACACACAGAAATATCAAGATACAGAGCAGTCTCAGAGGAACAGCCCCAGCAGCTGGGGGGACATGAGGAAAGGCCTCCGGCAGAAGACAGCATTGGAGCTGGGCCAGGAAGGAAAGCCTGGAGGCCGAGGCCGGAGGACATTCTGAGTGCAGCCAATGCCCCAGTACAGAGGTGGTGATGGAATGCAGACCGGGAGCACATTCAGTGTAGAGAGAAGACATGGAAAGAAAAGGGCCAGGTTGCTGGGTGGGGGACTCAATAGAGCTCAGGCTTAGAGTCAGAAGATCTGAGTTCAAATCTGACCTCAGACACTTACAACCTGTTTGCCTCTGTTTCCTCACCTATAAAATGGGGGTAATGAAAGCCTCCCTGTCCTGGGATTGTGGTGAGGACCAAATGAGGTAGTATTTGTTAACAATTTTTTCAGGGGGGGGCATGAGGGTTAAGTGACTTGCCCAGGGTCACACAGCTAGTGTCAAGTATCTGAAGTCAGATTTGAACTCAGGTCCTCCTGAATCCAGGGCTGGTGCTTTACCCACTGTGCCACCTCGTTGCCCCCATGAGGTAGTATTTGTAAAGGGCTCAGGTATAGTTGCTGTCGCATAGTAGGCACTCTACAAATACTCCCTTCCTTTCCCCTTTCCATGGCCAACACAGGGGTTTATACTTGACCCTGGAGGCAACAGGAAGTCCCTGGAATTTATTGAATAGAGGGAATGATGCCGTCAGACCTGTGCTTTAGGAAAATAGGGGTCTGGGTGGGAGGTAGGGGTGCACAGAGGTGTGTCTGTCTCCTCCATCCCTTCCCTGCCATGGCTCTCCTCCCCTGGGTGGGTGCCCAGCCCGAGGCCCAGCAAGGCCTGATGGGATATTCCCAATGTAATGGCTTCTGAGATTCCTCCAGGGCTGTGAGGGAAGCTCTTCACTGTCTGAAACGCACCTCCCCCATCCCCTACACACTCTCCTGACTGTTTGTTTGAGATCAGAGGAATGTCGTGGAGGAAAGACCCCTGGGTTGGAATCAGAGAATGTAGGCTTGAACCCCATTTCTCGTGTAACCTTGGGTAAGTCACTTGCTCTCTTGCAACTCTCTGGTTTCCTGTCCATAAAACAAAGGGGGGGTATGATTTTTTTCTTTCTTTTTTTTTTTTTTTTGTGGGGCAATAAGGATTAAGTGACTTGCCCAGGGTCACACAGCTAGTAGGTGTCAAGTGTCTGAGACTGGATTTGAACTCAGGTCCTCCTGAATCGAGGGCCAGTGCTTTATCTACTGCACCACATAGCTGCCCCTCAAGGGGGTATGATTTCTAAGGGCTCTTTTAGCTCTGTAGCTGTTACTCATGCTGGTCACTCACCATGGAAGGTCTTTCTCCTATCATCTCCCTCCCTCACTGATCTGTATTCTCCCTGTCATTCAAGGCTTCACTCTCTAGAGGGCATCTCTAGAACTTGGGAGGGCTCTTTGCTCCTAGGGCCCTTGGCCCCAAGGCCTGGCTGGTCTTATCTCTTATTGGAAATGCCTTTTCCCTCAACTAGATTGTAAACTCCTGGAAGGCCAAGGCCCACTCTTCCTCATCTTTATATTCTCACCACACCCCACATCGAGCATACCCAAAGGAGGTCTTAATAAACTGTTGTTGACAAGGATGGGGGATCTGATTCATTTCAGCAAATAAGTATTAAGCACCTACTGTGTACAGGGCCATGTACTAGGGATTGAAGTAGGGGGAATGAGGCAAAACTTAAATAGGGCAAATTATCTGCCTTCAAAGAGATTACAGTCTAGTGGGCCAAGATAACCACACATGCTCAGTGCGTTAGGGAAGGGCAAACAAAGAGTTATGTGAGGTCCCAGGAGAAAATGTTTACCAACTGGGACAATGAGGGAAGGCTTCCTGGAGGAGGTGGCATTTTTATAGGGAAGGGCATTAGAAAGGATGGAGGTAGAAAGAAGACTTACGTTAGACTGTAAGATCCTTGAGGGCAGGATCTTTTTTTTTTTTTTTTGCAGGGCAAAAGAAGTGACTTAAGTGACTTGCCCAGGGTCACACAGCTAGTAAGTGTCAAGTGTCTGGGGCCATATTTAAACTCAGGTACTCCTGAATCCAGGTGTTTTATCCATTGTGCCACCTAGCTGCCCCTGGCAGGAACTATCTTTTGCCTCTTTTTTGCTTGGCACAGTGCCTGCCACATAGTAGGTGCTTAATCAATGTTTGATGATTGACTTCACTTCTAAATGCTGCAGCTCTGGGCCAGTTAGGTGGCACAGTGGAAAAGGCACTGACCCTGGATTCAGGAGGACTTGAGTTCAAATCCAACCTCAGATACTTGACACTTACTAGCTGTGTGACCCTGGGCAAGTCACTTAACCCTCATTGCCCTGCCAAAAACAAACAAATAAATAAATAAATGCCCCAGCTCTGCCTTGGCATTAAAGGTCCTGGTAGAGAGATTAGCCTTTCCTGAGGAATCTTCCTTCCTTAGGGAAAATGCTGAGGTATGAAGAATGGAGGCCATGGTCAGGTGGCCTCTCATCAGTGAAGCAGGATGCTAAGTCAGCTGGTGAGAGCTGGAAGAGAGAAGCAAAGGACTGGAATTGTCACGGTGGGGGAGGAGACCTAGCAAGCTGTGCATGCAGGGTCTCTGGGAGTTGGGGGCCTGAGTTCAGGTTTCTGCTATGACCTCAGTCTCTCCACCTGAAAAATGAGATGATTTCCAAGGTCCCAGAACGGATGATTCTGTGGTTCTCTAGGACTCTGCAGACAACGCTTGGCAACGGAACCTCCTCACTGGGTCCTGGCCTGGCTCTCTAGGGCATCTGTTAACTGTTGACTGTTAGACATCTGTCTTTAGTGCTCTGTTACTAAGGCTTATAGATGGAAATACGCTGCCAATCATGGGCACAGGGCTTAGAGGGAGACTGGAAGGACACTCCTGGGTGTCCCCTTTCTGTCTGATGGATGAAGGAATTGTGGGCATGGCAACACCAGGATCCTCTACCCTTCTTCCTCCAACCCATTTGGGAAGAGAGGCCTGGAGAAAGGTCCAGAGATTAGGGCGTAACCCACCCCAGATCAGCCAGCCAGTGAGGGGCAGAGATGGGCCGCTGGACTCTCCAATCGGCACCAGTGAATTTCCCTACACTTGTAATTGAACTGCCCTCTGCTCCCAGGCCCCTTTGCTTCAGGGTCTCCTGCCCCCTCCTCTGCACCAACACCTTTTCCCAGGCAGACTCAGGCTTCCCCCATCCGTCACCCTCCCCCCTCTCCATTTTACTCAGGGGAGTTCTATCAATCTACCCCTTCCCTTCCCTTCTGGGCATTCTCTATGGGGCAAAAGACAGTATGGCACCAGTGAAGATGGATCCATGACACCACCCAGTGGCCATTACAGTCACTGCACCCTGACCTTCATCTGGAAAGCCAGATGCAGTAGGGTCTAAATATATATAAATACAAATATCTATATGTATGTATGTATATACATATTTTTGTAGTTTTTTTAAAAATTATTTATTTTTATTTTTCTCAGTTACGTGGGTTTTTTTGGGGGGGGGCAGGGCAATGAGGGTTAAGTGACTTGCCCAGGGTCACACAGCTAGTGTCAAGTGTTTGAGATCGGATTTGAACTCAAGTCCTCCTGAATCCAGGGCTGGTGCTTTATCCACTGCGCCACCTACTTGCCCCTCAGTTACATGTAAAGATATTTTCTGAGTGCAAAATTTTTCTCTCACCCTCCCTTCCCTCCTCCCTTCTGAAGCCAGTAAACAATTTGATATAGGTTATACATTACAATCATGTTAAACATATTTCCACATTAATCAGAACAAAAGAAAAAAACACAAGAATAATAGCAAAAAAACAACAAAAGTTAAAATAGTATGCTTCGGTCTGCATTCAGACTCCATGGTTCTTTTTCTGAATGTGGAGAGCATTTTCTTCTATAAGTCTTTGGGCATTGTCTTAGATCACTGCATTACTGAGAAGGACCAACTCTATCACAGTTGATCATCACAGAATGTTGTTGACACCATGTACAATGTTTTCTTGGTTCTGCTCATTTCACTCAGCATCAGTTCATGTAAGTCTTTCCAGGTTTTTCTGAAATCTTCCTGCTCATCATTTCTTACAGCACAATAGTATTTCATTACATTCATATACCACAACTTGTTCAGCCATTTCCCAATTAATGGGCATCCCCTCAATTTCTAATTCTTTGCTACCACAAAGAGCTGCTATAAATATTTTTATACATGTGGGTCCTTTCCTCTTTTTCATAATTTCTTTGGGATACAGACCTAGTAGTGGTATTGCTGAGTCAAAGGGTATGCACAGTTTTAAAGCCTTTTGGGCATAGTTCCAAAGTTGTTCTCCAGAATGGCTGAATCAGCTCCACCAACAATGCATTGGTGTTCCAATTTTCCCACATCTTCTCCAAAATTTATCATTGTCCCTTTTTGTCATATTAGGCAATTGGATAGGTTTGAGGTGGTACCTTAGAGTAGTTTTAATGTGCATTTCTCTAATCAGTAGTGATTGAGAATATTTTTTCATATGACTGTAGTTTTAATTTCATCATCTGAAAACTGCTTGTTCATATCCTTTGATCATTTCTCAATTGGGGAATGACTTATATTCTTACATATTTGATTCAGTTCCCTATATATTTTGGTAATGAGACCTTTATCCGAAACACTGTAAAAACTGTTTCCCAGCTTCTTGCTTTCTTTCTAATCTTGTTTGCATTGGTTTTGTTTGTGCAAAAACTTTTAATTTAATGTAGTCAAAATGATCCATTCTGCATTTCATAATGTACTCTATCTCATCTTTGGTCATAAATTCCTTCCCTCTCCACAGTTCTGACACAGTATTCCTTCCTTTTCTAAATTTACCTATGGTATCACCCTTTATGTCTAGATCTTATACTCATTTTGACTTTACTTTGGTGTATGGTGTAAGATGTTGATCTATGTTTCTGCCATACTATTTTCCAGTTTTCCCAGTTTTTGTCTAATAGTGAGTTTTTATCCTGAAGGCTAGAGTCTTTGGGTTTATCAAACAGGAGATTGCTATGTTCATTTACTGCTGAGTTTTGTGTGCCTAACCTATTCCACTGATCCTCCTATTTCTTAGCCAGTACCAAATAGTTTTGATGACTGTTGCTTTATAATATAGTTGGGTTTTTTTTTAAAGTGAGGCAATTGGGGTTAAGTGACTTGCCCAGGGTCACACAGCTAGTAAGTGTTGAGTGTCTGAGACTGGATTTGAACTCAGGTACTCATGACTCCAGGACTGGTGCTCTATCCACTGCGCCACCTAGCTGCCCCCGCTCTATAATATAGTTTCAAATCTGGTACAGCTAGGCCACCTTCCTTTGCACCCTGACCTTGATCTGGAAAGTCAGATGTGATAGGATCTAATTTTTTCCTTCATTCTATTTTTTTTGGGGGGGGGTGTTTGGGGGCAATGAAGATTAAGTGACTTGCCCAAAGTCACCCAGCTAGTAAGTGTCAAGTGTCTGAGGTCACATTTGAACTTAGGTCCTCCTGAATTCAGGGCCAGTGCTTTATTCACTGTGCTACCTAGGGTCCAATTAAAAAAAAAAAATTGATACCCTTGGGTTTTTTTTTAATATCCCCAGCATTTTCCCCAGTATCCCAGAGAGCCATCCCATATAACGAAGGACTTATTTGCCTCTGTGGTGTGGTTCTTTCCAGTTACATGGCTGGGGTCCTCGTGTCTACTGTTCTGGTTCTGACTTCATTGGGACCGTGTTGCAACTTCCAAACTTCTTGGCTGTGGTGGGGTCATTCTTTACAGCGCAGTGCCCCTCCAATCCTAAACCATACATCACTGGGCTGTTCCCTGTTCTTTGCTACCAGAAATGTTTTGCTGCTGCAGGGACTTACTTCCTATCCTGGTCAGAGGCTACTGACATCGTAGACCCTTCATTTACCTAAGTCCAAGCTATTTCCAAAATGGCAGCTCTAACAACAACGCAGATTCAAGTGCCCACCTTCCCACGGCCCCTCTAACACTCAGTTTCATCTTTTGTCTGCTTTGTGTTTCTCATCATTAGAGCTTTGGAGCATTCTTTCATGCAGTTGTTAAAGATCAAATGAGATATTTGTAAAGGACTGATTAGCACAATGCCTGGCACATAGTGGGTGCTCTATAAATACCTATTTCTTTTCCTGCCCCATCCCCCAGTGAAAGGATGATGACAAAGCAATTTAATCAGAGACCCCTTCTCGTTCAGCTAAGAAAACTGAGGCGAGGGAGGGGTGTGCAATCTACTAGAGGAACTCAAGTGGAGCGGGGGCCCTGGGTGCCTACGATGGGAACTGTTGGACGATTGTGGCCCCGTCCCCCTCCCCCCTGACAGAAGCATGAGGCAAATAGGACACATGTAGTGAGTGGGTAGCGGACCCAAGTTTATTGCATTATAGAAACAGATCAGCTAGCAAACACCTCCATCCCAGATATGGTTACTCACTTGGCTTACTTAAGGGGGAAGGGGACATGGCAGACAGAGTACAGGCTTGATTTCAGGAAGGGGGAGGCATGTCCGCTCTGCTGTGCAGTGCCACACCCGGCCCGATGGCAAGCCCCCCTCCTGAGACCTACAGGGCCACACGGGGCTGCAGGCACATCAGAGTGCACAGTCCTGAGTCTGGGGTCAACTGAGACGTCTGTCTGGGGGGAGGGGAGGCCATGCAGTGCTGACCCAGTGCCTGAGCTTCTAGAATCCAATGGTCACGCAGTCATCTATGAAGGTGCATGAAAATGAGCTGCCACTCAGACAGAGGATGGGACACGGATGTGTGGCCCTGGACAATGTGGGGATCTATTTTGTGCAACAATGCTTAACTGTTAAAGGGGCTTTTTTCCCTTTTTCAGTGGGGGTAGGAAAGGGTGAGAGGAAAGAACATAGATGCTAGACTGGAAAAATCCCATTAAAAAGATTTTCAACCCCATTCCCCAGCCCAAACGTGGGGTTCTCCTTCACAAGGTAGCTGCCCCACCAACTCCCAAGCCCGGCATTTGCTTTTCTAGCCATTCCTGAGAGCCCCCAGCTCTCTTCCTGTTGGGGGCTGAAAGGGTTCAGTGCTTGCAAGCACTGGGAAGGGGGTGCTGCATTCCTGCCTCTGGACGGAACAAAAGAGGTGGCAAGGAGTCATGGGCCCAGTGGGGAGGCCAGAATCCCATGACTGCTGAGGAGCAACTCCTAGGGCGCTCTCAGCTGCCCCTCCGTGAGGGCCGCAGGGCCACGGCCTACAATGTCCTGCTGTTCTCTTTAGGATCATTTATGGCCTGGGGTCGATGAGAAGGCCCTTTCCCCTACCTTGCTCACCAGTACCAGACCCCCAGGCAAGAGCGGGGCCTCCAAAAGAACTGGGCCGACATCATACCTGGCTGTCCCTGAGGTGTAACACCTGAGAGAGGCTAGACTCTTTTTAAGACTTGCTACGAGAATACCAATTGTTGGGGCTGGTGGGGGCCACAAATCGGAGATGAAGAGACATTGTTAGACCCCCGCCGACAGGCTGAGGCAGCAGGGAGTGTTCTAGGCAGAGGTCCCGGGCCCCAGGCTACCTGGCCCGGCTACAGCGTGGCTGGAGGGGAGTGGGGCTTCTCACCCACTTGCATTTACAGCCTGTGAGAGCTCAGAAAGAGCAATCAGAGCCTCTCCAGAGAAGAGGAGGCTTCAGGCCCATTCCTGCAAGTCAGGGAGAAGGGGGCTCCACTCCCCCCACACCCCCCACCTCTCCTGCAGCCAAGCTCATCAGAATGCTTCGGGGACAGACAGTAGAAAAATTCCTTGCAGACACACAGAACTATGCTTACTCGCCACCTAGATTCTGCCTCATTTCTCCCCTTTGGATCCCTGGAGTAATACTGGGGCTGTTTGGGGAGCACGCTTTCTCCTCTGCTGCCCAGACATGCCTGTGTGTGTGTGGGGTTATCGAGGCTGTAACAGAGCAGCAAGAGGCTCTGCACAAAGCAGGCAGGCGGCCTAACATGGTGCGGCGAGGCGAGGCAATGCCCACCTCCTTCCTCCCTTCCTGAGTTTGCTGTCCAGTTAGCCCTGACTCCTGCTCCTCGGGCCCAGAGACGATGAAGTCGTCGGGGCAGCCTGGCCTGGCCAGCCACTCAGCTGCATCCCCATGGCTGGGAGTACCCAGGCAAGGGGCTCTAGTTGGACAAGGCCTCCCTGGGCCTTGAAGCCCGGCCTGCCCTCGAGGGGCCCCACCTTCTTCAGGTTTAGCAGCCTCCCCTCCTGCGGAGTAGGGGACGCTCAGCAAACAGCGTCAAAAGTGAACTCACAGACAAGACAGCCTTAATAAATTAGTATAATACTGTTAGAAGGGATGGCGTTGGTTCTGGTTTTAGCAGCATTGTCCTACATGCGGCCTGATGATCTCCTTCCCTGGGAAATTTAAAAAGCCGTCCCCTGGTTGTTAGCTCTGATGTAAAATTATAAAATAGAAATCTGGTAGGGTTTGTTTTTTTAAAAAGGAAAAGCCCTGGTGAGTCGGCGGCGGCGGTGGCGAGGCGCTCCCCTCCCAGGCCCGTTAGCTCTGGCCGTTGGGTCTGCCAAAGGTGTTTCCACCAGGGGGCTGGATCTGGATGGAGTCCAGCAGGGGCCGCAGAGCCTGTCCGAAGGGCCTGCGGGAGAAGATAAGAGAAGGAAGACTTTGGTCACAGGGCTCTCTCATGGGGCAGAGGCAGGGACGACCCCCTAGCCTGCTTTTGCAGCTTTACGGGCCAGCCCCCAGGCCTCAGTGACCCTGGCCTTGCTCCTGGAAATCCCTCTGCTTCCAGGCTCAGGAGGGGCACAGGCCTGCCCCTCTCCCTCCTGTCTCCTATCCCTTCCAAGGAACTTCCTGGATCTGTCTGCATCAGGCCATGCAGGGACTGACTCTGCCAGAAATCCACGTTCTACCCAGTGCTCATGCACCGTGAGTGCCACTCTCCCCCAGGGCCTGCTCTGCTCCCTCAGAGAATCTAGTTCAAGGAGCCCGGGAATCTGGAGGCTGTCAGAATCTCCAAGGACAAGGGCTGCTTCTGAAAACTATGCTCAGGTGCCCTGAGGGCGAGGGCATCTTCTGAGGTGTGAGCTAGGCAGGGTCAGACCCACGCACACACATGCACAGATAACTCAGCCTAGCACTGACTTCCTGAAGTCTGCCCCACGGGGCCTCTCCTGGCACCAAAAGACAGGGGTGAGCCTGCGGAAGGAAGAAGTACCTGCACCCACTCCACCGGGGCTGATCATGAGCAGGGCCAGCAGCTAGGGGCTCTGCCTGACCTGCCCCCAACTCGCCCGAAGGAAATCCAACAGACAAATGGAGGAGGGCCCTCAAGTTGAGTTGGCACTAAAGAATTTTGGGGCTTGATCAGCAGGAGAGCCTGCTGTTGGGAAGGCCTGGGAGGTCTGCAACATTCAGAGGCTGGTAGCCCATGGGCGCTGGGCCTCCTGCTATCCAGACTAAGTCCTCCTCTGATCCGTTTCTTTTATACTTAGATCCCAGCACCAGTCCTGGCTGGGCCACGACACCCCCGGGGGAATGCTTTGGCCACAGAGCGATCACAGTCTTCCTGGAAATGACCATCTTCTCTGAGCTGCTCAAGGGCCTGTGGTCAGCCCTTCTGTCCTCCTCTAACCTACAGAAAAACCACAATCCCTGGGCTGGAGTGACCAGGGGATGTCCCGGAGGCATCCACTCTGGGGTGCTGGGTAAAGAACACTGGGTTGGGCTAGGAGACCTAGACTTGAATTCTCAAGGCCTGCACTGTTTATTACCTGTGACCCATCAGCTCTCATTGCCCTTAAGTATCCTCATCAGACCAATGGGGAAAGTCCTAGCCCTTCCCACCTCACCAGGGGCTTGTGAGCCCTTGAGAGAGGGGAGTTGTGGCTGGTCAGTCAATGTGGAAGCATTAGGGTAAAGCACCAGAAGTGACCCCACCCCTCTGCTGATGGCCAGAGAGAAGTGACAAGAGGATGCTCAGAGGGAGGTCAGAGACTCGTGGACAAGAATTCTGCTCGCCAAGACATCCTAAATCAGTTCTTTCTCCTCTTGTGAGTCTCCTGAGGTCCTTCAAAACATAGCACACCCCCCACCCTCCACCCAAAAAGAAACCTGCAGACTCCTGGCCCGCCTCAGGCAGGGAGTGGCCAAGGCAGCTCCCTCCCAGGCTGGCAGATGCTCCAATCGTTTTGTGACTGGGCACCCCTTCCTCCACGCCAGAGCTCTGCACCCTGGCCTTTGGAGAACGGCCCAGATCACGTGAGCAGAGGGGGCAGTACTCACGTGGAGAGGACTTCAGACGGGAGGTCTGTGATGTAGGAGGGAATCTTCTTTCCGGTCAGGAACTGGGCCACTTCGTTGCTGAATGTGTTACAGTTGTGCTCAAAGAGATTGTAGGCCTCACCTCTGTCCATGGAAAGGGGGAGACAGGAGCCATGAGCACCCCCCCAAAAATAGAACTCACCAATAGCTGGCTTCTGCCAACCTCCTCAGACCCTGGAAAGGGCTCCCCCAGCCAAGGGTCTCACTATGGACCTCGGTCCCCCCCTAAAATGGGGAAGGCATCTGCAGGACCTCTATTTCACAAGCAGAGAGGGGGCTTCTTGTGAACCCTAAAAAGCCAATATCTGTTATAGTAAGGGAGCCAGCCTGGTGCAAGGGAAAGAGCCTTGGATCAGGAGGCAGAAGGCCTGGGGTCCAGCCTGTCTCCAACCCTCACCATCTGTGTGATTTTGGGCAGGCCACTTCCCCTCTTCTGTAAAACAGGCAGGTTGGCCCAGATCAGCATTTTTGAAACCACGAGTCACAGAACCCCAGGGCTCCAAGAAATGGGAACTGGGATGTTGTGAGAACAATTCAGTGTGGACACCATACTTTTTTTTTTTTTTAAAGTGAGGCAATTGGGGTTAAGTGACTTGCCCAGGGTCACACAGCTAGTAAGTGTTAAGTGTCTGAGGCCGGATTTGAACTCAGGTACTCCTGAATCCAGGGCCAGTGCTCTATCCACTGCGCCATCTAGCTGCCCTGTGGACACCATACTCTTTTCTATAATCCCCTCCCTGGGCGCCCCCCGCCCCAGTGGAGTGGTCTGAAAAGGGGCTTTGAGGGGGTCTTACACTTCCCAGGGCTACCCTGGAATGATGGGCACTGAAGCCCCAAACTGTTCTGTGACTGAGAGTCTGAAGCCACAGATTGAGGAGGTGGCTCAGCCAGGCTGGGCCCTTGAGTCCCTGTTCCCTCGACACCCCCCACCCCCTCACTCCACCTGACCAGACCCATGCCCAGGGCTCACCGGAATAGGGACTCCCCCAGGGAGGACAGGTATTCCAGGAAGATTTCTTCGGTAACTTCAGTACTTCCTACTTCTACTACTGAGTCAGGGGGCCCAAGTAGTGTCCCTCCCTGCAAGGGCAAGCCAACGGCATTAGGCCAATCATGATCCCCTGAGAATTTCCCCAGAACCTCTCCAAAGGGAGGACCACAAGATTCTCCATCGAGGTCTCTGAGTCAAAGCAGCTCCTTTCACAGATGGGAAGTGATGGGAGGCAGAAAGAGCAGAGTTGCGCCTGGAGCCCAGGGAAGTCCTCTGACAGGAGCGAACTCAATCAACAGCCCAATGTTAACTCTCAAATCCTCTCAGATAGACAGGTGGTGGCTGGGGACGCTGATGGGGGCTCTGAGCGCCGTTCCAGAGCCTGCTCCCAGCCTCGTCCCTCTTTTTGTGCTAGCCGGGGGGCTTTTCTTTCCTTCCATTTTTCTTTTTTTTACTGCAAACTTAAACACGAACATTTCTGTCTATGAAAGCAAGTGTGCCTGCTGCATAGGGCTTAAGTGTTAAATACACAACCTGACAGGAACAAAGCTTCTGCTTGGGCCCGATTATTTTTATCCCCCCTACCCCCACCCCCACCCCCAGAAGCTCTCCCTTGGAACAAATCAGCAAAGCAAACTAACGTGTTGGCCATGGGTGGAAATGCCCGTTCCCTTCTGTGCCTCCAGGTCAGCAATCACTGCCAAGGGTGGGGTGGGTGGGATTTGAAAGCCAGGACTGACCATGGCCCTGGCTAGAGTTCTGAAGTGCCCCAAAGTACCGTCGCTTATGTTATTGTGGGTACTGCTTCGGCTTATTTAACCTGGCATCAATCACACGGGCAACCATCCGTTAACCCATTCTCAAAACTCCAATAATTTTTACCACACCTTAATCCACCTGTCATCTTCTTACCCAGCATAATGACATCCCATTTTGTTCATATACTCAAATTTCTTCAGCCACCCCGCCCCAAGGAGGGACCACAAAAAATCCTGCTATAAATGTTCTGGTGCCCCTGTCTTTGATGCCCCCCTTCCCCAGCAGGACTTTTGGGGTACGGTGGTTCCCAATTGCTTTCCAAGATGATGGGCCCTTTTAATGCCCCCTCCACATGCACTGGGGCACCCCCTCCCTCCTGAAGCCCCTCTAACAGCCGGTACCTTCGACAAACAATTGGGTATGAACAGAATAGAGGGTTATGCTGCTGACTGTCAGTCACAGTGTATGCCTAATAGCAGATGCTTGCTGCTGACTTAATTATGATTATTGCCAGCCTGCATTTCTATTAGGGAACCCTTCTTGTTTACCTATTTGTATCCATTCCCTACACATATTTTCCTTGGACTTTCACATCTTAGATACTAAACCTTTAGCAGAATAATTTGCTTCAAAGATTTTTTCCTTGTTTCACTTCTAACTGCATGGCTTATGCCTGTGCAAAAAGCTTTTTAATTTTATGTGATCCAAGCCATCCAGCTGATCTTTTGGGATCATCGCTATTCCGTATTTAGTTAAGAATTGTTCTCCAGGACATAGTTATGAAAATTTTCTTCTTGGCTTTTCCTGTAATCTCTCTACTAACTGTAGATCATGAGTCTACGTGGAGCTTATGGAAGTAGATGCTGTGATGGTCTAACCCTGATCTCCACTAGACTGCTTTCTAATCCAGGCTGCTTCTGCATGTGCGTTGTGAGGTAGGTAGGGGTCTGTAGGCATGTGGTCCCTGACTCTCTGGTTCAGAACCAGAGGGCCCAGGGTACCAGAAGGTGTTTTACTGAACAATCCACTTCTCTATAGCCAGACTCATGAAAAAAATACGCTATTTCTTCCTCTGGAAATTCATGAGGGAAAACCTTGGTAGGACGGCAAATGTTTTTATGGACAATGAAGCCGTCGTCATCGTCATCATTTTTTATTCCAAAGGCTGGGCTAACAGTTGGTTTGGAAGAGCTGACTGCCCCGTAGCAGTATGTGGTCAAATCTCAGGCACGAGTCTCCCTCAGTTTACTCCAGAGTGCCAAGGGAAGAAAGAATCAAGAGTGTCCGGACGGGGGCAGCTAGATGGCACAGTGGATAAAGCACTGGCTCTGGATTCAGGAGGACCTGAGTTCAAATCCGGTCTCAGACACTTGACACTTACTAGCTGTGTGACCCTGGGCAAGTCACTTAACCCCCACTGCCCTCCAAAAAAAAAAATTTCATAAATTTTCACTTGGGACAGCTAGGTGGCACAGTGGATAGAGCACCGGCCCTGGAGTCAGGAGGACCTGAGTTCAAATCTGGCCTCAGACACTTAACACTTATTAGCTGTGTGACCCTGGGCAAGTCGCTTAACCCCAACTGCCTCACTTAAAAAAAAGAGTGTCCGGGCAACAAGACTTAACCTAATGGATCCAGTCTTACTGATGAGGGTGCCCTACCCCTACCCCCTCCAACAGGCCCGACAGCAGCTCAGATATGCCTCTTAGCTCTGGATGATTCTTGTCTACGTCTCTCTAGAAATCCTCCCGAGAAGATCTCCCCAGTATCTGCCCTGCCCTCCCAACTTTAGCAGACTGGCAAGAATAACCCCGAGACATGGTCAGTTTGGTATGGGATAGTTTGTAAGGAAGTCTCACAGCATTTGTATGGCGTTCAGGAGGTATCTGATGAGTAACCCAATCCATTCTCCCATAGGGATCACACTGGAATCAGGGTCCCAGAAAGGAAGCACTTACAGGGGGACAACTGGAGATGCCTCCACTGCCGAAGAAGAATTCATCCTTGTGAACGACTATGGAAGTGTGCCTGCCATGGAGAGGAAAGAAAGAGTGAGTGGGAAGCCGAAATTCAAAAAGCAACTGGGAGAAACCTGTGGATTTTATGAGGGCACCTGTGCCTGGAGAGAAATAAAGACTGTCAGGATTCACAAAGGTGGCACCTGTGGTTCACCTCACTGGCAGGGGATAAATCCTCGAGTCACTTCTAGACCCTTTCCCGAAACGTAAGCCTGCAAAGCGCACAGCAATCTCAACAGTTAACAAAAGCAACCCAACAACCCAAGCCTACCTCTGGCCCAGTGTGGCTGGGTGGGGAGAGTGGCATTGAGAGGCCCTTCAATGATATGCTTGGGCCTGACGAGGATGTTTCAAGAACATGGCTCTGCATGGTATGGTGGCTTCCTAAAGGACTCTCCAACTTCCTCCACAGCTACATCGCGTCAGTTTTTTTTTTTTAACGGGGCAATTGGGGTTAAGTGACTTGCCCAGGGTCACACAGCTAGTAAGTGTCAAGTGTCTGAGGCTGGATTTGAACTCAGGTCCTCCTGAATCCAAAGCCAGTGCTTTATCCACTGTGCCACCTAGCTGCCCCCATCATGTCAGTTTTGAAAAAGGAGCGCCAAACGAGACTGAATGTGAATCTATTCCATGGAAGAGTGCCCGTCTGCTGGGATCCAGTTATCGACAGAATAAGGATGGCCATTCTGGTATTGAACCCGAGTTTAAGTGGCCTCACTTGTTCATCTCCCTGGGTGCCTGGCTTCAGGGCATTTGGCAGAGAGGGATGCTGCAAGAGCGGGAGGTACAAAAGACAGACAGGAGGTCTGAAGGCTGAGCGGTGGTAGGCTTGGCTATGATTGGGCTGGTGGTGACCGTACAGACGAGAGAACTGAGACCCAGGGAAGTCACGAAGCTAGCAACGGCCAGAAGCAGGACCAGAGTTCAGGGCTCCTGAGTCCAGCCAAGGTCTTCCCATGACACCATGCTGCTTTTCAGAATGGAGTCAACCCTTACATCTTCAAAGTTTAAAATAAATGGAAAGTGGGTCTAGGTGTCAAGTTAGAAGCTAAAAGTTGTTTGGGGACTGCAGCAGATTGCATGGCCTGGTGGCACTTGCATGTTCCATGAACCATCAACCCAGTCAAGACTGAAAAGTTTGACAACTTACCAGATGCCTTCCAGCTGTTTCCCTGTGAAAAGAAGAGGACATAAAATTTAACTCCTTGAGACTGGGCCACGGGAATTTACTAACAATCACCTACAGAAAACAATCCAACGATCGCAAAAAGAGTAAGGACTAAAGTCACAAACTTGTCATCACGGTAACAAAGAAAAGTGTTTTGCTGCCCCGCCTGCCCCAGAATCTTTCGTCTAGACAAAGCTCAGCTGACTTTAACTTGGCTTTACCAAATCTATGTATGGGTTGGATGATTTTGCCATGAGTTACTACATTCAAGTCTTCCCATTCCTTTACATTAACATTTAATACTTTTTCAGACACTCTCCAGCTTTTAGACTTGGGTTTGGTCCTTTTTCTGCAATTACAAATATGACCTCTATAAGTATTCTTATACATATAGGTCCTTTCATGATTTAAAAAAAAATTTTTTTTTAAGGGAGGCAATTGGGGTTAAGTGACTTGCCCAGGGTCACACAGCTAGTATCATGTGTCTGAGGCTGGATTTGAACTCAGGTCCTCCTGAATCCAGGGCTGGTGCTTTATCCACTGTGCTACCTAGCTGCCCCTTATCACTGGGTAACTCTTTTTTGTTTTTTGCCGGGCAATGAGGGTTAAATGACTTGCCCAGGGTCACACAGCTAGTAAGTGTTAAATGTCTGAGGCCGGATTTGAACTCAGGTACTCCTGACTCCAGGGCCGGTGCTCTATCCACTGCGCCACTTAGCTGCCCCTCCACTGGGTAACTCTTAATGGATATTGTCAATATGGCTCTTCCTTTTAGAGTCCCAACAACATGGCAGAGGACTTACTCCCCTCCTCCCCACCCCATAAGCCCCACAGTCATTAAGTCATTAAATCCTGCCGTGTGGTTGCCATTTGCTAAGAGCTTCTGCTAGAGCCCAGATTTTTTAAAAAAGCCAATTCCAGGATAGCCTGGTTAGTAAATATATTCGAGGTCTCTAAAAAGGTTTAAAGTTCTTGGCCCATGATGTGAATGTGGAATTTTAGTTCAAATGGTTTGGGGGAAGGGGGCAGTGATCATGGGCCATTACAGAGAGCTAGATAGAATTCTGAATAAATGCACTGACACATACACAGCCCAACTTTAAGGTGGGTTGTTCTGCCCTGTGCCCTGGCTCATCTCTGCATAATCTCCAATCACACCTAATGCACCCACCTCCCCTTACAGGAAATGGGGAAATCTGCCTCCTTCCAGACAAGGGCCAAGGGGCTTTCAGAAAATGGCAGAGAACCCAACAAACCTCTCATTCACAGGAACGAATACTTACCTTCCAAGGTGAAATGTGAAACCTAAGATGAAAACCCTTCTTCCTTTTGAAAAGTTTTTACTGATCTGATTTTCTTCTTTAGAAAGAAAACAAATTAAAAAATCACTCTCCCTCAGTGACTTAACCTGCTGACATCTAATTATTGTACTTTATGGTCCCTTTGAGAAAAGGTCTGAGGCCCTCCCGAATGCCCAAAGTAATAGAGAAAAACAGGACAAATGCTGAATTGAGGACTTAGTAGAAAGGGGAAAAGAAACAAATTTAAACCATTTAGCTAATGGGGTTCTATGCTCCACGAGCTGTTAAAAGCAGATGTAGGGGCTATGTTTAATGGGAGGGTCTGCTCTGTGGAGAGAGCCCTGAGCTGACTGATGAAAACCCAGAGAGGAGACTGGAATGGTGTCTGCCTGCTGCATTCTACGGAGAAGTGTGGCACACACGGACGGAGAGAGTGATGCAAGGTCATTTTAGGAAGGAGTGGGCAAAGGCACCTGGGAGGTCTGATGCAGCACAGAAGGCAGGAGCTGAGTCTGGGAAGAGAGAATTCTGATAGGTGGGGATGGGACACCTCCCAGGTACGGAGCACAGCTTATGGGAAGCACCCAGGTGGGAGAGATGGTCCACCCACTGCTGGGAACAGCAGCACTAAAGACAGTCCAGTCTGGCTGGAACGTCAAGTGGGTGACAGGGAGGAATGTGCAATAAGAAGACTGGAAAGGCAGACAGGAGGCAGGCTTCATGTGACAAGGTGAAGAATGGTCTGAATTTTGTCCTTGAAGCAAGAGGTTTTATAACAGGGAAATGATATATCATCAGTCACACCTGCCCTTTAGGAAGATAAATGTAGAAGCTGGGAAGGGAGATGAAGAAGGGAGAGATGGGAAGCAGGAGACCAATCAGGGGAAGGCAAGGCAGGCAGTAGATCTTGACTGCAGGAGAGGGGATGATATGAACTTCACAGTAACTGAGGGGGAGTGAAGAATGACTCTCACGTTAGGAATGTGGGGGGGCGGGATGCTGGCACCCTCAACAGGAAAAGGGGAGTTTTGACACAGGAGAGCAGAAAGGCAGCTGGGATGCAGAAAAGAAGAATTTATCCTTCCTTTTTCCAGAGGGGACTTTAGGGAGATGAGCTCCAGACTCTCCCAGGCCCAAGGGACCATATCTCTCTGGCCTCTTTGTCTTAGAAGAAAAGAAGTAGCTTCCTGGCTGGAAGCCCTTGGATGACCCAGGAGGCTAGCGGAGCTGACTGGATCAGGCAGCGAGTGGTCACTCACTCCTTCCTAGACTCAAGGCCTATCTTTCTCTCCAAGGCCACTCACTGAAGTCATCACTGCTTCCTTTCCTCTGACCCCTGCCATGTCTGCTTTCCGAGGACCAGCCATGGTACCCTACCCTCATGTGGAGAGGCATGGCTGTCAAAGATGGCAGCAGTGAAGAAATGGGCAAGGACCACTGAGCGGCACCTCAGACAGCCGTGAGATGCAGAAGAGCGGAGAACACGTTTATGAAAAAGCTTATTGAGAGATCCGTCTGAGCCAGGCTATGCTGAGGATGGTGAAGGAAGCAGGAGGAGGACAATCCACAGATGAAAATGAGAAAAGGTGTGGAAAAGCTTCTCTGAGTGATGTCATGAGGGCAGAGCCTCTCCATTTGGACTCGGCCCCCCACAGAAAGGTAGAAACGAAGGCATATTAGAAAACTACGATGGAGGCAGCAGCTGAACCAGGACGACAGAGCTCCATGAGGGTCATGCTACAGGTGATGACGATATAGTGAAAGGCACTCAATTCTCAGGGCATCTCAAAGAGCAAGTCTGTAAAAACAGTGGCCAAAGGGTTCCAGTTGTAGAATCAAGTGGACAGAGTGCCGGGCCCTTATTAGTGGTGTGACCTTGGGCAAGGCATTTAACTACTTTCTGTCTCAGTTTTCTCATCTGTGAAATGGACAATAATTGCCTCTACCTCCGAGGGTTGTCATGAAGTTCAAATGAGACATGGGAGGGCACAGGAAGAGTGGATGGGCCCAGCAATCTGCACCACGGAAAGAGGAGTACCCAGCATTCTTAAGTCCTTGATGCCAAATTCTGCAGGGAAATAGGGACAACATGAAGACTAGGGAGATAAGGAAAACCCTTAGGAAGCTCAGGGAAGAAAACAAACCCTACAGAACCAAGTAGCTCTCAATACCCAGCAGCAGCTGCCAGGTTGGCCTGGCTGGTGTCTATCAGCCACTGGTTTTATTCCTTTCTCTTCCCTAAGACGTGGTGACAGGTGCTTTGTCCTGCTTTGTCTAAAATAAAGCTTCCTATCACTCAGGGTGGGGGAAGGGCTACACTCACATCCATTTCTGTAACTTGGAAAAGTCTGTGGTATTTAGTCTAAGGGACCGAAGCCTGGTGTGAATGAGGCCTTCAAAGGAAGTTGAGGTCAGTCGAGGCCAGTGAGGTTCTGCCCCAGCTCTCCTATAGGCCTGTCCTTGTTGCTCAATCCTGCCAGATGTCTGTCTTGTTAATGTAGGCCAGGAGTTACAAGGGTGTCTAAGAGAGAATCTGGGAACGGATCGGGACTCAAAACACAACCTGCTCTAGTGGTCAGGAGTTTCTTTAATCTATGTGTCAAGAGGACACATCATCAATCCTTAGTGCAATTTAGGGGGAAAACAACATTGCTGGGACCAAAATGACAAAAATCTTTACAGATGTGTACTGGTCAATACTACCACTTGTTTCCCATCTTTTCCCAGTCAACATTTATGAGAAGTGGTAAAAGAACAGGAACAGGAGCCTAAGAACTGACCGGTGTGACCCAGGATGGAGGGTTCTGTGGAAGTGAGGCCCTGACTGCCCCACTGAGTCAGCCACTTACAGTCTAGCCTCTCCATCTTCCCCAATGCACTTAATGTTTGCTTCATGGAACTGAGCCTGGAGAATCAGCATCATCAAAAACCTTTCACTATCCTGTCCTGGGCAATGCCTGCAGGGGGTGAGGGTGTGACTTCACTGGGTCCTTGTTCCTTAGCCTGAGCCAAGGGGCCAAAGGTGGCTGGGAAATGGGGAGGAGACGAAAGGAGCCAATTCCCCAGAAGAAGCAATGATGCCGATCAGCTCCAAGCAGAGAAAGTGCGGCACAAAAGCAAAATGGCATCTTTGGGCACATCTGAACTCCTATCTCCTAGACTCACTGACCATGACCAAGTCACTCTGCTTCCCTGCACATCGGTGTCCTCACCTGTAATGCCTCTAAAGGTCCCTTCCAGCTTAGAAGGGGATTTCCCCCAAAAGGTAAAAACTTTAAGCCACTAAAAAAACTCTAAAAGACAAAGATTTTTCCACCAAAGGAACGAATTTTTTGTAATAAGTAATCCATTGGTGAGTTCCTTCTCATAGTGCTTGAGGGGATAATATGTTAAATCAGGACTGTTACAGTGTCTGCCAATAATTTTTTATTAAGTTATGCCTTGCAGCAAAGCGACCCAGAAATGGGGGTATATTCATGTTATTTCTATGATACAGACGGAGAAATTGCATTATATGTATAACTTGTATCAGGTTGCTAACTGTTGGGGTGGGGAAAGAGGGAGGAACAGAATTTGGAACTCTAAAATTAAAAAAAAAACTTAAAAAATTGTTTTTACATGTAATTGGGATAAAATTAAAAAGGAAAAGGAAATTGCCTTAGTCAGACAAAAAATGAAAACAGCCCAGATAATGACTCCAACACAGAACCTGATAGATGAAAAAAATTTTGAACAGGTTTAACTGGATCATGCACTGCAAGGCCACTTGGGCCCACGGTCTTTCTCTTACTGGCACTTACTGCACAATTTGGCATTTTCTTAAAAGCCGTCTTATAACTCTGACGACTCATGTTTATAAATGACAAAGATTTACAAATTCTGTGAAGGAAGAGCTCTCTCTTTGGCACCATAAAACAAAAATCTATTTAGTGCATATGAGGAGCTCAATTAATATTTCTTAGATTGAATTGAGACATAAACCCCACAGCCTAAGTAAGTCCCCATGTCCTTGGATCACAGAATAATTTTGAGACAAGCTTGCCAAAAAAATAGGCAAGTGAACCCTGTATTACATCAGGCAAGAATCTTAAATCGAGCAGCTAGCAAAGGCCTGAGAAGGGCAACGTTTCTCTTGTCATGAGAAAGCCATGCTCCCTTTAAAGCCCCTTAACAGAGAGAGGTAACCAGAATTCAGAGAGCAGGAAAAGAAGGACTTTGATGACCTGGCTACACCTACTAGGAGTGGATGCAATAAGGGCAAGATTTAGGAGCATTTCCACAGTCAGTGATGGACTAAATCTATTAACCCCATTGTCTTGAGCCTGTAGCATGCTGGGAAGGAGCAGGCAATAAGATGTGACCTCATTTATTGCAATTCTGATCTTATACTGTACCGATGATAGAGGGATCCAGGGAAGAACAAAAATCCCCGGAGGCATGGGGGAAGGAAGGAGGACTGCTTCCCGAGGACAAACTAAAAATATCAGGACTCCTCAAAATGGCAAACAGAAAGCTAGGAGGAAGGTGATAGAAACCTACAAAATGATGAATGGCAAAGGTAACTGTTAATATGAATCCTGAAAGACTTGGACAAGAGGATATTTTCAGCTTGTACAATCGAGGCATTTATTTCCATCTCTGAAAAACAATGGCTAACTTCAGAAGCACTTTCCCCTCGGCTCAAAGGCATACGGAGGCTTTACAGCAGAAAAAGCTGTCTCCGGAGCCGGAGGACAAGGTTCAAATTCTGTCTCCGATGACCAACTGTTGAGTTTCCCTGGGCCTCAATTTCCTCCTCTGTAAAACAGAGGTGTCCCTTCCAGCCAAGACTCATCCCGTGTTCTTGAAAGAAGAGCCAGAATTTGGTCATCAAAGAGACTGGACAAGGGCTCCCATTTATAAAGATAGCCCTTTAAGGCTGACAAGTCTTTCCTCACAATAACCCTAGGAAGCAGGTAATAATGGCATTGGGTTTGGCCATTTTACAGATGAGAACACTGAGGCTAAGAGCTCTACCCAGCTAATGAGTGGCAGAGCAAGGATTCAAATCCATGTCTCTTGCCTGCCAACAGAGCTGGAATCCTATAAGCCATTGAGGAGGCAAGCAGGCCAAATAAAAGGAGGTGGGCACTGCTCAAGCCCAGGAAACTCATGCGCTGATAGGCATCTGAAAATGACAAAACCATTCACGGCCCCCATGAGAAAGTGTCCTTAATGTTTCATTTGCAAACTTTGGTTGTAAATGAAACATGGATCTGATGTGGCTTTACAGCTTGGGAGAAAATTCAAGTCAATGTGTCTGGCCTTCAATCCCAAAGGTTACCACCTCCCCTTGGGCCTAAAGGAGAAGGGCAGAAACACCCTTAGAGCCACCTGTCACTTAAAGAGGTCCAGAAGGGATGAAGAAGTCAGAGCAGATGGTCAGTAGGGTCTCTTTGTGGGGCGAGGTGGGGATCTCTCCAATAGGAGAAGCACAAAATTCTTCCAACTTCCTCTTTCACACATCTAGGAAGCCTATCAATTTGCCTTCTCATTGTGAATGGGCAAACCACATGGCTCCAATCCATGTTCGGTGTTTATCTTTTGTAACTGGACTTTGATCATCCGTGACTAGGGACTAGGCACCTCCCTCAGTCATGGTTTCATTTTTGTTTTAAATTTGTAACTTCTCACACTTCCTGTATTCTTCCTCTAGCAATCAGTCAAAATCAAGTTCAACTTAAGTTAAAGCTGTAAAGGTATTAAGAACATGCCTATGGAGGGCAGCTAGGTGTCGCAGTGGATAGAGCACCGGCCCTGTAGTCAGGAGGACCTGAGTTCAAATCTGGCCTCAGACACTTAACGCTTACTAGCTGTGTGACCCTGGGCAAGTCACTTAACCCCAATTGCCTCACTTAAAAAAAACAAAAACAAAAACAAAACACCCAAAAGAACATGCCTATGGGGACAGCTTTTTCAAGTCCTGACCCTTGGCCAGCTGGCTTAAGGAAAAAGCAAAGTTTAATTCACCAATCAGCCTCACAGCTGTAAGGGACCAAGTACAAGGTGTTGGGGAGTGACCCAGGAAGGCAGGGTATACAAGCAAACCCAACTCTGAGAGGCCCTGCCTGAATGTGGAATTTTGTTAAGTATGGCTTGAAATAAATGGAATTAGCAATCCTTTTGTTCCGCAGAAATCTGAAGAACGTCTATCATCACATCCCATTAGGTCTTGGTCTGTATTGAATTTAGGTGTTCCTTCTTGGAAATTAGGTAATTTACAAGTGTATTTCCCAATCCTCTTTCGAGCTAACCTAATTTCTCCCCAACACAGGCAATCAACCTTCTCCCCCAAATCAGGAAGGTGTACGTCGGTGATCACAGATCACTTTCCTCTCTTCAAAGACCTTCGGGGCTTTCTTTAAGAAGCCCAAAGGGATCCCTCTCTTCCAACTGCTCGGAACACCCTTCTGGGTTCTTCTTCCCTGGACTTGACTGACCACGGGCTCTCATCGCGCCCCCTGGCCCCACACCAGGCTTCTCCCTGTCCGGGACCCCCTCCAGCCCCCAGCACAGGGTCTCTTGTTCACAGCTCATCACCAAGCCCACCGGCTCAAAGCATATTGGAGTGTAACGTGCAGTTTTAAAACGAAGCTGGGTGAGTCTGGAGGGCGAAGCGGGGCGCCCCTGGCCCCAGGGCCCAGAGAAGCTGCCGCGGGCCGGGGGAGTAAGACCCTCCTAGTCTTACTTCTGAAGGAGGGGCCCTCCTGCCACGGACCTGTCATTCACAGAACCGAGGGAGGGCCGAACCCCAAGCCCGCCTCTTGCTTCTCTCATCACCCAAGCTGGTCCGGGACCCGCCAGAGCGGAACCACAGGCTTCCCCCCACCCCGACCCCCATCCCCACCGCACCCCACCCCCGTCTGATGAGGCCCGAAGAGGGGCAGCGACGAGCCCAAGGTCCCAAAGCAGGGAGCCCCCGGGCGGGGGCCCGTCCCGCCTCGGCCTCCCCCTGGCCGGTCGGGCCGGTCCGTCACCTCCGGGCCCAGGCTCCGGCGCTGACGCTCCCCTGGGGCAGGGCCGCGGGGTCGCCGGGGGCTTCCAGGCAGCCAGCAGGCGCCTAGTAAATGCGGGCCGGCGGTCCCCGGAGCGCTCACCCAGCATGATGGGGCTCAGGCGCCGGGCCAGGCCCTTGGACAGGTCGTACACGTACAGCTTCACCGGGTACAGGTTCGTCGGCTCCATCGACGCCGGCGGCGGCCCCGAGGGCAGCGGCGGCGAGTGCGGCGGCGGCGGCGTCGTCTTTTCCGGTTCCGTGCCGCACTGACCGGGGCGGTGGGCAGAGGCCCGGCGGCGTCGGGGGCTGGGAGACTCGGGCCGGCGCTGAGCTGCGCGGGCTGCTCAGCCGCACGGGGCCGCACGCGCCCCGGCAACGCCGACTGTGAGGTGACAGAGGGCCGAGGGGCGGGATGCCGCCCGGGCCCGGATGCGCGTGCGCAACACCGCCCACGCCGCGGCGGCCCGCCCCTCGGCTCGGCCGGCGACGTCACGACCGAGAGGACGGAGGGGGCGGGGCTAGCCGCTCCGGCCGGGGGACGTCGAAGACGAGGGAGGGGAGGCCTGAGGACCTGCTGCGCATGTGCGCCAGCGCCCCCTGCGCATCCTCTTCCAGAAGCCGACCGGGGGGGGGGGGTTTGAAGAAGCACAGCCTACGGCTCCTCCCCCCCCTGCTCTCGGAGAGGAGCGGGCCAGTGGCGTACCACATGGGGAAGGCACGCATGTCTACCGTCACTTGCCTCTTTTCCCTACAGATCATGGAGGTGGCTGGGGCTGTGGGTGGGGGAGGATGCCTCCGAAGGTAGAATAACCCTGTGAAAGTGCTATTAAGAGAGCTAGCGCCGGGCCTAACTTCCTGAATCCAAATCCGGCCTCAGACACTACTAGCTTGTGACCCTGGGCAAGTCACTTAACCCTCTTTGCCTCAGTTTCCTCATCTGTAAAGTGAACTGCGCAGAAGGAAATGGCAAACCACTCCAGAATCTTCACCAAGGAAATCCCAAAGACGAGTCAGATATGACAGAAAATTGACTGAACAACAACAAAGTGGCGACGAGGGGGCGCCGCAGGGAAGCGGAGGGCTGGGAAATGCGGGAGCGAGGACCGGAACGCGCGAGTGCCTGGGAGCCTCGGCTGGACCAGAAACAACCGTGGGGGCGTAGCCTTGCCGATTTCCCTGCCCGCAGGTGCGGTGTATGCGGCTTCTTGCGCATGTGCAAGACAAAACTTTTTCCCACGCCTACAAAGGGGTGGGGCTCTACCTGAAAGAATGTCGCACTGGTTGTGGGTGAGCTGGGGGCGAAGCTCCCTCGCGTCCGTTCTCTACGCTTCCTTGGCATTTCATCTAGTCTTCAAGTGGGTGAAACTGTGGTTCTAAGGAGAAAGTAAGCGTTGAGATTCTCACGCCCCCCCACGCGCTTGTTAGAATATTTTCTCCTTCGTTATCTTGCACTTATTTTGCATATTTCTGGCATTTAGTCTATATCCATGCCTCCCTCAATAGAAATTTTTGTATCCTCCGTACTCTGCAGAGCACTCTGCCGAGTACATCTGGTTGTTCAGTCGTTATCGGTCGTATCTAACTCTGCCTGACCTCAATCCGGGCCCAGCGCTCTGTCCAATGCGCATCCTAGCAGTCCTACCAAATACTTCGTAGGTGCTTAATAAGTGCTTGTATTTGGGGTAGCAGGCTGCGTCGCAGTGCATGTGCTTTCTGCGTCTGTCTCATTGAACTAATTCCTTTTTAAGGGGTTCGTACAAGGCTAAGCTCCTGATTCAAATATGGGGGCTTCCTGTGTCCTCGAGAAGCGCTTGTATTTTATTGGGAGAAACAACACGTACACAGAAAAAGAAATGCAAAGTAGCTACAAAGTAATTTTGTGGGGAAGGAGGAGGCCTAATAGGTTTCCTGTAGGTGTCGTGCTTGGCTGCCTTGAAAAAACGTGAAGGTTTCAGGGTAGGTGAAGAGGGAACGCATCCCAGGTCTGAGGTGCAGCCGGTGCGAAGGAACAGAGGAAGTCTTCTGGGAAGAGTGTGCTCCAAATTGGGGCCGCACAGGGAAAGGGGCTGGCTGACCCTCTGCGCATGTGTCCTACACTTCCGTTCCCCCAGACTCCCCCATCCCCGACGTCTGCGAAGGGGCGGAGCTTTGACGCCTCTTCTGGTCCAGAGGGTTGGTTGTTTGGATTGGAGATCGAGGAGGCGGGGAGGAGGGCTACACGTGGAGGGCCGCTGTCCAAGCACTACGACATGCGCTGATTGGACGATAGCGGGTGCGCGCGCGTGCGCACTGGGTGGGGGGGGAAAAATCTCGGTTGTCAATCTCTCTTTGCTTTTCGCGCTTTTCCCTGCTGCCTGAGGGTCCGTGTTCCAGGTAAGGACGGACGCGCGTTGAACCCCTTCACGGGGCATGCACTCCAGCCTGCATTCCCCGCATCCGCGAGCTGGTTGCCCCCGGGAGGGAGTCTGGAGGCGGGGGCGACCCGGTTGGAGGGACTCCACCTGCTTTCAGAGGGCGGCACTGGGAGCTAAAGGGGCGTTAGAGGCAGGGCCTTCCTTTTCTTCGCGGAGCCAGTTGTCAGGGACCTCTCACGGAGAGTTGGGGGCTCCTTCCAGGCCCGGAGTTCTGCTGAGACTTTTTACCCCAGAAAGGCCCTTGTGGACCCCACAGTGGGTGTGTGGATGAGTGGGGGGGGCGGGGGTGAGGAAGGATGGATGGGGGGAGGGGGTCCCGGCTCATGGACCTTGGCGGCCCACCGAGGGAAACTGAGTCTTTCCCTGAGGCTGCCTCTTCTCTTCCAAGGGATCGCGAAGGTCATGTCCGGGTGGGAGACTTACTACAAAAATGAGGACGAGGACCAGGAAGAGGAGCAGGATGAGGGGGCCGAGGCAGAAGGTAAGGGGAGAGAGCTTCGGGACGTTTCTGGGAAAAAAGTGGGGAAGAAATCCTTTGGATTCTGCGATTGAAATTTTTATTGGCGTCTCTCGTTTGGACACTGCCAAGACTTTCTCCCAAATTCTTCGCCCCGACACCCCCCCCCCTTCTAACCATGGAAAGGAAGAGAAACACCCCCGCCAGAAGAGGCTGATGTCCTGTGCACTGCTCCACGCTGTGGATCCCCCCTCCTTTTGCAAAGGGCAGGGGCCTGCTCCCTCTCTCGGGACCAGACTTGTTCCCTAGGATTTTGCATCATTGGGTTTTGATTGTCTTGTCCTTTTCTCTCTTCCTATTGTCGACGGCGTGGGTCTTGTTCTCATGGCTCTGTTGCCTTGGCTCCTGGCGTCCCTCTTTCCCTGCTTCTCTTTCCACTTCCCAGACTGGAAAGCTAGCCCTCCCAGATCAAAGGCAGCCATTCTTACCTGCCCCCCTCTATCCCTTCCTCTGCCAGGTCTCAGCCCCGTGCTTAATCCTCCCAAGTCTGGGAAAGTAGCAAGAGAATTTCCAACCATAATGGCTCTCAGTGAAGGGGCCACCAAGAAGGGAAAGTCACACCCTGTATTTTGCTTGCCTTATTTTATTAAAAAATATTAACATTTCACTTTGTATCACATTTATTTGTGCATCCTTCCCCCCCCCCATATTTGCACAGTGACTTTCCCACAAGAAGGAGCATAATAAATGGTGATTTGAATTGAGATAATCAGAAAAGACTCCCTGCTGTCGCCCCCCCCACCCCCACCCCATGACTGTAGTAGAAGGGAATTAAACTCCAATAGAGGTGTTTTTTTGTTTTGCTTTGTTTTTTGCGGGGCAATGGGGGTTAAGTGACTTTCCAGAGCCAGTACTTTATCCACTGTGCCACCCAGCTGCCCCCTCAAGTTTTCATTTATTTATTTATTTATTTTTGGTGAGGCAATTGGGGTTAAGTGACTTGCCTAGGGTCACACAGCTAGTAAGTGTCAAGTGTCTGAGGTCAGATTTGAACTCAGGTCCTCTTGACTCCAGGGCCGGTGCTCTATCCACTGCGCCACCTAGCTGACCTCCCTCAAGTCTTTTTTAATGAAAAAGAAACCCATCTCAGTCCTTAATATTTGTAATAAAGATTCAAATTGTTTTTAAAATATTTTCCCTTTCTAGGAAACTATAGGTATTCTGGGCGGGACAGTCTGATTTTCTTAGTTGATGCCTCCAAGGCTATGTTTGAGCCCTGGGATGAAGATCGAGGAACTTCTTTTGACCTAACCATCCAGGTATGGTTACCTTTTACATACAAAGCTTAAGCTTCTGAATGGTTGTGCTTGAAAAGTGGTCGTGATCTGATTGGCTAAAGTAGTCATCTGGAGCATGAAATGCCTTTTCGTTGTCGTTGTTTTTGGTGAGGCAATTGGGGTTAATCGACTTGCCCAGGGTCACACAGCTAGTAAGTGTCAAATGTCTGAGGCCGGATTTGAACTTAGGTACTCCTGACTCCAGGGCCAGTGCTCTATCCACTGTGCCACCTAGCTGCGCCGCACCCCCCCCCCTTTTTTTTTAATTTTTTTTTTTTGGTGAGGCAGTTGGGGTTAAGTGACTTGCCCAAGGTCACACAGCTAGTAAGTGTTAAGTGTCTGAGGCCAGATTTGAACTCAGGTACTCCTGAATCCAGGGCCAGTGCTTTATCTACTGCGCCATCTAGCTGCCCCCCCCTTTTTTTAATTAAGATTTTAGAATTTTATGAGCACCAGAAAAAATTCCATATATAAAGTGGAACAGAAAAAGAGCTTTCCAAGCTGTGTTCCATGCCTATTTGCTTCTGAACTTCAGTTCTTTTTTTTTTTTTTTGGCGGAGCAATGTGGGTTAAATGACTTGCCCAGGGTCACACAGCTAGTAAGTGTCAAGTGTCTGAGGCTGGATTTGAACTCAGGTCCTCCTGAATTCAGGGTTGGTACTTTATCCACTGTGCCACCTAGCTGCCCCCTCTATCTGTTTTTGTGTGTGTGAGGCACTTGGGGTTAAATGACTTGCCCAGGGTCACACAGCTAGTGTCAAGCATCTGAGGGTGGATTTGAACTCAGGTCCTCCTGACACCAGGGCTGGTGCTTTATCCACTGCACCACCTAGCTGCCCCTATCTATTTTTTTTTTTTAAGTTTGAAAAACCTTTTGTTCAGAGGTGACCATGACAGTTTTGTTCCTTGATTTCCTCTTTCTTCCCTCCCTTCCCCCCCAAAACAAAACACTGTCTGTGTAACTGATAAGTACAGTCAAGAAAACAAAGCCACCCATTTCCCAGGTCTACAAAATTCTGTACCTTGGCATCATCCCCTCCCAGGTCAGGAACCCTCTGGAGTTGCAGTTGGTCATTGCATCAGTAAACATAATTGTTATATTATTTGGTGCATAGGCTATCTTTTCGCATCATTTAAGTATGATAACATTTCTGCATGTAATGTAGATAATAAATGGTTCGGTTCTTTTTTTGATACATCCTGGTAGCCTTTTTTTTATTGGAGAATTCAGTCTTTTTCCACTTAGGAAATGTTAGATTTGACCAGTCTGCCATTTTGGATTTGCTATTTTTGTCAGAAGATTAGCTATTTTTTTCAGACTTTCTCATTTGAATCTTTTTCCTATCAGATCACCTCATAGTTGTTCCAGCACTGAGGCTTCCCAGCTGTTTTTCTGCGGGAAAGTTCCTATTCCTGATGTGTGTTGGGGGGATTGCAGGCTGTGGTGGGGGGGAAACAAGGCATTATTGCCTGGTGACTCTCCTTGGGAGAAGCTTTGCAGTCTTTGAGGATCGTAACTGGTTGAGGGGAGAAAAGGGAGAATAAAGGAAGGGGACGGCAAATGTGACTCCACTCATGGTTGACTGCAGGTTGATGGTGCCGTGTCTCATGGTCTTTTCTGAACTCTGCTGAAGCTTGATTTGTAAATTTCCCAGCCTCCGTGGGCTCATCACACACTTAAATGTGAGGCTCTTCTAGATCAGGTGATAGGCTTCAAGGCCAGGAAGTACAGTGTTGGCAGCAAGAAAAAGCGTGCCACGAACCTTGTTCTTGGCCTGGATTACTGAGCCATCTCCAAGTTCTGAAATATTCATCATGTCTTACTGTGCAGTAATATCACGTTTGTCTCGTGGTACTGAGTATTTTCTGCCCTTCTCCAGTCTGTGGACAGCCACCTTCTTTCCAGTGTTTTGCCACCACAAAGAGTGATGCCGTGAATGTGTTGGTATATATTGGACCTTTTTTCTTTGACTTCCTTGGGACATATGGTGGGTCACTGAGAATGGTTTAGACCCTTGTATAATTCACATTCCAATCCAGAACAGTTAGCCCACTTCATAGCTCCAGTTGGTACATTGGGCTCCTGCCTATCTGTCCACAACTCTCCAGTGTCCTCTTCCCATTTGTGGTCATCTTCACCATTTACTAAGTATGAGGCAAAACCTTGGAATTATTTTAATTTGCATTTCTTTTGCTGTTAGTTATTTGGAGCATGCTTTCATATGCTCATTTATATAGTTAGCAGATCTCTTAGAAACTACAGATCCTTTGAACATTTTATCTATTTGAGAATGGCCCCTGGGGGCAGCTAGGTGGTGTAGTGGATAAAGCACTGGCCCTGGATTCAGGAGTACCCGAGTTCAAATTCAGCCTCAGACACTTGACACTTACTAGCTGTGTGACCCTGGGCAAGTCACTTAACCCTCATTGCCCCACCAAAAAAAAAAAGAGAGAGAGAGAGAATGGCCCCTGATGCATTGTATATTTGCGTTGTAGATATTGGACCATTATCACTGGCATTTGATGAAAACAGTTTTCTTTGCTCTATTGTTCCTGTTCTAATTCTCTCTTCCTTGATTTTATTCATGCAAAAGTTTTTTTTTTATGTGATTTCTTTTTTATCATAAAAGTATTTTATGGGGTGGCTAGGTGGCACAGTGGATAAAGCACCGGCCCTGGATTCAGGAGGACCTGAGTTCAAATTCGGTCTCAGACACTTGACACTTACTAGCTGTGTGACCCTGGGCAAGTCACTTAACCTCCATTGCCCCGCCCAAAAAAAAAAAGTATTTTTTTATTTTCTAGTTACATGTAGACAGTTTTCAACATTCATTTTTTTTTCTCTCTCTCTCTCTCTCTCTTTTTTTTTTTTTGGTGAGGCAGTTGGGGTTAAGTGACTTGCCCAGGGTCACACAGCCAGTAAGTGTCAAGTGTCTGAGACCGGATTTGAACTCAGGTCCTCCTGACTCCAGGCCGGTGCTCTATCCACTGCTTCACCTAGCTGCCCCACATGTAGACAGTTTTCAACATTCGTTTTTATAAGATTTTGAGTTCCAAATTTTTCTCCCTCCCTCCCTTTCCTCTCCCCTCCCCAAGACAGAAGGCGATCAGATATAGATCATATATGTACAGTCACATTAAACATGTTTCTGCATTAGTCATGTTGTAAAAGAAGAATCAGAACAAAAGGGAAAAACCTCAAAAAAGAAAAACTTTGTGGACCCTCGATGTGACTTCCTGCTGGCCTGGGACAAGGACAGAGGCTGTAAACAGAGGCTGCTTCTTGTACCTTCAGGGTATCTTCCTATAGAGACTGACAGTCACAGATTTGAGGAACTTGCATTTTTCTTGTAACCCTCCTAGGCCATCGCTGGCACTGGATTTCTCTTGGAATGGAAACTTCAACTTGAAAGACCCCTGTTGTTGTGTCTATTCCCGGGAGTTTTTGAGTCGGTTCCTCCCATGTAGAACAGGCCCAAAGATGGACAGGGGTCTTGATCTGGAGGAGGCTGACTTGGGGGTGTTGTATGGTGCTCTCAGGAAACCCTTTGGTGGGGAGGGGAGGAAAAGCTCCGTGTGTGTTGTGCGCATGTGTGTGAGTCCTCTTAGGGCACATGGGTGACTCGCCACTTGTTCTCTTCCCTTTGTGCTGCTGCTTTCTGTTAACTGTGAGAAAGTGATTTAAAAAAAGACAAAGGGCCATTCTTTGGTCATCAAAGGGCTCTCTGAGGGTGGAGCTGTCCTCGTGGGTGCCTGCAGGAGCAGATGGCTGTGATGCTGGGCAGGTCACCGGCCGGCGGGGATGAGGCAGAGAGGTGCTGGCCCCCCGTGGGCTGGAGCCCAGAGTGCTCTCAGTCTCTGGCCCTCCGGCCACCTCTTGGGGGCTCAGGGCCTGTTACTCAAACTCGAGGGGCAGACGGGAGTGCAGCTTCCCAGCCACTTTAGCAAATGATGGTTGAAACACCCTATATTTGCCCTGTGTTTTAGAGTTCTCAGAGGGAAATGTGGGTCCCGTCCCCCTGGCCCAATCCATCCTTTTGTTACTACATGAGTGAAGAATAACCTCAGATTGACTTAGATGGCAGGGAGAGCGCAGCTGCCTGGAGCTGGTCAACTCAGCCTCCATCTGGGACCGGGGACGTGGCTGTAAAGGCAGCCGACTGATAGCTTTGTATGACCTTCTGAACCAGTCCTGGGAACCAGTCTGCCACCTTGAATTTTTGATGTTTTCTTTTCTTTCTTTCTTTTTTTTTTGTGGGGCAATAAGGGCCAAGTGACTTGCCCAGAGTCACACAGCCAGTAAGTGTCAAGTGTCTGAGACAGGATTTGAACTCAGGTCCCCCTAAATCTGGGACCGGTGCTTTATCTACTGTGCCACCTAGCTGCCCCTGCCTTTACTTTTGGGGGGGGGGCAGGGCAATGAGGGTTAAGTGACTTGCCCAGGGTCACACATCTAGTTAAGTGTCAAGTGTCTGAGGCTGGATTTGAACTCAGGTCCTCCTGAATCCAAGACCAGTGCTTTGTCCACTGCACCACCTAGCTGCCCTGCCTTTACTTTTTAATTAGAGTAGACTCTACCTTCTCAGGAAGAGTCTTTGGGGTTAGTCTGGTTTGGGGGGCTTGTACCACATGGATGTTCAGTCCAGGATTCTCAGAGGTTTATTTATTTATTTTGTGGGCCAGTGAGGGTTAAGTGACTTGCCCAAGGTCATACAGCTAGTAAGTGCCAAGTGTCTGAGGCTGGATTTGAACTCAGGTCCTCCTGAATCCAGGGCCAGTGCTTTATCCTCTGTGCCACCTAGCTGCCCCCTAGAGGTTGCTTTATGCCATCCTTTCTCGACCTTCACTCTTAGAAAGAGCTACCCAAGATAAATAAGGTCCCTGTTTTGCTCTGGTCTGAGCTACATTAACAGGAGTTGCCCCAGGTGGAATGAACTGCTCCAGAGGTGGGGGGCTCACCTCTTCCTGAGGACCTCTGGAAAAGCCTGAGTGAGGACATCTCAGGCTGCTTAGGACAGAGCACGCCTGCTCGGGGATGGGCTAGACTGGCCTCCCTCTGGGAGCCTGAGGTTCAGGCCCTGCAGCGACCCTCAGCAAGGGGCATTCTGCTCGGGGGTGTCTGTCTGTTGTGCTGCCATCCCGGGCCCTCTGCATGTTCCTCTTGGTGGAAGTTCCCAGGGCTCAGCCTGCAGTGAGGCCTGACGAGTAGATTGGCCGAGACCCTCCCTCCATGTCCCCTCTCTGCTTCCTCTCAGTGCATCCAGAGCGTGTACAGCAGCAAGATCATCAGCAGTGACCAGGACCTCCTGGCTGTGGTCTTCTGTGGCACCGACAAAGACAAGAACTCAGTGAATTTCAGAAACATTTATGTTCTCCATGAGCTGGATACCCCAGGTAGGACACAGTGAGACATTCGAGGCTGTTAATGCTCTGTGGAAGAATGGGGGTCTGAGGAGCCGGGTTCAAATGCTGACTTCTGCTGACTCCTTTGGTGCTTGCTGGGCCTGGCCTCCCTACTCTAGACTAAACAATGAGGTGATCTGAGGTCCCTTCCGGCCGTAGGTCAATCCTACTCCAAGTCGTCCATCTTTGAGTGGAGAAGGGTGAAGAATATGAAAAGGTTGGTGTCATGCCTTTAATAGGATTCCGTCTCCCTTTTCCAAGCTGGACCTTTGGACATCTCAGCATAGGACTTAGCAGAGCCCAGGCTTGGGAAGAGTAGCCCACTCCTCGAGAGTGGGCATCACCTGTACAGGCCATTTTTTGTTTTTGCAGGGGAATGAGGGTTAAGTGACTTGCCTAGGGTCACACAGCTAGTAAATGCCAAGTCTCTGAGGCCGGATTTGAACTCAGATCCTCCTGACTCCAGGACCGCTGCTTTATCCACCGCGCCACTTAGCTGCCCCCTGTGCAGGCCATTTTTGGTTTTGCCTGACATGTGGTTGGCATGTAATAAATGTTCATGGATGGTGTGTGTGCTTCTTAACTCGGGGCTGCCTGCCCAATATTTTTCTGTTGATTTTTTCCTTTTGCCCCCCCAGGTGCTAAACGAATACTTGAGCTTGACCAGTTTAAGGGAGAAAAAGGAGAGAAACGTTTCCAGGACCTGATTGGCCACGGCTCAGACTATTCCCTGAGTGAGGCTCTCTGGGTGTGTGCCAACCTCTTCAGTGGGGTCCGGCTCAAGATGAGTCACAAGCGGATCATGCTCTTCACCAATGATGACAACCCCCACGGTGACGATAATGCCAAGGCCAGTCAGGCCCGGACCAAGGCCAGTGACCTCCGGGACACAGGTAGGTGTGATAGCCGAGGTCCAGGCCTCCAGAGGTGGGCACTGACTGAGGCATGGGAGCCAAGAGATATTGGGCAGGACCTGGCCTGTGGAGGATTGGGCTCAGAGAACATTTCTCTACTTTTGAGAGGGTTTGAATAGGATACGCCCTTGGAGGTCACTATCACAGGAAGAATTGCTCAGCCCTTTGGTAGCAAACAGGCATTTATTAAACACCAACTGTGTGCGAGGCCTTGAGCATGGCTCTGATGATACAAAAACTGAGAAAGAATGAAAGCCCCCCCCCGCCCTCTGGGAGCTTCCATTGGGTTTCAGGCCCCCCGTCCTTGCCCTGACTGGGCCGTTCAAGGGCTCTCCTACCTCTCTGCTGAAGGAGTCCTTGAAGACAGAGTTGGGCTTAGGGGCAGGTGAGTGGGGTCCTGGGTAGCAGATACTAATTTGGCCTCACCGCCTCCTTCTACCCTGGCGCCAGGTATCTTCCTCGACCTCATGAACCTGAAGAAGCCTGGGGGGTTTGATGTTTCCTTATTCTACAGGGACATCATCACCCCGGCCGAAGACGAGGACCTCGGGGTTCACTTTGAGGAGTCGGGCCGGCTGGAGGACCTCCTGAGGAAGGTTCGGGCCAAGGAGACCAGGAAACGCTCTCTGGCCAGGTGAGCCTGGCTCCACGGCCTGTCTGTCTGCTGGTTACCGATGCTGGGCCATCCCGACAGCGGCTTCTCTCCGAGTCCCAAGCTCTGCTTTTGTGGAAAGGAGCCAAGGAGGCATTTCTCCTTCTGTGCAGAAGGACCCAGCCTCCTGTTGTGTTAGGCCTCTCACAGACTCTCTGACGGAGCCTTGAAGGCACCTGAAGTGGTTTCTCAGAGGTTTTTGCTGCTGCTAGAGGCCCCACCTCTCTGCCAGTCTGTGTCCTCTGCCCTGAGCCTGGGCTTTTTCTTCTGTTTCTCCATCCGGGCATCCATCTTTGGAAGGTTATTGGGAAAGACTGGAGGGCCTTCCTTCCTCTCCAAACTCTGGCCTTGAAGCAAAAGGACAGATGGTGGGGGCAGCTAGGTGGCTCAGTGGATAAAACACTGGCTCTGGATTTAGGAGGACCTGAGTTCAAATGCGGCCTCAGACACTTGACATATACTAGCTGTGTGACCCTAGGCAAGTCACTTAACCCCCATTGCCCCACAAAGAAAAAAGAAAAAAAAAAGGACAGGTGGCCCATGGTTCCTTTTTTTTTTTTTTTTTTAGTGAGGCATTTGGGGCCAAGTGACTTGCCCAGGATCACACAGCTAGTAAGTGTTAAGTGTCTGAGGCCGGATTTGAACTCAGGTCCTCCTGACTCCAGGGCCGGTGCTCTATCCACTGCGCCACCTAGCTGCCCTTTCCTTTTTTCTTTAGTAAAAGGTAGAGGGAAGGTTTGAAGGACCACTGGTGAACAAGGTAGAGAAGGCCCTCCCTGAGGCCTTCGAGTGATGCCCTTGGATGTAGGTACAGGGGCTTGGGGCACCTCTTGGTTCCTCTCCCCTAACTCTGGTCTGTGATGTTTCTACTGGAAAGCCCTCGTACCCAGAGCTCTAGAACTTTGTGAGTCAGAAGGACCCAGATTGGGCAGAGTCCTCACTCTGAAAGGAACCTCCAGGTGCAGAGATTAAGGGACCCCTGTGTCCTGTGTGCATGCTCACTGGGCTTCCAGGGAAGGCTAGAAGCCCAGGCTCCTCTCGGGGCATGGGATGTGCCCTGGCTGTCACTCTGGGCTGGTTCCAAAGCTCTTCTTCACAGCCGAGTGACATGAACACATTAGTGCCAGCCCTTTTGGAGTTATGGGAACTGCCCAGAGCCTCTGAGTCCCAGGATTTGAACTCGGGTCCTGTGCCTTACAGTTTCATTCCCTTTGCACTGCATCGTCTTGTCTGGAAGCATTTTCTCCTGGAACTTGGTCCTTGATGTAGGAACAAACCTGAGGAGAAGCTCCCTATTCCTAGAAGTGCCGTCTTTAAAGTGGATTCCCTGAAAATGTGCCCAGCAAGGCACTTTCCCCCCTCACGCAGAGCTAGTGAGGGGGATGGGACCCAGGCAAAGCTATCAAGGAGGGCCCATGCCGCCTTCATGACCAGAGAGGGGGTGCCTCGGAGCACCCAGGAAGGTCTGAGTTCAACTCCTGCCTCACACACTTGTAGCTGGGTGGCCACTGAACCCGTCTGCCTTGGTTTCCTCCTCTGTAAAGTGGAGATCAGAAGGGCACCGTCCTCCCAGGGCTGTGGTGAAGATCAGGGAGTTTTTGTACGATGACTCCCGAAAGGGAGCTGCTGTTTCTTACTCTTCCCTCTGCTGGGTCTGCTCTTTCCCCTCAGGCTGAAACTGAAGCTGGGCCGGGATGTGGCCCTGACCATAAGCATCTTTAACATGGTCCAGAAGGCGTTCAGGCCCCCTCCGGTGAGGCTTTACCGAGAGACAAATGAACAGGTGAAAACCAAGACCCGCACGTTCAGCGTGGAAACGGGCAGTTTGCTCCTGCCTAGCGACACCAAGAGGGCTCAGGTGACTCCTCGATTCTGCTGGGGCCTTTGTCATGGCGGTGGGGGGAGGGGGGAGGGAGGGATTCTAAAGAATGAACAGGCATTTATTTCCTCTTGCCCCTCCCCCGTTTAATAGGAAAAAACCCGAAACCCTTGAAAGGAACATACGCAGTGTCAGGGAGAACAGATCCCCACGTTATCCATGGCCCTCAAAGGGTGTCTCTTTCTCCATCTCGACTCCAGCTTGTTCCAGCTGAGCTGTCGTCTCAGGGGTGGGCATTCTGCAGCGATAATAATCAGAGCTGGGGGCAGCTAGGTGGTGCAGTGGATAAAGCACCACCCCTGGATTCAGGAGTACCTGAGTTCAAATCCGGCCTCAAACACTTGACACTTACTAGCTGTGTAACCCTGGGCAAGTCACTTAACCCTAATTACCCTGCAAAAATTAAAAAAAAAAAAAAGATAATAATCAGAGCCAGTGTCTCTTAATAGGTTGGTGCATAGCATATCGGAAGTCACTGTCCTCTGGTCCACTTCATTCAGGGTCATTTGTTTATTGTTGTAACCCCAGGGTCTGGCAACCAGGCCTCACACCCCCAAGCACCTCCTTTATGTCCCTTTTCAGGAGTCTCCAGTGGGGATTGGCCCTCTGACCCCTGATGGGGTGTTGTTCTCTGTCCATATCCTCCCTTGGACTCTGATGGCTAAACCCCTCACAGAGCTCCCTTGAAGGACAAGGCCCTAGTGAGAGTGGGGAGCAGGGCTCCACACGGGCCTCTCGGGGGACTTCCATTCTGCCCAGCCCCCTCCATTCCTCCTGTGGTTTAACGTGGCCTGAAGCAGAGGCTAATGGTAGTGGGGCTGATGTAGATCGGCTGCTTCAAGTCCTCAGGCTGTGTCCCTTCCCAAAATGATCTGTGAAATGGGTTTGGGGGCCTTGGGGGACCTCAAAGGTGAAAGGTTAAACAGAATGTAAGAAGAACAAGGGTGAGCGTCCAGCCTCTGGACAGCTGCAGGCTGAGATAAACTGGGAGGACCAGAGTCCGAGACCAGAGTCAGGCCTCGTTTGGCTTGGCGTCGTGGCAGTCAGAGGCAAAGGAGGAGGAGTGACCTGGGTCTTGGAAGAGACAGGCCATTCGTTTGTCTCGATCCCACAGCGGTCGCTCACTCACGACTCGAGGCGCTTTCCTTTTGTCTCGAGCACCCAAGAAAGCCTGGGTGGTTCTGTGCCCCCTGTGCACACGAAGCTAAGGCGGGATGTCTTCAGTCTGTGGCACGCTGCTTCTGAGCCCCAGGAGCCAGAGCCAGGTCAGATGAACACTGCGCTGGCCCGCTTCTCGGCCGCCTCTCTTGAGGCCTCACTTCCTGCCGTCCTTTAGATCTACGGAGGTCGTCAGATTGTGATGGAGAAGGGGGAGACGGAGGAGCTGAAGAGGTTCGATGACCCGGGCTTGATTCTGATTGGCTTCAAGCCTCTGTTTATGTTGAAACAGCACCATTTCCTGAGGCCTTCCCTGTTTGTGTACCCCGAGGAGTCCCTGGTTAATGGTGAGTGAGGGGCTTGGACTGCCTGCCCTGCTGGGGTCATGGGCTTCCCTTCTCAGAATCCCATTGTTAAATGAATGAAATAAGATAACACGGGCCTACAGAGGAGACCGATTCTCCTGAACTACAGTGATCAACAAGTGCATGGTTCAACAACAAGCACGCTGGGCTCAGCAGTGGCCAGCTGCACTTCCAGGGATCTCCTGCTGCCACATGCTTCCCCAGAGAGAGGTGATGTATCCCAAGTACAGGCGGAAATCAGCTTGATCTGGACGTGCCAGGGCAGGAATGGGTTTGGGTTTGTTACGGTGGTTTTATTTTCCTTTGTTCTCAAGGTGAATGGGGTGGGGTGGGAATGAGAGAAGGCAAGTTCTCATCTGCATAGAATTCAATTAACATGTTTCAGATTAGCCACTGGTTTTCAGAGTGTCCTCCAGAGTGTGTGAATCTGACCCTGTGGTTGTCTAGACCCAAGCTCATCCTCCTTCCTAACAAGGGGTGAGTCCTAAAATCTGACACCATTGAGTCTCCTTCAAAGGGGACACCACGTAGGGAAAAGAACGTTAACTGAGTCGCTTTTTAGGGGGGTCACTAGGTGGCGCAGTGGAGAAAGCACCGGCCATGGAGTCAGGAGGACCTGAGTTCAAATCCAGTCTCAGACATTTGACACTTAACTAGCTGTGTGACCCTGGGCAAGTCACTTAACCCTCATTGCCCTGCAAAAAAAAAAAGTCGCTTTTTAAAAATTCTCAGCATTTGCTGGGGAAAAACCTGCCCTAGTAACAGCTGTGTAGTGATGCCAAACAAATGCCCAGCTTGCCCAAAGACTGCCTTGGCTCAGCCTGTTGGATCTGCCCATTGGGCAGGGGCTGGTGGCCAGCTCTCTCTCCCTGGTCCTTGCTCTGAGTGGGGTTCTCAGCCTTACCCAATCACTTATAGTGGTGTTGTTACGTGTGGGTCATTCTCATTCTCCTTTGTGCTGCAGCTTTCCCAGCAGGGCTTCCCAAATCGCTTTTACAGACTCATTCTGGGCAGCTGCCTGACCTTATCCTCACCCCACCCTGGAATACTGGTTTTTATTTTTATTTTTGTTTTTGCAGGGCAATGAGGGTTAAGTGACTTGCCCAGGGTCACACAGCTAGTTAAGTGTCAAGTGTCTGAAGGTGGATTTGAACTCAAGTCCTCCTGAATCCAAGGCCACTGCTTTACCGACTGCACCACCTAGCTGCCCCGGAATACTGGTTTTTAAATATTATTGTTTGCCGAAAAGGGATTTATTGAGCACCCACTGTATGCCAGGTGCCATGCTAAGTGTGTTACAACTATTACCTCATTTGTGCCAACCCTGGGCCGTAAGGGCTATAATTACCCTCGCTGAGGCAGACAGCTCAGCTTCATGCATCTGATGAGTGCCTGAGGCCAGATTGCAATTCTGGTCTTCCTGACTCCTAGCACAGCTGTGCGGATCATTTTGAAATCTTGACCTTTAGGGTTCCCCTCCCCCTCCCCCAGGAAGTACAACACTGTTCAGTGCTTTACTCACCAAGTGCCTGGAGAAGGAGGTGCTGGCGTTGTGCAGATTCACCCCTCGCCAAAACACCCCCCCATGTTTCGTGGCCCTGGTGCCCCAGGAAGAGGAGCTGGATGCCCAGAGAGTCCAGGTGACCCCGCCAGGTAAGCAGACACTTCACTGTTTGGATGCAGGTGACCAGGGAGGCTGGTCTGGCCCGAGTCGCTCCACCACGTTTCTGCAGAGCAGAACTTAGTGTTTCTTGTGGCCATGGTGCCACTCTAGACCTTGCCCAGGAAGCTCTGGACAGGTTGCATTTGGGACCCTGCTGCTTCTGCCTGCAGGCTTCCAGCTTGTCTTCTTGCCCTATGCTGATGACAAGCGGAAGGTGCCTGTCACCCAGAAAGTGACTGCCAATCCAGAGCAGGTGGACAAAATGAAGGCCATTGTGCAGAAACTCCGCTTCAAGTACCGGTGAGTGTGGGCTGCCCGCCCCCCCCAGGGTCCTCCGTGGTAGCCAGCCTCACAGTGATGGATCTGGGGGGGGGGGGAGATGAACCCTGGCCATCCCCAGGATTCCGGCTTGGGACCCCTGTTCCTCCTCACTGTGATAGCCGGCAGGCAGAGCTCGGGATCCTGAGAATCCATCTGAAGAATAGCTACCTCAGGCCGTTTTCTTCTCATTTTGGAAAAGCTATCAAAAAACTGAGTGAAAGGGCGAGCTAGGTGGTACAGTGGATAAAGCACCAGTCCTGGATTCAGGAGGACCTGAGTTCAAATCCGGCCTCAGGCGCTTGACACTTACTAGCTGTGTGACCCTGGCCAAATCACTTAACCCCAATTGCCTCACTAAAAAAAAAATGTACCAGTTAACAGGGAAACGATAAGTTATCAAACAAGCACAATTTACTCAAAAACAAAAACAACAACAACGAAACAACTGAGTGAAACCTCCAGGTTCTTCAGCTTGAAGCCGCAGGGGTTGTCCCAGGAGCTGTTTGCTGCCCTTTGTGATGAGCGGTGCTACCACATAGCTCTTGCTTCAGTGCAGGCCTCTGGGGAGCAGCAGCTACTGCTATGAAATGGAATTGGATTTCCTTAAAAAGAAAGCCAGGGGGGCGGCTAGGTGGCACAGTGGATAGAGCACTGGCCCTGGATTCAGGAGTTCCTGAGTTCAAATCTGGCCTCAGACACTTGACACTTACTAGCTGTGTGACCTTGGGCAAGTCACTTAACCCCCATTGCCCCGGGGAAAAAAAAAAAAAAGCCAGGGCCTAGCACTCAGGGGCAGAGAAGCAAGAGGCCAGAGGGTCTGACTCTTTGGTCTTGGCCCCATAACGTTGCTGTAGATAAGAGCCAGGTGCCAATCCATGGTCTGCCGGAAGATGGGGACCGTGCCCGAGGCTGCCTTTCTCCTCTGTTAGACCTGTGGGGCCACCTGCCCACCTCCATCCCTGGGGACCCACGTCCTGCCTGTGGGGGTCTGATGGGCCTGGCCGGGCTCCCTCCCTGGGCACTCTTGCTCCAGCCGGTCTGCACAGAGGGAGAGAACAGCTTGCTTGCCGTCGCACAGTGATCCGGTGGCAGTGGTTTCTCTTGCCTGTGTCAAAAGCAGGCATGAGGGGCAATACAAGGGATGCCCCCTGAGACAGCTGAGTCCTGGGGGGCATCTCCCCCTCCCCTGCACTGGCACCTCTGCCTCCCACCCTGGCAGGACCTTGGACTTCAGGGAGAGCTGGGGGTTTGGGGCCAGCCGCGGGTGGGCCTGCTCATTGGGGCTCTGGCCCGCTGGGCTTTGACTTCTAGGAGCGACAGCTTTGAGAATCCCGTACTACAGCAGCACTTCAGAAACCTGGAGGCCTTGGCCCTGGATCTGATGGAGCCTGAGCAAGCGCCAGACCTGACACGTAAGGCCCCGAGTTTCTGCCCTGCGGGGAGGTGCTGGCTGGGCTCTGTGGTGCTTGCTTTGGGATCCCTCCATGATCAGAGAGGCCTGGCCTCTGCCAGGGGCACATCCCCCTTCTGACTCCATTCTAGCCCTGGGCTTCCCTGACTGTGATGCGGGCCCTTCCCATGGGCTCCCTGTGGGATGTTTGTTCTGGAGAAAGGGGGTCTGTGGCCACAGAGACACATCACCTTCAGCTGGCTGGGGAGGGAGGCTCCCGGGGCAGGGCGGGGCTCTGGCTCCAACCTCCAACCTCCAAGCTGGAGCCTTGGAGGCCCTCTGCCTTTCTCCATCTGCATATTGCCCCACCCCACCCCCGGGGCAGGGACCTTGGCTCTGCCCCTCTGCACCCTCAGCATGTAGCACATAGTGCAGGTAGCGGTCACTTAATATGTGCTCGTTGAGTGACTGCCTGACGTGGCAGCCTAGGCTAGAGTGGCCTTTACCCTGAAAAGGACCATTCACCTTGGGGTCAGAGGCCTTGGAGTTTGACGAGGCCTTGGAGACCCTCTAGTTTGGCCCCTTCATTTGACAGATGAGGGTGCAGGCCCAGACCAGCCATCTCGCATCCCTGGGCTTCCTCGTCTGTAAAAGGGAGATGCCAGTGCATGCATGCCTATGGGGGGGGGGGTGAGGGTCACACCCCACAACAGATGACATCCAGTTTGGGACCCAGCCACCCAGAGCCGGGTAAAGGTTGGCCCTCGGGGTGGTTGGGCAGAGGAGCCAGCTCCTTGGGTCCTACTGGAGCTGACCGTGGTCAGACCATGCTTTCTGTAGGGATGATGGTGGATCGCTAGCTGTGGCGCTGACTCTACCCATAACTGCGTAGTGGAGACTTTGGGGCTGCTTTTTTTTTTTTTTTTTGCGGGGCAATGGGGGTTAAGTGACTTGCCCAGGGTCACACAGCCAGTAAGTGTCAAGTGTCTGAGGCCGGATTTGAACTCAGGAACTCCTGAATCCAGGGCCGGTGCTTTATCCACTGTGCCACCTAGCCGCCCCTTTGGGGCTGCTTTGGAAGAAATGGGAGAAATGTCTCATCTGGGTGGGATGGGTGATGTCCTGGCATGGTGTCTGTCCTGGTGGTGTGGAGATGACCCAGCAGGGTCTGGGATCAGGACCTGAGATCAAATCCTGCCTCCTCCGAGGTCCTTATCACTGGGGGTGAGCCCCTGTCCCTCCCTGGGCCCTCTGTGCAGTGAGAGCACCCATCACCAGGTTTCCAAGGCCCGTCCCCACCCTCAAGCTCAGATCCTCTGGGCTCCCACTGCATCCTCACAACCTCCCTCCATTCCTGCAGTGCCCAAGGTGGAAGCGATGGATCTCAGGCTGGGCAGCCTGGTGGAGGAGTTCAAGGAGCTCGTCTACCCCCCTGACTACAACCCTGACAAGAAGGCAGTGAAGAAGAAACAAGGTGAGGGAGCGGAGGGCGTGGTGTGTTTGGGCCAGGCTTTGCCCTCCCCCTCCTGTCAATTCCCCGCCTCAAGGGCCAACCTTCTTGCTGGTTCTTGGCCCACCCACCTTCTCTCCTGAGCTTCAGTGCCCGATCACCTGCGGCCTGGGCCTCATCTCCAGTTGACTTAAGTTGTTACTTTCCCTTCCTTCTTCCTCCCATCCAGTCTCTTGGTAGGTCTTGTCAAGTCTGCCCCTCTCACACAGCTTCCTGTGGCCACCACCAGCCTCACAATGGACTTTTTCCTCCAGTCCTTCCCCCACAGAACTGCCAAAGTCATCTTTGAAAGCACATCTGAGGGTAGCTGGGTGGTGTGGTGGATAGAGCACTGGCCCTGGATTCAGGAGGACCTGAGTTCAAATCCAGCCTCAGACGCTTGATACTAGCTGTGTGACTGTTGACTAGTCACTCCCCCCTTTGCCTTTGGCCTAAAATGCAAGCTCTTCTGTCTCTCCCCCTTCCTGTTATTCTCCTTCTTGCTTTCCCAGACAGACTGACCTCCTCCTGTCCCACTTCTGATGCCCTTCCCCCAGGCCCCTTAGAGGCTCAGCTTGTAGACTGACCCCAGCCCTTCCCCCCATCATGCCCACTCCCTGGAGATTGTGTAGTCAGCTGTTTGCCACCAGCCGCCACGCGCCACGCGCCCCCCCCCCCCCCCAGTATTCCTTGGGCTGATTTTTCCCTATGACAGACTTTATTGCCAGCCCTATCCCTTGTGATGTTGCTTTGGTTCAGACCTCTGATTTCTCTTTGGAGTGGAGTGCTCAGTGAGAAGTCCCCATCTCAGCTGCTCTGCAGGTTTCTGGGCCACTGAGGGCTCACACAAGCAGTTTGTGCCCAGAGGTTTCTGGGCCTGGACCCCAGGCTGGCACCATCCCCCTGCAAGCACCCTCAGCTCTCCTGGATCATGTGAACGCCTGGCCCACATGCTGGGCAGACCCTCCCTTCCCCTTCTCAGCCAGCCTTGGGAGGCCTTGTCTGCCTGCAGCTGATGCCCCTGCTCTCTCCCATCATTTCTCCATCTTTACAATCAGGCCCTCACATCCACCTCTCACTAGAACCGCTCTCTGGTCACCAGAGAGGAGGACCAGCCTGAGGGGACAGCTTCACTTTTGCTGCCAAGGCCAAATGGCTCTTTTGTGTTCCAGAAGAGAAACCCTGGGGAATTCTGGTTTTTCTGGTATGAGCCAGTGACTGCCCCCAGTGTCTCCTGTCTGGCCCCTTGCTGCTCTAAGCCCCATGGGTCTGTCTCCAGCTGCCCACTAACATTCTAACCTGGTGGGACTCCCAGATCAAAGGCATCTTGTAAAGTGGCTGCTCTAGGCCTTTTATTTTTCCCAACTGTCCTTTGTTCAAAAACCCCTTTGTCACCCCAGGGCTCAGTGGCAAAGCCCTGCCCTGTTTGCTGTGGCTTTAGTCCAGTCCAGTGCCCACCGGCTGACCCCCACTGGTGTGTGCTCCCTCCTAGAATCCACATACCCCTTGCCCATCACAATCTCTCCATGTGTTCGTCTTCCCAAGGAAAGGTGGGCATGGCCCTCTCCTCTTGGCATCGCACCGAACGGTGGCTCTGATAGAGCCCAGATGCCCACCCTATGCTCAGACTTTAATTCTTTACCCTTCTCAGCTCCCAATGGTGGTGGTCCTCAAGAGAAGCAGCCCAAGCTCGAGGTGTCGGAAGAGGAGCTCAAGGCCCACGTTCGGAAGGGCACCCTGGGCAAGCTCACGGTGCCTGTGCTCAAAGAAGCCTGTCGTGTGTGCGGGCTCAAGGTCAGCAGCACCAAGAAACAGGAACTGCTGGACTTGCTCACGCAGCACTTCCAGGAGGCCTGATGCCCTCCTCCTCTTGTTTACCAATAAAGAGAACGGCTTTTCTTTGGCAGTAGCCATTGCCAGGGCTCTTCCTTCTCTCCTCTCCCAGAGGCTGCCACTGTAGATTTGTACCCAGCTCCCTCTCAAGCAGCTCTGGCCTTCCCAACAAATGGAGGCAGGGGACTGGACAGAGCTGGTCTCCAGGCTGTGCTTCCTTTCACTGGGCACCTCCCCTTCTCTCCAGAAGGCAGTGCCATGGGGGGGGGGGTGCTTCCTTCCCTGCCCCTAATGCTCCATCTGAGGCACTGAGTGCAGGGAGACAAGCCTGTAGCTCTTGATGACCAACAATGACTTGGATCAGTGTGAGCCAATTGGGGTTAACACAGCTAGTAAGTGTCTGAGGCTGGATTTGAACTCAGGTTCTCCTGACTCCAGGGCCAGTGCTCTATCCCCTGCACGCACCACCTAACTGCCCCCTGGATCAGGGATTCTTAATGGGGGGTGGGGAAAAAAATGTTCACATTTGCACTGAAGAGTTGGTTGCCTTAATGATCCTCCTTGTTTCATGCATCTAAAGAGGATTTTAATTTTAAAAAACAACAATGCAGCACTGAAAGGTACTAAAAACTCTGACTTTGATTCAAGAATGGGGACTGGAGGTCATTAGGAAGTAAGAATGGGAGGACCCTGGCCTGACAAGAATTGGGAGAGATTCCAGGTTTGGGGCACCATCTCCCAACACTGGAAGGGGCCTGTGCCCACAGCTCTGGGAGGCTAAATCAGGGAACCATGAGGACCAGCCTGCCCTGGTGTGAGACAAGCTTTCTCCATATTCTTTATTTATTTATTTAAATTTTTTTGGTGAGGCAATTGGGGCCAAGTGACTTGCCCAGGGTCACATAGCTAGTAAGTGTTAAGTGTCTGAGGTCATATTTGAACTCAGAACCTCCCGACTCCAGGGCCGGTGCTCTATCCACTGCGTCACCTAGCTGCCCCTCTCTCCATATTCTTATTAGAGCTGGCACTGACAGAGGATCAGAGGCTGGGCCATGTGCTTTCCCAAGGAGCCCTGTGTTAGCTCATGTCCCTGGCTGGAGGCTGCTGATGCCCTGCTATGAAGGGGCCCTCCTCCCCATCCGCCAAAGGTCAAGCTCCCCCATGACCCCAGTGCCTGCATAAACGGGGCTTCAAGGGCAAGGAAAAGGAGAGTGAAAAAAAACCCCAACCCAAGCAGTTCTAACAGCAATAAAAATGTTTAACATTGAAAGTCACCTGAGAACAGTCTCTGCCCACCATCCTTCACCCACAAACCACACGGCCCTCCCAGGTAGGATCCTAGAGACACCTGAGCCGCAGGTGCGGGCCTAGACTAAGAGTCTCTCGATTGACTGCTGGACGGACTGAATCTGAGGCTTCAGCTGGGAGCCTTCTTTGATGGTGACAGAGCACGCGATGACTGGCCGGGAGACGCCACAAGCCCGCCCCAGTGCCTGCTTGGAGCGCACGAACACGTAGGGGACGTTCTTGTCTTCACACAGCAGCGGAAGGTGGAGGATGATCTCCAGGGGCTCGGCATCGGCAGCCATCACGATGAACTCTGAGATGCCTCTGTTGAGGGTTTTGGTGGCTGGAAGAAAGGGAAAGTTTCAGGGACAAGCCCCTCCCCCTCCCCCAGGGCAGCCCACCCATCTTGGCCAACCCCTTCTGATCCCCTGGGTTCCCTATTCCTACAGATTCCCCACTCACCACTGCTAACTGCTGCTATTCAGTGGCAAAGACTCGTTGGGCCTGAACTTTGAGGCTTCCAAGGGGGGGAGTCAGTGTCCCAGAGAAAACCCCTGTACCCTGGTCTTCTAGAGGGGACCCTTGGGAGGTCTGGCCAGGCTGCACTCCCCCATCTGGGGTTCTGAACCCCAAGTCACCTTCATTTTCACTAACCTCTCAGGAAAATCTAATACTTCTTTCAGTTCTTTATAAACGTGATTCTGAGAAGGACTGGCCCATCAGCTCCATCAGCTAGCCAAGGGCACCCCATGGCACAGAAGAGGTGAAGAGCCCCAACGATTTAGTCCAGCCCCCGTTTTACAGAAAAAGGGAGGGACGGCAGCCCAGAGACTGCTACAGAAGGCAGCTGGATGGGGGGGCCAGTGGCCCAAGGCCCAATCTCCACCCACCATTAGTGGGGTGACTTCGCCATCTGGGCCTATTTTGTGGTCTGTGAAAAGGCTGGATGAGCTAAGGGCCCTTCCATTCTCAATCTATGACCCTCTGACTTGCCCGAGGTCACAGCCTGGACGGCAGGCCTCCTCTTCCCCCCTCTAAAGGCAGGCTGGTCAGGGTCTGGGTGAGAAATGCCCTACCCATTCTTTAGTGGCCCCCCAGGCATATGAGAAGCCCTCCATGCCTTGCCCATGGAATCAGAAATGACATCTGAGCAATGGCGCCCATCCTGCTGCCCCCAAGTCCCCGGGGACCTTTCCCCGACGGCCAGAGCGAGGCCCAAGTGCCCGGGCACCCGGCGGGTACTGGCCGAATCCAGACCCACCCCCTCCCCCAAGCAGGAAGGCCATGGGCATCCCAGCCAGCAGCCTCACCTTCGTTGGCGCCCTTCCGCAGTTGCTTGTAGTTACAGGACTGCTGTACCAGGTCCAGCAGCTTTTTGGTGAGCTGGGCATCTGCCAACGGGTAAGCTTTGGGGTTCACTTCGGCCTCAGTCTGGGAAAGGGAAGAGGAGGGAGCGGTTAAGGCTTCAGCGGCAGCAAGCTAGGAACCTCCAGTCCTCCCCTCCCCTCCAGGGACTCCCTCCCTCTGCCTGCCAGGGCTCATGATGGTACGACAGCAGCAGCTGGCAAAGCATTTTCTATGGGCATTCCCAGCCCCTGGAGGGCAGACTCTCAGCTCCAGAATGCCCTCCCTCACCTCAGCTTCCTGATGCTCACCACCTCCTCCAAGAAGCCCAGCCTGAATGGCCGGGTGCTAACCAATCAGTAAAATGTCAGCTCCTTGCAGGCAGGGACCAATTCTCTCTTCCCAGTCACCAGCCCAGGACAAGGCCGAGCCTCTAATCAGTGGAGAAGTGCTTACTCAGCAACTGAAATCAGCAGCATTTCCTAAATGCTACCTTGGGGGGGAGGAGGGGGTTTCAGAGGGCTAAGTCCTTCTCAAAGGCTCAGGGACCCCCAGTCAGGTTGGAGAGCAATCTGGAGAACGGCATGACAGAAAGAACCAGACCCTACATAGCTAAGTGCCAAAGATCCCCCAGGTGACCTGTCCTGGTGGGCAAAGCCCTGGCCCTGGCATCTGGAGGACGGAGGCTCAGGGACCTCATTCCTCTTAAGTTTGTTTGTTTGGTTTTTTTTTGCAGGGCAATGGGGGTTAAGTGACTTGCCCAGGGTCACACAGTCCTCTTAAGTTTGGAGGTCAGAAATGCCCTTTGCAATAATCAGTCCAACAGCCTCATTTTACAAATGAGGAAACCGAGGCTGGACAAGTCACAAATCTCTCCTGTTTCAGAGCCATCCTGCCCATTCTGCGATGCCCCTCCCCTCCAACCCCTTCAGTTTCACTGTTTCCCCTCAGAGTCAGAGACCTTCTTCCTCCTGCATGTTTGCCAGTCACCTTTGTCTAACAGCTACACTAGCTCTCTCCTTCTTCCTTCCCACAACTGCCAAAACAAAATGGGTCTCTGACACGTTCCTTCCCTACTCAAACACCTTCAGTGGCTCCCTATTGCACCTTGGACAAGAAGGCCTCACTTAGGCTGACACTTAGAGCGCACCACAGTCTCGCTCTCCTTCCTCCAAATCCAAGGTGCTGTTCCTTGCACACATAATGGGGCAAGACATGATTCGGTTCAACAAACCTACTAGGCACTGGAGGTCCTGATGTGGGGTGGGCCTCCTAGCCAGGAAAACCTGTACCCAAGCACCCCCATACATACTGGTCATGAGACCGTGGGCAAATCACGGAGACTGCCTAGTTGGCAGCCCTTGGTGTCAACAAAGGTGCCATGCATACATAGACAAGTCTCTGCCCCTCAGAGCTGACCTGCCCAGGGTTGGGGGGGGGGGGTAATATTCTGCAAACCTCAGAATGCTAGATGAGTCTCAGCTATATTATGTCACCCTAGATTGTGTCTTTTTATATTCTGCATCCTCTGGGGACCCTGGTCCTCCCACATGCCTCCCTCAGGCCCAGGGCTGACAGACAGGAGGAGGCAGCCGGGTAGCTAAGGGGCCAAGCAGCCCCACAGAGGCGAGAAGGGACCCCGGGACCCCCTGACTACCACGGAAATCCTAACGCCCATCCGACGGCTATGGGGTGTTTATCAACCACTTTCCCCCACGACAGCCTTTCGCGGATAAGCGGAGAGGGCGTTAATTACCATATTCATTTTACCGAGCAGAAAAACGACGGCAAGGGTGGGACCAGAAAGGGGTCGAGCGGGGATTCGAACCCGGGTGCCCAAATACCTAGGCCCGCACTCTTTTCCCCCCGCTAGCTACCAAGGGGCCACAAGCCCCAGCGCGTGCGGGAGGCGGGCGGATCGGGCCACGCTGCTCCACGTGCGCGGGGGCCCACGAGGTAAACTGGGAGAATGGCCGGGCCGCTCCCACGTGGAGCCCGGGCGAGGGAGGCTCGGCCTCAGCTGCCCGGGGCCTCGGCCGACTCCACGGCGCTTCTCCTCCGCCCTTTCCGCGCGGCGGGAAGGCCGGGCATGGAACTCCAAGTTTCCCCTTTCTCAGCCTGGCGCCCTCCTCCCCCCTCCCGCTTCCATAAAAGGCGCGAGCCCGGCAGAGGATACAATGTTTCACTTTCCAACCCGGCGCTCCGAGCCGCTCCGCCCCGCCCTCCCTCCCCGCCTCCGAACGCGGCCGCTCGAGCAGGCCTCCGGCTGGGACACAATGTTTTCCACTTCCCGAGCGCGCCGAGCTCCCGACCGGGCCCCGCATCCGCCGCCGCAGCACACGCAAGCGGCCCGGCCCGGCCCGGCCCATCCCGCCCACCCGGCCGTGCCCGGGGCACTCACCATCCTCGCGATCCTGCCGTCCGGTCCCTCCTCGGAAGAGCGCTGGGATCGGGGGCACGACGAGTCCTCTCGGCTCGGAAGCTTCACGGAGGATGCCTGGAGTGGAAAAGGCCCCGCTCGGGCCAGCGGGCAATAAGGCTGCTGGGAAAGAGGGCGGAGCCGCGCGCGGACCCCTTGGCCCGCCCCCTCCCCTCCGCTTCCCCGTCCTCTCCCGTTCGCTCCGCCCCTCCCGCCGGATGTCCCCGGGGGCGGGGACCCGGCTCCGCTACCTTCCGGATAAAGCCGGCGCCGGATCCGTGTGTTTACAGATGCATTTGTTTATGTGGTCTTTCTGTCACTTATTAAGCGCTCCGGGTCCCCCTTCGGCCGCCCCTTCGGCCGCCCCTTCGGCCGCCCCTTCGGCCGCCCCTTCGGCCTTCCGGGGCCACACCCAAGGGTCTGCTCCTCCTTTCCCGGACACAGTCCTTCCCACGCTTCAAGATGAAAGCTGGAAAGGACCTTCCGGGTCCCCTAGCGCAGGGGGGGTCTCAACCCGGGTCCCGTAACTTGGTTGGAAAAATTATCCATTTCCGGGGACAGCTAGGTGGCGCAGTGGATAAAGCACCGGCCGTGGATTCAGGAGGACGAGTTCAAGTGCGACTTCAGACACTTGACACTTACTAGCTGTGTGACCCTGGGCAAGTCACTTAACTCTCATTGCCCCGCAGAAAAAAAAAATAAAATAATCTATTCCTTCTGGTTATCAGCTCAGATTTTCCATGTATGAATCTCGTTTGTGTAGGCCTTTTAAAAGCCTTCGGGCGCCTTTAACTTATCGTTTTATCGTCTCTAAGACTTTTGGGACCCCGTTCGGAGTTGCTGCCCTTTCCCCACCATCGCGCACCCTTTAAATGATAAGAACCTTGAGGGCAGGGCTCACGCCTGTTTGTCTTTTTGTATATCCTGGGTGCTATCTGTTTTATAGTGGGCACTATAAAAATACTTCTTGACTTGAATAGAATTAATTTACTTCGTATTTTTAAGTAGTTTGTATGCATTTAAAACCATCATTGTCGGGGCAGCTAGGTGGCACAGTGAATAAAAAGCACCGGCCCTGAATTCAGGAGGACCTTAGTTCAAATTCAGACTCAGACACTTGACACCAGCTGTGTGAGGCTGGGCAAGTCACTTAACCCTCATTGCCCCGCGGGGCAGGGGCAAGGAAGAACCCCCTGTTTAGTCAAACCTCTCTCAGTGTGCAGATAGGGAAACTGAGGCTCAGAGAGGAGGAGGGGAGAGACTGCTTAAGCTCTCACAGGCTAATTGTAGGAGAGCTAAAACAAACACCGAATTGTTATTCTGAATGGAAAATGTCTATTTTGTCAGAATACACACAGCGTTCTTTATTAAATCAGATGAGGCCTCCCTTATAGGGGGATGGCACTGAGGTCAGGCTCTAGTTCTTTGTCACAAGAGAGGGTTCAATTTCAGGGGACGCTCAGAGGGGAAGGCAGGGTTAGAGCCTGAAATGACTAACTTTAAAAACCAAAGGTGTCAATAAAATATTTTTTTTTTTAAAGAAAAAGTGGCCAAGGCTTGAGATAGGCATTTCCTCACCAGCCACTACGGCCCCCCTGGGTCCCCAGTGACCTTGCCAAATCTACTGGTTTATCTTGGGTTTGTTTTTCAACTGGGTGGGGGTGGCCTCTTTCCCAGAGCCTTGCCCAGGGCTCTCTGCAAGCTGTAAGCTCCCAATGAACATTGGTGAAATAGAATGGATCCTTTCTCTCCTTTGCTTGTTTTTTTGTTTTGTTTTTGCAGGGCAAAGAGGGTTAAGTGACTTCTCCAGGGTCACACAGCTAGTAAGTGTCAAGTGTCTGAGGCCTGATTTGAACTCAGGTCCTCCTGAATCCAGGGCCAGCTACTGCACCACCTTGCTGCCCCAGAAACCATTCTTTCCTAAGAATGGTTGTGTGAGGGGGCAGCTAGGTGGCGCAGTGGATAGAGTACCGGCCCTGGTGTCAGGAGGACCTGAATTCAAATCCGGCCTCAGACACTTAACACTTACTAGCTGTGTGACCCTGGGCAAGTCACTTAACCTCAATTGCCTCATTAAAAAAAAAATTTAAAAAAAAAAAAAAGAATGGTTGTGTGACCTTGGACAGATTACTTGGCTTCTCCAGGCTCTGCTTCCTCCTCTGTAAAAAGGGAATTGGAGGGGCAGCTAGATGGCGCAGTGGACAGAGCACCGGCCCTGGATTCAGGAGAACCTGAGGTCAAATCCGGCCTCAGACACTTAACACTTACTAGCTGTGTGACCCTGGGCAAGTCACTTAACCCCAATTGCCCAGCAAAAAAAAAAAGAAAAGGGAATTGGTGTGGTGTCTTCTTTGCATGCTGGGCACCTAGCACCTAGTACAACCTCCCTGTAGTTGCTTGAATCTCTAAGTGTTTTGGCACTTAGTAAAAGTACTTAAATGCTTGTTGATTGATTGATTGATTGATTCATCCATAGGGCCTTAGAATGCAGACCTCATGAATCAAGGATTTTCCAGCCACAGGCCAAGCTCTGGGAAACAAGGGGCTGTGCGTTTTGTATGCTGCTGACATTGCCTGGTGGAGACTCGGGACGTTCATGAGCTTTGGAAAGGAGAGACAGCCATGCCCAGAGTCCTGGGAGGAATTACAGATACCTGGAGAAAGAAAGGCTGACTTCACGTGTTTTCAGACTTTTTCTGTATATCATCCATTGTGCTGATATCTTTTTCCTCTCTAAAAAATACTTATATGGTGTGGCTCTGTGGGAGGGACCCGTGAGATACAGAAGACACCAAGAAATATTTTAAAAAACAAAAGGAAGGAAGGAAAAGACACAGAAGCTGCTTCCTCAGCTTGCCCCTCACTAGGGCCTTTGGGGACTTCTGGTCTCAGTGAGGCCAGGGCCCCAGCTCACTCCCCTTCCCCCTCCAAAGAGCTCATCGCCTACACAACAGTGGCCAGCTTTGAGGCTCTCCCTTGGAGAGCAGAGATTCAATTCTTCCCGCAAGCAACATCTCAGCAGCCCAGGAGGCCGTATACACCTTGTCCAGGGAGCAGAAACCATCCAGACACCAAATAAACATGTTGTTGACCAGTTTTCCAGTTGCATTTAACTCTTCATGACCCCGTTGGGGGGTTTTCCGGCAATGATACTGGAGTGGTTTGCCATTTCCTTCCCAGATCATTTTATAGGTGAGGAAACTGAGGCAAGTGGGTTGAAGTGACTTGCCCAGGGCCATACAGCTAGGAAGTGTCTGAGGCTGGATTTGAACTCAGGAAGATGAATCTGACTCCAGGCCTGGCTTTCTACCAGGCACCATCCAGCTAGCTCCCCAGACCAAATAAATAGAAGTTTATAATAATACCAGCAAACATTTATATGGCACTTAATATACAAATATCTAATTTAATCCTCACGCCAACCCTGTGAAGTAAGTGCTTTCATCATCCCCATTTTATAGTTAAGAAAACTGAGGCAAACAGAGCTTTCAGAGAGCAAGTCAGTGACTTGCCCAGGACCACCCAGCTAGTAAGCATTTGAGGTCCAATTTTTTGACTCTTCCTTCAACCACTGTGCCACCTAGTGGTCACAAAGCAAATAAGCCCGGGAAGAGTCCTTGGGATAGCTGGGGGTTCAGGACACAAAGGAAAGCATTTTATATATATTATTTATATATATTATATATATATATATATTTTTTTTTTTTTTTGCAAGGCAGTGGGGGTTAAGTGACTTGCCCAGGATCACACAGCTAGTAAGTATCAAGTGTCTGAGGCCGGATTTGAACTGAGGTCCTCCCGAATGCAGGGCCGGTGCTTTATCCACTGTGTGGAATGGATATTTAAGCTTCCCAGGTGTTAAGTGGGCTCTCCTTTGCCCGCCCTCTTCCTTTCCTCCTTCCTTTCCCCATTGCCCAAGGCAGTGTTCATAGTATTTGAAAGCGGAAGGGACCCTAGAACTTGGAATGCCAGAGCTAGAACCCTGGAACATGGCCTATCAGAGCTAGGAGCAACCTTCAGAGCAGGCAGGACGGTCGGGGAGGCCTTGAACATTGTATCAGGGCTGGGAGAAGCCTAGAATGTCAGAAGTGGGAGGGACCTAATGCAGAGGATGACAGAGTTGTGAAAGAACTTAGAACACAGGATGTTGGAACGTAGACGACTAAAGCTGAGAGTGACCAACGGCTGTGAGATGTTAGGACACAGAGGGCGAGACTTCCAAATAGCTAAGATCGGCGTGACAGAGTTGGGAAGGATGTAGACCAGAGGATCCCAGCACGAGGCCCCTCATTTTACAGGAGGAAAGCTCAACTCCCCAATAAATGATGACTCCAGGGACACACGGGGACAGAGCCACAGAGAATGGATTTGAGCCTCAATTTTTGGACTCGAGTGTGGGCCTCTTCTGCCACATTACGCTGCCTTTCCTATGGGCTGGGTGTCCAAATGCCCCGGCGTGGTTTCAGAGCTGCCCCACTAGCCTTGGCCTTGAGGAGTATCTGAAAACAGGCTCCAGGGAAGACTTCTGTCCTCATTCGGAAGAGAGTCTCCCAGCCCTGCCCGCTGAAGCCACACTAGGCAGCCAGCCAGGGCCTGGGTGCACAGCCCCCTTTGTGAGGTGGCTTCAGTAAGCTGGGCTTCTGTGAGGCAGTGATGACCCCACTGCAAGCCTGAGGACCCAGGAGCGAGCGGTTAACACCTCCTTTCTGCCCTCCTCCTCTGCCACACCATCGCCCACCTTGGCTCAGGCCCAGGCCCTCCAAAGTACCAGATGTTGCTGCCGCTATTGGGCATCTGTGCACTGTTCGGACGCTTCAGGGGCAAGTCGTGGGAGCCTGTGCAGGGCCTCCTGACGGATGGCTGTGGCTGCGGAGACCCCCGCTGCTGCGGCAACCTCTTCATCCTTTGTCTCTTCCTGCTGTGGCAAGTCCGGCAGAGGTGCAGGGGCCCCAAGAAGAAAGGCTTCGAGGTGAGGAACAGGGAGGGGCTGTATTTCCCCCTAGGGGATTTCCTTTGCAATCTTCATCATCTTGTTGGATGCTGGGAATGGGTCCACAGGCTTCCCTGGACTGCCACAGGGCAGTCACAGAGCACACACAAAGGGTCAAGCCCCCTCTTGAGGGAGGCCCCATTAGGAGGAAGCTGCTCAGCAGGCCAGGGTAGAGAGCCCGGTGCCCAGCTGCTAGCCCTGGGGATGGGGTGGCCTTGGGGGCCTCACTTGGCGGGGTTCTCTGAATACCCTCAGTATGCCTCGGCCTTGTTTTGGGTCCTTGCCATTCTCCTCTGGCCAGTGTCTCAGGTGGTGAGATTTCTGAGACCTTTGACCAGGTGTGAACTGTGCCGGTTTGGAGCCTGCCCCTTGTCCCTTCTGTTGCTGTTGTTGAGCTGTTTCAGACATGTCTGACACCCCGTGACCCCATTTGGGGCTTTCTCAGCAGAGATACTGGAGGAGTTTGCCATGGCCTTCTCCAGCTCCTATTACAGATGAGGAAACTGAGGCACACAGGGTGAAGTGACCTTCCCAGGGTCACACGGCTAGTAAGTAAGTGTCTGAGGCTGGATCTGAACTCAGGTCTTCCTTATTTCAGGCCCGGCACTCTAGCCACTGTGCCACCTAGCTGCCCCTGCTTGTCCCTTCAATATCACACTAAAGAAGACTGATGATCACTGGGGCACAGATCTTTGAGATGGTCTGAACTCCTCTGGCTCTGACCCCTTTAAGCACCTCTTTAAGGAAAGCTGGTTGAAGCTTTGCTACTGCTGGTTCATACCTATCTGAGCTATGCCCTGGGAATTTGTCTTCAAAAGAAGGCCAGAGGCTGGACAAAGAGAATCTGGCTGCCCATGCTGACTTAGTTCTCTGGGAAGGAGGCCTCTGGACTCATCAGGGAACCGTGGCTATAACTAGGGCAGGGGCAATCAGACCTTTGTCCAGGCTGCCAACCTCAGGCAGCCGGTATCTTTCCTTTTGTGGTGTCACTTTCCCTTCACCACATGGTGCCCCCTCCAAAGGCCTTATCTCTCTCCAGAGTCCTGCCTGTGAGCACTTCCATCCCTCTCCATATTCCCTTTATCTTCCAGGAGGGCGGGAGTTTTGAGAATCAAGGGTCTTTGTTTCATCTGGGGGCCAGGCTGAGCAGGGCAGGCCTGGGGGAGTTAGGTCAGCTCTCAGGATTCCTTGGAGAGTCATGACTTGTTTGTGAGAAGAAGGATTGTCTTGCCTATTAATGGGCTGAAGTGGGAGTCCTTTGTGTTTTTTTTTGTTTTTTGTTTTTTTTAGTGAGGCAATTGGGGTTAAGTGACTTGCCCAGGGTCACACAGCGAGTAAGTGTCAAGTGTCTGAGGCCGGATTTGAACTCAGGTCCTCCTGACTCCAGGGCCGGTGCTTTATCCACTGCGCTATCTAGCCGCCCCAGTCCTTTGCATTTTGATGGAGGTAAATAAGAAAGCCAGTCTAGAGAGCAGAGTGCTTGCCAGAGTGCCGCTGGTGTGGAGATCAATGCAGAAGCATCTGCATTTCACACTGGCTGGGACCAGAGCCAGGAGGGGATGTTACTGAGCAGGTAGACAAACAGGCAGGAGGTGGCTATGAGTGGTGATACAGACGCTAAGTGTTATGGGAGAGAGCGCTGTTGGCTAGAGCGGTCAGAGAAGGCATTTGGAGGAGGTGGGAAACACTGTGGGAGAGAGAAAAGAGCAATGGAAATGGGGGAAAAAAAAATTCTAACAATTAGCCCTGTCCCAAAGCAGAATGTGTGGGCAGCGAGGGGGCACCATAGTGCACAAAGCAACAGGCCTAGAGTCAGGAAGACCTGAGTTCAAATGTGACCTCAGACACTTACTAGGTGTGTGACCTATGTCAAGTCGCTTCAGTTCTGCCTGCCTCAGTTTCTTCATCTGTAAAATGGGGATCATTATAGCACCTGCCTCACAAGTCTGTTTGTACCTCAGGCTGGGGCTGTACTAGATAGGGGGCAGTTACATAGTCTCTGAGTCCCCTCTAAGGCCTTTTTTCTCCATCCTAAACATCCTCTATTCCTCCAAATAACCTTCTGGCCCAACCTTACTCAAGATGTCCTATTCCATTACTTGGCAACCCTGACTACTTAAAAAAGTTATCTTGCTTAAGAAAACTCATTATTTATTTACTTTGGGTTTTTCTTTCTTTCTTTTTTCAATCTTAATAGCATTTTTCCCCCAGTTACATGTAAAGATAGTTTTCAACATTTGGGGGGGGGGCAATGAAGGTTAAGTGACTTGCCCAGGGTCATACAGCTAGTAAGTATGACGTGTCTGAGGCTGGATTTGAACTTAGGTCTTCCTGAACGCAGGGCAGGTGTTTTATCTACTGTACCACCTAGATGCCCCCCAACATTTGTTTTTATAAGGTTTCTAGTTACAAATTTTTCTCCCTCCCTCCCTTCCCTCCCCCATCCCCAAGACAGAAAGCAATCTAATCTCCATTATCTATGTACAATCACATTAAACATATTTCTGCATTAGTCATGTTGTGAAAGAAGAATCAGAATAAAAGGGGAGGGGCAGCTAGGTGGTGCAGTGGATAGAGCACTGGCCCTGGAGTCTGGAGGACCTGAATTCAAATCCAGCCTCAGACACTTAACACTTACTAGCTGTGTGACCCTGGGCAAGTCACTTAAACCCCAATTGCCTCACCAAAAAAAAAAAGTATTCTGAACTTGGCTTTGGTAAAGCAACCTTCTTAACCTTCTGTTCTACTATATAAATTAAAAAAAAAAGAATAAAAGGGGAAAACCTCAAAAAACAAAAACCAAAAACCAATAAGAAGTAGAAATGGTATGGTTCAATCTGCATTCAGATTCCGCAGTTCTTTTTTTCTGGATGTGGAGAACCATTTCTATCATGAGTTCTTTGGAATTGTCTTGGATCATGGCACTGCTGAGAAGAGCCAAGTCTATCACAGTTGATCATCACACAATGTTGCTGTTACTGTGTACAATGTCAGCATCAGTCCACTTAAGTCTTTCCAGGTTTTTCTGAAATCTGCCTGCTCATGATTTCTTACAGCACAATAGTATTCTATTACATTCATATACCACAACTTGTTCAGCCATTCCCCTGTTGATGGGCATTCCCTCAATTTCCAATTCTTTGCCAACACAAAGAGAGCTGCTATAAATATTTTTGTACATGTGGGTCCTTTTTCCTTTTCTTCCATCTCTTTGGGATACAGACCTAGTAGTGGTATTACCAGGTCAAAGAGTATGCACAGTTTTATAGCCCTTTGGGCATAGTTCCAAATTGCTCTCCAGAATGTTTGGATCAGTTCACAACTCCACAAACAATGCATTAGTGTTCCAATTTTTCCCACAGTTTCTCCAACATTTATTATTTTCCTTTTTTGTTATATTCATGCTGCTGTTTTCAGAGCTAGTTCTGGGGGTCTGTAAATTTTCAGTTCTTCCAAGGAGGTATGGTCTAAGGAGAGGCGTGTTTACTATTCTTCTGGCCTGTGCTCTGGTCTGTGAGTGACCACAAGCACTCTTCCACCCTGGAACTATTACCAGGGTCCCTACCCCTTTGGCTACAAGCTCTGGTATGTTAGTGTTCCTTTTCAACCTGGGACTATGACCCAGGACTGCAACTTGGATCTGGGTCTGGGAAATGCAATGGAGTGCTGCAACCCAATGCCAGTTAACGCTCCCCTTTAATCTCCTTCTGACTAGTTTTTCATATCTTTGGGCTGAGAACCATGGAAGCTGCTACTGCTGATTCAGTTGCCCTGTAGGCTGGGGCCTGGGGCCTTGCTGCTGTCTTGACAGGTATTGCCTGCACTGCTCCACTCTCGCCCCAGTAAGACAGATCTTTCCCACTGACTTTGTAAATCGTCTCTGCCTGGAAAATTGTGTCACCCCATCCTTTCGTTGGTTCTGCTGCTTCAGCGTTCATTTTGAGATATTAATCTTTAAGGATGTTTGGAGGGAAATTTGAGAGTCCAAACGAGTCCTTACCTTTTTTCTTCCATCTTGGCTCTAACCTGCTTCCTTCTCATTACCTTTAAACCAGATTACAATAACAACCTCCCAATTGGCCTCCCTGGGCTCTTTCCAGTTCATCCTCAGCTGCCAAAGTGATTTTCTTTCTTTTTTTTTCTCTCGGGGATATGAGGGTTAAATGACTTGCCCAGGGTCACACAACTAGTAAGTGTCAAGTGTCTGAGATTTGAACTCAGGTCCTCCTGAATCCAGGGCTGGTGCTTTATCCCAGCTGCCCCCCAAAGTGATTTTCTTAAGGCAAAGATCTATGTCACTGCCCTACTCAATAAATTCCAGTGGCTCCCTATTACCTCTAGGTTCAATTGATCAACAAGCATTTATTAATGCCTTCTATATGCCAGTACTGGGCTAGGCACCGGAGATCAAATACAAATCCCTCTGCTTGGCACTTAAAGCCCTGACTCACAACCTAGAACCAGTCTCCATTCTGCCTGTGATACCTGAGCCCACTTGAAGCCTGCTGTGCTTCAGCCAAACTTTCTTGCCGGTCTGTACATTGGGCATTCCTTTTCCCACTGAGGCACCTTTGCACAATCTGTCCTCCATGCCTAAAGTGTCCTTCCCTCCTCACCCCCATCTCCTAGAATTCTGAGCTTCCTTCAAAACTCAGTTCAAACATCACCTTCCCCCTGAGGCCTTTCCCGCTCTCTGCATCGACCACTATCTCCTTCGCCAAACTGCCTCCTGTTAGTGTTGTCCACACTTGTTTGTGTCCATGTGTCCTGTGACCAAAGGTAAGCTCCTAGCAGGCAGGGTCCTCAGAGCCTAGCACCCAGAAAGACCTTCCCTGCTCAGTCATGCCGACCGAGTCCAGCGATCCTGAAGGCCCAGCAGAGGCGGGAGCCGGTGCTGGGGTGGGGAGTGGAGGGAGCCATGAAATGAAAATCATGGAGACTCGGTGCCCTGTAGGATGGATGTGTGCGCTACCGGATGATTTCTTCATCTGGAAAACAGGGATGATATTTATGTGCTGCACAGATTATGCTGAAGAAAGTGCTTTGCAAACTGGAAGTGGGAGTTCTCATAGACTAGAGCAGACAGAGAGTGGAGAAGACCTGCGGTCGAGGCCCAGAGGGGGGCCGTGGGAACAGAGGAGGGCTGACTTACACGCCATTACAGAGAGATCATATTGTAGGATTTAGAGCTGAGTCTCAGGGACCATGTTAGCTAAGAGTCGGGGAGCGGCTTCTCCGAGGTCACGTAGCTAGCAGGTGGGAAAGTCAGGGATCAAACTGAGCCTCTGGCTCCCAAGGGCACACGGTATGTGAGGTTCTGTGGGAGGGAAGGGTGTGGAGGAAGAGGTCATGACAACCCTGTCCTCCCTCCTGATGCTATCTGCTTTCTCTATTCCACAGGTGTCACTGCTGAAGTGGGCAGTGTCTCCCTGGTGCCGCTTAGCCAGCCCTGTGCCATCTCCTGGGCTCTCCATCTGTCCCTGCACCCAAAAGCGCCTGGAAATCCATGTCCAAAAGTTAGTCTACCAGCAGAAGTGGGGGCCCCCCTGGAAGCTCCGGGAATCCTGGACCCAGTTCCTGCTCTCGCAGCTGTCAGGACACAGAGGCCTGGAGGTATCTGGTGAGCCTGGTGTCTGTGCCCCGCGCTTCCCCAGCACCTGTAGGTGTCTGGAGGAGTACCATAAGGAGCTATACCTACTGGGGGGCTGGCAGTTTGCTTGGGGGTTCTGCAGCCTCCAGGCTCATCTCCTCTGTAAGGTCGCCCAGTCCCGAGTCCTGGAGGGGCCGGGCTGGATGGAGCAGGCCCAGGAGAGACCATGTGTCATTCTCTCAGAACCTCTCCCAGTCTCCAGGGGAATTCTCCTTCATGATTCCCTACTAGCCCTTGAGAAGACATCTTGCCACTCTTTGCTCTCCATTGAAGGGCCATGCATGCCTGTGGCCCAGCTTGTGGAAGTGCCCGAAGCCCAGGAACCAGAGAGAGGAGACCCGCAGCTGGCCAGCGATGAAGGCACCCTAGCGACCCAGGCCTTGAGAATGGAGGAGGGGCTGGGTGCAGGTGAAGATGTTTTAGAGGCTGGTTCTCAACCCAATTGCTCAAGAGGGGAGAGCCACACTTACAAAGATGCCAGCTTCCCATGGGGCTCGGCTTTGGAAGATGCTGACTCCGAAGCCTCAGAGCAGGAGCTGGAGGCTGCTGAGGGGTTCCCCGGTACCACCCCTCTGACACAGCCACTGGTTCAAATGTGGGAGGGGCTCCAGCCCCCTGGAGAGGAGGAAAGTCTTCAAGACATGCACGAGTACTTCCCTGGAAGGAGGGGCAGGGAAGGGGGTGGCACTGGTCTCATGCCAGGTCAGCATCAACACCAATGTAGCCAAGCTAAGGACATGGCCCTGGAGCTCAGCCACCATGATATGCCTCCCCAGGGGGAGAGTGAGGAAAGCCAGTCCCTGGATCCTCTTCTCCTTTTTGTTACATCCCCAGAAGACAGTGACCGTGTTGCCAGCCCCTCAGATAGTGATTCCAAGAAGGTGACATCGACTCACGCAGTGCCCCCAAAGCGACCAACCCTAAAGAAGAGCTCTCGGCTCCTTCTGGAATCCCTTCTGCGTCGTAAGATCGCCCACCTCAAGTGGGGTCTCCCCCGCCGGATCCAGGAGTCTGAGTGGTTGTTCCAGCTGATGCGGTCCTCTTCCCCCCCTCATGCTGAGGTGCAGTTCTCCAGTCCCCGAGAGGATGAAGCATCCCGAGCAGGCGAGCCAAAGCTGGGAGGGGCCCAGAGCAGCTGCCAGGACCTGAGCCTTCTGCAGGCTGCCAGTGGTGCCCCCGAGCCTGCACTACAGCCATCTGTCCAGTTCAAGGAGAGACTCGGGGCCCAAGAGAAAGAAGCCCAGAAGCTACCTGTGCCACCCAGAAAGAGGAAAGGGAAAAAGGGTGCAGGGCCCTCAGATGCCGGGGGCCTCTCCAGCAGCCTCGAGGGAGCGAAGGGGCCCAGTCAGATCCCAGCCCTCTGGGGGCTGCAGGAGCTCTGTGACGAGGCTCTGTCTCGGGCCATGTTGCCAGACAGCACAGACTGTGCCAAGAGAGCCAGTCCCTGGGAGGGCGCCGCCTGGAAGCAGCCAGCACCTAGCACCAAAGACTCCCCGTCCGCCGAGGCCTGGGGGTGGAGGGACAGTCAGGAGGCTGCCGACGAGGCCTCCACCAGAAGCAGGGGGAGCCGCTCAGAGCCGAGGCCAGGCCCTTCTAGGGCAGCCCAGAAAGCCTTGGAGAAGTTGGGGAACCCGGGTGCTGGGGCCAGTGTGAAGCCTTGGCCCCTTGATCCCTGCCAAACGGAGCTGAACCCAAAGGTCTTCCAAGACAGCCAGGCTCTGCCCTGGGCCACGGTGTGCCACTGGTCAATGGCTTCAGCCTCTTGCTCGCAGAACGTGAGCGATTCCGGCGGGGACACCCCTCAGAGCCACAGCTCAGAAGCTCACCTCTTGCCTGCAGAACAGAGGAAAAGAATTTTTCGATCTCAGGGAGGCAGGATACCTGAGTCAGGGGCTTCCTCTTATTCCTCAGTCAGGACCAAAGGACCTTTTCGAACTGCAGCTAAGAGGCTGGGCATGGCCTTCATGAACAAGATGCCCTGGTCCCTGAGGCAAGCCAGTTCGGCAACCTCTGTCTCCAACCACAATGAATGCCAAGAAGATCCTGAGCACCTGAGCAGGGCCGGGAGCTCAGGAACACCCCAGACTGGCCTCCCTGGGAGACCCTGGGACAGAGAAGAGTTCCAAGGCTACAGAAGGCTTACCGGTGGCTACGCTTCCCTGGACTTGGAAAGGGACCCTCGACCCCTGATTCACTCCTTCTGCAATGACGGGATGGGGGAATCATCAGCACAGGCCCCTCAGAACGAACAAGCACCTACCAAGTCCAGCTGGGCCAAGCGACTGCGGTGTCTCCTAACCCGGCTCAACTTCAACAAATAGGCCCCAGATTCAGATCTTGCACCAGAGAATGCCTGGCGTTCCCTGCTCTTGCCAAAGCCTCTAGTAAAAGTTGCTTTTTCAGGCCTTTCTGAGTTGTGGGTTTTCCCCCATTGGGTTGCATGGCCCTTTGGGGTTCAGTTTTAGAACCAAAAGGGCCCTCAGAGGCCCTCATTTTACAGATAGGTAAACTGAGACCCACTCCCCTTCCTCGAGAAGTCGAGCAACAGACTCAAGGTCACAAAAGGTGCAGAACTAGGCTTCCAAACCCAGTCTTGCTTCTCTGCTGAGACCCTGTGTGGTCAAGAACACAGAATTTAACTAACTGCAGGAGCCACAGTTTAGCTCCAGGTGCTCCTGGAGGTTTGGGACCTGGAGCTGGGGAGGTTTATCTTTTAGAAGAACAAAACGAGTAGGGGGCTGGTGGAAGGTGGGGGGCTGAACCATCTGAAGATAACAGGTAAAGGAGGGCAGGTGGGGTAGAGCAGGGCTGAGAAGCTACAGGGAGAGATGCCAGCTCAATGCAAGCAGTGCTTCTGAAAGTGCCCTTAGCTAGGGGATGGGAGGCACCAGAGAGATGGGAGCTGGGGTTTCTATTGGCATTCCAGCAGAGGCCGCCTCCTGGGCCTCTGAATTATACTCAAACCACAACAGTGAAAGGAGATGCACAGATTCACCAATGCCCCCCAGAACTGAGTGGTACCTGCTCCACCCACGGCTCCCAGAGCAAGGAGAAGCTCCTTGCTCCAAATTCACAGGATGCCAGCAGTCATTAGAATGGGACTTCTTAGCCTGGGGACCATGAACTTGCTTTTGGACACTTGGTAACCACTTTCATGTAATTGGTTTCCTTGCTAATCCAATGTAAAATTTTATTTTATTCAATTAAAAATATGATTCTAGGGGCAGCTAGGTGGTGCAGTGGATAGAGCGCTGGCCCTGGAGTCAGGAGGACCTGAGTTCAAATCCAGCCTCAGACACTTGACCCTTACTAGTTGTGTGACCTTGGGCAAGTCACTTAACTCCAATTGCCTCCTCCACCCCCCAAAAAAAATTGATTCTGAGGACTCTTAAGGCTTTCCCAGACTGCCAGGAGGGACCCATATCTCAAAAAAGGTTAAGAGCTTCTAGGTGGCGCTGCAGAGAGAGTGCTGGGCCCAGAGTCAGGAAGACCCGAGTTCAAATCCTGACACTGATTAGCTGTGTGACCTTGGACAAAGTCACTTCATCTTTGCTTGCCTCAGTTTCCTCATCTGTAAAATAGAAACAACAATAATAGCACCTACCTCCCAGGGTGGTTGAGATAACATATGTAAAAATACTTAGCAAACATTAAAGGGCTGGAGAAATGCTAGCTGGTTAGAGGAACGAATGTGCTGCCTTAGATTCAGGAGAGCCTTTGGCTCTGACACTCAGTGGCCATTTCCCAGCAGGTAAGCCTCTTTTCCTAATCTGTAAAATGGGGCTCCTCCCGGGGCACTGCCCTTTAGCAGAGTGACTACCAGGAGAGGACTTCCACACCTTCTCCGATACTCGGAGGGGGGACGACATTTAGATTGGACCCAAGAACCTCCCTTTGCTTCGACTCTGCCAGTCTAGTCTGTCCCTGCCTGCCGGACCTCCCAGGACAGACACAACTCTGCCTTCCTCTCTCCCGCCACTCACTGGCTGCTTAGACTCCTTCATTTCTTGTGGTTAGGAGACTTCCCCTTCCTTAGACTCTTCCCTATCCCAGTGAACCTGAGCCCTGATAATCCACACACAAACTCCACCCGCCCCCCACTGCTCTCTCATTCCCATCCCCCACCTACCCACCCCACGCTCCAAATCTGCCTGCCCTCTGGAAGGCCTCTTGTTTTAAACTTCTTTCCCTGCTCATTCCTTCCATCTTCTGGCACCCTCCTGCTGGCCTGGCCTCCTGGGTCCCCACTAGCTGCACTCTGGCTCCTATGCCCCCACACACTGGGAGGCAAAAATCCTTGCTCCCCACAGCCCCTTCCAGGGCCTGCCCAAACCCCCATCACTCAGTAATCTCTTTCTCTGAGGTTCATTCAATCCGACACCATCACTCAATCCAGATTCTCTTGCAGTTCTCCAGGTGGGTAAACTGATCACACATTCTCAGTTTCCTTTGCAGGACCTTCATCCAGGCCATGCCCACTATCTGCAGGTGTCCTCCAAGGCTCTAGGCAGGGACCTCTCTTCTGCTTTCTTGCCTGGTGAGCTCATCACTTCCAAAGATTTAACTTTAAATTATTGTCTCTAGCAGATTCCTTCCCAGATATATAGACAGAGGGAGGCATATCTACTTTCCAGCCCTAGTGTTTCTCTTGAGTTCTAGTCCCACCTCACCAAATGGCTTTTTATACATTTTGAACCAGGAGTGTGCTGGTGTAACAACTGACTTGGGAAAAACAATGTCCTCAGGAGGCACTCTTAAGTCTAGTTTGTATCGCTAATGGATTCTCCACTTTTCTTAAGTCAAGACAACAGAACACTAAATTAGTACTTGATTTGTGGCATTTGCTGATGTCCAAGATGTAAATGTTCGCTCTGGACATTTACTGTTAGAAATGCAACTAGCAACTTAAATAATGTTTTACAGCTCAGGTGTTGTTAGCAGCTCACAGCTCAAATCCAAGTAAGCAGAGGGCAGATATAAGGGCGCCTTTATTCATCTTCAAAAAACAGGGATGCTTCTCAATAGGGTCTGAAGTACAGAGAAAGTACCACACCACTGTTTATACCCACCAAGGGTCTCTCTCTAGACCAATCACATTACAGTTCTCATTTACATACAGCATTACAGAAACAACCAATCACAGCATATAGTATTCGCCTCCTATTTGTGGTAACTAATGATCAGTCAACCAATCACAACGCCCCATCAACAACCCATCAGATTGCATCACCAGGCCTTAACGTTATTCTGGGTAAGAATATCCACTCCTCACTAGAACAGAGCTGTGTTAACATACACTGAAGTCATAAGTCCCAGGGCCTCAGTTTGTCAGAGCCCTGTGCAGAAGGTTTGGACAACAAAGTGGCTAGGCTTGAAGCTAGACTTACTCTGTCCCCAGGGCTCTGAGGAGAGTCCAAACAGGGGCTTTTCTCTCATTTACCAGTTGAAGCCAGTAGTAGTCAGCTCTGATTGTGAATTGCAGGGATCTCAGATTCAGTGTCTCCAGAACACATTCTTCTTTCCCCAAAGCCCGTCTTCCAAACCTACCGGTTGCTGTTGGGGGCACCACTATCCTCCCAGTCAACCAGGCTGGAATCCTAGGTGTCATGGTTGCATCACAGATCTAGCCACTCTCCCTCCATTACCATTAGCCTTCTGATGTTGCCCCCACCCCAGGGCAGCCCCTCACAACAGGGACCATTGCAGTATCTTCTGGCAAAGTCTGCCTCAGGGCTCTGCCTCTTCCAGTCCATCCTCTGAGCAGCTACCAAAGTGACATTCCAACACCCTCCTAGGTAGTCCACTGCAATGGCTCCCTAGCGCCTTCAGAGTCAGATGGCTGGGTGGCACAGCAGATAAGAGTCATCTTGTTAGAAACACAGCTAACAGCTCAAATAATGTTGCACAGTTCAAGTGAAAGCAGCTCTAATGTTAATAGCAAGTCACCGCTCACAGACTCCAAGCAAGCAACAGTTAGTGAGTGAAAACATCTCCATCTTCATCCCTCTTCATCCCCCTATTTTCAGCCATCTTCATGAATATACTTTTCTAAGTATGCCAGAGAACGCGCTGAAATGAGGTCCCTCACCTCTATTTATACCCCTCAAAGGGTCCCCTCTGACCAATCACATTAAGGCGTTTTACTATTCCTCATTTACATACTTTCCCCTATCAACAATGCGGCATAACAATAACAACCAATCAGATTGTACAAGTGGACCAATCACAGTGCTAGAAACTAGTCAGGTGATACCAGTTGACCAATCAGATTTTACAAACTACGATACCAGGTCTTAACCTATTACGGGCAAGAGTGTTGTCTCCTCAGAACAGCGTTGAGTTAACTTACATAACTCTTCAAGAAAGAAAACCTGATTTAGGGTTTGACCAATCAGATTGCGGCCTTAGGCCCCACCCCTATGCTGGAGTAAGATTGTCCCCATTCTCCACTAAACAGTGCTAGTGTAAACATAGTCTTTCAAAACTAGACTCAAGTCGGGGCTTGAGCTCCGAGTCACGTGGGGATCACTTCGGGCTCCTCAAGGTGAACTCCCAGCCCAGCCCGACTCTCATAAAACCTAGGTCCCTCTTCAGGCCTTGCTCGGGCCTAAGGCCCAGGAGGCTCAGCACCTCAGAGCCTCCTGTGCCGAGCGGCCCCCTGCTGGGAGGTTTGGGCAACAAAGATGTAGGGCCTGAAATCAGACTCACTCTCTGCCTTTAGGGCTCTGAGAAGAGTCCAAATGTGGTCTTTTCTCTCAATCTTGTTGAGTTCCAATTGGCCTCAGACATTTATTAGTTGTGTGACCCTGGGCAAGTCACTCCACCCTGTTTGCCTCAATTTCCTCATCTGTCAGATGAGATGGCGAATGAGATGGAGAATGAAATGGCAAACCACTCCAGGATCTTTGGCAAGATACCCCAAAAGGGTCACCTGGCCCCTTCCTACCTTAGTCTTACACTTTTCTCCCCTCCACAGTCTATGATCCAGCAAAACTGTCTTTTTGGCTGTTCCTGGCATATATGCACTCCATCTCCTGGCTCTAGGTCTTTTCTCTGTGTTTCCTCATGCCTAGAAGGCTCTTGTTCCTCTCTGAATCCTGGCTTTCCTCAAGAATCAGCTTGATCCCACTTTCTGCACCAGGTTTTCCCTATTCTTTCCCCTCCCACTTCCATTGTTAGTGGGTTCCCTCTGAGATTACATTCCATTCACACAGTAGATGTATATTATTATTATTATTATTAATATTTTGCCTGTTGTCTCCCTCATTAGAATTTGAATTCCTGGGCTTTGAATTTGAATGGGGACTTTTTTTGGCCCCTCTTTGTATCTCCAGCATTTAGCACAGTGCCTGTCACAGAGTAAGCTACTAATAAATGCTTGTTGACTGACTGACATTAATCCCTGTGACTTCCCAGACTGAAACGTTGACCCCTGGCCACTGGCCTTTAGAATATAAACTACCCTGTGTGACTGTGGGCAAGTCACTTAACCCCAATTGTCTCACTTAAAAAAAAAAAAAAAGAATATAAACTACCTCCATGTCAAATGACGGATGTGACACAAATGGAAACAAAGGTTTGAGGTGTAAGTTTAGAAAAATAAAAAATCTAAGCAGCATGAGGGCAGGGGCTTTTAATAAAAGCTTCTCATCCATTCATTTTGCGGATATTGTTGCAGAGCTTCTTGAACCACAACTTCTGTCCTATGTCTCCTCTCCTGTCCACTCATATGGCCATCACCAAATTAAGGCCATCATCCCAAAGACCTGGATTATTATAATTTTTTTTGTGTGGGGGGCAATGAGGGTTAAGTGACTTGTCCAGGGTCACATAGCTAGTAAGTGTCAAGTGTCTGAGACTGGATTTGAACTCAAGTCCTCCTGAATCCAGGGCCAGTGCTTTATCCACTGTGCCACCTAGCTGCCCAGGCCTGGATTATTTTAAAAGCTGTTGGGGGAGGGGGGTGTCTGCCTGATACATCTCTCCTCACTCCAATCTCTCCTCCATTTAATCACTCAAATGATTCTTTTTTTTTTTTAGTGAGGCAATTGGGGTTAAGTGACTTGCCCAGGGTCACACAGCTAGTAAGTGTTAAGTGTCTGGGGCCGGATTTGAACTCAGGTCCTCCTGACTCCAGGGCCAGTGCTCTATCCACTGCGCCACCAAGCTGCCCCTAGTCCTGTCACATCTTGATCCCTGACACATACTTGTTGAGCCAGTGACACTGGGCTCCTGTCTGTCCCTTAAACTAGACCCTCCATCACTGGCTCTGGGCATTTTCTCTGGTAGCCCCCCATCTCTGTCATGCTTTTCCTCCAGGCTTCTCTGACCATTTTCCAACTCTCAGCTAAACTCCCCCGTTCTGTAAGAAGCCTTTTCCCATCCCCTATGGCTACTGTCTTTGCTGTGTTAGCTCCATCTTAACCTGTGTGTTAGCTGTCTGCATATTGCCAACCCCCCCCCCCTTAGACTGGGAGTTCCTTGAGGGCTATCCTTTGCCTCTTTTTGCATCTGCAGCACTTAGCATATAGTAGGCGGCTAATAAATGTTTGTTGATTGACAGTGAGAGAAAAGACCCTATTTGGACTCTTCTCAGAGCCCTAGAGACAGATTGAGTCTAGTTTTAAGCCCCACCACTTCATTGCCCAAGCTTCCCAGCAGGGGGCAGCCCAGCACACAGGGCTCTGAGGAGTCTCAGTCCTGGGATTTAGGCCCAAGCAGAGCCTGGAATGGGACCTGGGCTTTGTGGGAGCTGAGCTGAGCTGGGAGTTCACCTTGAGGAGCCCAAGGCCATCCCATGTGACCCCAATGTGACTAATTATGTATGTTTATGTGTGTTAACACAGCATTGTCCTAGTGAGGAATGGATATTCTTGCCCAGAATAAGGTTAAGGCCTGGTATCACAATCTGATTGGTTGTTAATGGGGCAGTCTGATTGGTCGACTGATACAATCTGATTGGTCCTTACAGTTACCATATTGAGAGGTTGGTACTATATGCTATGATTGGTTGTTTCTGTAATGCTATATGTAAATCAAAGCTGTAATGTGATTGGTCAAGAGGGACTCTTGGTGGGCATAAATAGTGGGGGGCAGGTAGGTGGTACAGGAGATAAAGTACAGGTCCTGGATTTAGAAGGACCTGAGTTCAAATTCAGCCTCAGACACTTGGCACTAGCTGTGTGACCCTGGGCAAGTCATTTAGCCCTCATTGCTCTGAAAAAAAATAGGGGTATGGGAACTTCAGTGTATTCTCTGCCCCATTTAGAAGATTGTATTTTTATGAAGATGAAGAAAAGAGTTGGAAGTCCGATTAGCAACTCAAATGGTGTTATACAGCTCAAGTATTGCTAGCAGTTTACAACTCCAAGAATCCAAGCAGGCAGCAAGTGGGTGAAAGCATCTTTCTTCATCTTTGTAGCTAGGCACTGAGAGAAAAGACTATATATATTTAGGCTCTTCTCAGAGCTCTAAAGACAGAGAGTGAGTTTGGTTCTAAGCCCCAAAACTTTATTTTCTGATTTTCCCTTGGGGGGGTGGGGCTGCCTGACCCACAGAGTTCTGAGGCGCCAAGACCCTGGGACTTAGGCCTGAGCAGGGCCTAGAATGGGGCCTGTACTTTGTGGGAGCGGAGCAGAGCCAAGCTGAGCTGGGAGTTTACCTTGAGGTACCTTTGAAGCTAGGCCCTGAGAGAAAAGATCCTATTTCGATTCTTCTCAGAGCTTTAAAGACGGAGAGTAAGTTTGGTTTCAAGGTGGAAGTTTACCTTGAGGTGCCCATGTGACCTTGATATTCAAACCCCGACTTACATTTTGTTTCTTGAGAAGTTACATACGGTGATGTGTATTAACACTGCACCGATTAGTTGATTAATGGGAAAATCTTGTTTTTGCCACAGGGTAAGTTGGTAAAATATTCTGGGATTGCTTGTTTGTGTAATGCTGTGTGGATTGCAATACTGTTATGTGACTGGTTGAGGGGGATGCTTAGCAAGTATAGAGTCAGGGTGTGGGACCTCCCTTCAGTGCACTCTTTGGCACATTCAGACTGGTGCCCATCTTCAAAGATATCTTCACCCACATTCTGTTGCCCATTTGGATTCTTTAAGCTGCAAGTGTTAGCAACACTATTCCAGGTGTCAGCTCCATTTCCAATAAGCACTCTTCTGAATATGCCAGAAAGCACACTGAAATAAGGGCCTGCCCTGTTATTTATACCCACCAAGGGTCCCTCTCGACCAATCACATTACATACAGCATTACAGGAACAACCAATATTTTACCAACCTCCAATAGGTGATAATTGTAACAACCAATCAGACTTCTCCCATTAACAACCAACCAGATTGTAGTAGTCAACCAATCAGATTGCAACACTAGGCCTTAACCTTATTCTGGGCAGTAATGTCCATTCCTCACTAGAATAGGACTGTGTCAACATACATAAACATACATAACTTTTTTTTTTTTTAGTGAGGCAATTGGGGTTAAGTGACTTGCCTAGGGCCACACAGCTAGTAAGTGTCAAGTGTCTGAGGTTCGATTTGAATTCAGGTCCTCCGGACTCCAACGCCAGTGCTCTATCCACTGTGCCACCTAGCTGCCCCCATACATAACTTTTCAAGAAACAAAACTTAGGTCGGGGTTTGAACACCAGGGTCACATAGGAATCACCTTGGGCACCTCAAGGTGAACTCCCAGCTCAGCTCAGCTCCCACAAAGAGCAGGCCGTGTTTCAGGCCCTGCCAGGGCCTAAGGGCCAGGGCCTCAACTCCTCAGAGCCCTGTGTGCTGGTGGCCTCCTGCTGAGAGGTTGGGGGTCAGGGGTGGGGGGGTGGGCAAGAAAATCGTGGGGCTTGAAACTAGACTCACTCTCTGTCCCCAGGGCTCTGAGAAAAGTCCAACAAGGGTCTTTTCTCTCAGAAGCCTTCACCCATCCTCTGCTGCCTGCTTGGATTCTTTGAGTTTCAAGCAACACGATGAGAGCACTTAGTGGAGTTTCTAACAACAGAAGCTTTTGTTTTCAGCACTAAAGTGCTTGGCACTGTCATAGGGTTCAAAATCAGAAAGTGATACTGTATGAGATGATTATGGATTTGAGTCAGATTAAACTCTGAGGATGGGGTCTGGAAGGTACCCAGCCCTGCCCCAGTATAGTTAGTTTAAAAGTTTATTGCTTGTCAAATTCTCACTGTCTGCTTTAAGTTTTATTGCCAATTAACAGTATTTTTACTTCTGCTCAGTCTCCCCACTTGTCAGCTACATATTAGTTTTGTCTGCAATCCATCATGTGTCAGAACCCCAGTCCCTGTTGAGTGGGTCAGGGAGTTTGCCCACCAATTCAATACTCGGGACTCAAGAAGAAAGGACCGGGCTCGGCACAGGATGCAGCAATTAAGTTGAGACCAGATGTTAAGTGACATGTCTCTTTTTCTCAGAGCAGAATCCCCTTGGCCCTGGGGTCCCAACAATGGATTATTCTTTTCTTCCCAACATAGCTGAAGATAAATTTTAACCCTGTCATCCTTCTAGAATTAACACACTACAGAACAATGCTGAAGCACCTGAGTGACTCTTCCTGTTATTCAGGTTGAATATCTTTAGAGACAGGGGCCGGGAGAGGGGAGTCAGTGGGAACTGTGAGATCTGAAACATTTGACTGTCACTCCCCTATTTCCTCTTCCTTTGGTTTGACCTTGTTCCCCCTCCCCTTTTCCCCCTTGTTCCTGGAACACATATGCATGTCTCCATACATTGATCACCAGCTAAACACGCACCCTGGGTGAGACAGGATTGGATGTTAGATTGTGAGCTCGTCCTAGTGTGCATGGGGACTTCCCCTATAAAAGGTCAAGGCATGTATTAGCTAGCTTGGCTCAGGCATTGAGTTTGCCCATTCCCATGGGAATGTAATAAATCTGTCTCTGCTTGACTTGGTGGTCTCCTCAAGTTATTTGGGTAAACTGAGGCAGTTTGCCCCATACAATACTGAGGTAGAAGGTAAAAAAGGGTTAATAGAAAAACCTAAGACCCAAGCTTTTTGTTTTTAAACAAGCTTTGGCCAGTTTATTAAAGAATACTTCTGTATAGTTTACTTTTCACTGGTCTGTTCTGGCATGCTTCTAATGCTATCACCTGGATCAGTGATAGCCAGTGTACAAACTCTGCAGTACTTCCCACATTCTGCACCCAATTCAATGTTGTTGCCACTGTAGTGATGCAGACCAGTTTTGGCCAACATAGTGTAATATTCAATCTCTGATTTCCTCAAGGCTGGGCAGTTGTTGGCTTTGCCTTGCCTGATCATTTTCAGGGTCTGTAGCCTAGCACGGATTTGCCGCTTTTCATCACCAGCTGGAGCCTCCAGTTGATGGACTTCAGCAACATTTTTGTCTTCTTTGCTGCCACCATCTTCCTGCCTGTGGTGCTGGAGGACCCTCAGCCAGAGACCTGCCGCCAAGATGCCGGGGAAGTGAGAAAACAGACCCAAGCTTTAATTCAGATATTAGCTCCAAAAGGGAGTCAGACCCCAGTTAATGGATAACTTATGCCAGGTTCTCTTACACACAGAAATCAGTGCCCATAATGGGAATAGAGGGAGAGAGGCCATGATGACCTTAGACTAAATGACAACCTATGGAAATTCTAAAGAAAAATGATTGTTTTGAAACTAGCCATGGGAATCAGAGACATGTGCAGAAAAGGCCAAATCTGTCCCCAGATTCACCTGAAGACATGTAAACCCCCAAAACACACCTCCATTATAAGAGGTACCTGCCTCGGGGTTGGCTTAGGACCCCAGGAACTCCAAATTAGGATAAGCCCTCCCCTGAAACACCCCTAGGTGGAGATTATTATAATGAGACTGATAATCATTAATTTATCCATACTAGAAACATAACTTTTTTCTTTCCTTATTTGAGAGATACCTTTCCAATATTCTGGTTCTCTCCCTGTGGTCACCCACAGCATTGCAACAAAACTTGGGAAACGGAGTCACTGAGTCTTGAATTCTTTGGGGATGACTCACGATCAATTTGACCCTAAATTCCATCCCACATCAATACGATGTGATTGCCTTGAAGGCTAAAGAGGCATCACCATCCACTTTGCTATTGTACCTTAAAGACAAAGAGGGCTCTTCCCGTGGGCCCGGAACTGACACCTTTATGGGTCCTCCCTCCCCTCCCCCCATGGAACGAGAACCCCCTGGGCAAGGGTGTCCTGGTTCTGCAGTTTGTATCCCCTGGGGTACAGGAAGGCGCTTTAGCTCTTTCATTTATTTGGGCTCAATGAAAGCTTGTTGAATGACCGTGTACACGGGGAACAATCTGCCCCTTAAAGTTCTTTCTAAGCCTGTGATTCTAATCAGCGGCGCTCTGAGGACCGGCAACCCAGGGCGTGCTTAAGTTTGTTGACGGCCTCCCCACATGGCTCGCCAGGCCAGTCTTCACGTGACCACGACGCTCTGGCGCGAGCAGGCGCACTTCTCAGAGCCTCATCTTGGCCCGCTCAGAGCCAGTTCGCCGCGTGCTTGAGGAAGGGCTGGTTCCAGGGCTCGGAGTGACGCAAGGATGGAGGCGAGGCCCGAGCTCAGACGGGCCGAGGAGGCAACGGGAACGGCGTTGGTGCTCTACGAGCGGGCCCATTTCCGGCACGACCCGCGCTGGCTGCTGCCCCGACCGCCGCGTCTCTGCCTAGCCTGTGCCCTGGAGCTGCTGCAGCCCACGAGCGGCGTCTCGGTGTGCTTCTACTGCGCCTGCGCCCGCGGCTTCGGCACCTCCCCGAAGCCTTTGCCTTCTGTGTTTCACGGCGCCTGCGCTCCCCTCCCCCTTCCCCCCCATCGCGTCGGGAGCTCCTGCCGAGTCACTGCGCCTGCGCCACAAGTCCCGCCCTCCCTTCTCCTAACCGGCTTCCCTTTTCAATGCTCAGAGTTGACGTTTCTCGGCTTCCGGCAATTATCGCTTTTTCTATCGATCTACATACCATACGTGTCTGCGTGCGCACACACGTACACACACAGTTACACTTTTTGAGCAAAAGGACCCAGGTGTTATTGATATTGTCCCCATTTTACAGGTGTGGACACAGGCTCACGGTGGGTCAGGGGCTCAGGGGCGGCTCCTAGGAAGCGGCGAGGTGGGTTGGAACCCAGGGCTCCCTCACTGAACCTGGATCCCCTCTGGATAAAACGACGTCTACTTTCGTCCAGACCCCGATCCCCCTTCCATACTCAGTCAATTCCTGGATCCCTTTCCCCTTTCTTAGTCTCTCCCCGCCCCCTCGCCAAAGTCTGGTCTCATAATTCGTTCAATCCCAGAGATGAAACGGGGGTGAATGACAGGAAGGGGAAGAGGGTTTATGAGAAAGCTCTGCAAAGAAAAAAGGAATCCTAACCCTTAGACTGTCTTGAGCTTCTGTGATTTAGTTCCCAGATACCTCTTCCCATTAATTGATGGGTTCAGCAGCCAATAGACTCCTATTTGGGCGGACTGTTGTTCAGTGGTGTCCAACTCCAAATCCCATTTGGGGTTTGGCAGAGATAACAGACTGCTTGGCCATTTCCTTCTCTAGCTCATTTTAAAGATGAGGAACCTGAGGCAGACAGGGTGAAGTGGCTTGTTTAGGGTCACACAGGTAATAAGTGTCTGAGGTTGGATTTGAACTCAGGCCTTCCTGGCTCCAGGCTGCCCTTGGTTGACTGTACCTGTGAGTTTATGAAGTCATCTGGGTTTCTCTCTCCTGGAGGCTTTTACACTTTTCACCACAAGGTGTTACTGCTGTTCCACTCATTCATTTAGTCAGTTGTCATGTTTGCTTCAGGATTGCGTTGTGTCTACTTTTCTTGGAGGCTTCCATTGGCTCATGTGATTTAGTATTAGGATGTCAGAGAAAAACTAGACAAGGGATTCTTTTTTTTTTTATGAGATATTTTATTTTTTCCGTTACATGTAAAGATAGTTCTCAACTTTTGTTTATACATGCTTTACAATTTCAGATTTTTCTCCCTCCCTCCCCTCCCTCCCCCCTCCCCTAGACAGCAGGTAATCTGATACAGGTTATATCTATATATCTGTATACATATACATATAGATATATATATATATACACACACATATATATACACATAATAACATTAATCCTATTTCTGCATTAATCCTGTTACAAGAGAAAGAATCAGAGCAGTGATGCAAAACCTCAAAATAGAAAAAAAAAAACAACAGCACCCAAAACAAAAGAAATAATATGGTTCAATCAGCATCTATACTCCACAGTTCTTTCTTTCTTTTTTTTTTCTTGGATTTGGAGATCCTCTTCTATCATGAGTTCCCTGGAACTCTTCTGTACCATTGCATTGGTGAGAAGAATATAGTCCATCACAGTAGGTCAACACTCAATGTTGATGATACTGTGTACAATGTTCTTCTGGTTCTGCTCATCTCACTCATCATCAGCTCACGTAAGACCCTCCAGGTTTCTCTGAACTCTTCCTGCTCCTCATTTCTTACAGCACAATAGTATTCCATTGTATTCATATACCACAACTTAGACAAGGGATTCTAGATCGATTTCAGTGAACTTGGATGGAAAAAGTGACATTTTAATATTTACCAACCTTTGGTTTCCCTTGTAATATTATATATTTTATGCATTTCAAAACATGAGTCTGAGAAGGGTCCCTGGGCTTCACCAGACTGAGCGTCTAGGATACAGGAAGGGGGTCTGCTCTAATCCAGTCACTTTCTGAGGAGTAGACAAACCGGGGAGGGGGGGTGTGTGTAATATGACTCCCCCAGTTTCACGTAGTAGATGAGGGCAAAGCTGGCGTTTGAATCAGGTCATCTTGTGATTCCAGACCTGGTCTACTTCTCTGTATACCTACTGTGCCATCTCCTTGTCACACTAGTTGTATGGAAGATGCCCAGTGGAAAAAGGGGAACCCTTTAAAATGGTGGTTCTGACGTTTCAGGCTTAGGTAAGACGGTTTCTTGTATGTAACCCCAATATTCCCATGGAGCAGACCTGAAATCACCAACAAGTTTCTGTTAAGCCAAGGTGCAAAGTGCTGGATTTGATCCAATCCCACGGACATTTATTAAGCACTTAGTATTTGTAAGGCAAATGTTTGCAGATAGCAACAAGAGACAGTGGGCTGAAGTAGGCAGGTTAGCCTTGGAGTTGGGAAGTCCTGGGTTCAAGTTTTGCCCCTGGCATATTCCACATACTCGATCATGGATAAGTCACTTGACCTGTTCTCCTCCTATACAACTCTCTGACGTGATTATTTGTGTCAGTGGAGGGAGTTTCTGCCTCTGGAGTTCCCAGTCCCAGACCCACCGTTCCTGTGTACCATGTGCAAAGGCTTACCCAACTTGATTAAGTGTTGGTCACGAGGCAGGCCTGAGGAATCCTACTGCCCACTCCATGCCCTCTCATGATGTGAGAGTGAAATTGGGAGGAGATGAGAAGAGCTGTTTGAGGTGTGGCCCTTGCTTCCTGGCTAATGGAGCACTGTTCTCTTTTTCCCCCTCAAGCTGGTGCGCAAGAAGCATATGTTGTCCTGCTTCCGTGATGCCCTCCTGAGGCACGGTACATCGGTCACGCAGCTCTTGGCTCAGAACAAGACGGTCTGCACCCACCTCATAGGCATCCTTTTTGGTGAGCAAGAGCGGGCCTCCCAAGGGGCCTTCGGGAGTGTCTGACCCAGCGGGCTCCTTGGGGAGGTGTGCCTGGAGACCGCAGAGAGAACTGGTGTCAGAGCCCACTGACAACTGGATTGGGTGGAAGGAGAGGGGGCTTAGAAGAGGGAGAGGGCCCAGAGAAATGTCTATCTGCCATGCGATGACCCTCTCCTCTGGGGAGGTCAAGTTGGAGAATGTTAAGACAGACACCAGAAAGGCTGACTGTGATTGGCAGGTAATGAATTCCATCCCAGCCAACAAATGTAATATTAGTGTCTGCTACTGAGTGGCTGTTATGCAAGCGTTTATGAAGCACCCAATGTATGCAAGGCACTCCACGAGGTGCAGGAGCTCCCCTCCTGCTGGATGCCACCTGCACAGCTGCAGGTGAATCTGAAGTGCTCTGAGGAGGGAGAGATGGCTCATGATTGGAGGGACCAGAGAGGATTCCTTGAGGAGACAGGATTGGATTGAGCCTTACTGGGAGAGGCAGAGATGAGGAGAGAGGAGGATGTCCCAGTCACAGGCATGGCTTATGCCAATGCTTGAGGGCTGGAGAGGGCGGGGAGAGTTCAATAAACAGTCAGCACTTGAAAAACAAACAAGCAAACAACAAAAAAAAGCACTACTTGGGGTGAAAGGGAGTGATGTGATAAGACTGGAGAGATCTGGGGGGGCAGAGTAGGGATGGATTTTTGTGCCAGACTGAGGAATTGATACTTTATCTGAGAGGCAAGAGGGAACAACTGAAGATTTCTGAGGTAGGTCAAGTCTAACCTTAGGAATAGGATTTTGACAACTCTGTGGAAGATGGATTGGGACGGGGAAAGATTGGAGGAGGGAGCCTGGTCGGGCTCTTAGGTAGCCTCACCAAGAAGGTGGTGGGCATGTGGATCGAGGGGAGGGCAGATGAAAACAGCCCCGTGGAGGATGGATTGTTGTTATTTTTGGAAAGTGTTTTACACGGCCTTTGTTTGTGATTCTATCCTTGCACTCTTGGAGATTACTTAGAACTTCTCACTCTAATCTTTCCTTTCCTCTCTCCTTCCATGTTGTGTCACTCAGTGAGGCCTGGCTCCCTTCGATGACACTGTTTGCCTGGCTTTCCTTTCTGGGCCTGGCTGCACCTTCTCCTTCTCTTCAGTTCACTGGCCGGCGTGGGGAACCGGCTCCTTGGTCCCCATGGCCACTTCTAAACTCCCAGAAGTTGCCATTACTCAGCAACTTCTCTTTTGTTTTTTGTTTTGTTTTGTTATTGTTGGTTTTTTTTTTCAGGGCAATAGGGGTTAAGTGACTTGCCCAGGGTCACACAGCTAGTAAGTGTGAAGTGTCTGAGGCTGGATTTGAACTCAAGTACTCCTGACTCCAGGGCCGGTGCTCTATCCACTTTGCCACCTAGCTGCCCCCAGCAACTTCTCTTTTGTTTTTTGTTTTGTTTTGTTATTGTTGGTTTTTTTTTTCAGGGCAATAGGGGTTAAGTGACTTGCCCAGGGTCACACAGCTAGTAAGTGTGAAGTGTCTGAGGCTGGATTTGAACTCAAGTACTCCTGACTCCAGGGCCGGTGCTCTATCCACTTTGCCACCTAGCTGCCCCCAGCAACTTCTCTTTGACGTTCACCTTATACAGATTTACCACCCAATCCAGAGCCTAGTGACCGTCATCTACAACCTCCAGGACATTCCTTGTCCTGAGTGAAGTGAGGGCCTGCCGCACAGTCTTCCATTCCTACCCTCAGCTCCAGTTCCCTTAAATATGCTCACTTTGCTCCTCTGGCCTACGCCTCTTTTCCATAGAGGCCATGGTCATGCCCTTGACTTTGCCATCACCCCCAAGCCTTCCACTTCCTGAACTCTGAAGTTCCTTTATTGTAATCATCCTTATCATTCTGTCTCTCCTTCGTCTTCACTGTGACCTCCAGTAACTTCCCACCTTGGTACTTTCTCTAGCTTTCCCAATCTCAACCCATTGTTGAACAGTCTCTAATCCCTTGCCCTTTTCTTTGGTTTTTCCCCCCTCCTGTAACATATATGCATAGTCAGGCACAACAGATTCCCGCATGTTCATGTCCCAAAATGCATGCCTCCTTCTGCATCTCTAATCCATTCATGGCGTCCCCCAAGGGTTTGTCTCAGGGCCTCTTCCCATCTCTCTCTGCTTTCTCTCATGTGGGGAACTGTCTCATCTGCTATCATGGGTTCAGTTGGCATCCAGTGTCTCTCCATCACCAATGGCCTCTTGAATGTCAAACTCAAGCTATCCCAAACAGAAGCAGTTACTTTCCCTCCCCACTCTGTCATTGTGCAAGGCACTGCCATCTTGCCAGTCCCGTGACTCTTCAGTGTCAGCTCTCCACACACCGCTAAGCTGCCGGATCTTGTTTCCATGCTCACCTCCCTTGTGCATATCCCCTTCTTCCCCCTTACCTGGCACTGCCTTGCTTCAGGCCTGAGCTGTCATACAGCTTCTGGGGTCAGTCTTCCTACCTCCAGCCTCTCCCTACCCAGTCCCCCTGCTCCACTGCTGAAGTACTTATTGTAAAGCTGGGACCTAACCCATCACATTACTCTGCTCAGTAACTTCTAGCGACTCCCTCTAAGGACTGGACCTGGGATCTCATTGATAAAGGGAACTTGCTGGTAAGGAAGTCCCATTTACCAGTGCAGGCAGGTACCCCCTCTGCACTCTACAGTCTTAGTGGAACCTAGAGCCTGACTTGCCCAGGGCAACGTGGCCAGGAGGGGTGCGAGGGGACTTTGACCCTTAGAGGCCTTCCTCATCTCAAAGCCAGCTTTCTGTCCACATGAAACACTCCCTCTTGTTACCAAACTCTCATGTTGGGCATAAAGATCTCTGTAGCCTGCTCTAATCCCACAGGCCCGGGGCCCTCTCCCCCTCCCCTCTTGCTCCTGGCTTTCTGGATTGATTGTCTGTACGTGGCTGTCTGTACATGCCTTGTCTCCCCCATTAGTTTGGAGGCTGGAAGGCAGGGATTGTTCTGCTTTTGTCTGTGTCCCCAGTCTCTGGCACAGTGCTTAGAATGTAGTAAATGCTTAACAGGTGCTTGTTGATTGAATGACAGGTGTCATGGACCTTAGTGTGACCGACATATAAGCGGCTGCTTAAATGTTGATTGACCAACTGGGGGGGGGGATGGTGCCACCAACAGAAATAGGGAACTTTGGCCAAAGGACAGGTTTAGGGGGAGGTGACGGTTTATGTTTTGGATGCGTTGAACACAGGATTATAGATTTGGAGGCCATCAAGACTGGATTCCCCTTCATTCATTGGCTGAGGAAACTGGGGTACAGAGGGGTAGTGACTTGCCCAGGGTCACCCGGCTAGGGAGCCTTCTTTATCTGACCTATTTGGGCCCTTCCCAATGTGTCCTTGCTGTTTGTTCTTGCCCCAGGGCTCCTGCGCAGCATAGATGATGGCAGCATGCTGGAGCTCTGCATGGAAGGTAGGCAGCCTGCTTGCTCCTCCACATTTGCCTGCGTCCAAGCTATTCAGCACTGCCTCCCTCCTCCCATGGAACACAGTCAAGAGGCAAGGTGGAGCAGAGGCACAAAAGCCCTTGCTGGGATTCTGCTGAGAGCACTCGTCTCCTGTTAGGATGGGAGCTGGAAGGCTTTGGTCCAAGAGGCCCTTGGGCCTCTGCAAGGGCTCTTTGCTATTGTTCCAAACACATTTTGATTTTTATTGACATGCTTTGTCTTAACATTTCCACTTGTGCCCCTTCCCTCGGCAAGCCAGCCTTCATATCAAGTCATAAGAAAAAGAAAGCAAACTAACCAACAGAGCCCCCGAGTCAGGCAGCGTACGCAGTGATCTGCACCCGTAACCCACCACCTCCGCAAAGGAGGGAGGAAGGAGCATTTTCTCATCCCCAGGGCCAAGCTGGGTCCTTATGCAAGGCTCCATTTAGAATTTTTGTTCTTTCTGTTCACATGTTGGGGGCCCTTGTGTATATTGTTTTCTCTGTTTACTTTGCATCAGTTCTTATAAAAGTCTCTCTGTGCTTCTCTGTTTTACCTGCATTGAAGCCAACGTGGTTCTGGGGTTTTTGGTCCCACACTGGAGGCTTGAGTTAGAAGGGGCAGAAAGGGGGTGCCTGGGCAGGCACTGTGGCAGCATTGAGAAGGGGCAGCTGACAGTCTGAGAGCAAGGAGAAGACGGGAAGAACATCAAAAGCGTTCATAACATCTGGGAGTGTGAATGCCACAGAAGGGCACTAGGTTAACACTGCAGAATAGCCAGTGTCATAAAGATGATCCCCTGTCATTGAGAAAAAGTGGGGCTAAGGGCCCCTGCACCCATGCAGCAGGAATGGGCGGGGCTACTGAGTTTGGGAGGAAGACCTCATGGCCTAGTGAAGAGAACCCTGGGTTTAGAATTGAGCATCCTGGGTTTGAATCTCCCCACTGCTCCTTACTACTCGTGTTACCAGGAACAACCCCTGTGCCTCGGGTTCTTAATCTGCCACATGGAGTGGGGGCACAGCTTGAATTAAAGTTATAATTTGGCTAGAAATAGGAAGGTGGGTCCCATCTCCCGCTAGAGGGCTGAGAGCTATCTCTGACGGCCTGTCCTTCTCAGACCTCCTCGCGTGCTTTCCTCATTCACTCACATGGTATATTTGGACTTTCCCTATTTCTCTCCCCAACCATCCTGTCCCCTCTACACTAGAGTATAAATTTCTTGAGGGAGAAGACCATGTCCCACTATCTTTGTTTCTCCCCCAGCGAGCGTGCCTGGTGTTTGGCTAATTTAATTCTTTCTGCTTAGTCCTTATTCAGCTCATTGTCCAACTGAAGCTGGGGCCGTTTGTCCGCTGCTTGCTGGAAGAATGCCAGAAAGAGGTCAGTGATGGTTGTGTTCCTTCCTCACTTCCAGCAGTTGCTGAAAATCTGCTTCTAGATGATAGATCCAACCCAGCCTTTATCTCCTGCCGTCCGCCTGCTGGCATCCCTCCCTTCCTCTGAGTCCCACCTGAGGGGCCACCCCTGCCTGGCAGAAGGCTTGTCAGTTTGCTCACATATGGGCGGTCCCTTCCTTCCTTCCTCACCTTTTCTCTGGCCTTTTCACATTCTAACTCGTGCTGTTATTTTTAGGGTTCTATCTGTCCTGACCCTGGCATAGAAGCTCTTTCACATCAGGAACCAGGGTATTTTCTTTTTTTTTTTAATTAATAAAGTATTTTATTTTTTTCCTGTTACATGTAAAGATAGTTCTTTGCTTTTGTTTATACAAGCTTTCCAATTTCAGATTTTTCTCCCTCCCTCCGCTCCCTTCCCCCCCTAGACAGCAGGTAATCTGATATAGGTTATATATATATATATATATATATATATATATATATATATATATATATATATATATATATTCCAATTCCTTGCCACCACATAAAGAGCAGCTATAAATATTTTTGTACATGTGGGTCCCTTTCCCCTTTCCATGATTTCTTTGGGAAAAATACCCAAAAGTGAACCAGGGTATTTTCAATCTTGGTATGCCTAGGACCTGGCACCCTGCCCTTCCCATGCTTAATAAATACTGATTGAATTGAATGTGACTACTGTCAGTCCATGTTTTTATTCCATGTTTTTGTTCTGTTACCTACATGGGCCCTGGACAGTTGTCTATATTAGTATTATGCATCAGATGCTCAGCTGCTGGAAGATGGGATGTGTGTGTGTGTGTGCACGCGCGCGCGTGTGTGTGTGTGTGTGTGTGTGTGTGTGTGTGTGTGCCATGCATCAGAGAGACACAGAGAGACACAGAGAGAGACAGAGAATGTAAGGGGTGGGTGAGCTTTCTGGCCATAGATGATGACTGGCGCAGATTTCTTCATTCAACCCATTTTCTAGCTTCCAGCACATCAGGGCTTAGGATCTGTGCATCTCACCTAGGTGCTGTTTGCTTTCTCAGCAAATCCTGGTGAGGCTGGTATTACCCGTGAGAGGTTCTTCCCATTGCCTGGGCAGGGCATGGCCTGGCACTTTGGCACCAATTGCCTCCTTTGGGATGGTTTATCTTTCTCAATCTCAGTTTCCTTCTCTGTCCCTTTTCAGCCTTAAGGTACTAAAGAAACAAGAGCTTTTGCTATTACTTCCTTCACAGCTCTGTAACATGTCCAACCTGAGGGGCAGCCTGGCCACAGTGAGCCTCCTGGGCAAAATGGTGGATGCCATCCCTTCCCTTGCTGAGATTCTTGTGACAGAACATGGTGAGTGCTGCTTGTTCTGCTTTTCTCCCTGCCCTTGATGCAGCTTCCACAGGATTCAGTACATGCCATTCCTCTGAACATCAGTTACTTTATCTCTAAAATGGGCTCATAACTCTTAAGCTGCTCACTTTATAGAAAAACACTTTGTAAACCTTAAAATGTGTTAGACATGGGAACTACTGTTTTCATCATATTAGTCTGGTACTTCTTCATATGGTTTTGTGATTTTTCACATGACCCTTTTCTCTCTTCCTCGTTAAATTGCAGACCCCTGAGGGGAGAGACTGAGAGGGTGATGGTAAAGTGGAAAGATACTGACCAGACTCAGAATCAGAAAAACATTGGTTAAAGTCCCCTCTCTGATGCTTCCTGGCTCAGGCAAATCATTGACTTTTCGCCTCCTCGCTTTGAAGCCAGTGCTTCCACATGTAGAATGCAGGTCTTCCGAGTCCCCACTACAGTGGTCTTTCCACCAGCTTCCTCATCTCTAAAATGGGCATAGTAACATGCCCTGCCTACTTAGTCATGCTGTTGTGAGGGTGGCGCTGGGTGAGTGTGGGATAATAAGATGATGATTTTTTTGGTATGGGTTGGGCTTCAGGCTTCTGAATGGCAGCCACTCCTGCTTTAGTTGCTTTTGCGCTTTTCCTGGGCAGGTAACCTGGTGGAGCATCAGTTGGGGTGCCTGATTCACCCCAATGAAGCAGTGAAGGCTGCGGTCTGCTATCTGTATGGGAAGCTGTATTCCTTTCCTACTGTGGCAGAGAAGCTGTCTGGCCACTTCAGGGAGAAGCTGTGTCCCCTCTTCCTTACCACACTGAACAAGGCCCAGACAAAGGAGCTGCAGATTAACTGCATGGGTGAGGCACAGAGGAGGCCAGAGAGCTTTTTAAAGCTTTGGGAAATCTGCTGTCAGCTGCGTGCAGGACTTTGTCTGGCAAATTACCTGAGCCCCAGAGAAGGCGACTCATCTCCCATTGGAGGTGGGCCTGGGCTCTTGAAGGCAGTGGCAGATGGGGATTAGCTCTGTGAGGTCCTTTCAAGGTGGAAAGGCTTCTTCATAGGCCCTTCTGAGGAGGGAGAAGCCCACCACATGACTAGTCATCAGCAGCTGCCAAAGGCTGACCTCTTAAAGTTGGGATGACCACTATCAGTGGTGGGAATGACCACACTAATGACGTCAGGGATCTTTGACATAGAAGAGGAAGAGAAGGAAAGGGTCTGGAGGCTATGCTGCCTTTCCCACTTGACTTGCCCTAGGGATCAGACCTTAGCTCCATCAGTGTGATGTGGGGGCACCTAGTTCTGTGCACGTTGTTGAATAGAACAAACCCACTTCGGGGTTTGTTCCTATCCTGGAGGCTGAGGGAGACCCATCCATCATCCATCCATCCATCCATCCATCCATCCATCCATCCATCCATCCATCCATTCATCCATCATCCATCATCCATCCAGCCATCCAGCCATCCAGCCATCATCCATCCAGCCATCATCCATCCAGCCAACCAGCCAGCCATCCATCCATCATCCATCCATCATCTATCCATCATCCATCCATCATCCATCTATCATCCATCCATCCATCCATCTATCATCCATCCGTCCCATCCACCCATCCATCCATCATCCATCTATCATCCATCCATCATCCATCTATCATCCATCCATTCATCCATTCATCCATCATCCATCCATCATCCATCCATCATCCATCCATCCATCATCCATCCATCAACCATCCATCATCCACCTATTCATCCATTCATCCATCATCCATCCATCATCCATCCATCATCCATCCATCATCCATCCATCCATTCATCCATCCATTCATCCATCCATCCATTCATCCATTCATCCATCATCCATCCATCATCCATCTATCATCCATCCATCCATTCATCCATTCATCCATCATCCATCCATCCATCCATCCATCCATCCATCCATTCATCCATCATCCATCATCCATCCAGCCATCCAGCCATCCAGCCATCATCCATCCAGCCATCATCCATCCAGCCAACCAGCCAGCCATCCATCCATCATCCATCCATCATCTATCCATCATCCATCCATCATCCATCTATCATCCATCCATCCATCCATCTATCATCCATCCGTCCCATCCACCCATCCATCCATCATCCATCCATCATCCATCCATCCATCCATCCATTCATCCATTCATCCATCATCCATCCATCATCCATCCATCCATCCATCATCCATCTATCATCCATCCATTCATCCATTCATCCATCATCCATCTATCATCCATCCATCATCCATCTATCATCCATCCATTCATCCATTCATCCATCATCCATCCATCATCCATCCATCATCCATCCATCCATCATCCATCCATCAACCATCCATCATCCACCTATTCATCCATTCATCCATCATCCATCCATCATCCATCCATCATCCATCCATCCATCCATCCATTCATCCATTCATCCATCATCCATCCATCATCCATCTATCATCCATCCATCCATTCATCCATTCATCCATCATCCATCCATCCATCCATCCATTCATCCATTCATCCATCATCCATCCATCATCCATCCATCATCCATCCATCCATCTATCATCTATCCATCATCCATCCATCCATCTATCATCCATCCATCATCCATCCATCTATCATCCATCTATCATCCATCTATCATCCATCCATCATCCATCCATCCATCATCCATCCATCCATCTATCATCCATCCATCATCCATCTATCATCCATCCATCATCCATCCATCATCCATCCATCTATCATCCATCTATCATCCATCCATCCATCCATCTATCATCCATCCATCATCCATCTATCATCCATCTATCATCCATCCATCATCCATCCATCTATCATCCATCCATCATCCATCTATCATCCATCTGTCATCCATCCATCTATCATCCATCCATCATCCATCCATCCATCTATCCATCCATCATCCATCCATCCATCCAGTTTATGGAGCACCTGCTCTGGGCTAAGGAAGCACTGTCCCAGAGTAGAAAGCCAGAGGTGTTTTCTTGGGGGGAGTGATTCTGGGGGCTTGATCACCAGCCTCTGTGCTTGAGGGGGCTTTCTTTTCCTCTTTATTTTCACAGCTTTGCTGAGACAGCTCCTGAAATACGAGCACTTTGTATCAACTATAATGAGCAAGTCTGGGGCAGCGGGGATTTCTGAAAATGCTGAGCTACCACAAGAGGAAAATACTCTGCCCTTGGTGCTTAAAAAGGTAATTCTTGCGGGGGTTCCTGGTGGACTGATCAAAAACTATCTCCTGTCTCTGTTACAGAGCCGTTCCTGTAGACTCAGGAGCTGCTCACCATGTTTACACTGGAGTTCAGGTCTGTTAAGTTCTCTCTGAGCATTCTCTTGTTCCATGCAGTGACACTGGGATACTCAGGAGAGTGTCACCCAGATATCTCAGGACTGTCCAGGCTTGATATCATGGGGTCCATAGTCTGGACTTGTTAGTGGAGATTGGTATTAGGCACAAATAGTAGAACCCACTCTGCCCATGTACTTTCAGTTTAAGATTATTCAGTGGGCTTGTTCAAAAGGATAACATTTATTGCACTTAAATGATCCATCTTATCTCCTGTGATGACTTCTGACCTTGGTTTAGTTAAGAATTCTACCTGTTCCTGGAAAGGCATCTTCTTCCCTTCTCTAATTTGTGTATGATATGACCTTATGGTATATGGTGTAAGTTGTTTGTCTAAACCTAATTTCTACCAGACTGATTCCCAGTTTCCCCAGCAGTTTTGTTGAACAGTGAAGGAGCTAGTGGCCCCCTGGGGTGACTTTTTTTTTTAAAGTGCTTATTGCCCTTATTTTATTATTATTTTCCCTTTTTTGGCAGAGCAATAAGGGTTAAGTGACTTGCCCAGGGTCACACATCTAGTAAGTGTCAAGTGTCTGAGGCTGGATTTGAACTCAGGTCCTCCTGAATCCAGGACCGCTGTGCCACCTAGCTGACCCTGACTGTTTTCTTTTGCTTCAGTCTTTTTAACCTAACTTATTCCATCAAGCTGCTCTTCTGTTTTTTAAAATCAGTCCTGCTTTACAGCTTAACTTGTGTCACTCATTCACCGTGAACCCAGCATCAGTCCCATCCATCCGCACCCCAGGACCCACCCCCTTGCACAAGCTTGGCTTTGTTGTCTGCCCCCAATAACTGCTCCAAGCTCACTCATGCTCCTGTGGCATATAAAATTAAATGTGGTTGCCTTATTACTGTCCCAAGTTTAGGGAAAATTAGCTGGGGTTTATCATATATTTGTTACTTAGAGGCTATAGAGCACATGACCCTGAAAGTTAGGAAAGTCTAGCTAGGATCTAGGGGAGGTAATCATCTGTGTCCTGCCTCCTTGAGCGTTCCAGGCCCAAGCGAGAGATCAGCCAGCGGAAGCTCTCTGAGGGAAGGACCAGAGGCGGCCCTTACACACTGCTGAAAGCTAATTGGCTGGCATCCTTCAAATCTATTGGTTCACTGGATTTGAGGGTGGTTCGGTACAGTCATGCAGGTGTAAGAGCCCAGAGCCCAGATCCTCTGGCGGGAACAAGGCTTTCAGGTGGGTGTGGTTTTGAGCAAGGTAACTTCCTGTAGGTAGTCAGCAAGGTCATTCTATGTTTCCTTGGAAATTGTTCTGACTCTGGGCTGGCCCCAAGAAAGGTCTGGCCAGGCTCTCTGGGTCTCATAAAACCCCCAAACACCCTATTATTAATATTATTAATTTCTCTCTCCTTTTCCTCTTGCTCCCTCCATCTCTGCTCCGAGGCCCTGTCACAAACCACCCAGGGACTGAGCTATAATCGCTGCCCGTACAATGCCTGGATGCCCTTTTACAGCCCTGCAGTGTTGATACTTTGGCACAGCTGTTGGGATGTTGCATATGCCTGTGGGTTCTCAGCCCCAAGATCTACTCACAGCCTGGGCCCTGGAGGCCTGGGTTTTTACTGGATGGAGCTCTGGGGCAGTGGAAACAAAGGCCTTTGGCAGCCTCCATGGCTCTGTGCCTTCTGTAACCAAAGAGATGGAGGCCTGGCGGCTGAGTCCTGTGGAGGCTGCCTGCCAGACCCAGTCAACAAACAAGCACATGCTTGCTGGTAGAGCTACAGCCCAGGATAGGCAAACGGCTGTGCCCCAGGGCCTGCTTTCTCCCCAGGGGAGCACCCTTCCTTCCTGGCTTTGTGGGGAGTGGAGTTCCAGCAGCACCCATCCCCAGGCTGGCCCTCTGGTGGTCTTGCCACCACCATGGACCACCTGGCTTTTCCCCAGCCCCCACTGGTGTACATCAGATGCAAGATCTTCTGCTTGGCAGCCACCTCCTCTCCCAAACACCTGATTAAATAACGCCTCCTCTCACACACCTCCGTGTGCAAGGCCCATGCTCCACCCTGGGCACAAACCCATTAAACCTGACAGTCCGCCTTCAGAGGACTGGCAGTATCATAGACAGAGGATGATGGGGCAGAGATGCACCGATAAGGGAGAATGCAGGCACCCTCAGGAGAGGGTCCCCTCTGAGTAAAGGGGTTTGGGGGCCCTCAGGGAAGAGGTCAGGAAGACAGGTGGAGATGGGGGCAGAGCAAGCAAATGAACGGGCTGGTGAGGAGCAGAGGAAGTGATGGCGAGCAGGTCGGGTCTGGCTGGGATGTTGGGCGCGGGAGGGCCAGGGGCCACATTAGCCTAGAAAGCCGTGGGAGCCGGGTTGTGGCAGCCCGAGGAGCTCCTTTGTACTCCATTCTGCTGGGGATTGGAAGCAACTCATGGTTGGCTGTGCGACGTGTAGCGGCAGAAAGCTAGAAGCAGCCTCCATGTTTAGGAAGACGGGCACGGCTGAAGAAATGAAATGTAGGCATGGCATTGACATATTCACTGTATGGATGTCAGGGAATGCTGTCATGTAATTAAGGCTCCAAGGAGGAGAAATAGAGAGATCTGGGAAGAACGTTATGAAATAGCGCAAAGCAAACCACTCGAATAGAAGAGAGGCCCAGAGAGAACTGCCCAAAGAGGAGAGTCGATGGAGGGATCCTGGGGCAGGCGGGGAGGGAGGGACAGAAAACCTGCTGGGATGTTTAAGGTAAATCGTTACAAAGCCATTTTAATTAGTTGTGCTGATGATCATTATTAAATGTACAACTACCTTTTATTTTTAAAAAGATAAAGCCAGTGAGGAACATGACAATCGGGCCTTTGGGTCATTATTTTGGCGGCTGGGTAAAGTTTGATTTGGTGAAAGATGAGAAAGCTGGAGGGTCAGCTAGGGAGCACAGTGGATAGAGTGTTGGGCCTAGAATCAGGAAGACCTGAGTTCAAATCTAGCTTCAGATACTTAGCTGGAAAAGTCACTTCACCCTGTTTGCCTCAGTTTCCTTATCTGTAAAATGAGCCAGAGAAGGAAATGGCAAACTGCTCCAGGATCTCTGCCAAGGAAACCTCAAATGGGGTCATGAAGAGTCAGACATGACTGAAAGGACTGAACAAGAGGAGTCTAGAGAGCAATTTGCAGGGGGTTAATATGAGGGCCCAGGTGAGAGGTGAGGGGGACCTGGACTTGGGAGGTGCCAGGAAGACCCTGGAGAGGAATGTAGAGGGACCTGTATGTATCTACATTGTCTTTGTCATAAACTTACCAAAAAAAATGCTTCACACTTTTAATATTTAAAAAGACTGAGACAGCTGGGTCTCATAGAACCCCCAAACACTGGGGGTTAAAGCACTGGCCCTGGATTCAGGAGGACCTGAGTTCAAATCTGGCCTCAGACACTTGACACTTACTAACTGTGTGACCCTGGGCAAGTCACTTAACCCTCATTGCCCTGCCCCCCCCCAAAATACTGAGATGAAGGAGTTGACAACAGACAGGCCCCTTCTAGGTCTGTCAAAAAATCTGCCTATATTGGGGGGGGTCTTCCTTTCCCACCTTAGTGATTTCCTGTTTCACTTCTGCTCCCCGTGCCCCCTTCCCATGTCATTCCACAGAATCTACTGCCACAGCATGTGGGTCTCTGACTCCCAAGGCCCGCCTGCTTCTGATGTTAGAACCTCCCCCTCTTCTGACAGGGGTGTTTCTGGGTGCTGCCGCCACCTTTGTCACACTGAAGGTTCAAAGCCTCCATTTGGGATTGGGCTGGAAATGACATCCTCCTGAGGGCTTGATGCCACAAGGGCAAGGGGGCCTCTCCCCTCCCAAGCTCCACCTGTTTGTGCCATGGTGGCGTGGGCTGGATGCCACTCTGATTCCCCAGGTGATGCTGTCAGCAGCATTAATTGCTTCATTTAGAGCCAGTGGCCTCTCTGGTGGTCCGTATGGTAGCAAGCTCAGTGGGTTGATTTGAGATGATGCCTCTCCTACCATTTAATGTCCTCCTTTTCATAAGTCACGGCCATGCCCTCCTAGCCAGGGGCTGGAGGTGACCGAAGGGTGTGCTCTCTGCCTTTGTGTCCAGCTGCTGCTCTCCAGAGATGAAATCTTGAAGGTGGCCAGCGTCCACTGCATGGCAGCCGTGCTGGTCCATTCTCCTGTGAAATATGCCCCAGCCTTCATCCACGCCGACATCCCAGGTAGGGGCTGGTCTTCTTCCTACTGCAGGGCCCTGGGCTCCAGAGAGGGACAGGAAGGTGGAGGCCATGGCAGGCCTCTGGAGGAAGGCCTTGTTAGCACCGTCCTGTGTGATCGGCACTCAGGCTCCCCCCACTGAGGGCTCTAGCCCAGAACACCCTGCTTTCTCCTCCTGCCTCCTCACGGGCTCACGTCAGTCCCTCGTCCAAGGGACTTGATTTCCCTGGGTTTAACGTGGAGCTTATTTGACTTTGAGCTGGAAGGGGCCCTGGACATAGTCTGATCCCACCCCCTTTCTTCATCTGATAGATGGGTAACCTGAGGCCCGGAAAGGAAAGGGACTTTCTTGAGATCACACAGTAGATTGGAGGATTCCAGGCATTGGGTCAGAAACTGTTTAGATTGCTCTAAAGGACCATGAAATGTACAGCAGGAAGGGACCTCGCAGCTTATACACCTGTTAGTGGGAAAGAGAGATGATGGGTTTTTGTTCAGAGAGACTTGGGTTTGAACCCTTAATATGATGTTTGCTGGCTGAGCCACCCTGGCCAAGTCACTAGAGCTCTCTGGGCCTTGGTCTCCTCGTGTTCGAAATGGGGACGATTATAGCGCTGTTACCCCATGGGGTTGTTTGGGGTTCAGATGAGGCTAGATAATGTCAATCATGTCCTCACACCTCAGACCGAAAATCCAAAAGGTGTTGGTGGGCGCTGTGGCCTGTCCAAGGTCAGCAGTCCAAGTAGTAAGTCACAGAGGCAGGGCCCATTTCTTAGCCCCTTCTAATGCCCTGTTAGCCATGGGATTACGTGGCTGGCCTTCGAAGGAGTACCTTAGAGTAATAGGATAGTACTGGCATATGGGCTCAAGAAGCCTTTGAGACAGCTGCCCCCCTACCCCCAGCAGGATCCTGGGAGGGAGGAGGAGGGGGGGCCTGCTCCTTCCCCCAAAACAAACAATGCCTCCTTGGGCATTGCTTCCAGGAGCTCCCCCCCCGCCCAGCCCCCTGCCCTGGGCCTTTAGGGCATTGAAGAGGGCCTCCGGGACCTGTCCTGTGGGAGAAGGATGGGTATTATTAGACTGGCCCAATGGGGGAAGCACAAAGGGGGCTGGCTGCAGGGCTGCCCTGGGGAGAGGGTTGCCCTCGCCGGAGCTCCTCTGGCTTGGATGCAGCGGCCAGTGGGGGCCTTTCCCCCTCTAAAATTGGGGAGCCTGTAAAGGCATGGGATCCGTCAGCGAGGGATTGTCCCAGTCCAGTAGCGCAGCCCCCTCTCATCATAGAGTTCCTGTTTGAGCATCTCTCCTGCACCAGCGAGGCCCTGCTCTGCTCCGTGTATGGCTGCTTGCTGCTCCTGGCTGAAGAGCACCTTTTCTTTTCCAAGTGTCACACCGTGTATGGTTCGTACCCGGGCACTGGGCACCTGGGCGGCTACAGTAGCTACGGGATGAAGTGGATGGAGCCCTGGGCCTGCGGCAGGGCCGTCTGAGTTTGGCTCTGACTGCGTGACCTTGGGCAAGTCACTTCACCTGTCCACCTCTGTTTCATTATCTGTGAAATGGGAATAATAATGGTACCTGCCTGCCAAGGTTGGTGTGAGGATAAAATCAGATCATGTATGTGAAGCATTTTGCAAAGTGCTGTTCTTACCGGCTGCTCTCACTGCCTCCAGACCCTTCTCTGTTCCTCACCCTCAGTGCCCCATCTGCGTGGTGGGAATGGGGCCCAATGGGGGGAACCCACAAGTGGGGCCTGGGCCTACACCCTCCAGAGCAGATGAGCAGCTCAGGAAGCACCCCCAGGCTGCTCTGGGGCAGAAGGAGTGTGATAGTAACCAGGTCAAGTCAGCAAACATTAAGGCCCTACTGTGTGCAAGGCCATGCTAAGCTCTGGGGATACAAAAAAGGGGCAAAGAACAGTCAGTCTGAGGAGCTTTAAATCTCCAGGGAGAGACAACATGCAACAGCTCTGGCAGACAGTGTACCCGATGGGCAAGCTGGATGGGGGGGTGGGGAGTCACACAAGGCTTCTTGCCAGGAGTGGAGATGAAGAGGGATGGGGCACATGGGGGGGCCCTGTGAGTGTGTGGGGATGAGTCTGGTGGGAAGGCTAAGTATATGAGAGAGAGTGGGTGAGTTTGTATGTGTGTGAGTGGGGGGGGGGGAGGGTGTCACTGTCGTAAAGAGAAAGAGAGAGGCTGCCCTCTGTTCACTTTCTTCTCTATCACTGCCATCCCTGCCCTGGCCCGCGGCAGCAGGTGTTTACTCTCCGGAGGCTGGTATCCCAGTCCCAGGGTCTCTGCTAGGTTCTTTGGAGCATTTGCCTTGAGGCTCAGGTGTGTGAGAGGCCCCAGGCTCTGTCCTCCAGAAGGTGGGCACCTCTTCAGAGTCCTCCTTGCATCCCTTATGTCCTCAGATAGAAAGCTTTGACAAGAGTCCCTGGAGAAAGTGCTGCCTCTCTGGGCCTTGGTTTTCTCATCTGTAAAAGGGGCCCCGCCCTCACTAGATTTGTGACCCATTGATTCAGAGCTGTAAGGGTCCTGAGACCAAGCCCCTCTGGCTTGGCTTCCCCCCTACCCCAATGTAAAGGAGAAGCAGCCCAGAGTCACCAGGCTGTGCCCAGAGAAGTGCCCCAGCAGCATTGGGTGCTGATGTGGCACTCCTTCACAAAGGGCTTGGGACCCTAGGCCTGGAGCTGGAAGGGACCTCAGGCCCTTGTTTACAGATAGGAAAAGTGGGGCCCAGGGAAGGGGGGAGATTTGAGCCCAGGTCCTCTGACTCCAGAGCCGGTCCTGTTTCCGCTCTGCTAGGTGGCTGCTTCTGCCTTAGGCTTGCACACGGTTGGTGCTTAATGTTGGCTGAATGGACTTGGTTGTCTGGGTATGTTCCATTCTTGTGAAAATGGCCTGTCCCTCCTTGCTTGTGAGTCTGCCTGTTTTTGGAGGGTGGTGAAGGAAGAGTGCCTGGGCAGGGGCCAGCTGGGACTGGACCACCCCTGGCCCTTGTCACCCCAATGCAGGGATCGAGTCGCTGGTGCGGAGCCTGAAGGGCATCCTGCAGCTGAACAACCCAGAACTCCTCAAGCAGGGTCTGCTGCTCTTCACGGAGATTCTGAGGCGGTGAGGGCAGAGGGCAGAGGGCAGCCCCAGCTGGCCCATGGAGGACAAGGGGAGAGAGGGCAGCCCCGGCTGGGCTGAGGCAGGGCAGAGGGCAGCCCCGGCTGGCCCATGGAGGACAAGGGGAGAGAGGGCAGCCACAGCTGGCCCATGGAGGACAAGGGGAGAGAGGGCAGCCCCGGCTGGGCTGAGGCGGGGCAGAGGGCAGCCCCGGCTGGGCCGTGCTGGGCAGGCAGGGCAAGAGGCAGGATTGGGAGATGACTTCCTTTAAATCACTAGATCCTTTTCCACTTGCCAGGCAGCCAGAAGAGATCAAGCTTTTCACAAACTCGGCCACCTGCAGAGATGCCAGTGGGGTTCTCCGGGAGGCCGTGAGCAGCCCTGTCCTGGAGGTGGTGGCCGAGGCGGTCGGCGCTGTGGCAGCTTTTTTCAGGTAAGGGGCTGAGGCTGAGGAGTCTCTTCTGTGGTCCCTGTGTCCGAGGTCACCAGTCAGCTTTGGTTTCTCCCATCATCGTTGCTTGGGTTGGCCCTTGGATTCTCCTGCTGACCTTTGGAGCAGGGGAGTTAGAGGGAGGCAGAGTTTGTCTCAGGAGCTGCTAGAGCTTCTGGCCCGGGGCTGCCTTGTGAGGTGATAATTCCCATTTCTAGAGCACTTGAAGCTAGGAGCCTTGTGGGGGGTGAGCTCCTTGTCTGTTGTGGTGTTCAAGCAAAGTGGGGATGCTCAGCCTGTTGCCTGGAGCCCTGTGGCAGGGGTTTGGCTTCAGTTGCCTTTGACCAATTGGGTCCCTTCCAATCCTTAAGATTCCTGGTTACTTTGATGGATCAGGTGAGATGGTAGCTATGGGCATGGTGCCTCAGTTTCATGGGAATGCTTCTCCAGCCTGTGGGTGAGAGCACAGGTGTGTGGTGGGGGCGGGGAGGGGGGCAGGAAGTGGCCCAGGCCCACCCACCTGTCTCCAAGGAAAGCGGCTGTGTTTGTATTGAAGTGTGCTGCACCCTTGGGAAGGATAACTTGTCTTTCTTTGGTAAACATGAGTATCATGCTCAAATAGAGTCAAGTTGTGGTTTCTTTAGTTTGATGAACAAAAATATGTCCTTTGTGACTGATTATTCAGTCAATATTTGACTTATAAACTAGGGCACAGCACCCCCTGATGAAATGTGCTGCCTGCATGTGTCAGGGGGCCATAGCGACAGCATGGAAGAAGGGGGGCTCAGCCGGGGCAAAGGGAAGAGATTGAGAGTTTGAGGAGTTTCCCCAGTCCACCCCGGTATAGGGCATAGTACCTGGTAAGCACTTCATAAATGCTTGGGGCTTGATTGAAACACTTGGCCCTGGGGGGCAGCTAGGTGGCACAGTGGATAAAGCACTGGTCCTGGATTCAGGAGGACCTGAGTTCAAATCCGGTCTCAGACACTTAACACTAGCTATGTGACCCTGGGCAAGTCACTTAACCCCAATTGCCTTACCAAAAAAAAAAAAAGAAAAAAGAAACACTTAGCCCTGAGGACTGTCTGAGGCCCAGTACAGTGGATAGAGATCTGGTCTCTGAGTCAGGAAAACTTGAGTTCAAATCCTGGAGTCCTAAGAACATAGAATGTGAGAGCCGGAATGGTCCTCAGAAATATCTCATGGGACCACCTTACTTTACAGGTGAGGAAATCGAGGCCCAGCAGGGTGGGCAAAGGCATACAGGCAGGAAGCTTTGCTTTATGGTAGGCCAAACCCCTGTCCCCAAGCTTTCCCCAGGCCCGTGGCCTCTGAAATGAGGGGGTTCCTTTCTTTTCTTCCCTCAGGCAGCAGGACCCTTCTGCAGGACAGCTAATTTTGCCGACTTGCAGACTTCATTGGTTCAGGCTCAGGCTCTGTGGGTGTCCTTCTCAATCCTCAGGACAAAAGCCACTGCCTGGCCTGCCCATGAGAAGCTGGAGTGCGGCCAGCTGGGCCTTGGTGTCCCTGAGCTGGGGTCTGATGCCAATCCATACCTGTGCCTACCCACGCCTGCTTTCCTCTGCCCTCTACAGGAAGGACCACCTGAATTCACCACCGGTGCCGTATGGAGAGCTTCAGGCCCTGGTCCAAGCGCTGCTGGACCGCTGCAGGGACCTGCTGCCACCCCTGAGCCGGGGGCCTCTCCTCAGTCACGACCCGCTGCTCCCAAGGGTAATGGGCACAGAGATGGTCAGAGCGGGAGATCCCCAGGCTAAATGAGCCTGCTCTTGCCTGCAGGGAGCTTCTAGTCTGCTAGCACCAAAGATGTAGAGCTGAAGGAGCCTCAGATGAACTAGTTCAACCTCTCCCCCCCCCCAGTTACAGCAGGGGAAACTGAGACCCAGTGGTGAGATGACAAGCTAAAAACACAGGTCCCTTCGGGACTCCAGATCCTCTTCCCCTCTCCAGTGCCCCACCTCCACTGAGGGGCCTCCTTGTGCCCTGTGGTTCCCCCTGCCCTGATATGGATTGTAAGTGCTGGAGGGCTGGGGCTACATTCCTCCTGGGGTCTGTCTGGTCCTGTCAGATCCTCCCCCTCTAGGGGCTCCTCACCCAGCCTAGGGTGGCCCTGAACAGCAATCACATCATGGCCAGCTCACAGGGTTACCTCACTGGGCCCTCACAACAACCCTGGGATCACCCCCATTTTACAGATGAGGAAACTGATGAAGAAAAGCATCCCAGAGCTAGTGAGACTCATGGTAGCCCTGGTCTTCCTGCCTCCAGGCCCAGCCTCTAGGAAAAGGGCACTGTCCCGGGGAAGAAGTCTGGGCACAGCTCCAAGCCCAGCTCTCCCGCTCAGTCATTTCCTGTCTCCCTGCATCTCTGCAGCACAGATGTGAATCTAGGGTTAGGGCCCCAAGGAAGGCATCCTGGAACTTTCGGGGGCCACCGAGCCCACCCCCCTCACCTCCCCATCACAGATGAGCTACACAGGGAGCAAGCCTGAGAGCCGGGATTTGAACCCAGGGCCTCCCAGCATTCCTTCTCTTCCCCAGGCCTCTCCCTCTCAGCCTCGAATGTGTTTCCTTCCAGGGCCCTCCATGGAGCCAAGGAGCCAGCAGAGCTGTTCTGCAGCAGGGAGACGTCCTTCAGGGTGCCTTGGAGGGCTTCCGAAATGCCTGCAGGTGTGTGACCCCGAGAAGCCCAGCGGGGAGGGCTTTGAGGACAATAGACACCTAGTGACCCCCCGCAAGAGCCCAGGGGTCAGGAGGCTGCTGTGGTCCTAGCCATTCATGAAGCTGTCTGGGGAAGTGCCGCCTGGAGGGGCTGGGATCAGCCCCAGTGGAGGGACCCCGTGCCTTTGGAAGGGGGGAATGAGCAAACACAAGCTGCTCTTACCCAGAGGCCTTTGCTGCTTTCTGTTCCCCAGACTCGCCATGGACCTTCGCAATGAGCCCTCAGCCCGGGAGAACCCCTTTACGGCTCCCAGCATGCAGAAGGGGGACACGCTGGAGACCTTCTCCAAGTTCCTGCTGAGTATCTGTGATTCCCTCTGCATTCCCACTGTGATGGTAGGGGGGCTGTGGGATGGGGTGGGGGCACAGTGAGCGGGGCCAGGGTGCCGTGGTCAGGAGGCAGGAGAACAGCGGCTGCTGGCCATGGAGACGTCACTGGTGGTAGGCCAGGGCCATCGAGGCCTGAGATCCTCATTCCAGGTCTTGGGTGAGGGGCATTCAGGCCAGCTTCTCATTTCTCACAGTTATTTCCAAGTTGAATTATGTTTCCATTGTTTCTTCTGGGATTTCAGTAATGTGGGAACTCCTGGTATGAGAACTCCTTCCACTGGAGCATGCTTTATAACCCTATGTTGGGGCCTGGGCCCTGAGAAGTCCAGTGACCTGCCCCAGGTCACAGCAGGAGGCCAAGGGGCAGCTAGATGGCGCAGTGGATAGAGCACCGGCCCTGGATTCAGGAGGACCTGAGTTCAAATCCGGCCTCAGACACTTAACACTTACTAGCTGTGTGACCCTGGGCAAGTCACTTAACCCCCATTGCCTCACTAAAAAAAAAAACCCCAAACCAAAAAACAGCAGGAGGCCGAGATTCACCTTGAACTCAGTACTTCCTGACTCTAGGGCCAGTTCTCTAACCATTAGGCCACACTGCCTCTCTCTGCTTCGAGACTGAAAGTACTGGGGATGTCCTGAGAACAGGGGTTTTTCCTCAGAGAGGAGAGGCTGGTATCTCTTTAGTGGGGAGCTCCTTGGGTGAGTGAGTAGCAGAGTGTGCTTGATCCCAGCGGCCCAGTGGGCTGGTGCTTTGGCCCACAAGGTCAAGGGGAGTAGATGATTGAACCTTCTAATACCTGGCTTCTTAAATTGTGGGTCAAGCTCCCATAGGAGGTTGTGTCACTGAATGTGGGGCTCGTGAAAAGTGTTCTGTCTGCCTCTTTTATGACCCTCCATACCCGGGGTCTTGGGAACATGATGTCATGGGCCAAAAGGGGATGTGAGTGGAAGAAGTCCCAGAAGCCCCGGACTACTAGCCAGGCCTATTCATGCCAATCTGTTCAGCCATCCCTGGGCAGAAGCAGCTCTTCAGGCAGCCCAGGAAGATAAAAAACCACCAGGGGGAAGCAGGGAGCAGACCGTGAGAGGGCCCAGGAGCCCCCAGACCAAGGCCTAAGCATGGCTTTTAAACTCTCCTTGACCAGAGGGCCCCCACCCCACATCCACCCCCCCAAGTGACCCCAGACTGCCTTGTCTGCAGCACAGCTAGCTTCCTGGGTGACATTGGTCCCCCCTGGTGGGGTGGGGATGGGCAGGGGGTGGGCAGGAACTCCCACCACCCCAGTCCTCCCAGGATCCTGGCCCAAACACACTGTATTTGGAGGGACAGGAATCCAAAGCAGTGACCTTGAGTCAAGGCTGTGAGAAAGCAAAGCTCTTGGGTGAATCCAAACTTAAATCTAATTTCGGTGGGTAATTATTTGTCTGCTGAAGGGGCCTTTCTTTAATAAAGGGATTCCCCCCAGGGCTCCTCCCAGTCTGGGGCTTCCCTTCTTCTGGTTTCACTGACAACCTTTCTACATCTAACCATCATCTCGGGGTAAACCTGTGCTGCCCGGCTGGGTTCAAAAGCGTGTGTTTGGGCACAGTCAGAGGGGAGAAGCTCCTACACCGTTAGGTCAGTGAGCTGGGCTGGCACTGACTCCATGGACACTCAGTGGGGCTTGGGGGCTGGCTCTCTGTAGAACCAGTCTGAAACAAGGCTTATTCCGCTGCTCACCTCTTTCTCCGTCAGGGAACTCTCTCAGCCCTGAGGTTCCAGGTTCTCTGCCATAGGCCCTGGGGATCAGGGTGATGGTGGCCGGGTGTGACGTTGGCTTTTGCCGACTGTCTTGCCGGGCCAGCCTTTGGTGACTGATGGCTCTCTCCTTTCATCTCTCCTCTCCCGCCCTGTTCTAGAGGCATGCAGAACATGCCACTCATCCTGCTCTGATGGAGACGTTCCTCTCGATCCTCAGCAGTCTGTTCACCATTGTACCCTGCATGAAGGAGAAATTCTCCAAGAAGCTGGGTACGGAGTCCTGGAGCCCGGGCCTGGCTCAGAGGGCAGGAAATTGGCCTTGGCTTCATCTGGTGGTTCCTTGCCGAAGTTCATGGGCTCACACCTGTAGAATTGGCCGGGGTTTTAGAGCCCCCCCATCCTCCCACCTCATTTTAGAGATGAGGAAGCTGAGCTGGGAGCCGTCCTCCCTCCTTCCCTTCGTCCTGGAGTGCAGAATGGTCTTAGCTTGGAAAGCATTACCAGGGATGGCTCGGTCTGTGCTGACTCAGTGGCTTGGGTCTGGGTGACCAAACTAGCACCGTGACTGTCTGTCACTGGACTCCAGGGCAGCATGCAGGACGATGGAAAACGCCCCTTCTCATTTCAGAGACAGAATCCGAAGAGGGGCCTTTCCATCTGTCCCCTGCCATCTGGAGCCAGTCAGCAGCCCCTGCCTATCTCTGATAAGGAGCCAGGCTCTCATGGGCCAAGCAGGGGCTGGTGTCTCCCAATGCTTGGCCTCTTGTCGCAGGATGTGGTTGAAGGGGTATTGGAGGAGCTTTTGAAAACCCACTGCTTTGAGACCCTGTCTCTGAAACAGTTCATTTCCTTGCCTCCTCCAGCCTCCTCCTCCTTCATCAGACTGAGCCTGGAGCTGAAGGCCCGGTTCTGTGGTGGACAGAGGTAAGTGAGTGCCCAGGGCTTCCAGAAGTCGGGGGCGGGGAGAAGAGGGAGCACTTCCTGCTCTGGTCTGATGCCAACCAGCTGGGCAGGGACCTCGCACTGATGGCAGTGGTTGGCATACTAGCTATAGCGTAGGATGGATGCATGAGGGTGAACAGGGTAGGTCCTATGTTAATAATAAAAGATGAGCTGATCTGGGTATAACTCCATGTGCTGGTCTCCCAGGGCAGCAGACGGAGACTTTCTGACTTGAGTCGTGGCCCCCCATACATCATGCTGACACTCGGCCCTACATCAGTTTCCCAGCTGCCAGCCCTTGAACTTTGTTGATTCAAACCATCTTTTTATGTTGGTAGCCCTTTGCTTCTTAAAGCATCCTCTGGCTGCAGTGGCACACCCCTACAATCCCTGCTCCTGGGCAGGCTGAGCTGGGGCTGAGGCTGGTGCATCTCTGCAGCTCAGGAGTTCTGAGCCAGCTGTCCACACACCAACCCCCCAACCTCCTTCTTCATCTCCTCCTTGCAGGGTTCTAGTTCTCTTGCCTTGTCCCTGGTGCCTGGTGTCAGGAACCCACCAGACCCAGTTGTGAGGCAGATGACCCATCACCGCCCCCAGCCCCACATCTGCCCACACAGGCTATGGAAAGTGAGCCCACCAGACTAGGGATCACAGAGGCTCGCTGACGCAGGGCAGGGCAGGGCAGGACCTGCCTGGTGAGGCTGTGTGGTCCATAGCTATAGTACAAAGGAGCAGTGGTTTCTTGTAAGTGATGGAATGACTGAAGGGGAGACAGAGGTTGCTGCTTCAGCTCCCATCTCATGAATCAGCCGACCTGGCACCTGCCTCTGTGCTTACCCAGTAGCTCTTAGGGTGCCCACTATATCTTTGGTCATTGGAGGTTGCGAGGTTAACCTCCTTAGCATCCCTGGCTTGTTTCCAAGAAGGAACCCCAGGCTTGAGTGCACTGCATCTGGAGGAAGACCTCCACAGGGCCAGGCTCAGACCCTGACTCGACTAGATGAAGTGCCTCTTAACAAACTGTTTGGGGTCAAGCCCTTTGTCCTCTGCTTTGCCTCAGCTCCATTCTAGTCCCTAACGGGGCGCAGCCTCCCTGGCAGAAGCAAACGTTCTGAAGCTCTTCCTCGTCAAAGGCAGTTAGAGGCTATGAGGTGCTTAGGGCTCACTGAGGGGGAAGAGAGGGCTTAGTGGGTCCCCAGAGGGTTGTGATGTACACACAAAAGATGTCCGTCAAACAGAAGCCCCCTAGCACTGTGTTAGAGAGTGGCATCTAAAAGGAATTTGATCCTGGCTCTCATCCAGAGAATTGAAAGAGTGCAGACAAAGGGGGAGCTTCGGAGGGGAGGAGGAGGAGGAGAGCCAGCCAGAACCCCTCTTGTCCCTCTTTATGTCTGAAGGACAATGTGTTTTTCTCTGTGGGGAATTCTAAAAAGCACCCCCTGTGAATGGAGCCAAGGCATTGTTTGGGGATGACTGAGCCTGGAATTCCCAATCTGACTCATTCTCTCTCTTCTCCCTCCCAGCCACCCAGCCCTGAATCAGGCTTGTTCCAGCTTCCTCTGCTCCCTGTGCCTCAACCTCTTTTCAGCTTTGGAGGAGACAAGACCACTGCTCAGAGAGGGTAAGAAAGGTGCACAAGGGTGCCCTTGGGTCAGTCACCTTCCTTTAGATAGATGGTTGTGCCCTAGAGGTCTGAATACCCATGATAGGGAGCTGGCCCAGCAGACACACACCTGCATTGGGCTTCCCAGAGAGCTTCAGGGCCAACGTTAGTCCTCATTCACTGTCCCATGATCTCACCTCAACCCTTTAGTTAATCCATAGAAAGTCGGGGAGAGCTCCCTGACTGGCCAGTCTGTCCAGCAGTGCGTCCTCGATTACTGTGTGCAAGGCCTGGGGGGACAAAGCCCTAGAATACAGTAAGTACTTAATAAATGACTCTCGACTGGAGGAGAGACAAACCACTAATAACTGAGATGGTGAAGAAAGGCTTCATAGAGGAGGCATGAGGAACGGCTTGTGCCACTGTGGGAGGCTGGAGATGGAATGTTGACGTGGGGTCAGAACTAGGAGTCCTTTGGAGAGGGAACGTTGAGTGTGTGGTAGGCATCAATATGATAACACAGGGGCAGCTAGGTGGTACAGTGGATAGAGCACCAGCCTTGGATTCAGGGATTTAGAATTCCCCACAGAGAAAAACACATTGTCCTTCAGACATAAAGAGGGACAAGAGGGGTTCTGGCTGGCTCTCCTCCTCCTCCTCCCCTCCAGCCTCAGACACTTGACACTTAATAGCTGTGTGATCCTAGGCAAGTCACTTAACTCTCATTGCCCGGCAAAAAAAAAAAAAAAAAAGGTAACATGCTGGAGAGGTCAGTGTGCTGGAACCAGACCAGCCTGCTACTAAGAACACCTGCTAGGCAGAGTATCCGGGAAGTGCTTGTGGTCATCCAGATTGTAATACCTCCACATTGTGCTGCCACGTGCCCAAAACAGCCTTGGACAGCCTTGGTAGCTAGCAAGCAGCTCTGACGGGCTTTCTTTCTGCTAAAGTTGACTGCTAGGCTTGAATGTGTGGACAGATTTGTGTAAAGTATTGGGGGTACAAATAAAAAATCAATAAGGTCCCTTCTCTCAAGGAGCTCAGCTTCTCCTGAAGAGAGACCACACATGTAGGAGGGCGAAGCTGACAAGGTCTGAGTGTCCTTGTTGGCAGTGTGCTACTGGATCTGGAGGACACAGCATGTGGGTGAATGGCAAGGCCCAGTGGTCTACCATCTTCTGGGAAGAATTAGACTTGGTGACTCCCTGCTGCTTCCAGCCTTGTGAGCATTCATGTCCTTGACCCATAACTGTTAGGAAGGGGAAAGGCGGTCTGAGGGTCTGAGTGGACCCAGCCTCCTTTATAGAGGAGTTTTGAGGCAACATTATCCCCCAGGACCACAACAGAGGCTTCCATCCCCACAGAAAAAGGGCCTTTAGGGTTCAGGTGTCATAGCAAAGATGTGGTGATGAAGGCTCTTTTTTGGCCTTCATCACCACATTGGACTCTTTAGGAGTCGTGTGTGGGGCCCCATCCACTTCAGAGAGCCTGGAATGAGCTGTCTACAAAAGACCCCCATTCCTAGAAGACGTTCCAAGCCCCCATTCCTGCTGGCACATCAGCCTTGGTGGGCTGGCAGCAGCATCCCCCAGGATAGCCATGTGGTACTTGGACACAGAGGGACCTTCTGGCTCTGAGAGTTGGTGACTCTGTCTCTTTACTTCCCGGTGGCTCGGCTCTTGTCTGGGCATCCTGCCCAGGGGGCAGGGCCATCTTCTCAGGTTTACCCGGCTCTATGAGCCATTAGCCTTTCTTCCCTTCTCTCATTGCAATCCCTTCCCACGCTTTATTGCAAGATGTAATTCTTCAGGCTCACAATAGAAAATGCGGCGCAATAACAAGGTAACTGAGTACTTCTCAAACCTGTGTGATTTGTTCCTGTCTACAATGAGAAAATTAGGCCACTGTATATACGAATTGAGAAGAGACGCTTTTTGTTTGTTGTTGCTCAGTCGCTTTTCAGTTGTGTCCAACTCTATGAGCCTATTAAGAGCTAAAAATCTAGCTAGTCTGTCTAAAATATCTAATGAGTGGTCGCCAATAAATTATAAGCTTCAGCAAGAGTTAGACTTTTAAGCATTTATTAAGGAGAATAAGAATTTTATAAAGAGAGAAAGGCCTAGATTCCTATCTATTAAAGGGAGAGCGCATTTCTAGCTCCCTTCTCCACCAGAGTCCAGAGGAAAGAGAGTGAGACAGAGCTCCAGTCTCTTCCTTCTTCCTCTCACTAGCCAATGTCACTTCCTGATGCCAAAGAAAAGACGTATGTTCTTGCCCTCAAAGACCTTCACTTCATGGGCGGAGCTCTTCTATAGTAAGTCTCCAGCAGGTGGCGTCATTCCAATCGTTACAACCCTGTTTGGGGTTTTCTTGGCAGATACTGGAGTGGTTTGTCTTTTCCTTCTCCAGCTCATTTTACAGATGAGGAAACTGAGGCAAAAGGGTTAAGTGACACAGTCACATAACTAGACGATGAATCTTCCTGACTCCAGGCCTGGCGCTCTATCCATTTTGCCACCCAGCTGTCCAGAAGAGATTAAAACCTCATTAATTGTGTTGGAAAATGACCAGTTCACTGACTATTCTGAAGGTATCACCAGATCTCACAGTGGCCAAAAGGATTCTGAAAGGCTGTCATGCACATGTCCTCCCTAATTCTAGTACGATGCTGTGTCCCTGCTAAGGCCGGCATGGCACAAATTCATCCTTCCCAAACTCCAGCCAAAATCTGTGAGCTCCAGGGAAGCAGAGATCCTGGTCACAGGGTGATGGTGCAGGGACACAACTTGCCTCCTTTTTTAGAGATGCGAAAGAGAGACATCCCTGCTTATGACTAGGAATACCTAATGAGCCCCTTATTAATATTCATTATGCTCCTTGCAAAGCCGAGTCTCCTCATCTAATGAAATGGTACAAAGCAGGGTGCCGGGTAGGGGGTCAATGGGACAATTGCCCTTGTGAGGTGTAGGCAGAGATCTCTGGCAGGCCATGGCCTTCAGCCGGGAGCCTCCCCCGACCCCCCCCCCTCCCGGCCATTGTTCATGGGGGTGCTTGGGTGGGCCTCTCTGACTCCAGTGGTGGGATCTTGGCTCAGTGCTTGTGGTGAGTTGCTTGTATCGAGGCTCCTTTGTCTATCTCTGTATCAGCTACATTTTGGGATACGTCCCATGTGACTTTTACCCTTATCCCCCCTTGCTACTTAAATGTGACCTTTTGGCCAAAAGGGCCCCCCTATTTCTTGGCCTGATTCCAGGAAGAATAATTAACTGAAGCCTCAGAATCAGTTGGCATCTGGGTCCTTACCCCCGATGTCTCACTTCAACGCTGTCCCCAGGGCCACTGTCCTAGTGCAGTCCCTTCTGACATGGTGTGTTTTCTTCCTCTACTTGCTGCTCATTTAGTATGACCCATAGTAACCCATAGGGAAGCTAGCGGGCACAGCGGATGGAGACTCAGCCTCCTGAGCCCAAATCTGGTCTCAGACATCCACCAGCTATGCAACCCGGGCGAGCCACCCAACCCTGCCCACCTCAACCTCCTCATCTGACAAACGAGCTGGAGAAAGAAATGCCAAACCCCTCTGGTATCTTTTGTTTTTTACAAAATATATGTAAAAACAAATTTTGACATCAGTTTTTTTAAACTTTGTGTTCCAACCTCTCCTCCTCCCTCCCCTCCCCCCCCCAAGAACTCAGGCAATTCAATACAAGGTACACATGAGTAGTCATGGAAAACATTCCCACACTAGCTAGATTGTGAGAGAAAACAGAAAACAAAACTTCAGATTAAGGAATTGTATTTTGGGGGGCAGGGCAATGAGGGTTAAGTGACTTGCCCAGGGTCGCACAGCTAGTAAGTGTCCCCAGGGCCACTGTCCTAGTGCAGTCCCTTGTCACCTCTCACCCATACCCCCAGGCTCTTTTTTTTTAAAACACTAAATGTTCTTTATTGACCTCAAAGAGGACATAGAAAATTATATTTCCCTCCCTTTTTTAATCATAAAAGTATTTTATTATTTTCCAGTTACACATAAAGGTAATTTTCAAGATTTGTTTTTATAAGATTTTTAGTTCCAAATGTTTCTCCCTCCCTCCCTCCCTTCCCTCCTCCCTCCCCAAGACAGAAAGCAATCTGATCTGGGTTATCTATGTACAATCACATCAAACATATTTCTGCATTAGTCATGCTGTGAAAGAAGAATCAGAACACAAGGGAAAAACCTCATGAAATTTAAAAAACAGCCCCAAAGTAGAGACAGTCTGGTTCCATCTGCATTCAGGATCCACAGTCCTTTTCTCTGGAGGAGGAGAGCGTTTCCCATCATGAGTCCATTGGCATGGTCTTGGATCATCACACTGCTGGGCAGAGCCACGTCTGTCACAGCTGGTCATCACCCAGTGTTGCCATTCCTGGAGTCACAGGTTCTTAACCCCTTCCCTCTGCAGGCTGTTCTGCACGTAGCTGCCAAAGCCCGGTCATGCGAGTCTCCAGCTGCAGAAAGCTCCGGGGCTCCTTTTGGCCCCAGGAGAAAACACCAAGGCTCAGCCTGGCGTGTCCCGCCCTTCACAGGCTGGCTGCAGCCCGCTTTTTCAGGCTTGTTGCCCACGGTTCCCTGGCATTCTTCAGTCCAGTCAGTTCAGCTGCTCTTTCCCTAAGTAGGCCTTGTGTTTCCCATCTCCGGGCCTTTGCCCCCTTACCTCTGCCCCTTAGAAGCCCCTCTCCTGCCAGAGGCCTCTCCAGACCCGCAGTAGTGAGTGTTCTCCTTCTCCTCCAATCCCCTTGTGTACGTGTATTTAGGCGTCACTTCCCTCAGGACAGTGTCAGCCCCTTGAGGGCAGGCCTTTCTTCATCTGGGCTGCCCTGCACACTGAGGGCTGTCACTGGTGCTTGGTAGGTTAGACTGAATTCACTGGCGTTGGCAGTGCCCTCGCCTGCTTCTGCCTTTCCTTTTCTCGCCCCAGTCACTTCCCTGACCAAAACTGTTGCCTCATCCTTAGCCACTTTTACCTCTCAAGACTTGGAGAGGAAATCCTGTCTACACTGTCAGGCCTAGTAGTCAGGGTACCTGAGTGGAAGCAAAACCCGTAATGGATTCAGTGCTCCCACAGACTGGGACTCTGCTCCCCAGGGATTCTGGGATTCTATTGACCAGGGTCCATTCTAGAAAGCCTCCCCTGCTGGGTCTGTCCGTGTTTGTTGTTGTTGGGTCATTTCGGTCGTGTCTGAGTCCTCGCGACCTCTTTTGAGGTTTTCTTAGCAAAGATACTGGGATGGTGTGCTCATTTACAGATGAGAAAACTGAGGCCCAGGGGAGGTAGAGAGACTCGGCCCAAGGAGAGCATGCCACTTTGATGGCTGTTTTTCCCTGTATGAAGCTGAAATCTGTCTCTAACTTCTAGCCCAGTGCTTCTCCCTCAGACACTCAAGGAAGGCTCTCCTATCCCCCAAGTCTTCCTCCTCCTAGGTTTATGAGTGCTTTTTTCCCAGCCACCTTGTATGGCAGCCAGCGCCAATATTCTCCTGATTCTAGAGGCTGGGGAGGGAGGTCAGAGCTGGGGTTCCAGGCTGGGTCTGCGGATGACAGGCTCCAAAGCTGCCACACGCAAGCCTCTGTCTCCATGAACCGCTTGTTTCTAGGGCTCTCCGTCGTGTCTGTCATCCTGCAGCACAGTCTGCCCCAGGTAAACACAGGAGGCTCCGAAAGCCTGGCGCTCCTGTCTGATTCCCTGTACGTGGACGAAGCGACTCGTCAGCGCCAGTACTGCCTCCTCCTCCTCTTCTACCTTGCTTATATCCATGAGGACAGGTGAGCCTAGAGGGAGGTGCGGCATAGGCACCAAGAGGGTGCAGGAAGGTGGCAACCACACCAGAGCTTTCCTCTGGCCTGACATTTCTTTAACTGCTCCTTATGGGAGGTTGTGGGCCCAAGGAGTTGACAGGAGAGGGAGGCCCTTTTTTTGGTCATCAGGGAGCCTCTTGGGAGTCTGGTACCCTGGGAGGCTGGGGAGGGCCCTTTCTCTTCCGGTCCACTTTGTTCTCCTGCTTTGAGGGCATCGCTGGCCTGAAGTCTCATCCCCTGCCAGAGGTCTTAGGACCGGGCAATATCATTCAGGCACTAAGGGTGGCATCCTTGATACCAGCTTCTGGTTGCTTCCTTTTCTCATGAGCATGCTCTGTCCAAAGTGGGGGGCCCCTAGAAGTCAGTGGCTGTAGGCCTTGACAGGCTGTCAGGGCCGCGCAGACCCCCGGGCCGGCCATTCTCACAGGCTCCACTTTTGTTGGCAGGTTTGTTCCAGAGGCAAAGTTATTCTTGGCTGTGAGAAGCCTCCTCCTGTCCATACAGGACCAGGGCGAGAGCCCCCCGCCTGCTATTTTCCGAGCAGTCCTTTACCTCCTCATGGTCTGTCAGGACAAAGGGGAACCTTTAGAGGAGGTACTGATGGTTTTTCTTTGGCCTGTCTAGCGCGCGGAAGGTGCTAACCAAGGCTCTGAGCTTCTTTCCTCAGGACGGTCTCCCAGAGCTGGGAAGAGACCAGTCATTTCCAAGGTTGGCTTTGGCTGCCTGTCTCTGCCTGCTGGAGCCTGACCCTTCCTACTGGGAATAATAACTGGGGAGAGTTAGGGGAGCGTGGAGAGGTCGGGGGAGGGAGCCAGTAGGTGAGGCTCCCTCTCTGCAGACTTGTAGAAACGCCAGATTGTTGTTGTTGTTGTTGTGATTTCTGCCTCCTGTGACAAGGGCTGACAGCTCTGAGAATTCTCCAGGCCCCTCTGCCATGGCTCTGGAAGGCCTGACTTTGGGGAAGCAGACGGCCTGCGAGCGTGATGCCCCCCATGCCCGAAGCCTCACCATTAGCGAATCACAGCCTCACAGACATAGAGCGGAAAGGGCCCTCAGAGACCCCGCATCCAACCCCCTCATGTCACAGCTGAGGACACAAGCTGGGAGGGCTCACACAGGGTGGCAGAGATGGGACTAGAGCCCAGACCCTCTGACTCCAAACTCAGCATGTTCTCTCTGAGTAAAGGACCTAATTCCTGTCACAACCTGTTACCCAGGAAGGGTAAAATTCCATTAGCGGTCAGTCAGGGAACATTGATGAAGCACCTACTATGTGTCAGGCAGTAGGCTAAGTCCTGGGGATACAACAAAAGGTGAAAAACAGCTCCTGCCCTCAAGGAGCTCCCAGTCTATTGGGGGAGATGGCCTGAGAGATACAAACCAGCTCAAGATGGGAGCAATGGGAAATACTTAGCAGAGGGAATGCAAGCGGATTGGGGGTGGGGTTATCTGGGGCTTGAAGAAAGCCAGGAGGGGGAGATGAGGAGGGAGATCCAGCATCTGGTGTGCGGAGAAGGCTGGTGTCACTGAACCACAGAGCTCGTGTGCTGGGCGTGAGGTGTAGGAAGACAGGAAGAGCCCGGTTGGCTTCTGGGTTTTGGAGCGTAGGACAGAAAGTGCTTGCCAGGTGGGCTCTGGCAGCCTGGGGCGAACGGTGCCATTCAGTCTCCGCAGCCCATGGCCTTCTCCTCTAGGCTCCCCTGAGCGCCATCAGGACAATGCTGGAGGGTGTCCCAGACCTCAGCCTGGTCTACAGCCACCATCCCTGCACACTCAAGTTCTTCCTGACCTACCCAGACTTACAGAGCAGGTTTGGCCGCCGCATACTCGAGCTTTGGCTGTCCTGGGAGGATGGTGGCAGTGAGGAAGCTGAGGACCTGGATGCCACCTCACCCGCCAGGCCTCCTGCTCTTCGGAACCGCTGGGACACCTTGCTGCACATTCTGAAGAGTAGCTCCAGTATTCTGCTCATTTTACTGGTAGGTGACTAATAGGAGAAGGCGGACCTGCCCCTTTTAAGTTCTTCCTCCCATATGAAGGAGGTACTGGGGCTCAGGCCCAGCATCCTGGCTCTGTGGCTCTTCCCCAACAAGCTCTATCTACTAAGTCATTCAGGTGTAAGAAATGGGGAAACTGAGGCCCGGAGAAAGAAAGGAGGCTTGCCCAGGGTCCCATGGGGATGGTTCCTCGTGCTCCAGAGCCCAGGCTCACCTCATAGGACTGGGCTCTTTTGGTCCTCGTGAGTCATGGCTCTTTTGAAGCAGAGGCACAACTATGTCCACCTCACAAAAAGTCCAGCCTTCTGAGAGTGACCAGGGCAGAACCTCTCTTGGATCCCACTGTGCCATTTTCTTCCTCTGTGGGCTGTGGTTCCCAGCCAGAAAAACTGAAGACAATTCCCCATTTCACAGGAGGGGAACAAGACCCAAATCCTCGTGTGAGGAACCTCTAGTCCCAAGGATCCATATTGATCCCTCATGGTCCCCAGTGTTAGGGCTGCCCCAACAGAGGCCCTGATCTCTTGAGTCCTCTGGCTTCCTGTGGGGCTTAGGAAAGCCAGGATCTCTCTGTCTCTGGGTCTCTCATAGGTTTTTCAGACTGGGCAGGCCACTGTCTTCAGTATATTTTTTCCCATTTGGATAATTGTATTTTTTAAGGAATTGTTTTCCTCAGTCCATTTTTGTCCTTTTCCTAAGCTATTTACTGTCTTTTGTACAATTCTCATTTCTCTTCCCATTTTTTCTTCTACCTCTCTTATTTGATTTTTAAAATCCTTTTTGGGCTCTTCCAAGAAGACTTTTGGTCTTGAAACCAATTCATCTTACCCTTTGAAACTTCACATGTAGGCATTTTGACAGTGTTGTCCTCTTCTGAGTTTGTGTTTTGATCTTCCCTGTCACCATAGTAGCTTTCTATGGTGAGGGTTCTTTAATGTTTATTACTCATATTTTACCTCTGTGTGTGTACGTATGTGTGTTTTAATGGTCAGGCTGTTTATTAAGGAGACAACCACATATACAAGTTAATCTCTAGACATTTCTGCAAATCAAACTTCATGTGATCTAAAAGGACCATGCATAATGTCAAAAATGTACATCTGTCCATCAATTCGATAAAAGTTAATTTAAACATACATAGTCCAGGATGGTACTACGGATACACATATCCAGAGGCCACATACATATCCAATTAGAATTTTTGAAAACATTTGTTATAAAAGTGATAAAATCGGTATGAAAATTGGCAGAGATATTAACATTAAAAATTATCTTTGAGTCAATTATGAATGGTCTCTATTTTTTTTTTATAAAATGTGATTCCAGGGTCTGATAAATGAAGAAAAAGTCAACCTATAAGAGTGTTTTATATTATACAAATAAGTTTTATAGAAAAATGATCCAGCAAATGCTTGAGTTAAGAATATATTTTCTAATTTTTATCCTTTTTATTAACACACAAAAAAATAACATTCAAACACTGGAAAAATTAAATAACTTTGGAAGCAGAGCTCAAAGCTTTCTGCTTACATCTAAGCGACAATTCAGAGCTGTTGGTACACACAAAAAATCCACATTCACAAAATCATTACTACTATATATCAAACATAAGTTAAATAAATCATAGGCACCAATTTTTCAAATCCACATTCCTTCCATAAGTCTAACCACAGAGAATCCTTAGATTTCCCCAAACAGAAAAATTGGCAGTGCACAAAGGCTTCCTAGTAAAAAAAATCAAATTTTTCTCTTCAGGAAACTAGAAGTCAAATGTCTATGGTAGTAGAACAGAAGGTTAAGAAGGTTGCTTTACCAAAGCCAAGTTCAGAATACTTTTTTTTTTTTTTTGGTGAGGCAATTGGGGTTAAGTGACTTGCCCAGGGTCACACAGCTAGTAAGTGTCAAGCGTCTGAGGCTGGATTTGAACTCAGGTCCTCCTGAATCCAGGGCCAGTGCTTTATCCACTGTGCCACCTAGCTGCCCCCCTGAATATCCCTTTTCAAACTAATTTTCAAATTGAAAGGGTTTTTTTTTTTCATAATAGATCAATTAAAATTCCTATAAGACTGCAGCATATATTTTTTGCAATGTTGCACTGAAACCAGGCCTGTTTTTATGGCAGTAGCTAGTTCTTTCACTCATCTGCTTATATAATTAAGTGCCATCACCTGGGTAGATGTTAGGCTACAGCTGGCCTATGTTAACAAGGTGCTCTGAGGAAGAGTCATCTGGGTTTCACAGGTTTGTTGAGCTACGGACAGCCTTGCTGCCATTTGTCCTTGAGTAATCAATACTGAAATCTATCTTGTGGCTCTTTCCTAGGAAAAGACAGTTACATCTGCCTTAGTATTAGAAGTCATCCGGGTAGGGCAGCTAGGTGGCACAGTGGATAGAGCACTGGCCCTGGAGACAGGAGTACCTGAGTTCAAATCCAGCCTTAGACACTTAACATTTAACTAGCTGTGTGACCCTGGGCAAGTCATTTAACCCCAATTGCCTGACTAAAAAAAAAAAAAAAGAAGTCATCCGGGGGTCACATGGCAGGACAGACTGCTTGGAGTCAGTCGGCAAATGTGTGCGTATCATCTGAGCTGTAGTCTGGTCCTTTCTAGTTTCCTTATCTTCCTATTTTCTTTGCCTCTGGCACATATTTCATGGCTCCTCCTCTTGTGGTGCTCCTATTTCTAGCCTATTTTGTGACTTTTAAAGTTGAGCTTTCCTCCTGGGTTCCAAGGTCCTTGTGCTGGGGGCCAGTGGCCTGATCGCTCAGGGGCTTGGGGCTTGCTCACTATACTGGGGTGTCCCGGCCTAGTTGAGGCTGTTGTGTAGGGGCTACCCCAGCTGGCAGTCTGCCTTCTGCATTGTGACTAGAGCTGGGCCAGGACTGAGGGGCCTCAGCTGCCGATCTGTGCTGTGGCTAAGAGCCTCCCCCTGGCTTGTCTGGGCGCCCTCTGTGCTGTGCTGTGCTCCTCTTTTGCCAAGTGAGGCAGTTTTCCTGAAGTCCTTCTAAAGCATCTCTAGCCAGAAGATTGTGTCTCTCTGTCTTTTTGTAGGTTCTGTAGCTCCAGAATCCTTTTAGAGGCTTGATTTAATCTTGTTTCCTAGGGGATGCTCAGGCAACTTCCTGCCTTCTTTCCACCATCTCCTGGACAGGTCACTCTAAAAAGTCCTCCAGACTTTGAGACTCTCCCTCTGGTACAAGATGAGGTTAAAAAAAACCCCTACCCCAACCCCTCCTCAGTCCTTTTTTCCTTTTGGCTGCTGCATTCCATTGTTCTCCCAAATGCCAGCCCTACCCATCACCAAGCACGGCCCTCAGGGAGGATCCTTATAGTTGCCCCTGTTACAAAAGGGGGAAGGTAGGACAGGGGACCCTCAGCTTCCAGCCCCAGGAGGCTTGAACTATAGGCTACTTGACCAAATGATAACACCACCTGACCCTGTGAGGCCCAGGACCCAGCCCCATTCCTCTTTATCATGTGCCCTCAGCCCCAAGTGTAGCCCATACCACATGAAAATGTAGTTCCTATCAGACTTTAATGTGCTGATATAGTAACAAAAAATAAATATATCAGCATGTGTGGTTTCCCAAGTCATTGTGTGACCTACGGGGAGCCTCGTGTGTACTTTGGTGACTTCTGCCTCTGAGTTGGACAGCCTGCCCTTTATGCCCCCTCTCCACCCTAACTTGGTCTGTCCTCCTGACCTGACAGCCCCACCTCCACGCCATGGCCCACTATGCCTTCCCCGGCTTCCCTGAGCCCTCGGGCTCCCCGACTTGTTTTTGCGCATCCTTCTCTTCTGACAACCTTGCAGGTGCTCCCACACTCCTGGGCCCAGTTCTGGTGAGATGGGACACTTTGGCGGCATCCCATGCACCTCCACCTGGACACACAGACTCACAACTGCAGGCCCATCCAACCATGTCACTGTCCCCTGGCCCCAGCACCCACTCTTTCCCATCGGCTGCCAAGCTCATGCACCATTGTAATTCTCCTGTCTGAGTGAGGGTGTGTGAGGGTGACTGCATGCTGGGGGTGGGGTGAGGAGTGGGGAGCAGAGCTAAGCCTTTGGTACATGTACCTTTGGAGTGATTGTTGGCAGGGCCCTCTGCATGCCCATCTAGCCTCTGATGCCCTCAGTCTCGATGCCCCATCTCCGAAGCATCTCTCAGATCCCTCCTCTCATCTCTGCCCTTTGACATTCTCCCAACCTTGCTACTAAACTGGCTGGTCCTAGTCCCCTGGTGCAGAATTAGGCCATCCCAGTCTCCTGGTCATCCCATCTATGCTTGGTGCTTGGCTTGTGCTGTTTTACTGGATGGGACCTTTCACTGTCATAGGGAACTCCCAGGAAAGAAACACCCTCCACCAGTACAGATCGCTACCCACTCTGAAACTTGAGGAGCACTGAGAGGCAAAGGGCCTTCTTGCCCAGGCTCACCTTTGGTCACCTGCTTTCATACTGAACACTCTCCAGCTGCCTAAGATCCACATTAGCTCTTTTGGTTGCCATGGCACCCTGTGGATTCCTGTTGAGCTTGCAGTCCACTAAACTCCCCAGATCATTTTCAGATTAACTGCTATCAGGCCCCAGGGGCAGCTAGGTGGTGCAATGAATAGAGCACCGGCTCTGGACCTGAGTTCAGATCTCACCTCAGATACTCACTAGCTGTGTGACCCTGAGCCAATCACTTAACTCCAATTGCCTTTTAAAAAGAATCCAGGGGGGGCGGCTAGGTGGCGTGGTGGATAAAGCACCGGCCCTGGATTCAGGAGTACCTGAGTTCAAATTTGGCCTCAGAAACTTGACACTTACTAGCTGTGTGACCCTGGGCAAGTCACTTACCCCCCATTGCCCTGCAAAAAAAAAAAAAAAAAAGAATCCAGGAGGGACAGCTAGGTGGCGCAGTGGATAAAACACTGGCCTTGGATTCAGGAGGTCCTGAGTTCAAATCCAGCCTCAGACACTTGACACTAGCTGTGTGACCCTGGGCAAGTCACTTAACCCTCATTGCCATGCAAAAAAAAAAAAAAGAAAGAAAAGAAAGAATCCAGGGCCATCTGCAGAACCTGGCCCCAACCTTATGGCTTCATGAAACTTAACTCTACCTTCCATTTTATCTTTCTCTTCCTTTTTCCCTTCTTTCTCTCTTCCTCCTCCTTTTCCCTGCCCTCTCTGTCTCCTCCATTATTATCATCATCATTATTTACTATTAATAACTTCCTCTCCTCTTCCTCCTGCTTCTGTTCCTTTGTTTTTCTCTCTCTCGCCTCATTATTTTTCCTCCCACATTTCTCCTCTTTCTCTCCTCTTTTCCCTCCTCCCTTGTCTTCCCAGATGGCACTAATGTCCTGCTTTTCCACCTTTCCCCAAGTTGCCGTGAGTGATTCCCCCCCACGCCTGCCCCAGTCTCCCTCGTGACTCTGATCACGTAGCAGCAAAATAGCTTGTGGGTTTAGAGATTTTGTCTATGGCTGTTTTTCTCTATGTGATGCAAACTGGCTGCTGGGCAGACTGACCCTGTGACCTGAGATTCATTAGCCCCATGTGTCTAATAGGACCCATCAGACAGCCTTGTGATCTGAGCAGAGCTCTGAGCATTGGGGGCTAATGGGCCTCTGGTCCTGCTGGTGCTCAGCTTAATTAAATAGAGCAACTTTTAAAGTATAATGAGAAGTAGCCCTCTTTCCCACCAGCCTGTGCTCTTGAAAACTAGTGGAGAGAGTCAGGGAAAGGACCAGGAGAAAGTGGAATCTTCTCTTCTCATCCTCCCATCACCATCTCCTTCCTCTTTAACAACCTCTCACTGCCTTTCCCTAGAGGAGGGATTCTTCAGGGCCTCATACTGCTTTTTTCAAATATTCTGATAATGGTATTTGGATATAATTGGCTTACTCTGTTCTTTTATATATTCATTATATGCATTTTAAAACGTTGTTCCAAATAAGGGTCCATGACAAAAAGGTTAAGAACTCCTGCCCTAGAGCATTGTACCAACCAGGAGTCCAGAGACGGCTTCTGGTCCCAGATCTGTGATAATCTTGGTAGAGCATTTTGATGCGTGGTCCAGGACTCCAGGACCTACTTCCAGATACCATGTGAGCCAGCTGGCCAGTTCCCCTACCCACTCTCCTCTTCTGCCTCTGCTACTTGGGATGAAAATGCCTTCTCTAATATTATTACCCTCTGGGGATTGCTGTGATTGGCTTGACAGTCAGTCATTCGGCCAACAAGCATTCGTTGCTTTATCAGGCACCTACTATATGCTGGGGAATGTGCTAAGTGCAGAGGAGACAAACAAATGATCCCTACTTTCAATGAGCGTTCAGTCTAATAGGGGAGAAGACAAGGCTGGGGGGGGGGCTCAAGAGCACCTCCAGCCCACTTCTACTTCTGTCAGGCCTTCGAGATCATCTGGTTCTACATCTGGCTCTCTCTGCATCTCCCTTTGCTCATGTGTGAAATAGGGGCTGGACTGAATGACCTTGAAGGTCTCTTCTTTTGGGAGAATGGAAACATGCATTCTTTTCTGGAGAGCTCAAAGCACTTTACATGTGACTCATATTTTTTCATTTGAAAATACATAAAGGTATCTAAACAATTTCCATGAGAAGAAGGACCTATTTCAGCCTCAAGTTACCTGTAAGGAGCTCAGCAGAGAGAAGTTAGGCTGCTGGAACAGGGAGGTATGGTATGACAAGGACAAGATGCCTAGAGTCAGAAGACCTGAGTTTGAATCCTGCCTCCAACCCTCAGGGGCTGTGTGATCCTGGGACGAGTCGTTTAACCTCTCCGAGCCTCAGTTTCCTCATCTGTAAAACGGAATTAGATCCTTTCTTGGTCCCATGAACCCGATGCATTGGAAAAGACCTTTTTGACTTTAGAGGCCATGCTTGGCTGCTGCTCTCCTGACCCTTTTGCTGACCTCCTGCTCTACTCTCTCTCTCTCTTCTTCCTCCTCAGGACCTTGTCTATTCCAGTCCCGTGGACAAAGCCCGAAAAGTGCTGACAGTCCTGAAAATCTTCCTCAAGGAAAATGAGGACATTGAGGTGGGGAGCCTTCTCAGGGGGCACTTCCTGCAGGTCCTGCAGCAGCTGCTGATGGAGAGTGGGGCTGCCCCGCTGCGAGGTGAGTCTCTACCTGTCCTGAAGCCTGTGGGCTTATGTGTGTGGGAACCTGGGCCTCTTTTCCCTGCTCACCTTCAGTGTTGAGCATAGCACCTGAGATACTCCCTCACTTTGATGTGAATCCTCCTAGGCAGGCCACGCATTCACCATAAAGGGAGCTCATGAGCCCCCACCACTAGACTCACTTTGACAAGTCAGCTGGGGTACTACCAGTTCAAAGCAGAGACATTTAATGAAATAGTGCGGTAAGAAAAGTAGCAATTTGTCTAAACCTGTGGCTCGCTTTCCCACAAATATATACCCATTGGTGAGAACAGCTATACCCAGAGAATATTTGTGGAGATGCACACATGGACATCTAGGGTAAATGTATGCAGGGACAGTGTAAACCTCTGACAATGCCGGTGCCCCCAGACTGATCCTGCCCGGAGGGGCCCCAGTTTCTGCCCAGTGGTGCTACTTGATGGTCTTTCCTGATCACTCTGGGGCCTTGAGCTGCTGGACTTATGTGTAGAATTGTTCTCTGCTCAAGCTTTCATCTGAAGGCATCCCCAGAAGGAGTGGGCTCTACCCTCTCTTTTGTCTCTTAGAACCCAGAGGTTCAAGCTTCAGTTCTTTCTGGGGGGAGGCAGGTGTCTCTCTCTCTCACTCACACACACACACACACACACACACACACACACACACACACACACACACAGAGGAACCTGTTTCCTCCCCCTAGCCAGGAGCCTCATCTCTGTTCCTAATCTCTATCTGATTTAGGGTTAGAAAGCCCTTTGTCCTCTCAGTTTCTGATTGCCAGCCCTGCCCCCATCAGAATAATTATCAGGGACTCTCTGGGCAACAGAGGGTTGTCTGAGTCAGAAGACCCACAGATCCCCTATGCCCCTATGCCTCCAGGATGTTTTGGTCTCTCATTTAAATAAAAAGAAGGAAGGAAAGTTAGAACTACACCCCACCCCCACCCCTCAGCCTGGCCTTTATCTTTGTTCCAAATTCCCGGTGGCTGGTGATTAGCTGCCCTGGCTTGCAGCTGCCCCTCAATGAACATTCCTCAATTGTTACTCCATAACAAACAATTTACATTTCTCCATCGCTTCCCGGTACTGCCTGATGGCCAGTATAGTTAACCTCCTGAGCCTCAGTTTCCTCATCTCTAAAATGAAGCAGGGTTCGCTTCATACAGCTTTAACTGTATGATCCTGTGATTCTAATATTATCCCCATTTTACAGACAAGGAAACTGAGCTTCAGCACCATGAAATGACTTGTCTGCGGTCACACAGATAGTCAGTGTCAGCTTAGGCCTTGAGGCCCTCTGGATTCTGAGTTAGAGGCCGAGGTGTCTCCCATGTGAGATCCATGTGAGAGCCAGGACTCCTGTCTCTTGGCCCCAGCTGCCCTTAGGAGCACTTTTTTGTTTCCGTTTTGTTTGTTTATTTATAGCAAATTGTGTCTGTGTGTTGGGGTGTATGCAGTAGGCTGTGTATATCTTTTCTCTGTGTGTGGCTTGTGGTCTGAACCCAGATCTGGGAGAGAAAAAGAAGCCCGGGGGAGGTAGAGACCAGAGGGTGGGAGGCCGCAGGTTTCCTGGGCTCTGTTGGAAAGCCCAGGAGCAGAGAATAGAGAATGGGGCCTCTGGGGGTAAAGAAGCTTATTTCAGGCTTCCTGGCCCCAGGGGGCTTTAGTGGAAGGGGAGCAGTGTCCCAGAGGGTTCTGTCTCTTGGCCCACAAGTCAGACAGAATCACAGATGAGAGCCATTGCCCTGGTTAGGGGGCAATGGGATGATGGCTCCTTGCACCTGGACCCTTGTTTGCGGGATGGGTATGAACAAGGAGAGGAGGAGAGCCTTGTTTAAATGAGGAAAGGACAAGATGAGAGAATCATCACGCGGGGGCCTGTCTAGACAGACCCTCGGGTCCCCTGCCAGGAGTGGGGAAGCCAGGTGCTCCCAGCAGACAGCAGGGCATCTGTGGCTGCCCCTGCCCTTCACTCATGTTCTCTCTCTTTCCCCTTTGTAGCCAGCGGTAACCTGCCCCTGCTGCTCAGCCTGCTCTTCTTGGTGCAGCCAAGGAATGAGGCCCAGAGAGAGCTGGACAGCACAGACCTGAAGCTGCTTCACCAGGGTGCGTAGACCCCACAGGGGAAGGGGGACCTCTCAAGAAACCCGGACCTTTTGGGAAATGGAGATCCCTTGAGGAGCAGGAACCCCTCAGGGAGTCCCTGCTTGTTGGGCTGTTGAGGGGCTCTTACTCTTCTCTGTGTCAAGGACCCTTGAGTGAACCCCATGAATTCCTTCTCAGGATAATTTTTTAAATGCATAAAGTAAAACACCTAGATTTCAAAGGAAGCCCCTTATATTAAAATACAGCTACAGAAATATTGAAATCCAGGTGCACGGACCCCAGATTAAGAAGCCCTGCTGGTGAGGGCAGCTATGTGGTGCAGTGGATAGAGCACTGGCCCTGGATTCAGGAGGATCTGAGTTCAAACTGGCCTCAGTCACTTGACACTTACTAGCTGTGTGACCCTGGGCAAGTCACTTAACCCTCATTGCCCCACCAAAAAAAAAAAAGAAGAAGAAGCAGCCCTGCTGGAGAGGAGGCTGGCTGGCCTGATGGGAGCCCATGGCTGGAGGTCCTTTCCTGACCCCCAGCCTCTCCTCGGACTCCTTCAGCTCCTGACTGTCGGTGCTCCTCCTCTGCATATCCCTTCCCTCCATATCATTGCTCATTGCCCCTTCACAGGAGGTGGGCAAGGGGAAGAGCGAAACCTCCAGCTGTTCATTGTTAGCAGCCAGGGTTTAGAGGGGAAGAGGTTTAAATTAATGCACCTGCCTGCTCCCCTCCGCTGTGTTTCTGACAGCTCCTGTCTCTACTCAGCGTTGGTGGCTCTCTCGGTCCTGGGGGTGGGCCGTGGGAATTGTCTCTTCTTGGCCTTTCAAGCACTTGGATGAAGACAAAGAAGGCATGTTTGCCAGATTTGGGTGGACATTGAGCTGGGAGGGACGGCCAACACATTGGCTGAATCAGGATCCCCAATCTTTGCACAGGCTAGAGTGACGGGCTAAAGCCAGCAGGTGAAATTCAGTGTGTATCACTGTGAAGTCAAAGTAGAGGCCTGGGGAACTGACTGAAGGAAGAGCTTAGGATCTTAATTGGCCACAAGCCCCATGGGAACTGATGGTTTGACAATGCAGCAGCCAAACAAGCTAACAGGATCGGGGAACACTGCTCCCTGTTGGAGCATACAAAGGCCTCCGTGCCAGCCCTCGGCCCTCACCTCATTATTAGGGTCATTCATAGGCTCAGAAATTCAAGCAGTTCGACCCCCTCATTTTGCCAGTGAGGAAACTGAGGCTCTTATTTTCCTTCATTCCTTTTCTGATCGGAGCAAACTTGGCCTGGTTTGCCATTTCTTGTCTTTGCCCACAGCGCCCCTTACCGTGTGTGAGCCCCATCCCCCTTCAGAGCAGGTACCTCTTCCTCCAGGAGGCCTACCTTGATTTGCCCCTACCCCCCACACCCTGTGAGTATGAAAGTGCAGATGTTATTATTGATTTGTCTGAGCGGGTACTTCCGTTTTGCAGTGAGTAACCTGTGTGGGAAGTGCAGCCTGGATGACGTGGAGACGCTGCAGTCCTCCTTCAACTTCCTGTACTGGAGTCTCCACCAGACCACCCCCAGCAGCCGGAAACGAGGTACGGGCTGGCCTGGGGGAAGGGGGAAGGTGCTCACTCCTGGGTGGCAGATGCCAGCCTTGCTCAGGAAGGCCGTCCGATGCCCAATGCCCTCCTCTCCAGGCCGGGTCAGCGACGTGAGCTGTGAATGAAGTGGACGGGCCACACAGGATGGGGAGGAATTGGAGGTTCGGTTCCTCAGGGAGAGAAGGATGGGGTTCCAGATTCTTGCAAGCCACAGCCCTTTGACCTCTGGCCCAGAGGGAAGTGATGCATGGTGGGGGCCCATCCATGTGCTCAGAGGCAGAGGGAACGAGAGGAGGCTGTCTAGTGACCAGGGGTCCAGTTGGGCTGTAACCGTGAAGGCGAAGGGGAGGCCTGCAGAGTGAGGGGTAGGGAGACTAGAGCCCGAGGGTGGGAGGCCTTCGAGGGGGACACCAGTTAGTGGAGGGCAGCCTCCTGCTCGAGGCGCTTGTGAAACATTCTGGAACACCAAGGCGGTGTGACAGAAGGCCCTTGGACGTGGCGTCACAGGAGCCGAGTTCCCATCCTAGCGGTCACTCACCAGCTCTGAGACCATGCACAAGGTACATCTTCATTCCGGGTCTCAGCTTTGCTCATCTGTAAAAGGAGACTGACAATACTTATGCTCCCTGAGTCACAGAGTTATATGAGGAAAGGGACTGGGGGGAACGGGGAACTCCTGGATGAGGACGCTCCCTCCTCTCATGCAGGTCACCTTCTCAGTAACTTACAAACAGAATACTGAGCCAGAATACTTAAGTGATGTGCCCAGGGTCACACAGTCAGTATGTGCTCAAGTTAGAATCTGAACCCAGCTCTTCCCGACTCTCAGGCCGACCTTCCAGCCACTGTAGACATACAAGCTATGACTGTCACATGAAGCCTTCAGGGACCTCTAGGCAGGCAGATCAGTGTCTTAGGTCTGTGGTAGCCTGACCCCCAGTGCTGGGACGGCCCTTGTGGGCCCAGAACGTTTTCTCAAAACAGCCTTGCTCTTTGCAGCTGAAGATGGCCAAGGTTGGGGAATGATTCATCCACGTGTCAATATCCAAGGGAGGAAGGGTCTGTCTTTGGGCTGTTGGCTCCTTCTCTGGTCCTGGGTGCCTTCCTGGCAGCCGTGGCCTTGCTCTTGCCAATGTGCCATCTACCTTCTCGCCCATAGCAGTGGCCGTGCTTCTGTCCAGCACCCCTCTCCTCGTGCTGCTGCAGAAGACTCTGGGGCTCACCTGGACGGAGCCAGCCCCTGCCTCTGTGCTCCCAGGCCCCTCCAGGAAGGAAGCAGCCCTCCTCTGCTCGGGCTGGCTGCTCACAGCCTCCCTCTCTGCTCAGCAGCACCTTGGAGGCTTGGAGGTGAATCTCTGACCTCGTCTCCCACCCTGACCCCCAGATCTTCTTCCATGGGGCTAGAAGGGGAGGCCTGGGAGAGGAGAAGCATCAGACCAGCTTCAGAGGACCCACTGAGGATAGCACAGGGTCATGGAATCCTAGCCCTAGAGCTGGATGGGGCCACAGAGGTCCTGCAGTCCAACCCCCTCATTTCCCAGAGAGGCAAGGGACTCCCTAGGGCCACGGGCTGGTGGGTACTGAGGCCCAGCCTGTGACTATGAAGTACTCACTATGTGTAGACTGGTGGTGTTTGGTATTCCAGGAGAGGCAGAGTCCCTGCCTCTGTCTCGGGCCATATGTAAGGCACCCCCAGCACTTGAAGGGTGGCGATTTCATCCAGGGTGGGCACAGGCTTCAGGCTGCAGACCGAGAATCCCTCTATGGGCTTGGCCGAGGGCCTCTGAGGGTCCCTGAGACCCTTCCAAGGGTTCCTGGAGATCAGAGATTTCTATCATGGTGCTAAGATGCCATTTGCTTATTAAGATGCTCCTCCCTTATCTAAGTCCATATCAGTGTGAGGCAGGTTTTTCTGGATGTATGTCAATCATAACAGACCATCCCAATGGTCTAAATGCAGAAGCAGAGAACCCACTGGCTTCTGTTAAGCCAGACATTAGAGAGATGGGCACACGTCAGTAAAACAGTGTGACTTCTCACCGAAATGTGTTTGTTTTGGAAAATAACAGTTATTTTTCATTAACAAATAGGATTTATGTTAACACATAATGGATTTATTATCATTTTAAAGCAAATCATACACGAATATTTAAAAGTATATCTGTTTTAATTTCGAATACAGTAAATATCAACCATCTAACCCACACCAACAAAAACTCCTTGGGGTCCCCATTTTTACGAGTGTAAAGGAGATGCCAGTCATTTTTAAAGTGACGAGGGCTCCTGAGACTTTCTGGTCTAAAAGTTGGTCTTTGGAACATGCCCAGGCTGAACAGTTAATTGCTGTTTGGCCAAACTGGTAATGAGCCTCTAGGCATCCAGGCTGGTTCTCAGGGCCAACAGAGGCCACCACGGGGTTTGTGTTCCAGGTTTCTCCAGCTTGGGAAGCCCTGCCAGAGCCTCAGCTCAGTGGGCATCCCCCACAAGGACCCAGGGTCACTCAGGGCCATCAGGAAGGAGGCATTTAAGTGCTCACTCTGTCCCACGCCCCTTCTCTTCAATAGCACCATGGTGCTTGCTTCCCTTACTCCCTCTTCTCTCTGCTCTGGGCAGGTCCACCAGACGCTCACAGTGCAGCTGGACAAAGTTCTGTGCACCCTCACTTTGAGGAAGAAGAAAGCTGCTTTGTTCTCAGGTGCGTGGCAGGTGGAGGGCCGTGGGGAGGAGCCTTCTGGCCTGGGCACTAGAGGAACCAGCTGGGGTGGAGGTTGTGCAGCTCTAGTGTGGGCATGGGGCGATAGTGGGGCTGCCCTTCCTGGGGGGCCGCGGATGGAGGACCGTGTCCTCTGTGCAGTCAGCCTCCTGAGATTCCTGCGGACGTCCCTGGAACAGAATTTCTCCTCTGCCCTGGTGAAGCTGGTCAGCTCAGACTCAGGGCAGCCGCCCTCTCTGGAGGATTCTGCCCTTTCCCCACTGTCCCTTCAGCAGGTCCTGTCCCTCGTCGTCAGCCTTCAGAACCTTCTGGTGCAGGTGAGTGCCTGGCCCAAGCGGGACGCCGGTCTCCTCTCTCCTGCCCACTTCCAAGGAGCCAATGAGGCCTTGGGTGACTGGTCACTCCAAGTCCATTCTTTCGTCTGGTCTTGCTGGGCCAGATTATTGCCCACACTTGCTTCTGAGGACTAGAAGGGCCTTTAGCAGTCCTCTAGAGCATCCCTTTTGTCTTACAGATGAATAGACTGAGGTCCTGGGAAGGGTCTAGAACTTCAGACATTATTGAGCCATAGGTGTTATCAAGAGCAGGGCACAGGGAGGAGGAAGAACACTGCAGGGGTGGAGGGAGAGCTACAGCCTTCTGCCCCAGGGGGCTTCATCTATTCATGAATTCAGCAAGCGTTTATTCGGGGCCCTCTCTGCTGGAGGCCCGGGACGCACAGCATTTCAGGGGCTGCCTGTGGTCAGCACAAAAGGAAGGCCCAGAGGAGAAGCACCTTCCTGCTGTAGGCTGGGGTGGAGGGGGCTTGAGGGCCTGCCCAAAGGATCCCACCTTGGTTGGGGTCCCTGCAGGAGGCCTCGCTGATAAGCTAATGACTCAGCATGGGCACTCAGGAGTGAGTCTCTGGGGGAGGCATATGGAGAAGTGTTGTTCATCGTCCTCCTTGCTGCCTTGAACTGATAAACCCCTTCTTAGGAATCCCAAAAGCCTCCTAGAAGCCACCCAACCCTCTTTGTACTCCCACCCCGGATCCTGGCTGCCCGTGGCCCTTGACTTCCTGCTCACACGGTGGGAGGGCTGCCCTCCTCATGGCCACACTCCAGAGAATGCTAACTGGGGGCGGCACAAGAGGGACCTTTCAGTGTCGAAGGACTGTCGTGTGGAAGGGGCGTTGGGCATGTTCTGTTTGGCCTCAGAGGCCAGAGCAAGGAGCAGAGGGGATGTGGGACCAAGGCAGATTTGGGCTGGAGTCAGAAGAAACTTCCCAACAGTGAGAGCTGTCCCAGAGTGAGCATGGCTGCCCCTGGCATGGTGGGCACCTCCTTGGAGGCCTTCGAGCACAGGCTCGATGATCATTTGTTCTGGTTAGGAATTGGAGCAGGTGGCCGCTGGGGTCCCTGTCCTGTGATCCCGAGTCTTGCCCAGGGCCAGCTGGTATGTGCCTGGCATGCCAGCCTGTTCAGCTATTCTTTCCACAGGGCAGTGGTTATTATTCAGCTTTTGTTTCTTCCAGGAAACCCTCCCTGGATGCTAATTTTTTGTTTGTTTTTAAAATCTGAGGCTCAGTGCCCTTGTCTCTTCCATGCCCAGCCTGTGAAGAGGAGATTTGCAGGGCTCCCCTCACTCTATCCTTGGCATTAGGGACATTGTGGAAATATGGAGAGAGCACTAGACTCAGCATCCTGTGACCTGGGTGCAGATCCAAGCTGTGGGACTTCGGGGTAGCTGGTGACCCTGGGCAAGGCAATGGGCAGCTTGGAGCTTTGTTTTTTTTGTTGTAAAGTTGTTGGGTGCTTTTTCAATCCTGTCTGACTCCGTGACCCCATCGAGGTTTTCTTGGCAAAGGTCCTACAGTGGTTTGTACTGTTAGGGTAATAATATCGATACCCTCCACCTCACAGAGTTGTTGTGCAGAAAAAGTCCTTTGGAAACACAGGTAATTATTATTTCTGATGACACTATCATGCAAGAGCCTCTTGGGGACAATCCCAAAAAGGACTGGGTCTTTGGGGAGGTGATTAGAGTGAGGGCTCTCCATTGTTTGTCCCCTGGGCCCTGTTCCCTTTGGAGCCCTTAACCTGGTTCCCACCACAGCCACACTTTCACCCCATAAAGCAGCTCTATGTCCTCGTGTGGGTGAGAGTTGTTACTGCCTCAGATTAGCTTAGAGGTGTTTGGGGAGACAATGATTTCTCTCCCCTGGGTCACCACACTGAGAAAACAATGCCTTAGGCCTCTATCCCTGGATCCAGGAGGGTGGGGCTCTAACCCTTCCTCTGGAACTTACTTTACTCTGTGGAATCCCTGTTTCACTGAACAACATGAAAAAAGTAACAGGGCCGTAGTTTTCCTTTGGGCCTTTTAATTCATTCATAATTCACTCATAACCATCAAATTTCCCAACTCTAGGTTTTTAGCTTCTAGGACTCTATGATTATTTAACCTATTAACTCTCCTCTACTTTTGAATCCCTTGCTCCTTGTCCTGCCACCTCTCATGCCATGCCAGACCACATGCTTGGGTTCCCCCCACAATTTTCCTTCTCTATTCTTACTCATGTATTTCTTTCTTCTTCTTTTTTTTTTTTTTGGTGAGGCAATTGGGGTTAAGTGACTTGCCCAGGGTCACATAGCGAGTATGTGTCAAGTGTCTGAGGCCGGATTTGAACTCAGGTCTTCCTGACTCCAGGGCTGGTATTCTATCCACTGTGCCACCTAGCTGCCCCCCTACTCATGTATTTCTTTTTCTTTTTTTGCCGGGCAATGGGGGTTAAGTGACTTGCCCAGGGTCACACAGCTAGTAAGTGTCAAGTGTCTGAGGCCGGATTTGAACTCAGGTCCTCCTGAATCCAGGGCCGGTGCTTTATCCACTGCACCACCTAGCTGCCCCTACTCATGTATTTTTAAATGTTACTGGAGGAAGCTGCCCAACTGGGCCAATTGGGTGTACTAACAGAAATCTGAGTTTAGCCAAAATCTGTTATCTCATCTCATTTTATCTCATAGTGCTAGGTGATGGGTCTTGGGCTAGCAGAGAACTGTAGAGAGCTTGCCACTTCTCTAGCACTTGTACCCGGTGGAGAAGAGCAGAAAAACTACCAGGATGAGTGGAAGATGGCCCCACTCCTGAGCCTGCTGATTAAACAGGAGCAGGTTAGTGGTTAGCAGTGCCACCTGGTGTTCACATGTGAAAAGAGAGGCTATCTGTCAGCGGCTGTCCTATTCCACACCTCAAAACCCCTCTACATCACTTTCCATTCTCTTCTTTACTCCAGTCTTGGAGAAAGAAATGATCCTTCTCCTTTCCAAGACCATCCTTCTACTTTGCCCTTGATTCCACACCTTCCTATCTTCTCCAGGAGCTTGTCTCTTCCATATATCCTCCCCCCTCTCTTGTTCAATCTTTTCCCATCTACCGGCTCCTTCTCTTCTACCTAAAAACAGATACAGGTGTCCCCATCCTTAAAAACCCTTCGCTTGGCCCCGCCATCCCCATCCCCACAACCTGTCATTTTATGCCTCTTCTCTCGTTCACAAACTCCTAGGAAAAGTCATCTGTACTTACTTCCTTCACTCCCTCACCTCCCACTCACATCTCAAATCCTTGCAATCCGGCTTCTGACCATAAAACTAGACTAAAATTACTATCTCCTAGGTTACCAATGATCTCAGCTACTAAACCAGATGTCCTTTTCTTCGTTTCCATTCCAACTGTCTTCTCTGCAGCTCTGGACACTTCCAACTAAGCCCCTCCTGCCTACCCTCCTCTCTCTTGACTTCCATGACATTTTTTCTGCTTCCCCTCCTGCCTGTCTGACTGTTCCTTCTCAGTCTCCTTTGCTAGTTCTTCATCCATTTCTCACTCCCTACATGGGAGTGTCTCACAAGGCAAAGTCCAGGGCCTTCTAATTTTTTCTCTATAGAATTTCTCTTGGTAATTTCCCTGGGTTCAACGGTCATCTTCTGATTTCTGTATTCAGTTCTTTTTTAAAATTTTTATAAAAGTGTTTTATCATTTTCCACTTACATGTAAGGATAGTTTTCAACATTTGTTTTCACAGAATTTTTAGTTCCAAATTTTTCTCCCCCCGCTCCCTTCCCTCCCCCCTCCCCAAGACAGAAAGCAATCTGATATAGGTTATATATGCACAATCTTATGTATTCAGTTCTAAACTCTCTTCTGAATTCTAATCCCACATTGCCAACTACCTGGTAGAACTACCTCGATAGCCCATCAGTATCCCAACCCAACATTCCTACACCTGCATTTGTCATCTTTTCCCCTAAACCTTTCCCTCCACCCTTCCCTATTTCTGTTGAGTATATCACAACCCTTATAGCCACTCAGATTAAAACCTAGGAGTCATTCTTGTTTCTCCTCTCTTCAGCTTTATATCTAAACAGTTGCCAAGTCTTATTAATATTATCCCCACAACTTCTCTCTCCTCTCGCTACTCTCCTTTTTAAACTTCTCTTGAGTCTTATATGTTAAGATTGAATTTTCTATTCAGTTCTGGTCTTTTCATCAGGAAACCTCAAAAGTCCCCAATTTTATTGAATGTCCATCTTTTCTCCTGAAAGAGAATGATCAGTTTTGCTGGGTAACAGATTCCTGGCTGCAATTGAAGCTCCTTTGCCTTCCAGAATATCATATTCCAAGCCTTGCGATCCTTTAATGTTGAAGCTGCCAGGTCCTGAGCAATCCTGACTGTGGCTCCATGATATTTAAATTGCTTCTTTCTGGCTGCTTGGAGTATTTTCTCCTTTACCTGATAATTCTGGAATTTGGCTACAATATTCCTTGGAGTTTTCCTTTTGGGGTCTCTTTTAGGAGGTGATCGGTGGATTTTTTCAATGATGATTTTGTCCTCTGATTCTATAATATATCAGGGCAGTTCTCCTTAATAATTTCCTGGAATATGGTGTCTAGACTCTTTTTCTGATCATGGCTTTCAGGCAGTCCAGTGATTCTCAGATTGTCTCTCCTGGATGTGTTTTCCAGGTCAGTTGTCTTTCCAATGAGGTATTTCACATTTTCTTCTATTTTTTCATTCTTTTGATTCTGCTTGACTGATTCCTGGTGTCTCATCAAGTCATTATCTTCCAACTGTCCAATTTTAATTGTAGGGGCCAAATTTAATATGAGGAGAGCTAATTGGGTGGCTTGCCATAATATTGGGGTTTAGAAAATAATGAGGATCTCTAGGTCCAAAGTTTTCTCCCTTCCAAACTGCCTTTTTAGTTATTTCTCCCAGACCAATAAGAAAGGAGATTAATAGCCTCTTTTCCACAAACAAATCAGTTTTAATTAATGGAAATAAAATACACAGCAAAGGTGAAATTAATAAAGTCAAAGACAAGGGAATAGGGAAAGAGGAAAATGGATAATCTCCCTGGCTCTAGCAAAGGCCAGCACAATCCCCAAACTTGCCTCCAGCTCAGCTAATTCAAAGAGTTAGATTAGTTTTTATTAACTCACCACCTGGGGTCTGTAGTTTCAATAGGAAACAACTGTGCAGCTTCTTTGCAGTCTGCTCCCGGAAGCTCACCAGCAGGAAAAGACCCCCAACTTCCTGTTGAGGGTCCCTTTTTCTACTTTTTTCTCTCTCCCTCAAAGGGGAGGTCGTTCAAGTTGTATGGCTGAGACTGGTCCTCTGTTGATGACTCAGTTCACAGCCTCTGAGGACACTCCTCAGGGTTGGCCAAGTTTAAACCAGGTGTAACAGGCCAGGTGTGGCTAAAAATCTAATCATCTCAAGTGGGTACTTAGTAGTTTCTCATTCACACCCAAATCAAACACTGCTAAATCAATCAGGTGGGACCCCTGAGCATCTGCCAAATCCCATTATTTTACCGCATAATTTTTAAGGCATTGTTTCCTTTAGTGAGATTATGCACCTTTTTTTCCATTTGGCCAAATGAATTTTTTAAGGTATTGTTTTCTTCAGTCAATCTTTGTGCTTCCTTTCCTAAGCTGCTGATTCTTTTTTCATAATTTTCTTGTGTTGCTTTCATTTCTCTCCCCATTTTTTCTTCTACCTCTCTCAATTGTTTGTTTTTTTTTTGGTTTGATTTTTTTGTTTTGGGGGTTTTTTAGTGAGGCAATTGGGGTTAAGTGACTCCCCCAGGGTCACACAGCTAGTAAGTGTTAAGTGTCTGAGGCCAGATTTGAACTCAGGTCCTCCTGACTCCAGGGCCGGTGCTCTATCCACTGTGCCACCTAGCTGCCCCTCAATTGGTTTTTCTTTTTTCTTTTCTTTTCTTTTTTTTTTAGTGAGGCAATTGGGGTTAAGTGACTTGCCCAGGGTCACACGGCTAGTGAGTATTAAGTGTCTGAGGCCAGATTTGAACTCAGGTCCTCCTGACTCCAGGGCCGGTGCTCTATCCACTGCACCATCTAGCTGCCCCTCAATTGTTTTGTTTTGTTTTGTTTTAAGTGAGGCAATTGGGGTTAAATGACTTGCCCAGGGTCACACAGCTAGTAAGTGTTAAGTGTCTGAGGCCGGATTTGAACTCAGGTACTCCTGACTCCTGGGCCGGTGCTCTAGCCACTGCACCACCTAGCTGCCCCTCAATTGGTTTTTTAAATCATTTTTGAGCTCTTCCAAGAAGGCTTTTTGTTTTTGAGACCGATTCATCTTCCCTCTTGAAGCTTCACATGTAGGCAATTTGAGAATATTGTCCTCATCTGAATTTGTGTTTGCCTCTTCCCTGTCTACACAGCTCTCAATGGTAAGAGCCCTTTTTTGTTTCTTACTCATATTGCAGCTTTTTTTTTTTTTAAGTTGAGGTCTGCTCTGGGGGCACCAGGGTCCCTATTTCAAGCTTCTTTGCTGGGGTATAGGGGCTGTGTCACTGGATTTCTACACTGAAACCTCTATGGCTTATGGATTTCTCACCACCCTGGGTGCGTGCTGGGATGGCTAGGCCTGGTAGCACTTGTCCTGTGGGTGGCCCTCTAGCTGGCAACCTGCCCTCTTGGCTGGTGCAGGTGGGTTTTGACACTGTCCTGCTGCACCACCAGCTTGTTGAGCCAGGATCCAGGGGCCTCAGTTGCTCAGCTATGGCCTATAGCTTCCTGCTGACTTGCCCCAACCCCCTCCATGCTGTGCTACACTGCAGTGCGCTGTGCCTTCCTTTTGCCTGAGTGAGACCAACCTTTCCTGAAGTCTTCTAAATTATCTCTGGTTGGAAGATTGTGTCTCTCTGTCTCTTTGCAGGTTCTGTAGTTTCAGAATCTGTCCAGAGGTTTGATTTAATGTTCTTTTTGAGGGAACCAAAGGAGAGCTCAGGCAACTCGCTGGCTTCTCTCCACCATCTTGGCTCTGCTCCTCCCACTACTCTCATTCAGGGTCTCATCACTCCTTGCTTGACTGTTGTTTTAGCTGCCAAGTATCCCTGTTAGCCACTAACCTAATTCTATTCAAAGGAAGGCTCAGTATGCTTTGCCCACTCTCTAGCCAAAGTGTTGTGAAAGTGCTAAGCTCACTTTGGTTCTCAAATAATAGACTACTTTCTTTCCCCCAATTTGATTTCTTCTGTTCAGATGGCTATGACATCTCATCAGGCTGGGGATATGTTTAGTATGCCTTTAACGAATATGCTTAGCTCTGAACCCGCATCCTACCGGAAACCCCACCACCTTCCCCATATCTGCTCAGTTTCACTGAACCCTAGTCATATGATCTCAGGATAATAGAATCAGATCTTCCTAAGGAACAAATAGGCAGCATTTTATTCTTCACACAGAATCAATAAAAACATTAAAACAGTATAAAAAAAGGGTATCACATATGATACTTCTCCAAACCTATCCAACTCACAGAGAGTATGCAGGCTGCATTAAGTCCAAAAGTTCTAAAAAAGGCGTACCAGTTCTTCCTGCTAGGTAAAGAAGTATAGACAATACCACACCTTTCCCAGATGGCATTTGATTTGTGCCACTCAGAAAGCATTAGATAGACTCAGGGACTCTAGATACAGAATCTGACTCCTTCTTCTGTGTTGGAGATAGAGAATGAAGGAGGCCATGTACTTGAGATTTAAGTACAAACTGAAGGGTAAGAAGCTATGTGGTACAGTGGATAGAGCACTGGCCCTGAAGTTGGGGGGACCTGAGTTTAAATCTCACCTCAGACACTTTCTAGCTGTGTGACCCTGGACAAGTCACTTAACCCCAGTTGCTTAAAAAATATCTGGGGCCATTTCCAGTCATCCTAATATATATTTTGCCACTGGATCCAGATGGCTCTGGAGGAGAGAGGTTGGTGACTTTTCACAGCCCTCCCTTACTTAAGCCCTATTCTGTACAAGTCATGACATCACTTCCCGATGTCATGGTCCTCTTCAATAATGAAGGACAAACAACAAACTGAAGGGTCCTTGGGGCTACTTTATTGCTTCTAATGTGAAATACCCTAGATTGTATTCTAGTTTTTTCTTTTGATTTTGTTTTAATATTTCTTCTTGTCTCTTATTTGATCCATTCTCATTTCCAAGGGGTCTGCTGCTTGGGTAAGGTTTTGTACCTTTCGGGTCAAACTGTTAATTCTCTTCAGTCCTTTCTTCCATAGTTCTCATTTCTTTTCCATGTTCTCCCTATTACCTTCACCTTCCATGTCTTTCTTCTAGTGTTCTCATTTACAAACTCTTAAAAACAAACAAAAAAACCCTCTTCATATCTTCCAGTTGAACTTGTGCCCAAGCTGTATTTTTCTTTGAAGCTTTGCTTGTAGATGTTTTAGAGTCATTCTCTTCTGAGTTTATCCTTCAGCACTTTATGGTGGAATTCTTTATTAGTTTGCTCATTCTTCTGGCCTCGTTTCCTGATTTTGGACTTTGTGTGAGGGCCAGGCACTGTGCGCTTCTTCAGGGAATGTGTGGGCTGCACATGGTTTGGTTTTGTGTTCTCTTGAGTCCTGCTGCGATGTTTTAGGGTATTGGGTACCTCAAGAACAACTCGGCTTGGAGGCCTTCAGGCTTTCAGTGCACCCAGAGAAGTCTGACCCAGGGTGAAGGCTGACTGCCACCCTCCTAGTCTGAGCCCTGATGTGGGTTCTTGGTGTGGGTTTGTGTCTGAGCAACACAACCATGGGCTTGACCTGCCGGGGCTCCAGCAGGCTGCTTCTTGCATGAGGTCAGGGTCTCTTCTCGTCCTGGGTCACAGCCATGGGAAGGCCCACTTCAGTCCCCCACAGTGTCCACTGACCGCTCTGTGCTAGCCTGGGCTGGGAAATGACGTGTGATTTTTTTTTTTTTGGATTTTCCCATTGGCATCAGGCTGGAGCCTTTCCTAGATTTTTGTGAAGGAGTGGTAATCAGAGATGACCAAGAGTGGAATGTGTCACCTCAGGAGGTGATGAGCTCCCCTGCAGTGGAAGGGGTCAGGGATGTTGTAGAAGGCATTTGTGCCCAGGAGGAGCTGGCCTAGAAGTCCCCTAAAGGCCCTTCCAGTTCTTAGAGTCTAGAAGGACCCTTGGAGATGTGACAGACGAGAAAAACAAGGTCCCTCTGGACCTTGACAGTGACCAGTGGAGCCAGAGTTATTTAGGGCCCCAGACACAATTAGAACCAAGGCATGCTGGGTATACTGACTCCCAGGCTGGTGCTCTTGTCCTTACTACACTACCTCCTGAGTTCCTTGGGATGGCCAAGAGAGCAAGAGGGGGTGTGTGTAGGCCAGGCGATCCCCCAACACCAGAGAAACTCTTAAATTCAAAGACCCCAGTAGAGAAATTCCAGTCAGAAACAGAGCAAGGTTCTTTCAAGGTAGAATCAACAGCCTTTCTTCAGGGCCCTAACTCCTGGTTTACACCCCCGTTGCTTCTCTAGCAAATATTTTTGACCCAGCCTTCTGAGAGAGTTCCCTCCCTTCCCCAAGGGAGTGTAGTTCTGATTTTATATATTTATACGTCATATTCACTTGCCCCCAAACAGTTCTACAAGTTGCTTTATTGGGTAAAGCAGAGGATACTCCAGGATGTAGTTGACCAGACTAAAGCGAGGGATGAATTTCAGAATCAGAGTAATGGGTGCAGAGGCCTAGGTCTGGCGGGCCAGAAGCAGCTCAGGGCTCTCTCTTTGAGAGATGACAGCTTCCGGGTTTATACCCACATCAGGAAGTGGTTAACAGAGCGGATATCCCCTGCTCCCTTCCACAGTAGCTCTGAGCCTGTTGTCATTTGGAAAAAGGTCCAAATGAGTCAAAATGGAGCAAGGCAGTGTGTACATTAGCCATTAACCACCACCAGACTATTCGTGCATCTGTCTTCCAGCTCTCCGATAGGTACATAAATCAGATGATGTGTCCTCACCTTTAAGTAATCCTTTTATGAGTCAAGGTATGAGCCCCAGGGTCTTGGACAAATTCACATCGGAGTAACTTCATCCTGTGATGACGGCTGAAGATTTACTTATTCCATTTGTCATTTTGAGAACACTGTGCTCCTCAATTCAGAGATTTCTCCTCAGCTCGATAAACACTGTGTTAAATGCAGACTCTCTTTGAAGTCCTGCTGTCTTCTGGGTGCCAGGGAGGCTCCATTATGCTGATGGATCTATGATCTCCTCAGTGTAGGCTTGCCCACCCCTTTTGATTCTTGTCCAAGTTCTCCCAGGAGGGATCCCCTGAGGTTCTGGGGACCCCACCAAGCACACCCCTCATCCTTGCTATGTGAACATCCCCTCACACCCCAAGGTGCTGAAGAAAGAAACACAAAACCCAAATAGTCCCTGACCTCCAGGAGCTTACACTCAGAGAAGGTCCATTGACTGGAGCTCCCAGCAAACTCCTTAGCCTGGCATTGAAGAGGCCCGCCTCTCCCATCTCACTTACTTACGGGTTGTCTCACTTCTGAAGAAGTTAAGCTCCATGAGGGGGAAAGCTGGTTGTTTTTCATGTGCCTAGTGCAGTGTGTCGCAGAAGACCTGGCTCTTAGCACGGACTTACCAAATGCCTGTTGATCAGCTGTCTCATAAGTCGGTGAAATGTGGTGGGGTATGATCGTGTCCGGAGACCTGCCTCACTCATTACCTAGACCAAGACCAGAGGTGAGTCACGTCCTCTCAGAGCTTCGACTTCATCATCTGTAAAATGGAGATGATAATGCTTACACTCACTTCTTTGGGCTGTTGAAGAGAACACGTTGTGGAAGCCTCAAAGTTCTAGGTAAATGATTATTATTAGAACACCTCCCTTGGGATTTACCCAGCTCACACAGCCACTGGAAGGCTGGGGCCCCAGAGGGGCAGCTGTTACTATTCCCTTTCTTCTGGGAGTAATCCTTTCAAAGCTCTCCTCTAAAACACGCACACATAAGCCTCCACCAGTGGGCTTCCAATGGGCTCAGTTCTTGGGCAGAGACATTTACTCAGTTGGCATGGCAGGGACAGCAGGGTCAAAGAATTTCTGTCCAACGTGAGGGATACACTTTCCTACAGACATACTCAGAGTCCGGGGGGAGAGGGGTAAAGAATAGACCTTGATCGCCTTTTCATTCCCCCCGCTGTTCAGCCAGACTCTCTAGCTGCATTTCACACATCTGAAATCGGTCCCAAGCAGAACTCATCATCTTTCCCCCTAAACCTTTCCCACTCCTACCTGCCCTATTACCACAGAGGACAACACCACCCTCCCATCCCTTAGGCTCCCACTCTCAGAGTCATCCTGGGCTCCTCACCATCTCTCACCCCCTATTTCCACCTTGTTGCCAAGGCCTGTTGATATCCCCTCTCCAGCATCTCCTGGATATGCCCCCTCCTTTCTTCTGACACTGCCCCCACCCTGTTCCAGGTCTCACCATCTCATGCTTGGATTATTGCAGTAGCTTGCTGGGGGCGGGGAGCGGTCTGCCTGCTTCAAGTCTCTCTTCACTCTAATCCATCCTTCATCAAGCCACCAGTGATTTTCCTAAAGCACAGGTCTGATCATGTCACATATACCCCCTCCTCAGCTCAATAAACTCCAGTGGCTCCCTATCACCTGTAGGAGCAAATACAAAATGCTCTGTTTGGCATTCAAAGCCCTTTTTAACCAGCCTCCTCCTACCTTCCCAGTCTTCTCACACTTTATTCCCCTCCATGTACTCTTTGATCCAGTGACATTGGCTTCCTGGCTACTCTGAGAACAAGACGCTCCATCTCTTGGCTCCCAGTGTTTTCTCTGGCTGTCTTCCATACCCGGAACAACCTCCCTCCTCCACTCAGACTTCAAGTCCCAGTTAAAATCTCACCTTCCACAAGAATCTTTCCCCAACCCCCCTTGATTCTTGTGCCTTCCCTCTGCTAAGCATTTCCTGTTTATCTTGTTTAAAGCTTGCTTTGTATATTTGTTTGCATGTTGTCTCCCCCATTAGATTGTGAGCTTCTTGAGGGCAGGGACTATCTTTTGCCTCTTTTTGTATCTCCAGTGCTTCACACACTGCCTGGCACATAGTAGGTGCTTAATCAATGTCTACTGATTCAACTAAGTTGTCTCATTGCAGGATTAACGCTTTTCAGGATGGCATCTCTGTTAAACTGCATCTCAGCTTGGCTCCTCTTCTTTCTAATATGTGGGGACCCTTCTGCTCCTAGGTTGGGTCAAGCAGTCAGTCACTTGGTGCTTGTGCTTCCTCTTAACCAAGCCCTGTCACTCTGCCCCTGGGACAAGTAGGGGCCATCATAGTCTTTTTATTCTTCTTTTTCTTCTCTACCTTTTGTTACTGTCTGGGCTAAGAGGTACTGAGCTTTCTTCAGTTCTAGTATTAGCTCGCTAAATGCAAATGCTTCTTTCCTTTGATGCCCTTAACTCCTTAGCTTTGACGTCATTTATCACCTGGAGGTTGGACATAGGGGAGGACTTGCCGCTCCTTACATCACTCCATGCTGGCTTAGGTCGATTGGTCTCAATGAAGCCACCTTCACTTCCAGATTCCTGAAGGAATGTTACAAAGATGAGCAGCCGGGGATGAAAGCGTACCTGGATTCTGGACCCTAGGGGTGGGTTCATTGTCTCCTGGCCTCTAGATGGGCACTTAACCCTTTCCAGGGTGGAGAATGTTTGTTCTCCATCAGAATCAGGGCTAGAGTCAGAAGTGGGTCAGGAAAGCTTTCCCCTTTGCCTTCGTCTCATCCTTTAGCCTCACTGGGGCATCACTGGGGCATGGGTCACACCATGGGTTTTGAAAGCAACCCTTTCACATAGGTTGCCATGGCCAAACATAATGGAGGAGATCCATTTGGTGTAGAGTCCAGGTTAAGGAAGTATTTCCTATGGATGGAGAAGTCCTTCAGATGCTGCTGTTTGTGGGTGACATTATGTGGATCCCACTGAGCCCCAAGACACAAAATTCCATCAAAGAATTGTGTGACAGGATAAGCAGATGAACTGGTCACATGCAGGAGAGACAGCCATAGAGCTCCAGCATTGGTGATGTCAGGAGAAACTGAGGAATGTTGGGGGGACACCTGGGGTGGGGTGGGGGGAGATAACAGACAAGAGTTGACCCTCATGACAGGCATGGACAGGGTTTGATCTCCATCACTGGAGGGATCTCCTGAATCGGCGAGATCACACAGCTCACTGGAGGGATCTCCTGAATTGGTGGGATCACGCAGATCACTGGAGGGATCTCCTGAATTGGTGGGATCACACAGATCACTGGAGGATCTGAATATCCCTTCTCTTCCACTGTGTTTCGGCCAGACTGGACTCTTAGGTCTTTTCTGCCTCTGAGCTTTCTTGCTCACCATTTCTCACACATGAAACACAACAGCCCATTATATGTCTACTGGTTACAACAATCACTCCTATTTATCCAGTGTTTAAAGATTTACAAGCACTTTCTTCTCATAATAGGTTTTCGAGGCAGGTCATACTAACAGGATCACTCCCATTTTACAGATGATGAAATAGGCCTTGAGAAGTCGTGACTGGATAAAGATCACATGGCTAGTGAGTAGCAGAACTGGGATTATTTAAATCCAGGTCTTCTGATTTTAAGCTAAATGCCATGCTTTCTAGATTTTCAAAAAGGGAAAGAGAATAGATTCTGCACACCACAGGCCAATTAGGTTGACTTGAATTCCTAAGGAAATTCTAGAATGTGTTATTCAAGAGATATCTGGTGACCATCTAGAAAAGACAGCAGTGATCCTAAGACTGGGAATGGCCCCATGGAGAATCAGTCACATCAGACTAGTCTTGTGTGCTTTTAGACAAATTTACTGGACTGAAAGATTAGGGGAATGCTAATGTGTAGAGTTTACCTGAATTTTTGAGAAACCTTTGACCAAATCCCTCTTTGTGGATGAGATTGCAGGTTTGTGGACTAGATGAACATATGGTGAGGTGGACTCAAGACTGGTTGGATGGTCTGTTGGAACCAAGTATCATGTTGAAAGGAGGTCTCTGGTAAAGGATCCAGGAGATTACATTTGGCCTGTGTTGGTTCCCATTTCTAACAGTAACTCGGGTAAAGGCTTGGATGGTGTGCTTGGTAAACTTGTATATAAGATAGAGCTTGGGGGTGCAGCTAGGTGGTGCAGTGGATAGAGCACTGGCCCTGGAGTCAGGAGGACTTGAGTTCAAACCTGGCCTCAGACACTTAACACTTACTGGCTGTGTGACCCTGGGCAAGTCACTTAACCCCAATTGCCTCACAAACAAAAACAAAAAAACATAGAGCTTGGGGGATGGATCATAACAGATACTGACAGGGTAAACCACTGGACTGAATCCAGTGAGATGACATTTCATTGGGATAAATGTAAAGTCTTACACTTAGGTTCAAAAATCAGCTTCAGAAATACAGACTGGGGGAGGCATAACTAGACAGCTGTTCCAGCCACTGGATAAAGATCTAGGGGTTTCAGTGGAGGGCAAACTCAGTGTAAGTCTAGAGTCTGATAGAGCTGCCCAAAGAACATTTTGAGAGGCTGAACGTCTTGACAGGAGGGATGTAGAGAGGAGTTTAAAAATGATTATTTACCTTTAACATTGATTTTTCTAAATTTAGAGTTCCAAATTCTCTCCCTCTTTCCCCCCTCCCCCACCATTGAGAAGATATGAAGAATGATCGGAGTTGGAACCTCCACGTTTTGACTTGCATTTAGTTTACTCTTAGTGCCTTAGAGTCTCCTTTCAAACGGTCATTTATTGTTTGTAATTCTTTTAACGTCTCTTCGGTCATCTCCTTTGATCACTTAATTGATAGGATGAGAGTGGCTCCCTTTCTGTTGTACCAGATTCGTTCACTCGATCAGTATTTACTGAGTGCCAGGCACTGTGCCCTGGGGATGCCAAAGGAAGCAAAGGCAATCCCTGTGCTCAAGGAGCTCAGTCTAATGGGAGAAACAACACGCCACCCAGTGTATACCAAGTGACCTATAGGGAGGATAAATAGGAAATATTTCACGGGGAAGCCTTTGAATCCTTCTCTTCCTTCAAGTCCTACCCGAGGTGCTGAGTCTCCCCAAAACTTTTCCAGATCCTCCCAGATGAACGTGCTCTTGCCCAGTGCCTTCAACTGGTACTTCTGTGACACAGACTCCTGGTGCTTGACCCTCCTGGTTGTCCTCTGCTGGACACTTATACCACAGTGCCCAGGACCGAGCCCAGTACTTCAGATGAGGACTGACAAAGGTGGAGGGCAGTGGGACCCCTTCACTTGCCTCTCCTTAGAAGCCCTGCCCCTTCTAACGCAGACCAAGGCTGCATGAGAGCTTGGCCGTGGTCACAATGATAGACCGAGATCTCCAGGCCCCAGAGGAAAAGCATTGCAGCACCTCCCTTGGAGGGTCCAACCTCCTTCTTTCCACCTCCACCCCGCCCTACCCCAATACCATGTGCTGCCCAGGAGAAGTCTTGGGATGTCGGTAGTGCCCATCACCTGTCCTGGTGGTCACCGGCTGAACCCAGCAACAGACGGCTCTCTCTCTCTCTGTTCCAGAAGGACCTGCTGCTGTCCCAGGCTGTGGTTGGCTGCCTGGAGGCCCTGTTGGACTTCTTGCAAGCAAGGAGCCCTGATGTTGGTAAGTGCCTTAGGGGAAGGAGGACCCCACATCCTGTAGCTCCTGCTCACAGGCCCCCCCCAGAGCAGAAGATGCCCGAGGCTAGGCCAGGACGGACCTCCCTCATGCCTTGACCGATAGATAGAGCTGACTTCGCTTTATTTCCATCCCTTTCCCTCTTTTGTTCTATTTCTTCTCTTCCTCCCTGTCCCACTTTTGTACTTGCCATTGCCTCTTCCCCCTTCGTTCCCCCTTTTCTCCCACTGCTGTGAGTGGCTCTAATGGGGGTTCATCCTTTTGGCCAAAAGAGCTCTGGGTTAGACAGTAGGAGGAACATCCAATCAAGGGGGTGGTGGAAGGTCCCCTAGACCTTTTTGGTTGGAAAGAAGTAGAAGGCGGGAGCAGAGCACCTTAAAGGCCTTCTAATTGAGGTTGAGTGTCTGAACTTGTGGGGGTGACATCTCGTGTGGAAATGCTCCAGTGTCCCTGCTTCTTAGAGAGTCATCAGGGAGACTGAGAAAGGCAGTTTTCTGGATCGTGGATCACAGACCTAGAGCTACCAGTGGCCTCCAGCCCATCTCATCCAACTCCCTCAGTTTACAGAGGAGGAAACTGAGGCCTGGAGAGGGGAAGGGACTTACTTGAGGTTATGCAGGGAGTCAATGGGAGAGGCAGGATTTGAACCCAGGTCTTCTGACTCCACAAGCACACCCTCTGTTTGGTTCTCAGAGGCTGGAAGTGCCACCCATCATAACATCTGGCAGCCATATGCTTTTGTAGATTCTCCCCATCTCCACCCTGCTCACCTAGGCTTCTGTCATGGCCTCCTGCCAGGCCTCCCTGCCTCCCCTTCTCCAGTACATCCTCTATTCGGCTGATGAAGCCCAGGCCTGACGAGCTCAGGAAGACCCAGAGTGTGCCCGGGACCTCCAGGAGCCAACACAAGCTCCCTCATTATGATCCAGCCCAGGTTGTAGGCTTTCCACCTCTCCAAAAGCCCTTGTGGCTGTTCCTCCCACAGAAGCCTCCACGCTCGCCAGCAGTCTCTGCACAGACCCCCTGGGCCTGGAGGGCAGTCCCTGCTCACCCCTCCCCACCACCTTGTAGTTCCTGGTATACATCTGGGACCTCCTTCCCTCCCCAGGGCTCCCGGAGGGCCGAGGCTGACTTTCACCTTTGCCCTCAGCCTCAGCGTCCAGCCTGGTGTGAGCTGGCTCTTAGTAAATACTCACCGAGTGCCACTTTAAATCTTGCAAACCCTAGTGATCTTCTTAGACCTTCACAGTAACCCATGAGGGAGGTTCTCTGGGTGTTACTGAAGAAGAAACTGAGGCTCAGCAAGGGGAAATGCAGTCCATCTAGTGGGTGTCAGAGGAGAGACTTGAACTTACATCTTCTAAGGCCAGGCCTCGCTGAATGTCTCCTAGCCATGCAGGGCCAGATGACCTTTCAGAACCAGTGCCCCCTTGGTAGTCCCTACAAGCAGGGGGATGCCCTGTGCCAGGGGGTGCCAGGCTTGGTATGTTGCCTCCTGCAGCCCTGCATGTGGCCGCCCAGCCCTGGAATCGATTCTTGCTGTTCACACTCTTGGATGCTGGAGACAACTCCTTCCTGAGCCCGGAGATCCTGAGGCTCATGACCCTGGTGAGTGCAGAAGGGACAGGCCCCTGGGCCCCAGGACATGGGGGCTGGGGATGCTGGACATGTGGGGGAATCAGCCCTGTCTTCCAGCAGTAGGGTGCAGGTTAGGATCCCAGGGAATGACTGCCCTTGGGCAGGCAGGCCACCCCCGCTTCCCTTTTGTGGGTGACCCCTCAGGACCGAGGATCTTGGCTCTCCTCCCGCCTTAGGATGTGTGATCGCTGCCTTCTCTGGGAGAATCAGGCACCGTACACATTACTACAGCACACAAACATGTGACAGACGCCTTAGTGAGCTGCCAACGGGGTCCTGTTGGAGGGAGGAGGTGTAGGTCAGTGGCGGTGAGGCTGATCACGAGCTTCCCTCCCCCTGCCTCGGGGTCCTGCCATTGACCAGACCAGCCCCCACCTACGTGGGGGCTTTCTTTCTGACACAGTTTGTGAGGTTCCGGAGTAGCAGCGTCCTCTCCCAGAATGACATTGGGTATGTTCTGCAAGAGGTGATCAAGGCCAACTTTCGGGAGCTCTCCGGAGCCACGCTCCGGGCTCTGTGCTGCTTCCTCCTGCAGGTGTGATGGGGTAGGAGATCTCGAGAGAGGAGAGGGAGGGGGGAAGGCACTGAGACCTGAGGACACCTTGGGTCTGAGCTGCCTGAAGCCAGTGGGGTGTGTCCTGGGAGCAGGGATGAGGGTTGCTAGAGAAACTAGGGAAGTTGGCGATGGGGCGGTGGGGTGGGACAGGGCAGCAGCCGCTGCTGCTGGTAATTCTGATCAGGCTGGTGTCAGAGGGAGGGGGTGTATCTATGGCTGTATTGGGGACTGTGGGTGACCCTGTGTGTGTGGGCATGGGTGTGGCCGCCTTTTGCCAACCTGTCAAATTAATGACAGATCCTGTGGCAGCATTGACTGTGTCCCAGGGAGGGCAGAGGAGGCTGGCAGAGGGGACCCCGCCCCCCATGAGCTGGGTGCAGCACTGAGCTGCGGGGTCTTCAGGCCTAGCTCAGCAGGCCGGTGCAGGGGTCACGGGGCAGTGCCACTACATCCTCCCTAACGCTTTCTGCTTTGGCCTCCTTTTAGCCTCCTTTCCTCAGGCCCATCAGACACGGGGGCGTTTTGCAGCTTGTGGGTTTGTTGTGGCTCGGGTCCCTTGAGTAGCTTCCTGTCTGTCTCCCCAGGGAGCTGAGGCCTCGGTCGCCCACCTCTCGGCTTGTCCCTTCCCCTCTCAGGTTCAGAAGACAGGCTCTCTGTCTAATCCAGCCATGATCTCCACCACTCAGACCCTGCTGGATACTCTCGCAGAAATAGCTTCACCGCTGCAGCCACCCCATCAAGATTTGGTGTATCCTTTTCTGCAGCACAAGGGGGTGAGGCCTGAGCTCCTTTTCCCAGAGGGCCCCCTGGTTTGAGGCAGGTGAATCCAGGCCAAACCAAGGACCATGAGTTCTAGGCCCAACATAGGTGGATGAGGTCTGTGGTACCAAGGTGGGGCGGGAGCAAGAAGTAGGGTTCGGAGGGTTTCTCCCCTTGCATAACTGAGGCATTCGTGAGGATAGATGTGGAATTGAAGAGGATTCCCTTCCCTCATCCCCATCCTCATCCCCAGGACACAGATCCCTTCCCCCAAAAGAAACTTTGGGTCCAGATGCCTTTAGCCGCATTTAGTTGACAGTCTCATTGGCTGTGGAATAGGAACCAGACCCAAAGGGCAGAACCAGGAATGGGGGATGCAGGGTTCAGTCCAATATAAGGAAAAACATTCCCTAGTCTTAGAGCTATCCCGAAGGAGAGTCCCCCTGCCCTTCCCGCTCCCCCCAGGTCTCCAAATAGAGGCAGGGCCCCCTCTTGGGAACCTGTAGAGGGGATCCCTAGGCTAGGTGCTCTCTGGGGTCCCTTCCAGTCCTGCCCACCTGGGAAAATGTCAGGGAGCTCCTTTTGGCCCTGCTGAGCGGGACCCGAGCCTCACCTCCACCAGGCACCTTTAGCAGAGAGTTGGCCCTTTCGCTGGCTCGTCTCTAAGCTCCCCCTCCCCAAGCCTGCCCTTCTTGCGGTTATCCTCTCATGCCCTGCTGTCAGATGCCTAGGAGGGGTGGCCCTGTCCTTCTCCCACATCCGAGACTGAGCCAGAGAGATGAGGAAAACTCGGCCCCAGCACCAGGTTCTGGGAGAGAAGGGAAGTGATTCTCAGCATGGGTAGTTGTTCGTTCTGTTATTTGATGGCAGCCAGAAAATAAAAATGAGACATTCTGTTCTTCTCCCACTGCATCTCTGATTCTTTGGAATAGGGAAAGCAGCACCGGGTCTCTGAGAACAAGTTAATTCCCTACTTGGCAGGCTCTGAGACTGCGGTCAGTGAAGGCTGGGCACAGCATGCGGTGTCCCCCAGTATCCTCCCACGAAGTTGTGGGCTGGGTGACCATGTGGATTCACAGCTTCTGGATCTCAGGAGGGACCTGGGAGGTTGTAGGAGATAGATGTAGACCTGAAAGGGATCCAGCCCCTCGTTTTACAGATGGGAAAAGGGCAGCCCACAGAACTGAAAGGACCTGCTCCGCATGGTCCTCACTTATCTGGTTGGCTGCCCCAATCCAAGGGACTGACAGCAGCTTCTGTGATATGTCCTCAGGCCATGTCCTTGAATCTGTCTGCAGCTGGATCAAGCTGCTGCTGACATGCTTATCCAGCTGTGCCTGACCCAAAGCTGGGAGCCAGAGCCAATACCGGGAATGACAGAGACCGGATTTAAAAACATCCAAATGGGGGGGGAAACACACTTAGCAGTAGTAACTGGGGAAAAAATTGGAAGCAGAGGTAAGAGCGATGTAAGATGAGGAAGAGGAAGAAAAGGAGGGGAAGGGAGAGGAGGAGGATGGTACTTTGCTGGGCTGTTATGAAGAAAATTCTGTCAGGTATAAGGTACTATATAAATGTTAGCTATTATTGTTGCTGCAATAATCAACCTCCCTTTAAGGTACTATATAAATGTAGTTTACTATTAAAAAAAAAAAAAGATGAGCTCGATGCTCTCAGAAAAACCTGGAAAGACTTACATGACCTGATGCAAAGTGAAATGTACTGTATACAAAGTAACAGCAATATTGTAAGATGATCAGCCACGAATGACTTAGTTATTTTCAGCAATGCAATGATCCAAGACAACTCTGAAGGACGTATGAAAAATGCAATCCATCTACAGAGAAAGAACTGATGGTGTCTGAATACAGATGGAAGTATATTTTGTTATTGTTGCTAGTTTCTTTTTCTAAAGCTTTTTTGTCTGCTACGTTTTGCATGACTGCACATGTATAACTTACATTGAATTGCTTGAGTTCTTAAGGGGGGATAGGGAGGAAGGATAAGAATTTGGAACACAAAGTTTTAAAAATCGATGTTACAATTTGTTTTTACATGTAAGATAGGGGAAAATTCTAAATAAATAAACATAAAACATAAAACCATCCCGATGGGCACAGCACCGACCAGGAAAATGAAATACTTTCTCGGGTCCCCACAGGAGCCGTGATTTCAGGGGTGACCCCAGAATCCAACTTGGCTCTGGGCCTTCAGGTCAGCGACTAGAGGACGAGAAGAGGGCTTTGTGAGGGACCAGAGATCCTTACCAGAGCAAGAAAGGGCCTTAGGGACCACTCATCCAACTCTCTCATTTCATGGACCAGGAAACTAAGGCTCCAGGCTGGGTAAGGGACTTGAGGAAGCCAGTCCTGTCTCCTTTGCTCTATGCTGCCTGCTGGCTCTTGACTCAAGAGCTTGTGGCTGGGGCAGATGGAGAGCTCAGAACACCTGTGAGGGCCAGTTTCTGCTGGCCTGGGGTCTCTCCCGTAAGCTAATGGTAGGCCAGGAAAACAAATGTGATCCCTATGGGAAGCCCATTGTCCACGGTGAGGGAGGGGCTGGTCCCACTCTCTTGTGTGATCCTGGCCATTGTCTCTGCAATGTTGGCGCTGATTCCTGCCTCATTTTAGGAGGGTCTGAGTAATTATCAGTTGTTCCAAGGCAGGGGCCATGAAAATGAGGAGTCTGGAAGGCATGTGATGGAGAAGGACAGTAGAGGAATGACAGAAGCAGCCGAGGGCATTCCCCAGCTGTGACTCTGGACAAGTCACTTTGTGCCTCACTTGCTTCATCTGTCAAATGGGGATGACAAATTGCATCCCATGCACCTCCCAGGTATCCCCCTTAAAGTACTCTAGACATGGAAAGTATTATCAACATGGGTGACATTGGAATCACAGCTAACAGCTCACAGTGTTGTCCAGCTCAAGGGTTGCAGCACAGTAGTGTGGGGAAAATGGACAACTTTTGGAAGATGCCAGAAAATGCACTGAAGTGAGGTCCGCACCATAGTTTATACCCACCAAGGGTCCCCCTTGACCAATCATGTTAGAGTTCTCATTTATATACAGCATTACAGAAACAACCAATCACAGCATATAGTACCAACCTTCCATATATGGTAATGACCAATCAGATTACCCCATTAATTGACCAATCAGATTGCAACACTAGGCCTCCTCTTTACTCTGGGCAGGAATATCAGTTTCTCACTAGAACAGTGCTGTGCAAATGTACATAAACATACAACTTGTCAAGAAACAAAACTTAAGTGGGAGTTTGAACATCAGGGTCACATGGGAATCCCCTTGGGTACCTCAAGGTGAACTCCCAGCTTATCTTGTTCTTCACAAAGTGCAGGTCCCATTCCAAGCCCTGCTCAGGCCCAAGTCCGCAGGGCCTTGGCTTCTCAGAACTTTGTGTGCCAAGCAGCTCCCTGCCGGGAGATTTAGGCAACCAAAGGTTGGAACCCCAGGGTTCCAAGAAGAGTCCAAATAGAGCCATTTCTCTTACTAGCACCTCATTGCTTGAAAAATCCAAGCAGACAGTGAGTAAAGGCCTCTTTGTTCTTCTTTGTGAAGATGTGCATTCTCCCAAATGTGGCAGAGAGTGTTTTGAAGTGAAGCCCTGAGAGAAAAGACCACATTTGGACTCTTCTCAGAGCCCTAAAGGCAGAGAGTGAGTCCGGTTTCAGGCCCAACAGCTTTGTGGCACAAACCTCCCAGCAGGGGTTCCGCTCAGCACACAGGCTTTGAGCTGAGGCTCCTGGGCCTTAGGCCCGAGCAGGGCCTGAAGATGGGCCTGGGTTTTATGGGAGTCAGGCTGGGCTGGGAGTTCACCTTGAGGCACCCGAGGTGATCCCCAGTGACTTGGAGCTCAAGCCCCAACTTGAGTTTAGTTTTGAAAGGTTTTGTTTACACAAGCACTGTTTAGTGGGGAATGAGGACATTCTTACTCCTGCATAGGGTTGGGGCCTAAGGCCACAATCTGATTGGTCGATAAACGGAACAATCTAATTGGTTAAATCCCAAGTCAGGTTTTCCTTCTTGAAGTTATGCCCATTAACACAGCATTGTTCTGAGGAGGAACGGACACTCTTGCCCAGAATAGGTTATGGCCCGGTATTGTAGCTTGTAAAATCTGATTGGTTAACTGGTACCACCTGACTAGTTTCTAGCACTGTGATTGGTCTATTTGGTACAATCTGATTGGTTGTTATTGTTATGCCATATGTTGATAGGGGGAAAGTATGTAAATGAGGAATAGTAAAATGCCTTAATATGATTGGTCGGAGGGGACTCCTTGAGGGATATAAATAGAGGTGAGGTACCTCACTTTAGTATGTTCTCTGACATATTTAGAGGTGTTTTTGCCTTTGTGGAGCAGAATGAAGAAACCTTCATCCACTGAGGACTACCTGCTTGGATTTTTTTTAAGCAGTGACCTACTAGCAACATTGACTGTGAACTCTCAGACTGACCAACGCTATTTGAGCTGTTATCTGCATTTGTAACAGTGCCATGTCTGCTGTTTATGCTTGCCCTGGGTCACTCTTGATCAATCATGTTATGGTTCTCATTTACATACAGCATTGTGGAAGCAGCCAATCATAATATAGAGTACCAACTTCCCATGATATGGTGACTAGCAACCAATCAGATTGTGATGCTAGGTCTTAACCTTGTTTTGGGTAAGAATGTTCATTTCTCACTAGAACAGTGCTGTGTTTATATGTAAAAACATCCATAGTTTTTTTTTTTTTGGTGAGGCAATGTGGGTTAAGTGACTTGCCCAGGGTCACACAGCTAGTAAGTGTCAAGTGTCTACGGGTGGATTTGAATTTAGGACCTCCTGAATCCAGGGCCAGTGCTTTATCCACTGCCACCTAGCTGCCCCAACATCTGACTTTTCAAGCCCCCACAACTTTGTTGCCTGAACTGCCCAATAGGGGGCCCCGGCACACAAGGCTTCAAGGAGGCCCTGGGACTTAGGCCTGAGCAGGGCCTGGAACGAGGCCTGAGCTTTGTGGGAGCTGAGCTGAGTTGGGAGTTCACCTTGAGGAACCTGAGGTAATTTCCACATGACCCCAATGTTCAAACCCTGACCTAAGTTTTGCTCCTTGAAGAGTTATGGATGTTTACATGTGTTAACAGCACTGTTCTAGTGAGGAATGGACATTCCTACCCAGAATAAGTCTAAAACCTACTGTCGCAATCTGATTGGTCAACTGGAGCAATCTGATTGGTTGTCACAGTTACCATATATAGGAAGTTGATACTATATGCTGTGATTGGTTGTTTCTGTAATGCTGTATGTAAATGAAACTGTAATGTGATTGGTCAAGATGGACCCTTGGTGGGTTTAAATAATGGGTGCAGGACCTACCTTCAGTGCGTGCCCTGGCCTATACAGAAGGTTACTACTATTTATGAAGATGAATAAATAAGTCTTCTTCTGTTTCTTGTTTGGATTCTTTGAGTTTCTAGTAATACTTGTGGCACTACTTGAATTGTTAGTTGCATTTCTTTGTTTGGTTTTATTGTTTGTTTTTTTTAGGGCAATGAGGGTTAAGTGACTTGCCCAGGGTCACACAGCTAGTAAGTGTCAAGTGTCTGAGGCCGCATTTGAACTCAGGTCCTTCTGAATCTAGGGCTGGTGCTTTATCCACTGTGCCACCTAGCTGCTCCCAGCTGCATTTCTTTTTTTTTTTTTTTTAGTGAGGCAATTGGGGTTAAGTGACTTGCCCAGGGTCACACAGCTAGTAAGTGTTAAGTGTCTGAGGCCGGACCTGAACTCAGGTACTCCTGACTCCAGGGCCAGTGCTCTATCCACTGCGCCATCTAGCTGCCCCCCAGCTGCATTTCTAACAAGTGAGAACAGTCAGGCTGAAGCAGGTCTTCAGAGAGAAGTGATGGAAGCTTCTAGTTCCATGGGTACCTGTCACAAGGAAAAGGAGAGTTAGCAGATGCTCCAGATGGAGGCCAGGGGAGGCACATGCAAGGAAAAAGATCTAGCTAAACAGAGGGAAGCTCTTCCAAGCAATAGGACTGTTCAGAGGAAGGATAAGCTGCCCAGAAAACCAAAGATGGCCACTCTTTCCTTCGACCAGCCCATCAGCAAACATTAAGTGCCTGCTGTGTGCTAGGTGCAGTGCTAAGCACTTCTCAGGGTATCATAGGAGGGCTCCCAGACTTTGGACTAAATCATGAAGGCCCCTGGTGTCTGAGCCAGGAGCAGCTGACCCTGTCCTGGGGCACCTGGACTATCTCAATACTGGGCAGAAGTGGGTGGCACAACTTGACCCCCTTGATTTGGAGGCTACAAAAAGAGCCAGCCAGGCACTGACTTGGCTTGGCCCTTGGCTTGGGATGCTTTATTCCTTCTGCGGCCTCCCTTCCCTGACTCCTCAGGCTTCCCTGCCCAGGTCTTGTCTTCTGCCTGGAACATGCAGGTGATCTGGCAACCTTCCAATCAAGGAGGTGAAGGCCAGGTTGAATTTCCATGGGGTTATTTGTCTACAGAGAGACCACAGAATATGCCTGAGTGTGCATGGGTGGACATGGGGACTGGTAGACGCAACAGTAGAACCTGCCACTGCTACTGACTTCCACAGTTTCACTGAAGAGTCAGTCCCCATCCTTTCAGGTCCTGCCTTAGCTTCTGCCTTCAACATACATCCCTTCCCTTCTCCCTGAGTCAGGATCACAGGCCTCTCTGGTGACTTTTCTTTTTTTTTGCGGGGCTATGGGGGTTAAGTGACTTGCCCAGGGTCACACAGCTAGTAAGTGTCAAGTGTATGAGTCTGGATTTGAACTCAGGTACTTATGAATCCAGGGCCGGTGCTTTATCCACTGCACCACCTCGATGCCTCCTCTGGTGACTTTTCAAACCACTGACCACAGGCTTAGGATCAGAGAATGCCAGAGTGGGGAGAGACCTTAGGACATGGGATGTCAGAGCTGGGCAGATGAGGCTGGGATGTGGAAGGGTACTTAGAACATGGAATGTCAGCTGTAGGTGCCTTATATATAGCTTCAGCTTGGGCGAGGGCAGGCTTAGAACATGGAATGTCAGAACTAGATGTAAGCACAGGAGATGTAAGAGCTGGGGGAGGGGGCAGCTAGGGGGTGCAGTGGATAAAGCACCAGCCCTGGATTCAGGAGGACCTGAGTTCAAATTCGGCCTCGGACACTTGACATTAGCTGGGCAAGTCCCTTAACCCTCATTGCCCCACAAAAAAAACCCCAAAACCTGGAGGAGGCCTTAGAACACAGAATGTCAGAGCTGGGGTGGGGGAAACCTTAGAACAAGGTGACATGGGACTAAAGTAGGACATTAGGATAACTCAGAGGAAGTTTCTCCTGTGAGAAGCAAAACCAAAGATGACCAGATAACAGGACAGACATATTGAGGAATGAAGGGACTATTACAGTTTAGACTGACCAACTAGCTATCAGAACAAACACACCTAAGAAGTAAGGGGAGATAAAATTCTCTAGCAGGAAAGTCAGTTAGGCATGGCCATTACCTGAATTGGGAGACAGAGATAACCTCAGAAGTCAGGACCATCATTGCAAATCTAAAGTCCCCTTGACTGTCAAATTTTGTTTCTGTACCTGTCCTCCTATTAAACAAAACAAAACCAAACCAAGTAAGAGATCAGAGAACTATTAGGGAAAAACAGAGTACCCGTTTATTTGTCCCCAGAACAAGCAGGCATGAATCATGCAGAGACCCCTTCCAAAGAAGGAGCTCCCAAGACTCCCTCTTTCTGAGAGTATATAAGGTTTCATTGCTCACTGGTTACAGGCTGTTATCAGTGTCATGAGCATAATACAAATCAACCTAAAAGCAAATACAATAACAAGAATGGGCATCATGCAAATCAGTTTAACGATTTCAGTTATAACAAGTATGTAGGAAATACCAATCAATCAGTTTGATGGTTTCTTAACAGAAACACCAAGATAAGATGATATGATTCCAAAAAGAGGGTTGGGCAAGGAGGAAGACGCCCAGATGGTTTTACAAGATAGGGACTTACTATCCAGGGAAAGAAGTCAGCAGATAGGGATCTATTCGCCAGCTATCTGGGTTCAGTTTGGAGTTGGGTCAAAGGGCATTTTGCTCTTCTTAACCCAGGGTTTCATAAAATCCTGTTGGATAATAAGGCAACTCCATCAAATCCAGGTGGGCCGTACATTCATCGGAACAACTCTCAGACATCTGCCATCAGGTGGTCACCCCCTCTATCCTCCATAGAAGCTTTGGCCTGCCTTCTGTTCTGGGAGGAAGATGTCTCTAAGCCATCTCTTCCCCTTGAGGTGAAGTCTTGACTTCCCTCTGTCACTTTTTCTAGTGCCCAATAAAAGACCATTTTAATTCTAAATGGTCTTTACAGAGGAATACCTAAGAATCTCCACCACCTATTTCCCTGTGACAATGGAATGTCAGAGATGGGGGGGAGGCAGGCTTAAAACATGGACTATCAGAGCTACATGTAAGCATGTGAGAGGTAAGAGCTGGAGGAGGCCTTAGAACAGGGAAGGTCAGAGCTGGGAGGGGTGTCCTTAGAACATGGTACACCAGGTTGGGGTGGGGGAGACAACTACTAGGGCTGGGATCAGCCTGAGAGTTCACGCCAAGTGGCAGATGGAGGGAGGGGCCAGAGCGTTCTAGGCCTGGGGAGCAGGACGATGGCAGCAGGCCATGGAGTCAGGGCCAACACAGCTGGATTAGAGAGTTCGTGGAAGTGAGTGCAAAGGCCAGACCAGGCCAGGTTTACATGCAAAACTTTATTTGATGCTGGAGGGGATAGTGATAGGATGCCATGGGTGTCTAAGGAGGAGGCAGGTTTACGTCTGTCCAACTGAGCTAGTTACTTTGGAAGAGGGATAGATAAGTTATAGGCTATTGCAGCCTCCTGTTGCAAGAATCCAGGTATAAGGTGATGAGAGTTGCACCAGGGGAAGGAGAGAAGGGAGGAGACCTGGGAAGGCAAAAAGGATCAGCCTGGACAACAGACCCGCTCTGGGCATCGGCGTGAGTGAGGAGCATGGGATGACTTCGAGACTGAGAACCCAGGTCCCCAAGGATGGGGCGCCTGCAGCACCAAGAGGGGAGAGTCTGGGGGAAAGGCACGGAGTTTAGTTTGGGACGTGTTGAGGCTGAGATTCTCGTTCACTCTGCGATGTCCCCAAGGCAGCTGGAGAGAGTTGATCTTGATGTGGAAGTCTGAGATAGGCAGAGAGGTATTAGCCGACTCCAGGGAGCCAAGGAAGCTGAGGAGGGGGAGATGAATGAAAAAAAAGCAGCAAAGGAGCCTGAGCCCTCCCCCCAGTCCCCATCCGCTCTTCCAGTTAATAAGCTAGGCTCACAATTGTATCACACTCTGTAGCCCACCAAGAATTCTTACATGTGTCCCTTCTCTTTCGAGTCTCCTCACACTGGGCCTCTTCACACAGTGGCATCATCAGATGAGATCATTGTTCCAAGGAGAAGCCTCCTCCCAATCTGGTTCATATAAGACTTTAATATGACTTATAATTGGTTCTATTTTTCAATAATATAGCTGTATTTTCCTTCTAAAGAAATCTTATTTTAGGGGCATGGTCTTTATTTGGATACATAAAGAGGTTTTTGTTTTGTTTTATTTTGTTTGGTTTTTGGTGATGCAATTGGGGTTAACCCAATTGCTCAAGGTCACACAGCTAGTTAAGTGTTAAGTGTCAAGTGTCTGAGGTCAGATTTGAACTCAGGTCCTCCTGAATCCAGGTCCAGTGCTCTATCCACTGCACCACCTAGCTGCCCCACATAAAGTGTTTTGTAAACATCCTTCAAAGATCCACAAATCAGTAGCATGTAGCAAATTCCTTGAGGGCAGGGCATGCTTCATCCCTGGGCCCCCCCACTGTATCCCAGTGCCTGGCACACCCCTTTTTGTATGTCAGTCCTGTATATTCCCAAGGGCAGGCAGTGAGGAAGTTTCAGTTACCACTAGAGTGGACCCTGCTCCATAGCCAATGGCCCAAGATATTTTTGTGGGGCAGAGAGAAGATGGACTTTCAGTGACCTGCCCCACAGTGCCCAGGGTCACTGGCCAGCATCTGGAAGATGCAGGGTTTGGGTCCAAGTCTTCCTGACTTAAAGGCCAAGGGGCCTTTTGCCTAGCACCTAGTAGGTGCTTTATACATGCATGTTGAATTGAACTTTCTTATAGTAGGGCCTTTCTCCACCAGTGCAGATTCTACCCCCTCTATGCCTTTGTCATCGTTGATCTTCTTGTGATATTCTACACAACGGAAACCAAAAGGAAGTTTGGTGCAGTGGAAAGAGGAGCATATTTGGGTCCCAGTCCTAGTTTTTCCATGTACTAGTTGTATAACATAGGGCAAATAACATCCCCTCTCTGGACCTCAGTTTCCTGCTTTGTAAAATGACTAAGTGGGACTGAACTGGCTAAACCTTGGGTTTTGTGATTCCTGGGAGACGGCCCATTAACTGAGAGTAGGCTGAGACCAAGGAACAGCGAAGGATGGGGAGGAGGAGGAAGTGCATTCCAGACTAGGGAGGGACGGAGAGTGAAAAAATGTGCCCAGAGTCAGCCTCTGGTGACCTCTCACTACAAAGCTGAGTGGTTTGTGTTTTATTCTAGAGCCCAGTTCCTTGAGCTTGTTGGCTGAAATTTATTTATTTATTTATTTATTTATTCATTCATTCCTTTGTTTGTTTTGCAGGGCAATGAGGGTTAAGGGACTTGCCCAGGGTCACACAGCTAGTAAGTGTCAGGTGTCTGGCTGAATTTTTTTGACAGCTGCATTTGAGCAGAATTGGGGTCCTTTGCCTTCTGTGCCATTTTTTTTTCTTCACAACGTGATTCTGAGAAGGGGTCCATGGGCTTCCCCAGACTCCCTGCCTGAGGGGGCCAGGAGACAAGGGGAAGAACCCCCTTCCCTCCCTGGAGGGACCTGCTGCAAGTTCTCAGGGATGTGGTGGTGGTTAGGCCTGTGTTTGAGGTTCGGAGGTTATTTTGGTAGCGGGAAGGAACTGATGCGACGGCTATGGGGAAAGGTGATCAGAGCCCGGAAAAGAGGGGATTGGAAACGAGAGGGCCTCCCTGGGTTCAGGCCTGCTTCCCCAGCTCCAGGTGCAGCCCAGGGCAGCTCTCCCAGGCTGGGGGGGGGCGCCTGCCCGCTGCTGATTTGCATCAACACAAGCAGTTTCGGCTCAGTCAGAGCAACTTCTCACGCTGATGAAATCTCAGGTCCAGACCCCAAAAAGGAACCAGTCATCACCAAAGAGAGGCGGGCCCTTAACAGCCTGGGTGGCCTGGAAACTTGGAGGGACTGGAAAGGTGCTTCTGGTCAGAGAGATGGTGTGATGGAAAGGACGCTGGCCTGGGCCCAGCGGGCCGAGGACAAGTTCTGCTTCCTACTGCACAGACAGGTCACTAGGGCTCCCTGCTTCTTTGAATGTCCTGATTAGGGAAGCTGCATACAGGACAGGAGGAGGTAACTGAGCCGGCCTTGAAGGAGGCCCTGGGGAAGCTAGTACACCCCCAGCTTCCAGTGGGCTGGGTTACAGGGAAGGGGAGGCAGGGAGGGGTTGGCAGTATCAGGGGAGGGGACACTAGAAACCAAGATCTGGAGGTGGGAGGGAGCTCTAGTGAGGCAACCTAGACTGGGGCTTTTTGAGGGAGGGGGAGTGGTTGTTTTTCTTTGTATTCAGAATGCTTAATAGATACTGGTTGATCCAAAGCTCTCAAGTCACAGGTGGGATTTGAACCCCCCACCTTGGACTCCCTGCTGTATCCTGCTGCCCGCCCAAGTCAGATTTGTGATTTCAAGTACCTGAATTTGGTTATTGAGGCTCTTTAGGGCTGAGGGTTAACCCCAATCCAACCTTTAATTTCTTTTTTCTCTTTCTTTTTTTCTCAAATAATTTCTTTTCCTAATTACAGGTAAAAAAAATTAACTTTGGTGTTTAAAAAATTTTGAGTTCCAAATTCCCTTCCACCTCAATGAGAAAGCAAGCCATTTGATATAGGTTATACATGTGCAGTCAATTCAAAACATATTTCCATATTCCTCATGTGAAAGAAAACAGACAAAACCCCCCAAGAAAAATAAAGTAAAAAGCAGTCTGCTTGGATCTGCCCTCAGACTCCGTCAGACCTTTGTCTGGAGGTGGATAGCATTTTTCATGGTAAGCCCTTCAAAGCTGTGTTAGGATCATTGTAGTGCTGAGAAGAGCTAAGTTGATCACTGTACAGTATTGCTGTTACTGTGTACAGTGTTCTCTTGGTTCTGCTTACTTCTCTTTTCATCAGTTCATATAAGTCTTCCCAGGTTTTTCTGAAACCATCTGGCTTGTCATTTCTTACAGCATAGTAGTATTCTATCACACGCATATACCACCACTTGTTTAGCCATTTCCCAATTGATGGGCATCCCTTCAATGTTTAATTCTTTGCCACCACAAAAAGAGCTTCTATCAATATATTTGTCCATATAAGCTCTTTTTCTTTCTTTTTTTCTCTTTGGGATACAGACAGTAGCTGGGTCCTTTGGATATAGTTCCAAATTGCTCTCCAGAAAGGTTGGATCAGTTCACAACTCCACCAACAATGCATTAGTGTCCTAATTTCCCCACATCCTCTCCAACATTTGTCATTTTCCTTTTCTGTCATGTTAGCCAATCAGATATGTGTGAAGTAGTGCTTTGGAGTTGTTTTAACTTGCATTTCTCTAATCAATAGTGATTTAGAGCATTTAAAAATATGATTGTAGATAGCTTTGATTTCTTTGATTGAAAACTGCCTGTTTGTAACCTTTGACCATTTATCAATTGGGCAGTGACTTGCATTTTTATAAATGTGATTCGGTTCTCTATATATTTGATAAATGAGGCCTTTATCAGAGAAATTTGCTACAATTTTTCCCATTGGTTTTCTGCTTTCCTTCAAAACTTGGTTGCGTTGGTTTTGTTTGTGCAAAAACTTTTAAAATTTAATGTAATCAAAATTATCCACTTTACACCCCATAATGCCCTCTATCTCTTGTTTAGTCATGAATTCTGCCCTTATCCAAAGACAGCCTTCTAATATCACAAAAGGCAGGAATCTAAAGTGGGGATAGGGCTTGACCAAGGCCACACAACTGGTAAGATCATAGATTGAGAGCTGGGAAGGACTTCAGAGGTCACAGAGTCCACACCCCCTTCCCCATTTTACAGTGGAGGAAACCGAGGCACCGTGCGTGCCGAGCTAGTGTCTGAGGTATTTGAATCCAGTTCCAGTGCCCTAGGAACTCCCCAGGCTGGGATCTGGCACCCTTTCCGCTCCGGGGCCGGGGCCGGGTGCCCTGAGGTTCGGTGCCCCGGGGTCCGGCGCCCCGCGCTCTCTCCCGGCTCAGAGCGCGCATCCGCCGCCGCGGTCGCAGCAACAGTTGGGCTGAAATTTACAAGCGCAGGCGGGGGCCCTCGGGGTCGGAGCCCGCGGAGGCTGCGCCGAGCCTGGGGGGGGGCGGGGCGGGGCGGCGGGGGAGTGGGGCCGGAGGCAGCGCTGGAAGGGCGGCCTCGGACCGTGGACTACAAACCGGGGGCTGCCGGGAGGAGGGAGCGGGAGGAAGTGACGCCGGGGCAGGCGGCGCGGAGGCTGGCGCGGGAGCGCTGAGTGTGTCGGCGGCGGCAGCAGCGGCAGCAGCAGCAGCAGCCGCCCCAGCTCCGGCGCCCCCCGCAGCGCCCCCCATGCTGCTCCCCCGCACACCCGAGTGAAGAAGCCCCGGAGGCGGCGGCGGCGAGCACGTGGGGAGGCCCCTGCCCCGCGGGGCTCGGGCCGGGTGGGTAGGTGGCTAGCGCTCGCCCTGGACTTGGGGAGGGGGGTAGGGGTGCCCCGGGATCTCAGGCTCCAGGTGCCCGGGTGTGAGGCTTCCGGGCGCCCCACGGGCTCCCGATCCGCCCGCCGAGGACCCCGCGCCAACCTTGGCTTTGCCAACTTCTTGTCAGTGTGACGGGACAAGTCACTCCCCGTCTGGCCTCATTTTCCCCATCTGTAAAGGGGGACTTGGACTGGGGGGCCGTCCCAGCGTCTGCTAAGAGGTCATTCTTTGACCTCTGATGAAGGGGGCAGTTCGGCCCCCCGGGCACCCCCCCAATGCTCCGGGGAAGCCCCTCTGCTTTTTATCTCCGGGGCTGGTCCTGGGGGGCGGAAATCAGCCGAAGAAAAGAGGCATTCAGGAAGGATAGCTGGGAAGATGCTGGGGAGGAGCCAGCCCCCCTCCTTCCATATCTCCAGCGGGTGCCAGCTGGGACCTGGCAGTGCCAAGGCGAGCTCGGGACGCTACTGGGAGCCCGTTGTCAGCCCTGTGGAGGCTTCCCTCCAGAGGGGGGAGGCTGGGGGGGCTGGGCGGTATTGCTGCGGGCTCCTGTCTTTGTACTCCCCCACACACACACACAGTAGGGGCTTAATGGATGCTGGCAGGAATGGGTCCTTCCCGGGAAGGCACGGCCCTCCCCTCCCCCCCCTCCACCTGGCCCAGTTTCTTGCACTGCTCTGTTGGGGCAGCAGCCAGGACTGTCTGATGCCCTGGCAGTCAGGGGCTCTGGGGACCCCTGGGCCAGCCTCCTGATCCCTCCAACTCCTTCCCTCCCAGGGCTTGCCTGCAGCCTCACCTCGGCTCCCCCTCTTTTCCCCCAGTCAGGTGTCCTCTCTGTGCTTCGGTGCACTCCTCCATAAAGTGGAGGCAGCCTCCCCTGAATCTGACCCTTCAGCCTCCCAGGAGGTCAGAATTGAGGCCAGGCTCCCGGCCGGAGGAATGCAGCCTGTGTCTCTTGTATGATGATAATGGTTCAGTAGTAGCAGCCACAGCCATGGGTCACAAAGCCTGCTTCTGCATGCCTGACCTTCCCTCTTTCTGGGCCTCAGTGTCTATCTGTAGAGTGGGGATGAGTGGGCATGTCCCGCCTACCTCACGGCGAGTGTGAATTATTTTTGTTATTATGCCATGGTCTCCTTGACACCCTGTAAGGTAGGCACCAGGAGCCTCTGATCAGCTCCTTTCCTATAGTCCCACTAGCTGGCATTGAAGGATTGCAAAGTGCTTTTCATAGGCAACTAAGGCTGATAATGGTGAAGTGACTTACCCAGGGTCACACAGCTAGTAAGAGTTTGAGACCAGATTTGAACTCGGGTCCCACCTAGCCGCCTCGTCCCCGTGGGTGATTTGGGTGATGACAGCTAAGAGAGCAAGTAGGAATAAGAGCTGGGACTTTAGAGACCATCTAATCCAACCTTCTCCTTTTACATCAGAGGAAACTGAGGCACCGAGGGGGGAGGGAAGAGACTTGTCCAAGGTCCAACAGCTGGTGAGTGGTGTAGTCAGGATTCAAACCCAGGACCTCAGGATTTGGAGCAGATCTTCCTCCTCACTTCAGGGCCTGGAGCATGGACCTTTCTCACCATTGTGCTTCCTGCTCTGTGCTTATGCTGATGGTGCTGCTGATGCTGGCCGGCACAGGGGCTTCGGACCCAGACCCGAGCCTGGAGATCTGTATCCTTCCTGCTGCTGTGGTGGCCAGGCTGGCCTGGGGGAGGGCGGCAGGCAGGCTGGTGGAGAGGGTGAGCCTCCGCCGTCAGCTGCATAGCCTCCTTGCACAGAAGAGCGAGTGAGGCGCGGGTTGGGGGTCTTTGGCTGAGGTCAGGAGGCTCAAAAGCCTCAGTGCTGACTCAGCCCAAGGTCTCACGCTGCTCTCCCGATGCTCTCCCACAGAGGGGCGGTCCAGCTGGCCGTGCTCTCTGAGACGCTCGGCCTTTCAGGGAGTGCTAGGCAAGGGCTGGCTCGGGCTGCCCGGGGCAGGGATGCCCATCCCACCTGGGAGCTGGCCCTGTGAGCTCAGCCCAGTGGGATGAGGCCAGCAGCTCAGAGGACATTTTCACCAACCCCCTTCATTTTACAGGTGAGGAAATGGAGGCCCCGTGTCAGGGAAGTGACTTTCCCAAGGTCACTCGGGCAGTAAGAATCAGAGCCCCCAGACCCTGGACCACACTGCTTTCTGAGTGCCGTGGTTCAGAAAAGGGCATGGGCCTAATAGGCAGTGGACTAGGGGACTCTGTGTTCACATTTCCCCTTGCCACTGATAGCTTTTGAGGGACCCTGGGTAAGTCACATCCTCTCCCTGGGCCAGTCGCCTCATCTGTGGGGGCATTTCTGTAGTGCTCTTGGGTTGGCAAAGCACTTTAATTGTCTCATTCAGTCCTCACAACATCCTTGGGAGGGAGGGGCTGTTGTCATCTCCATTTTACAGTTGGGGAAACCGAGGCAGGCAGAGGTGAAGTGACTTGCCCAGGGTCCCCCAGCTAGTTTTCCTGCCCTAAGTCTGGGCCACTGTGGTCCCAGGGGGTGGGGAGGGGACACAGCATCCCAACAGGAGTTGATGCTAACAGTATCCCTGAAAGGCTTTAAAGTCAAGAACTTCTAGTCAGTAAGCAGTGATCAGGGCCCTCCTGTGTGCCTAGGCCCTGTGCTAAGCACCAGCCCGTGAGCGGCTCATGGCCTAATGAGGAAAGATGGTGTGTGGATACTGTAGAACGATTAGAGCTGAGAGAAATTGAAGCTAATCAAGAGAGGCAGGGCACCAGAATCAGGGGCCAGGAGTGGAGATGAGGAGGGAGGGCACTCCAGGCGGGGGGCACAGCCAGGGCAAATGCCTGGGGGTGGGAGATGGGGGAAGGACTAGGAGCCCAGTGGCATTAGTCCAGCCCCTGCATTTTTCAGATTCGGAAGTTGAGGGCCACAGGGCGACAGAATTTGGATCCAGGTCCTCTGATGGCTGGGCTTGGGCTCTTTCCAAAGGACCAGGCCCACTCCCCTCCTTCCCCACAACCCTGTGAGGTAGGTACTTCAGGTATTACTGTCACCTTCTTACAGGTGAGAAAACTGAGGCTGAGCCAGGGGTGTTGATTTGTTCACGATCACATGGCTAGGAAGTGTCATTCATTCAACACTGTCCTCTGTGTACTAGAAGCCAATAGGGAATGCCGTGGAGAGAATGCTGGGCCTGGAGTCAGGGAGACCTGAGTTCAAATTCTGCCTCAGACACTAGCTGTGGGACCTTGGGCAAGTCACTTCACCACTGCCTGCCTCAGTGTACGATGGAGATAATAACAGCACCTCCCTCCCAGGGTTGTTTGAATGAGAAATTTGTAAAGCCCTTAGCACAGTGGCTGGCACATAGTAGGTGCTTAATAAAATGTTTGTTTGTTTCTTTCCTACTGAGTGCTGGGGTGGATAGTTTAGATAAGACATTGGAGCTTTAGCCATATGGCCTGAGTCAAGTCACTCTGAGCCTCAGTTTCCTCTTCTGTAAGGGGTGTCTCTAGTGCCTGGGGTCCTAGCTTTAGAGCCGGAAGGGACCTCAGAGACCCTCGAGTCGTGACCTCCTTTTATAGAGGAAGATACGGAGACACAGGTGAGAGAGGATGCCCAGCAGGGACCTCAGAGGCTGATGCTGCTGCCACCCTGGGAGCCACAAGGCCCTTCTTGGGGGGGGGGGACGCTTCCCTCCCTTCCTCCTCCTCCCTCCCTCTCTCTCTTCCCTTCCTTTCTGTCTCTTTCCATCTCTCACTCCCTTTCTTTCTCTCTCTCTCTTGCTCTGTCTCTGTCTCTTCCCTTCCCCCTTTCTGTCTCTTTCCATCTCTCACTCCCTTTCTTTCTCTCTCTCTCTCTGTCTCTGTCTCTCCCTCCCTCCCTCTCTCTCTCTTCCTTTCCCCCTTTCTCTCTCCGTCTCTCCTCTTGCTCTCACACTATCTACACACATATATTTACATAGAACATGTAAACGCAGACATATATTTTCACCTCATTTTCTCGGTGCCTGTTAGTTCCCCTAATAGATCGGAGGCTCTTGGGGGGCAGGTCTGGTTCCACTCTGTCCTTGTGTCTCCAGGGTGGGAGGCTGGCAGTCGTGACGGCCTGACCGTTCCCACGACCGGCCTTAACTCAGCCTCAGACAAGAAGCTGTTTGCGGTTAAGCGCAAGGACCAGATGAAAGCACTGAAGAACCTGGTCGAGCTGAACGATGTCCACCAGCAATACAAGATCATCGATGTCATGCTCAAGGGCCTCTTCAAGGTGAGCCCCCCCACCCCCACCCCACTGGGCCTGAGGAGTAGTACAGGAATTAGGGGGAGAAGGTCTCGAGGGGGCGACCCCGTGGGACGGTGACTTTGCTGTTAGTGTCCCCATTTAACGGATGAAGAAACCGAGGCCTGAGAGGGAGGGGACTTGCATTTGTGACCCTCTGAGCACCATGAGGCACCTGCTCTCTGCCAGGAAGCACACCCTCAAGAAGCCTGTGTTGGGGAGGGCTGGGGCAGGGAGCGTCCAGGTAAGCAGACGCTGATCAGAGATGGGGGTGAGGGAGCCAGGAGCACCTGGTGCGAGAGGGGCACCTGAGCTGAGCCTGGATGGAGGCGGGGGAGCAGGCCCGGGGAGCATTCTGGGTAGCGCTGAGCTGGTCAGTCAGAGAATGGCAGAAGGGCCAATTGGGCAGGTATAGCCCATACGTGATAGGGCAGTCTGGGGAAACCAGCCGGGAAGGACAGGGGCTCTGTCCAGCCCATAGAGGGCTCCACCTGCCGCTGGAGGCTGGCAGGACCAGGCATTGGCCTTTACAAGTGGGATCTCATTGGATCCTCACAATAGCTCTGGGGAGGAGGTGCTATTATCATCCCCATCTTAGAGATGAGGAAACTGCCGCAGACAGTGCTATGAAGTATCTACGGCTGGATTTGAATTCAGGTCTTCCTGACTTTGGGCTCAGTGCTCTGTGCACTGTGGTGCTCCGCCCCCCTCCCCAGCTGCCACTTAATGAAAAGCCAGACCTCAGTTTCCTCACCTCTCAAATAGGGTTAGTGACCCACCATGGTTCTGGAGGACTTGGGGTACGTCCCTTCTTCTCCCACTCCCCCCAATGCCCTCCTGCCCTTGTCTCCTAGGTGCTGGAGGACTCGAGGGCTGCCCTGCTGGCCGCTGACGTCTTCCCCGATGGGCCAGTTCCAGAGGACGAGAAGTTGAAGGATGGTAGGCAGTGCCTGGGGCCCTGCACCCTCTCTGTGCTCATGCCTAGTCTGAGCATCAGCCGAGTGTCGTAAAAGGGGACTGAGGTGCTGGGCCTGGCCCAGCTGTGTGTCTTACTCCCGTGAGACCCTGGGCAAGTCATTGTGCTGACACGGAAATCTGGGGTCACATTCCAGCTCTGACGCCTATGAGCTGGGTGACTTGACCTCTGTTTGCCTCCATTTCCTCATCTATAAAATGGGACTTCACACAGTTGTCCTGAGGGCCAAGCGAGATAAGATATTCTTATTACTACAGGAACTCAGAGAACCGGAGCTCTTCTGTGTGACCTTGGGCTAGTCTCTTGGCTTCTCTGGGCCTCGGTTTCTGAACTTCATAGGCTCTAGGCCTGCTTGTCAATACTCTTGGAGACTTGTGCCTGCTGGCATTAGAACGAGACTTTCTGACTCCAAATCTAGTGATTTGACCATTTCCTGGTGCCTCCCCCTCCCCATTGTGGGGTCCAACCCTCTGCCTCCCAGCAGGTGGGATTAGCACCTTTGGATAAGGCACTTCCCCTGCTGTCCTGCAGGGTTCTCTTTAAGGTGTAAAAGGCTTGCACACAGTTAGCTGGTAAAACTAGAGGAGCCTGGCACAGACACACAGTGGGAAGTCAGGTGGGGTAACAGCTGCCAAGGGCAGCCTGTAGACACGTCTGGGAGGACCCTTGGTTCAGGGCCCCTCCCCCTCCCCTCCTGTCATACCCCTAGGCAACTAGGGGGAGGGGCAGTGCTGAGGCACTTTTCTGACTATTCCTCCTTCATTTCACAACCTTGTTTTTCTGGATTTTTCCCTCTTTCAACCTTTTTGTTAAATTTTTGTTCATTATTAAAATTTGGTTTTCTCTTCTTGCCCCTGCTTGGAGGAAAATACCTATAAATCCTTGTAACAAATATGCATGACAAATTCCCACATTGGCCATGGCCAAAACTAGATAACTCACTCTGCCCCGAGTCCATCACCTCTTTGTCATCCCTGGTCTTTTGGAACTCTGGTTGATTGTTGAGCCAAGCAGAGTCTCAGGGTATTGTTTTTATGGTGTTTTTATTTATTTATTTGCTGGGCAATGGGGGTTAAGTGACTTGCCCAGGGTCACACAGCTAATAAGTGTCAAGTGTCTGAGGCCAGATTTGAACTCAGGTACTCCTGAATCCAGGGCTAGCGCTTTTAACCACTGCGCCATCTAGCTGCTCCCTGGTGTTGTTATTGTATGAGCTGTTGTGTCTCTCACTCTTCATCAGTTATGTGAGCCCTCCCAGATTTCTTCAAATCTTTCTGTTTCATCATTGCTTTTTTTTTTTTTTAACGAGGCAGTGAGGGTTAAGTGACTTGCCCAGGGTCACACAGCTAGTAAGTGTCAAGTGTCTGAGGCTGGATTTGAACTCAGATCCTCCTGAATCCAAGGCCAGTGCTTTATCCACTATGCCACCTAGCTGCCCCTATTTTGGGGGGGGGGGCGGGGCAGTTGGGGTTAAGTGACTTGCCCAGGGTCACACAGCTAGTAAGTGTTAAGTGTCTGAGGCTGGATTTGAACTCAGGTCCTCCTGACTCTATCCACTGCACCACCTAGCTGCCCCCATCGATTTCTTACAGTACTGAATTCCATAATATTCATGGGCTGTGATTTCTTTATTCATTCCCCAATCAATGGGCATCCCCTTAGTTACCAGCTCTTCGTTCTACAAAAAGAGCTCTACCCATGTGTACAAAAATACGGATATCCGTGTCCTTTTTCTTTAATCTCTTTGGCCTACATGCTTACTAGTGGTACCCCAGGGTCAGAGGGGATGCACAGTTGAGTTAATTTGGAGCCATGGCTCCAATTTGTCTCCCAGAATGGCTGGATTACTTCACAGCTCTGCCAATGGTGCATTAAGGTGCCTGTTCTCCCACACCCCCTCCAACAGCTGTCATTTTCGCTAATCTGATGGGTGTGAGATGGAAGCTCAGAGTTGCTCTAATGGGCATTTTCCTAATTATTAGTAATTTGGAGCATTTAAAAAGTGTGGGAATAAATCGTTCTGATTTCTTCCCTTGAGAATTTACACTCCTCTTCAGCTAGGGAATAGCCCTTATTCTATAAATGGGAATTTGTTCCCCTTGTAAGCTCCCTGAGGGTGGGGACTGTCTTTTCCTCTCTTGGTATCCCCAGGGCTTAGCAAGGTGCTTGTTTGGTATTCATAGATCAAAAAGGGAACATCTTCCTCATTCCTCCAAAATGTTTAAAAGGTCACCCTCCATTGGAGCTTCTTCTGGTTTGTGGTGTGAGGTGCTTAGTCTATACCCAGTTCCTGCCAGATGACTTTTCCACTTTTTTCAGCAGTTTTTGTCAGGTAATGGGCCCTTCCCCCAGGAAGGGTTTGTCAGATGCTGGGCTGCTGTGTCCACTTGCTTCAGTGTATCGAATGAATGATTTGTTAAGGGCTTCCCGTGCGCCAAGCGCTGTGCTCAGGTCCACGGGTGTGGAAGGTCTTGGCACACTCTTCCCCCTCTGTGTCGTGCCTTCTTCCTATGGGTGATTGTGAGGGGGGCCGTCACGGTTGAGGGGGATCCTTCTTTGCATTCTAGCGGTCGCCCCAGAGTGACCGATGATGAGGCATGGCTGGAGGAAGATGTTTTTATTGGGGGCTGTGCATGGGGAGGCCCCCTTAACACTCCCATCTCCCACCGTGTGAGCGGCTCCTTCCTCTGCCCAGTTACAGCCCCCCTGGAGTGGCCTGGGCCCCCAGAGCTAGGCCTGGAAGGAGCCCCAGAGGCTGTGCGGTCCAACTCTTCTCGTTTTACAGGTGGGAAAGCAAGCCCTTCCACCACCTTGTGCTGCTGTATGACCTTTGGATCAGGCTCCTTCATTATACTCCCAGACTGGGCAGAAAACTTGAGTTTTTTAAGAGCCCTCCCTTCCCCAGACTGATCTCTCCAGGGCTGAAGGCAAGGCCGCCTTGACCTCACCCACTGACTTAGGGGGCAGCCATTGTTTCCATCCCCCGGGGCAGACTGAGGAAAGGGCCCCCCTTTAAGGTCTACAGAAAGATTTCTCCACAGCAGCACTGGGGTTGGTTGTGTAAATATCGCTGTGCCGATTTCCCAGATGAGGCTTAGGGTCCCCTGGTGAAGAAGGTCTGAGCCATCATCTGAGTTCCATCATCTGATTCAGGGGTTCCCAGCTCCCCAGTCCTGGGCCCTTCCTTGGGCTTTCAAGCTTAGATTCAGCCTGGGGGGTGGGGTGGGGAGGAAGAACTGACTTCTGTGCCTTCCTTCCCAGCTTCCTGGGGTCAGGAATGGCAGGGCCCTTGCTCCCCTAGCACACAGAGCTCTCACTCCCTGGCGCTGAATGGCAGCAGGTGATACTAACATTACTGTGCTGGGACCAGACATCCCTTGGGAAGTGTTTGTGAGAACCAGAATAGCGGGAGCCATAGCTCCCTGTTCTCGGCAGAACCGCCGCTCGGGCCTCCCCGAGAACAGCCGAGAAAACACAACTGCCCAGCGGGGTTTTGAGCTGCCCCCGGTGAGCTGGCGTGGGATAGACCCAGAACCCCCCCAGCCAGGGCATTTATGAAGCACCCACTACATCCTGAGCCCTGTGCTGGCTGTGGAGTTTCTGGACTCCTTTTGGGAAGGGCTAGTTCTGTTGGGCCTGTTAGAGCCCTAGATTCAGAGGTGGGAGGAGCCTCCCCTCCCTGAGGCCACAGAAGGGAGGTGACCCGAGCAGCCCTGTGAGGAACACAGCTGAGATGCCCCCCCCCGCGCCTTCTGCCTGGTGCGCCATCCATGCTGGATTTGGTGGGAAGGTCCTAGAGGAGCATGGGTTTGAGCCAAATGGGACCTCTGAGGTCATCCAGACCAACCCCCTGAAGCCAGAGCCAGGATTTGAACCCAGGTCCTGTGACACCTCTTGTACTCCTGGGTGGAGTGGGTGGTTCTGAGCAGCAGGAGCTGGGGGTGGGGGGCCCGGGAGATGAGGGCTCCGGTCCCCCAAGCTCGGCGCTCATCCCACCCTACTCTCCCAGCCTTCTCCCACGTGGTGGAGAACACAGCCTTCTTTGGCGATGTCGTGCTCCGCTTCCCCAAGATCGTCCATCACTACTTTGACCGAAATTCCAACTGGAATCACCTCATCCGCTGGGGCATCAGCTTCTGCAACCAAACGGGCATCTTTGACCAGGGTACCTACTCACAGCTTCTGGGCCTGGTGAGTTGGGCCTGCCCCCCAGACCCTCGGGCAGAGGGTCCAGGGAGGCAGGATGGAGGCTTGGGACAAAATGGCTCCTGGACCACCATCTTTTCCACCTTCCTGGGGCCTCTTCACTGGCATTACCCAGGCTTCAATCCCCCCACCCCCATCCTGACTGGGCTTCCCCCAATTCTGAGCCTCCAGTGCCCCTGACTCCTGTCCCTCCTCATCCCCTCTGCTCAGGGCTTGGAACCAAGGGCTATGACTGGCCTCTTCTGAGCCCAGCTCTGTTCACTCATAGAGCACATAAGATCGCTCAGGTTTGTCTAGTGCCTTAAGGGTTAAATCCTGCATCTACCACATTCACATTTTACAGATGAGGAGACTGAGGCAGAAGGCAAACTGAGTCCAAGGATCTGGGTTCAAGCTCTGCTAGTTACTCGCTGTGACTCGAACCTGAGTCTTCCGACTCCTATGGCAGACATCTTTGTGCCCGGACTTCTGCTATTTGTTAGCAGTAGGATCCTGGGCAAGTCACTTCCCCTCAGCGGGCCTCAGTTTCCTTGTTTGCAAAATGAGGAGGTTGGATTGGATGGCCTCCTTCCTAGCCCTCTGTTCTAAGGTCCCATGCCCTGCCTAAGGTCACACACCTAGTAAATGTCAGAGTTGGAATTTGCACCCAAATCTCCTTGACCCCAGTCCATTTCCACTGCCCCATGATTCACACGTTGACTAAGGGCCACCGGGCCGGGGACTGGGTCCACCCTTGCTCGGCCTACAAGGACAATCCTAGGCTCCTGGGGCTGAGATTCTGCGGCCTGGTACAGCTTCCTGACCCTATGGTGCTGGGGAGAGGGGGCCCACTTCCATTTCTGTGCCCCCTCCTCTTTGAAGGAGTGCCAGTCCAGCCCCTCCACCCTGAATCTCAGCTCTGTCCCCTTAGATCCTCCCAGTGTTGTGCTGTCCTCTCCTCCCTGGTCAGCCATCTCCCCCCCACCCCCCAACACTCTCTCTCTCTCTCTCTCTCTCTCTCTCTCTCTCTCTCTCTCTCTGACCCTGCTCCCTGGGCTTTCTCCCCTCCCCATGCTGCCTCATCTCCTAACAACTTTCTCATCCGTGCATTTATATGCAAAGCCACCGTCCCTCCCCCACAGATGTGTGATAGATAAATGGGGGGAGGGTTGCCTGAGTTGAGCAGCCACTTTTAGGGCAGATAATCTTTTATGAGCATCAATATCGAATCAGAAGGAGAGAGAAGGGGCCCAAGTATGGGCTGGGGGCACCGGCAACCAGGCAAGTAAACTGAGGCAGACGGGCATGATGAGGGTCTTTTGTTCTTGTGGCCCTGCAGATGGCTCAGGAGCTAGGGATTGGGGAGAGGTCTCCAGATTACAGGAACCCTTTTACAACAGACCCCTCAGAGGTGAGTGGAGGGGCCCCTGTGTACTCAGCTGTGGGCAGGGAGGGTGGGGATTATTTTTTTAAAAGCCCCTCTGAGGTTAAAACCCCCTAATCGGGGGGGTGGTGACTGGAGCTGTTGCTTCATGGAGAACTCCCACAGGAGGGCACTCCCTCTACCAAAGCAGCTCTGGACCTCCTCTGTAGCTTCCGGTCCTTGAGAGTGGCCCAGAGCAACCGAGGGGCCTGGTACCTGGCCCAGGGTCAATCACCAGGGGGTCTCAGGGGTCTGCCTGGCCCTGGCCCCGTGTTCCAGACTTTCTCTGGATCCTCAGAACACACACACACACAATAATATGTGGGGATGGGGACACTGGGGAAGGGCCTGGGAATTCGGGCTGCTTGAGGGGTGGGTGGCCCGTCCAGACTCAGCCCTGAATCTTCTCTCCTTTGCACTGGTAGTCTTTCCCTGGGACTGATGCCTTCCAGAAGGCCTTGAAGGAAGAGGAGAGGCGGCGGAGGAAAGAGGAGAAACGGAAGGAGATCCGAAAGGGCCCCCGGATCTCTCGATCTCAGTCCGAGTTATAGCCCAGGCTTGTTCCCAGACTGGCGGGGCTGGGGCTCCAGAAGAGGAGGTGGCGGTGCTTGAGGGCAGCCCCCATTGGCTGTGGAGGCTGCCTCTTACCCTGCCCCTGGGGGCTCGGCTGCCCCTCTGCTTCCCAAGGGGAAAGTGGCTGAGTCTTGAGTCCAGAACAGCCGAGAAAGAGCCCCTCATCCTGAGGGGAGGACCAAGGACTCCCGCCAACGGGGCTACCATGCTGCCCCTTTCAAGCCCAGGACCTTAATAAGCCCGTTTTCTTCTTGGAAAATCCCTTGCTCTGCCAACCAAAGAAGTGGGTGGGGCATCGCAGACTGAAACGTCCAGGCCGGAGCCTCAGCCTGGCATCAGCTCGCCAAGAGCCACAGCGACCACGGCAGGCACCTGCTGTGCCCCCTGGTGCAACTGGCCCTTGCCAAATGAGCCGCAATAAAATGAGCAGACGCTTTAGATACATCCCTGACTCCTGATGGTGCACGAAGGGGGCCTGGGGATGGGTCCTGGAAGCCGGGGGCACACAGGGGAGTCCCTGGTGATGCAGAAGAGGGGCAGGGCATAGCAACAGGAATACCCACCCAGGGTGGTTGTAGAGAGGCCTGGACACAAGCACCCTCAGGGTCCCGTGCTGTTTGTCCAGCCAGTGAGGCTGGGCTAGGCCTTGTGGTCTTTGGACCCACAGCACCTCACACGTTGCCTGGTATACAGCAAGTGCTTAATAAATCCATATTCCGTGAAGGAATGACGTGGAGGCAGCCACTTTTCAGATGAGAAAACACGATTCTATCCAGAAATGCCTTATGAAGGCCCTACTGTGTGCATGATACTGAGGGTGTAAGGATGAGAAGTGACAGGGCTGCCCTTCATGCTCTTGCTGTCTGGACAGGGCAGGGGGGCTCAGTCTACAGTTCTTAGACCTCTCTGAGGCCCGGGAATAGATTGCTCAGGACCTGGGAATTTTGACGAGAAAAAAATGAAGGCTAGTCAGCCAGTTCACAAGCATTTACCAAGTGCCTACTCTGTGCCAGGTAGACTCACTGGGGATACCAAAAGAGACAAAAAACAGCCTCTGCCCTCAGGGCTCACATCTAGCTGGATTTTCCTTCCAGGGTCCATGAGACAAGAAAAGGTGGCAGTGGTTTAGAGTCCCAAGACTCTTCACATCAAAACTATTTTCATAATAATATTGAGAGACATTATTAGCCTCTAATAGGGTGGCCCCACATAATCCATGGAAAAGAGCAATTGCTCCCTTGAAGGGACCTCAGTATGATTAGATGAAGTCCCAAGGCCCCTGAGCCTTAGTTTCCTCTTTTGTAAAACAAGGGGGTTGGATTCCATGGGCCCCCCTCCAGCTCTTGCATCCCATAAGTGCATGGAGCAATCTGGGTTGCAGAGGGGAGCCAGGAAGTGTGAGGCCACACCTAGGGACTTCCCACTGACCTTCGATGGTCTTTAAATATTTGTTGAGCCTGAAGGGCAGAGGCAGAGGTGGAGCTTGGGAGTAGAGTCCATCCCAGCAAAGGTGGATGCTGCCATTGGGGTGATCCTGGGCCTCCATTTTCTCACCTGCAAAGAGGGGTTTGTATTTGCTTTAAGGTCCCTTCTGTTTCAAACTGTGCTCCTCATGATCAAAGAGTTGGATTTGAGGCCCAGCCCTGAGACTCGGTTTCCATAGCTATAAAATGAAAGCGGTTCTGATCCTTTCTGGGGTGTGGACCCCTTCAGCAGGCCATCTGGTGAAATCCAGGGAGCCCTTAAGTTTACAAAGGATACTAACTACATTGAAACACAGCGATGACTGTATTTTAAAACCCAGGTTCAGGGGCTCCAGGTTAAGACCCCCTGGACTAAAGAATCCCTAAGGCCTCTCCTCTAAATGCTAGGAGTCCAACTGAAGCATGACCAAATGAGTAGGTGTTCTGGGATTCAGGAATTTGTGATCAATGACTGTGGGGCTGGGAGGACTTTAGTCCACAAAGTGCCCCCGGGACTGAGGGGAGATTTTGTTTGGATCTGGTGCCTGAAGGGGCCAGCCTGGCTCAAGATACTCTTGGGTTCCCCAGGGCTCTGGAATATGACAAAGTGAAAGGTGCTATCAGAGGACCTGAGTGTATTTCCTGGTTCTGCTATCTAGGTGACCTTGGGCAAGTCACTTGACCTCTGGGCCTCAGCTTCAGACTCTGCAAAATGAGTTTCCAGCTGGGTCTTAGAGGGTCAGAGGCAGAGTTTTCTGCTCAGTCAGAATTTCAGGGGATGGTGGGAGGATCCTGGGGTCACAGACCAAGACCTGACAGGTGACCATCAAGTCTAACTCCATTGTTTTACAGAGGAATAAACCGAGGTACAGAGGTTAAGTGACCTGGGCAGGGTCACCCAAGTAGCAAGTGATGTTGGTCAGGGGTTCTGTGTTCATCCCCTCCTAGATCAGAGACAGGGAGGTTCATGGGCTTTCACTGGTGGGGCCTGGAGTCATAGGGTAGGTATTTGGACACTGTATTTTACAGTTGGGATATATGACACCCCCACATTTACATGTGTCACGTGTCTGTGTGTGTGTGTACATGGATGGACAGATAGGGATTTGGAGTTGGAAAGAACTTCCAACACCCCCCTTTTACAGAAGATGCTGAGGCTCAATGTATTTCAATGACTTACCCAGGGTCACACAGCCCTCAAGGGTCAAAAGCAAGTTTTGAACTATGTGAATCAGAGTGCTACCAACCTGCTGAGAAAGATTTTGCAGGGAGAAAAGAAAACATGTGACTTGGGCGTCCTGAAGTGACCTTTCTGGAGTTTCAAAGGTCGGACTGGCGTCTGGAAGTTATGTCTAACTCCTGGGGGTCTTGTCCATCAAAGTTATCAGTCAATTAGCTTGGAGCTGTGTGTGTGTGGACAGCCCTGTTTCCTGTTTCACAGGGGGCTTCTGGGAGAAGCCACAGAGAAACCAGGGCTTTTTGTCCGGACTTTGGGGTGGCAGGGAACTTCATGTTGGCTGTTAGGGAAAGGCAAGTTTTTCTTTCTGGCTATACCAAATAGATCCAAATTAGGGTTTTCCTCTCTCCATTAACTTTTTTTTTTTGCATGTGTGGGGCAATGAGGGTTAAGTGACTTGCCCTCACACAGCTAGTGAGTGTCAAGTGTCTGAGGCTGGATTTGAACTCAGGTCCTCCTGAATCCAGGGCCAGTGCTCTATCCACTGCGCCACCTAGCTGCCCCTCCATTAATTTCTAATACACTTTAATAAATACTTAAAAGCCTAAACTCTTGCTAAAGCTTCTAATTTAAGGCGACCACTCATTAGATCTTAGACATCACAGCTAGAATTTTAGACCTTACAGAACTCAGGCCTTCCTGAATGCGAGTCTTCCCCACTATCCCTCAGCTGTACGGCTTCTCAGCTGTTTGAGTAGGGTCACATCTCTCCACCTTTCTGGACCTCAGTTTCCTCATCTGTGAATGGGGAGATCTGTACTTGTGAAGAAAATAAACATCACATTGCGTCTCAACGGTGGGTGATGAAATGCATCGAACCAAGCTTATTTTAAAAATGATTTTGTTGGGGCAGCTAGATGGCGTAGTGGTTAAAGCACCGGCCCTGGATTCAGGAGTACCTGAGTTCAAATCCGGCCTCAGACACTTGACATTTACTAGCTGTGTGACCCTGGGCAAGTCACTTAACCCTCATTGCCTAAAAAAAAAAATGATTTTGTTAAATTATCAGGCACATATTTTTTCTCTTTCTTACCCTCCCCGCCCCCCGCCCCCCAAAAAGAAAATACAAAAACAAAGCCTTATCATAATAGAGTGGATGGGGTGTTTGGGAGGACCAGCACCTCTGGTGGGAGGGCTGCTCATCCACCTTTGGTGTCCACCTGCCACCCAATTCTCACCTGTGGCTCCAAGAAGCCATAAAAGAGCAGATGGGCTAAACCAGGCTGAGGGTAACTAACAGGCCTCAAATCTAGGTGCCTTAGCGGGGGCGTCTACCCCAAGCATGTGAAAACACATCCCTCAGGAGGAATGGGCCCCAAATACGGCTGAAGCAGGCCCTATGCTAGAGCTAGGTCAGACATCAAAGCCACCAAGGTCACCCACTGCATCCCAGGATCATTGCCAGTCATCCTGCCCCTGGACTTCAATGACTCAGGAAGAGAGAGTGAGGCTCTTGACTGAGCAATTCTGCCTCACTTAAACACAATATATGAGCAAGTCGCCACCATTGACATCGCAGGTGCTCTTGGAAAAGGAACAAGGTATAACTATGGCATATAGTCAAGCAAAACACATTCCCGAGTTGGCCTGGCACACACTGCCCCAAGGCCATCAGTTCTGTCCAGAGGGACACCTGGAGTCTTTGAGGTGGTGGTTAGTTATTGCTTCACCAGGATGCTTGTCTCTAGTGTTGAGGTACTTTGCTGAATCAGCTCATACAAGTATTCTTTAGTTTCTCTGAAACTTCCCCTTTTCAAGAGAAGTTTTTGTAAAGCACTGAGCACAGTGCCTGGAATAGCATAGGCGCTTAGCAAATGCTTGTTTCCTTTCCTTCCTTCCTCCTTTCTTTTCCTTTCTGTTCTCCCTCCCTTCTTTCCTTCCTTTCAGCACAATAGGGGATAATCAACGATCTGAGGACTTAGAGAGGGCTCTACCTGCCTACAAAGTAACGCTATTTATTTAGGGCATTACACAATCTCATTTAATATTAATAATGGCAAAGTGTAGTGGAGTTTGGAGGAGGGGGGGTACCGTTCAGGTCGATTCCCAGGTTTGCGGTTGGCAGGCTGAAAGGTGCAAAGAGGCCGATTTAGGTACCGGCCGCCCCAGGAAGTCCTGGGCTCAGTCCCCATGGAGGTCTTTCAGACAGATGGGTGGATGACCACTTGTCTGGGCTGTTACATCGGGGATTGCTTTCCTGGGATTGAATGGATAGCTCTGACCCAAATTCTGTGATTCCGAAACGACCACCGAGCTGGGGGCGGGGGTGGAGAATCTGAAAACCGGGGTTCGTCCTGATTTGCCCTCGTCTCCATCTTTTTTTTTTTCTTCCAGTAATCAATGTTGTTAGTTTCAGGTCGGCTCGCCGGCCCATCCCCCTCCACGGAGAAAGCCAAAACACAAACCAGCAGAGTCAATCGAGGCCAGCTCAAGGGATGGCCAAGCCCCCGCCCCACTGGAATCTATTAGCTCCGTTCGGTCCGAGGCCCCCCGGGGCCACAGAGGACCTCTACCGTAATTACTCACGGCACGATCGGCTCTCCTCCCTACCTGGCGCATTTGGGGGTGTTAGTGACTCACTGTCCCTGTTTTACAGATGAGGACACTAAAGCCCAGCAGAGGGCAACGCCAGGCCCGGGATGCCCCCGCAAAGAGTGGCGGGGGGGGGGGGGGCCGGGTGGGAGGCGCCCGGAGGGTCCGAGCTGGAGCCCCTCCCTGCACACGTATCCCCCACCCACAGTATGCCCAGGTTGCCACCACCTGGCAAGCGCCCGCCCCACGGGGGAGGGGGAAAGGACTCTGGGTTTTCCGGACGAACTAGGGGCGTATCCTGTCTTTGCCGGTGTCTGGGGGAGGGGGGCGAGGAAGGCGGGGTTCACGGAGCGTGGGAGCCAAAGAACCTCCGAGCCGAAGTGGCCGCGTGGGGTAGGAGGGGAAGAAGGCGGAGCGGTTCCTTTAAACCCGGGCGGGGGCGGGTGGCCGAGCCCCAGCCACTTCCCGCTCTGATTCGCTGCGGGGGGGATGGGAGGGTGGTTCCAGAAGAGGGCGGAGCCCGGGCATGCAAATAGGAGCTGCTGATCGGTGACGCGCCATCACCCCACGCGCCGCGCCGCCCGCCCATTGGTCGCTGCCAACCTGGTCTCATTGACAACAAACAACAGAGCGCGCGGCCGGGAAGGCGGGGCCGCAAGGGGGCGGGCCCGGGGAACCCCGCCCGTGAGGCCCCGCCCCCTCCCCACGACAACCCGGGGCCGCGCGAACATGGCGGCTGCTGGCGCTGGCCGGTGAGGCGGTGTCCGGCGGGGACCGAGCACGGGGACATGGGCGGTGGCCACGGCGGCGCCTCCCCCGCATCTCGTTGAGGGTCGGGCGGGAACCGAGGGCCCAGCGCGCGGAGCCGGGCGATGGAGACGAGCGGCGGCGAGCTGGGCGCTCTGGAGACCATGGACACCCTCACAGAGCTGGGGGACGAGCTCACCCTGGGGGACATCGACGGTGAGTGGCGGCCTCGACTGCGCCTGCGCGGGGCCCCCGCCCGCCCTGCCCCCTCTGCTCCCCCTCCCCACCCCTCCCCCTTCCGGCCGCTTCTGCCACCGGCGGCCGTTGCGGGTCCGGAGCTCCGGTGCTGTCCCCACTGCTGTCTCCCATGCCCACGGAGCCTCGCCCACGTGCGGCCGTCGGCGTGCCCCCTCTCGCTGCTCCCGCCCCCCACGTGCAGCTGTCACGCCCCGCGAGCGCCCGGGGGCGCCCGGGGCAGGTGCATTGAGTCCCTTTCCGCCGCACTTTTGCGGGAGAACCAGGGTGACAGGAGTCGGTGCCCCTTTCCCAGGGGGCCGGGGGCGTCCTCGTGCCAATCCCGGGTGGCCATGCTCAGCGCCGGGGTGCCCAGCTTGGGGTGCCACCTTTCGTCCCCCCAAACTGAGCTGACCCATGAGGGGAGGGGGTCCTGCTAGGTGGAGAGTATAGACGGGGAATGGCTTCTGTGCCTGGGGACGTTGGGGGGACCCCGCCCCCCACCCTCCGCCGTTTGAGATATCGGCCACTCACAAAGTCCTCTAAAAGCACCTAGATTGGGGGGAGGGCGCTTCTGATGGCCGCGTGTCCTTAGAGTGGCAGAGCACAGCCCTGCCACCGGCCGCGGACCGTTCATTTGACAGATGGGGACACGGAGGCCCAGAGGCCGGGAGGGACTAGCCAGGGGCACACAGCGGCTCGCATGCAGCGGGTTCTGGAGCGCAGCCCCCGGATCGTGCGCCGCTGGTAACGCGCCCGCAGGTGGGAGAGACTTACAGAAGAGTCTTGGAGGAAGTTGGGGTACTGTTTGATTTGTGTTCAGGAAAGGGAAATCTGAAACCAGGGCCTGCCGGCTGGGGTGAGTGGGTGGGCTCTCAGTTGTGCCATCCCTTGGGGGGGGGAGCCTGGGACAGCTCAGGCTCCGGGCTTGGAACACCAGGTCTTAGGGCGGGGCGCGGCCAGAGCCGGGTGCAGTGAGCTGCAGGCCCTGGGCCTACTTCAGGGGGTCCTCACTCAGGTCTAGGGCCCCCAGGGTAGAAGGGGAGCCCTGGACGGCAGGACTCAGCCCCTCCCACTGTCTCTGGCACGGAGCACGGCTTCCCGTGGGGTGTTTAGGGCGCAGGGAAGCAGCCAGGAGGCACAGGAGGAGGGCTGGGGGTGACAGCAGGGCAAGGGAGAGAAGGGATGGGTGAGGGAGGCTGAAGAGGGGGAGGGATGAGAACGAGTGGGCTCTCAGGCATGGGGGGCTGAGAGGAGAGGGGAGGGCAGCCCGAGGCCATTGGGAGGGGCCCTGGTTCCTTTCACCAGAAGTTAGACTGGTGGGGGATTCAGGGGTCGGGGCTGGAGGCCAGAGGATGAAGGGATTCTGGCCAGGGTGCTCGAGAAGACAGCCATCAAGGGGCATGGAGGGCTCCAGCACCCAGACCCAGAGCCGGTCTGAGGAGTGAGTGGGTGGGTGGGTGGGGGGTGGCTCTGGCCTTGGGAGTGAGAGGCAGAAACTTCCCGGTGAGGTTTTGTGGGTGTTAAGGTCCCAGAGCATGCCAAGCTAACACGGAGGGGGGGGGGGAAGATGAGGAGACATGTATGTGGGGAGATCACGTAGGGAGGGAGCAGGGTCATGTGCCCTTGGAGATCCCATGAGGACCCTGATTGGGACTGGCTTCCTGCCCTGAGGTCCAGTGTTAGAAGAAGATAATTCTGTTCTTTGCCACTTCTGAGGTGTCTTCTCCATGTTCCTGGCCTGGGTGCCCCCTGCTGCCAGCCCCCTCCCTCATGATGGAGTGTCTCTCCTTCTGTCATTTCCTCTTTCCCAGCCCTGGATCCTGGGCCAGCGTGGATGGGCTGGCCGGGTGTATAGACTTGGCTCTGTGTGGTAACCTGGGTCTGCCACTGGGCCACGCCTGCTTTCCTTTCTTACCTTCACCCACTTTGGGGCAGTGGGGGCCATGGTGTCATGGGACCACATCTCCCAGGCCCTACCCAAACAGGGCCTCCCCTCCCCTGCCTCCTCGACCTCACCCTTGACAAACATTCTCTGACCTCACACTTGAATCTCCCTAAGCCAAGCCTCTCCCTTTGGTTATTTCCCAGGGGGGATGGGGACAGGGACTAGGGAGGAGTTGTCTTGTCTTAGTCTTGGGACTCTGTACCGGGCTCCTCATTTTACACCAGAGAAAGCATTTGCAGAGAGGAGAGGGGGCACCCAGGGGCCAGGCGCTGAGAGTAGAAGCAGTGTGGGCTGGTGGGAACCCAGCAGAGGGAGGGTTTTCTCCTGGCCTCTACTTTTCTCCTCAGGCCCTTGACTCTCAGCTGCCCCTATTAACTTTGGGGCCTGCCCCAGGTTCCAGGGAAGGGGTCATCCCCCCTTACTTTGCAGATGGGGAAAGTAAGGACCCCGGGGGGGTTAATAGCAGAGCCAGACTCTGGGAGGCCTGGCAGCACCCAGATTGTGAGCTGGGAAGGGCCTCAGGTCATCTCTGGTGAGGTGCCACCTACAGGCCTCAGGCCCGGGGCCACCTCCCACCAGCGCCCTCCGCTTAGTTATTGAGTCTCTGAGGTCAGTCACTTTTTAACTTGGGCAGGCAGGTCCCACAGACTGGGCCTTTGGCAGCCACCCAGTCCCGGCACTCATTTTACCAGGGAGGGGCCCGAGACCCATCGAGATAAAGTAGAGACTCCAGGGACACATAGCCAGGACATGGCACCCTCAGGCCATTCACCAACATCTCTGAGCATCTCCTTTATTTCTGCCCAGACATGGGGGATGAGCAGACCTCTCCCCATTCTCCCTGGCCCCAGAGCTCATGGATGAGCCAAGGGTCAGAGTCCTGAGAGCCCATTTTAGGAAGGAGAAAGTGGAGTCCCAGAGAGGACACATCTGCTGGGTCCCTACTTCCTACGGTGCTTCTGCTCTCTGCGCCTGGGGCAGTAGAGAGAGGTTGGCTTTCTGGTCTCAGTTCTAACTAACGAGCTTGGCTTCCTGCTGTCTTTCTGGAAGATGAGTCCTAGCCTCAGTCCCCCTGGGATGAGGGCAGTGCCTACTTTTAGTCCCCCTCGGGGTCTGGATGCAAAATCTGCAGCCAGAAGGGACCCAAGAGCACATTTAGGGCACCCTCATTTTCCAGATAAGGAGCCTGAGACCCCGGGCTGCTGGGAGGAAGCTGGGATTTGAACACAGGCCCTCTCGACCCCAGAGCCAATAGTGATTGAGGGCTTGTTGTGTGTGTGTGTGTGTGTGTGTGTGTGTGAGAGAGAGAGACAGACACACAGACACACAGAGAGACAGAGGCAGAGAGAGAATATGAGATGGGCTTTCTCTTTCTCTTGCCTGTTTTTTTCCCCAATGCAGACCCCCCCCCCCCCCCCCCCCCCCCCCGATTTTCACTGTGGCTACTATTGTCCTGGAAGGCAGTGGTCTTTTTTTTCTCCGGGAAATACTGTTTTAGAAGCTGCTCAGGAAGTTACTAGCTGTGTGACCCTGGACGAGTCACTTTAACCTTTGCCTCAGTTTTCTCTTCTGTAGAAAGGGTTGTTGGGAGGATCTCATGAGATAACCTGTGTTAGGCCCCTTTTGCAATTTGAAAAGGAAGCTGTGTCATTGCTTAGGTGGCAGCTGAGTCTCCCCGAGAGATTATAAGCTCTGCAAAGGTGTCACTTGGTCCTTTGGGGGTTGACTAGCATTTCTTTTCCCTGGTGGGGTGGGAGTTTCTGTTCATGGGGGAGGTGTGGACACCACCACACTGTACTAGTCTGCTGTCCTTTGGGTAGATGAAGAGTTTCAGGGTTGGTGTTGGAAGTTTATTGGCACAGACTGGAAGTAGCCCCTGCTGAAGGAAGATGGGTTTTAACAGTGGCTTCTCTTCCCTTGTCCCTTACTTGGTATTGGGGCCTGCTGTGTCCCCAGGGCCTGTGTCCTGGGTTTGCATTGATCCTAGAGCTGGCAGCACCTTGTGCTCTACCCCCATCATGCTGAGGCCCAGAGCTGTCCGGGAGTATGTGGCTCCTCGCTCCCTACTAGCGCTGCCAGTTCAGCAGTCAGTCAATCAGTCAGCAAGCCTTTCTTAGCTCATCACTGTGTGCCAGGCATTCTGCCAAGTGCAGGGGGACCCTCCAGAAGCCCTAGGTTACCCGGGGAGATGCCACTTGTTAAGCGGGTGCAGCCTGGGCCCTCCAGAGCCTTACACAGTGTGGGGGGGCCCAGAAGAGGCTAGGCAGTGCCGGGGTGTTGCCCTGGCCTGGAGGCGTGAGCTGCCACTCCCCTTGGTAAGCTTGGGAGCCCCTTTTTTAGAGGACGCATCAGGAACAAGTATTTATAGTTTAGCTCTGGAGAGGGGCCTGCCTTTGTGGCAGTGGGTGGGGGAGCTTGCTCACAGAAGGCCCTGTCACTGGGCTCCTGAGTCAAGTATTCCGCTGCCCCGGCCCTCGCTGGAGTTCTAACCGGTGTTGACATTGTGGGATTCTCAGGGAGTGGCCCAAATCCCTGCCTGGGTCTGAAAGGTGGTGTTCACAGGGCCTTGTGTTCCAGCAAGGATCCTTCCCCTTGACGCCTCAGCCCCTGCAAGGCCCTCTGATCACCGAGGCCTGCTTGGGGCGGGGGTCTCTTGGGGCCTCCCACCTTTAAGCCCCAGAACCTTCAGGCATCACAAGTTCACTTGGACCTGTCCTCTGGGTCCCTGCATCTGAGCTTGCCCTGTGGAACAGGTCTGCCCAGTAGGCCGGGCTTGTTTTAAACCCTGATAAAAATTAGAGGTGGGGAGGAAGCCGATTGTGACACTCCTGGTGATACTCAGGGCTTCCCCCAGGCCTCTCCCAGGCCCTGCCAGCCTGGGCCGAGGGATGTGGGGCCCCTTGTCTGGCTCGGGAAGCCCCGGGGGCGGTGTCCTCTATACTCAGGCTCCTCTCACCCTTCCTCAGAGACATTTTTGAGCTGGGAAGGGCCTTAACCCAGGCTCCTGCCCCCTCATTCTGCGGATGTGGGAACCGAGGCGCAGGGGAGTGCTCTGCCCAAGGCCGGGGCTCCTCGGGCAGTGAGCCCCTTCCCTTGTGGTGCCTGGAGATGCCCCTTCCCCAGCACTGATTCCAGGCATAGGCCCTCCAAGCCAGAGGCGACCCTGGGGGCCTTTTGGTCCAATCCCCTGCCTGTCCTCCCATCCCCCCTTGAGGAAGCCTCTCTGCTTCCCTGTGCTAGATACTTTACAGGCCAAGGAAAGCCGATCCGACGACGGCAGGATGGCCAGGGGGCCCATGGAGGCCTGTACCCTGGGAAGGCCCAGCAGCTCCCCTGTGGTGTCTGCCAAGGCGGCAGGCAGTGGGAAGCAGACCCACCTTTGGACTCCCGGTGAGCTTGGGGTTGGCTCGTGCCATGTCTCCCAACACTATGGCTCAGTTTCCTCCTCTGTGAGACGAGGGGCGGACTTCTCTGAGCCCATAGTGCTACTAAAGGGCTTCCGGTCCGATTCCCTCATTTTACAGATTGGGAAACTGAGGCTGGGGGAGCAGAGACAAGAGGAGGGACTTAGTCAAGGTCGCCCAGGGCCCTGGGAGGATGAGCTGGGCAGAGATGAGTCCAGGGTGGAGGGGGCGCATTGCTGAAGTGCCTGACCTGCCTGGCTCGGTGCAGACCATTAAGGAGACTGAGGCGGAGCACGGAGGTATGAGGGAGTTTGGACCAGAGTGTGCTTGGGCACCAAGCCAGGGTGAAGGGAGGAAGGTGAGAGCTGGGGCTTGTAGGGGAGGACGTGAAGTGCTTTGCGTGCCGCACGCGAGGCCTGATGGGAGTAAGAATTGCAGCAGCTCTGGGTCTGCGGGCCTCTGCCACCCCCTCTCTCCCAGAGCCCCCCAACACCCTCCACAGACTATCCCCCTTCTACAGATGTAAGAACTGAGACCTGGGACTGATTTGTATTCTCGTTTGTGCCTGTCTTGGAGTCCCGCACTCGCTCTCCTGAGGGACCTTGGGGGGCCGGGCTGGGGTGGCATTTGAGGTCCTGGGAGGAAGGCAAGGAGCCGAGGGCCCAGGGCCCTGAAAAGGGCACTGGGAGTGACCCAGTGACCCCGGCACCAGGGACAGGGCAGCCTCAGCTCTGTGGGAGGATGGGGGAAGGAAAGGCCCGTGATCCCTGGGACCAGGAGGGGAGAGGGAGGACCAGAGCAAATCCTCCAGCTTTGGAGTCAGTCACCAAGCATTTATTAGCACCTACTGTGTGCCAGGCATGGAGCTAAGAGTGTGGTCCTCAAAGAGCTCCTAGTCTAATGGGGAAGGCATGCCCTTCACTATGTACCAACAAGCAGGGACAGGAGAGAGTGGAGGTGACTCGGAGAGAAGGCGCAGCGATCAGGGAGGACTCTGGATGGGCACAGGGGGTGATGGGGGTCACTTTACAAGCTTTCCTGAGAGTCAGACCCAAGTGGGATTTGAACTCAGGTCCTCTTGACTCTAGATCCTGCCTGCTTTCCTTGTTCTGCCTCAGTTTCCTTACCAGGCAGGTCAGGCATTTCAGCCATGTGCCCCCTCCACCCTGGACTCCTCTCTGCCCGGCTCATCCTCCCAGGGCCCTGGGCGACTTTGACTAAGCCCCAGAAAGATCCCCAAACTGCTCACTTACGGAACGGTTTCCGATAATCTCTGAGACCCAAGGCCTTGCCTACAGGTCACAGCCTAGGCTGTGGCTTCTGTCTATCTGCTAGTAGCAGCTTGGCGTGGTGGTGGGGGGAAGCTTGGGTCCCACCTTACAGGCCGTGTGACCCTGGGCGAGTCACTTAACTGTTCAGAGGGCCCAGAGCAGGCGCTGGTCTGCATTTGGTAAAGTGCCAAAAGGAATCACCCTCTGGACTTAAAAGGCCCGTCTTTGGAGGGCGTCATCACTGCCTCGTATACAGTAGGTGCTTACTCAGTGTGTTGGGCAACCAAGCCAGGGGTCTCTCTCCTCTCCAGGCTTGCTCTGACCCACTTCGGCTGCACTGGGAAGGCTCTGTCCCAGGAAAACTGCTGGGAGGTAGCTTGGTTGGTTTACATGGCCTCTTCTTTTCAGAGGAGGGTAGGCCTTCTGTCCTGGGCCCCAGCCCCAGATGTGTGGGCTGCTCTCAGGGGTCGAGGTCCTGCCCGTCTCCTCCAGGAAGGTTTGACCCGGCCTCCTTGGGGGGCCATAGGCCCTGAGGTAGCCCTTGCTCCTTCTTCGTCCTGCTGGGCTCTTCACTCTTCACTTTAAGCTGGGGGTGCTTTGTTTGGGGGCCTTTGAGTCTGCCGGAGGAGTGGGAAGCATAAACAGCAGCTGAACAGCTGTGTGGTGCCCGTGTGCCCGCCGCCCCATCAGGATTAAGGAGGAGGAAGGGTGACTTTCAGCGCCTGAAGACCTGAGATCATTCCCTAGCGCAGACTCCAGGGCAGAGCAGGAGCAAATACAAAACCCTCTGCTTGGCATTCAGAGCCCTTCCTGGCCCGGCCCTCCCCCCCTTTCCAGTCTCCTGATCCTCTTCTCCCCCAGACACCACATTCTCTCCAATCCGCTGACCCTGCCCTCCTGGCTAGTCCAAGAACAAGACCCTCCACCTCGGGACTAGCGTTCTCTGCTTGCGAGAAATCAGTGGTGCTTGGCCCTGCTGGGAGGGCACCGAGGCCCAGAGGTGCTCCTCCTGGACTGGTTCCCACTGCATGGGCTCCCCTGGCCCAGGCTCTGAGCTTTTCCAGGCCGGGTCAGAACCCAGCAGCTGACTGAATCCCAGGCCCAGGAGGTGGAATTGTTGACATTCTGTGATGGGCTAAATTTAGGAAATGGACTACAGTCTGGGAATGGGAGAAAGGATACCTGGGAATAAAGGGAGAGGGGATGGAAGCCAGGTTGGCCACACCCACTTCATGCTTAGAGGCAGCAAGCAGGCAGGACTTAGGACCCCAGGGCCTGGATTCAAATCCAGCCTCAGACACTCACTGCATGACCCTGGGCAAGTCACTTAACCTGTCACCAAGTAGTAATGATTTTATTAAAGTCTGTACTATATGCTGGGCCCTGTGCCAAGTGCTGGGGATGAAAAACCGTCTAAGGGAAGGGGGGAGGCACATGCTGGGGGGATAGGGAAGAAGTCAGCTGGAGAAGGCTCGAGGCTGATGGACGGAAAGGGCTTTACAGACCCTTAGAGCCACCCAGATGTGAGCCGCTTATTGCTCTTGTTAAAATTAAGTGGTTGGACACCTGAGCCATCTGGAAAGGGCAGATTCCCCCGGTGACGTTCTGGGCTGCACAGCCTCAAGTGCTGGGGTGAGGAACCTGGCCGGAAGGGGCCAGTTTGCAGTCATTTATTCACTTCTTACATTTGATTTAAACCTTAAAAGCACAAGGGCCCAGCAGAGCTGGCTGTAGGCTGTCACATCCCCAGGGCTGGCATCCAGGATCACTTCTCCAGAATGCAGCTTCTCCCATGTTGCCCTTCCCAATTTTGAGGGAGAGAAGGGAGCTTCTCCCAGGCACAGAACACCCCTCTGGGGAGGGGCGAGACACACCGCTGTGCAGATCGGTGTGTGGAGAGGCTAAGTGTGATTTAGGATGGATGCTCCTATTTCCTGAGTGTCTGTGGGCTCCTGTGTCAAGGAACCTCACACTGTGTGCCAGGCTCTGTACTTCATTTGATCCTTTCAACAGAGGGGTAGTAGGTGCTATCGCTGCCCCCACTTACAGTTGAGGAAACTGAGGCAGACAGGTGAAGTGATTTAGTCAAGGCCCTCCAGCTAGTGTCTGAGGCTGGATTTGAACTCAGGCCTTCCTGACTCCAGGCTCGGGGTTCTGATGAAAGGGGGAGCACCTGTGGATGGGCTTCCCATGAAAGGATTTGAAAAAGTGTGTTTTGCCCTGAGCAAGCCTGCATTTTAGTAATCCAGCAAAGGGGTGGATTGAAAAAGACGGAAGAATAAGTTACAAGACCTGGGGGGAAGGAAGGAGGGAGGAGTTGAAGATGGTTTCAGTCTGAGTTCTCTTGTGTCCTGCCCTGGCATCCTGAGAATCCCCCAGGGCAGGGCAGGGCAGGATGGGTGGCTGGTGGGGACTCACCTGGACAGTCAGGGGAAGGCCCAAGTCTAGAGGCTTCTCCCCTGCAGTTTCTTTCTTTTCTTTTTTCTTTTTCTTTTTCTTTTTTTTTTTTGTGAGGCAATTGGGGTTAAGTGACTTGCCCAGGGTCACACAGCTAGTAAGTGTTAAGTGTCTGAGGCCGGATTTGAACTCAGATCCTCCTGAATCTAGAGCTGGTGCTCTATCCACTGTGACACCTAGCTGCGCTCCCTGCAGTTTCTTTACAGCCAGACCTGGTTCAGGCTCGGGGTTAGGCTAGTGACATGACCAATGGGGAGAAGGAGGGTGCTAGGGCCGGGTGCCAGGGCCAGCCTCTGGCTCCCCTGCACTGGGCCTTTGCAGCAAGCTGCCCTGCCCCCACCCTAGGTCTTGGGTCTCTTCATTTTATTTATTTATTTATTTTTTTTGCGGGGCAATGGGGGTTAAGTGACTTGTCCAGGGTCACACAGCTAGCAAGTGTCAAGTATCTGAGGCCAGATTTGAACTCAGGTACTCCTGAATACAGGGCCGGTGCTTTATCCACTGTGCCATCTAGCTGCCCCCCAAGGGTCTCTTCATTTTAAACCCAGATCCGAGGGCAGCATTGAAGCCAAAGACTCCCCTTGCATTCATCCATACCCAAAGAATTGCATGAGTCATGTGGAGGCCGCTCGTCCCAGGAGGGGGCTGAGGGCCCACCTCCCTTCCAGAGTGCTCATGCTCTAGCATGGCCTCAGGTTTGGGAATCCGGAGTGTGAGGTCTTAACCGGCATTGTCTGAACTTGCTGTCTGCTCCCCGCTCCATCCCCCTCCAGGCTGTGGCTGCCCGCTGCCCTGCTAGAGCCTCTGGGTTAAGGAAGGTGCCTGCACCCAGGCCAGCCACGGTCACTCCTCATCCTCTTTGGGCACCCAAACCCGCCCCTTCCCTCCCCCTTTTCTCTGTTGTCTTCCTCCTTTAGAACATAAGCCCCTTGTTAGGGCAGGCACTGTCCTTGACTTTGCCCCGTGCCTGATGCTTGGTTTAATAAAAGGTGGTTGGCAGGACCTGACCCTGATCTCCCTTTTCTAAGAAGTCCTAACCCTTCGGCCTCCTGCGCTCCCAGAGTCCTCTCAGCCTGGGCTTCCTTTCAACAAGTCTTAGTAAGAACATAATACGGAAGACCTCGAAATGATGAGGGATGCGGTGTAAGCCGGGAAGCTGAGGAGGGAGGAGCTGACCATTGGCTACACAGGCCAGGGAAAGCTTCATGGGAAAGGGAGAAGGGGAGCAGGCAGGGCTTGGTCATTCTCTCTCCGGGGCGCCTGCTGTGGGACTGAGGATGGAAGTTCTCTGAGTCACTCCAGTCTGTCATGGAAAGTCCCAGGTATTTAACCTGGCACCTGAGGCCTTCGAGGACCCAGACTGGGCGACTTGCCTGTCCCCGCTCTGTTCCTCCTCTCAGGCCCTCCCAGATGGATGTGCAATGGTGCCTGCCCCAGGGTCTCCCTGCTGAGATCACTGACCCTCCCCTGCCATCTCCTTGGGCTTCTTGGAGGTATTCAGGTGCACACGCTCTCTCTGGCTCCCCATTGAGGTCTCGTCAGCTCCTCCAGGGGATGCCCTGTTCCCTGCATCTGTAGGAACCAAGTTTGGTTTTTTAAAATTGTTTTTGGAAAGAAGGACCGTGGATTCTTTGTGTCCCTCCCACAGTGCCTAGAATAGTGCCTTCTACGCTGGGAGAACAGATGACTCACTTGGGTTTTTCAGAACCTCCCACACGTGTCCCAGCCGAGTTCCAGGCTCCCAGATAGTCAGTTAGGACTCGCCAGCTCCCTGGCAGACCACTGACTCACTTTCGGTGGTGAGGCAGCTGCTGGCAGCTCTGGGGCTGGTTTCTTCACGTGTGATTGGCAGATTACCTCACCTGTGTGTGTGTGTTGCAAGGACAGCTCATGGACGTGTTAGGCGAGGCCAGTCGGTAAGGGAGCCTGAAGTCGTGTGGTCATCCAGCTCTAGCCCCGCCCCGGCCGCGTCCAGCACCCCACGCCATTGGTCCTGTAGCTTCTCTCTTGGATGTCTCTGGGGAGCTCACCCTCCATAGAAGCAGCCTCTTCTGTTGCTGGATGGCTGGTTCAATGGTTACTTATCCTGGGCTCACTTTCCACGCCTCACTCCACTCCCTGCCCTGCTTCTTGCCTCTGGGACCAGGCTGGATCATATAGTCCCTCTTCCAGACCACAGCCCTTCACGTTCTAGAAGACAACTCATTTCTTTAAAAGATCTTCTCTTCTCTAGATGAAATACCCCCAGTTCCTCCGCCTCATCTTGGTCTGATTCAGTTGTCTGCTCCTTCACGATTCTGGTTTAATTCCAGCTTATCCCTGTGGCCCCCAGTACCGGAGCAGGGGACAGAGGGGCTGTCCCTCCACTCCTTTTGGATACTGTAGTCTAGGGTGATGTGAAGCTTTCTGGCTGCCACTGTGTCGCGTGATGCTGAGCCCTAGTCTCACTCTAGGCAAGGGGGCCTAGGCCTAGCCTAGGCCCAGCTTCTTCCTGTCCCTTCACTCCCAGATTATCTTCTTGTCTTGTTGGTCGTACTGCCCAGCCTCTTGTCCTTTGAGCTTCTTTCCAGCCTTCTTCATCACACAATCCGGATCCGGGTCCCAGCCCTCCCCTTCCTCACAGTCTTCCTCTTCACCCTAGCTCTCGCTCACCTTTAGACTTGGGAACATCCCAGATTCTGGGCTCATGCATCTCCTCTCTTCCCACCATCTTCACTCCACCTCAGCTACATATACAGCCTAGAGGGGAAAAGGGGAAGCCTTGAGTAAAGGGGGGGGCAGTAGGATGGGGGCAGGGCCCCAGGTAGGCCTGATCTGCCTATGGTCACCGCTCTCTTATGCAGATTTCCTGCCACATGTATCTCCTGTATGTCCCCAGGCCCCTTCTATCTTTCCAGGCTTTTTACACTTCTCTTTCTTTCTGTCTCTGTCTCTCACACACTCTGCTATCCAGTGACATGACCTCTGGTTGTTGCTCAAACAAGACTCTCCATCGCTCATCTGGGTACATTTTGATTGGCTGTCCCACACGCCTGAGATGTTCTCCTTCCTCATCTCCAATTCCTGGTTTCTCCAGTTTCCTCCAAATCTCAGCTGAGATCCCACCTTCTGGAGTTGTGAACTGATCCAACCATTCCAGAGAGCAGTTTGGAACTATGCCCAAAGGGCTATAAAGCTGGGTATACCCCTTTGGCCCAGCAATCCCTACTAGGTCTGTATCCCTCAGAGAGGAAAGAAAAAGGGAAAGGGACCTATTTGTACAAAAATATTGATAGCTGCTCTTTTTGTGGTGGCAGAGATGCCCATCAATTGGGGAATGGCTGAATAAGTTGTGGTATAGGATTGTGATGGAATACTATTTTTTTTTTTTTTTAGTGAGGCAATTGGGGTTAAGTGACTTGCCCAGGGTCACACAGCTAGTAAGTGTTAAGTGTCTGAGGCCGGATTTGAACTCAGGTCCTCCTGACTCCAGGGCCGGTGCTCTATCCACTGTGCCACCTAGCTGCCCCTGTGATGGAATACTATTGTGCTGTAAGAAATGAAGAGCAGGATGATTTCAGAAAAACCTGACAAGACTTCCATGAACTGATGCAAAGTGACATGAGCAGAACCAGGACACAGTAACAGCAACATTGTGTGATGACCAAATATGAAAGACTTAGCTCTTCTCAGCAATACGAGGATCCTACAATCCTGAAGGCTCAAAAAATGGAAATAGGATTGAAAAATGTGATCCAACTCCAGAAACAGAGCCAGTGGACTCTGAGTGCACATTGAAGCAGGCCCTTTTCACTTTCTTTATGCTTCTTGCTTCTTGGGGATTTTGAGTTTTGGGGGGGGAGTTGTGGGGTTTGTTTTTTTTTTTTTTGGCAACATGGAAATATGTTTTGCATGATTTCATTTGTATAATTGATGTCACATTGCTTGCCTTTTCAATGGGCAGGGGCAAGGTGGGAGGGAGGGAGAGTGTTTGGAACTCAAAATTAAAAAAAAAAAATCTTAAAAATGAATAAAATAAAATTCCGTCTTCTACAAGAAGCTTTTCCAGTATCCCCCTTAGTGCTAGTGCCTTTGTTTGCATGTTGTCTTGCCCACTGGGTTATGAGCTCCTTGAGGGCAGGGATGATCTTTTTTTTTTAAATAAATAAAAGCATTTTATTACTTTTCAGTTACATATAAGGATAGTTTTCTCTCTCTTTTTTTTTTTTTGGCGGGGTCACAGTTTATAACTGTCAAGTGTCTGAGGTCAGATTTGAACTCAGGTCCTTCTGAATCCAGGGCCAGTGCTCTATCCACTGCGCCACCAAGCTGCCCTCGAGGATAGGTTTCAACATCCGCCTCCATAGGCTCTTCAGCTCCAAACCTCTCTCCTACCCTCCCTTCCCTCCCTCCTCGCCAAGACTGACAGCAATCTGATACAGGTTATATATGCCGACCACACCGAACATCTCTGCACTAGTCAAACTGTGAACGAAGAGCACAAGATGGGAAAAATAGCTCAAGTAGAAACAGCCTGGTTCAATCTGCCTTCAGAATCCACGCTTCTTTTTTCTGATGTTGAGATGTTTTCTATCACGAGTTCTTTGACGTTTTGGATCGTTGCACTGCTGAGAAGAGCCGAGTCTGTCCCCAGGGTTCATCACACAGTGTGGCCGTGACTGTGAACGATGTTCTCCTGCTTCTGCTCCTCTCAGTCAGCATCCGTTCATGCAAGTCCTTCCAGGTTTCTCCGAACTCCTCCTGTTCATCGTTTCTTACAGCAGTAGTATTCCATTACATTCATATACCACAACTTGTTCAGCCATTCCCCAGTGGATGGGCATTCCCTCCATTTCCAACTCTTTGCCACCACAAAGAGAGCTGCTAGAAATATTTTTGAACCTTTGGGATCAGGGACGATCTTTTGCCTCTCTTTGTATCCCCAGAACCTAGCGCAGGGCCTGACCTACAGTAAGTGAGCTGACTGTAGACTATGGTTGGTTGTTATTACACTGAGTTTTTTCAGCCATTCTGCAGTGGCTGGCACCCCCTTTGTTTACAGTTATCTGCAGATAACAGAGAGTATTGCTCTGAGCATTGGGTGTATTATAGATCTTTGCTTGTGTCTGATTTCCTTGGAATATAAACCCCGGGCAGAAGGGAAGGACTATTACAGGATTCCAAAATGAAGTCCAAAGTGTAACAGTTCATGGCTCTGCCGTCTGTGTAACAGTGGGCCTTTCTTGCCACAGCTCCATCAGGATTGACCATTCCCATTTGGGGGCTTCTTTGCAGATTTGCTGGGTAGCTAGTCGGAATTTAAACCCACAGTGGTGGTCTGACTTAAAAGCCATCTCTCTGCTGCCCAGGACTGGCAGCCCCTTGTGGGTGATGTTACTCCAGCGTGAATATTTCAGTGGAGGGCTTGGGGGACACTTGGTTAGGTCTTGGGAGAACCCAGGGTTGGCGTGTGCATAGTTTCTTGGGGCATCGACTCATCAGTTGGCTGGGATGCTCAGAGCCAGGAAAGTAAGGGAGGGAGGACCCATCCATCTGGAGTTTCTGGGAGGTCGTCTTGGGGCTTTTAGCTCCTCCCTTACATTAGAGGAGGCCAGGATGAACCCCTCACCCCCTGCCGGCAGACCCAAAGTACATTATGCGTGAATTGAAACTTAATTTTAAAAGCTTAATCAAATCCACTCCTTTCCCCGCTCTCCCTGGTTCATTCATGCCTCTCAGAGGAAATTAAAGTGTGTCTATAATAACCATAAACAAGTGTTCCAAGCCGGGAAGGGACAAGGAGGCGGTCATTAAGCTGCCTGGAGTTATGGGGTGAAGCTGTGCCTGGTGTGCTCAGCCGGAATTGATTCTCCTCGGCTTGGTGTCCCCAAGCTCAGAAGAGGCCCCGGGGAGGTGAGGACCCTCGGTCCCCGAGAGCAGCCCGGCAGGAACAAGATGCTTTTGGGTGGCTGGAGCAGGCACCTAATGAGTCTCTCCCGCCTCATTTCTTCACTTACATAATCTGCCTTAATAGGAAGGTTCCGACCACAGAGCCAAATGCTTCCTCTCTCTGCTCCCCTCGAGTCCTGTTGCTTGTGGTGCGAGTCGTTTTCAAGTGTGTGAATCCGGCAGATTGCTGTTTGCCCAGAGATTTTTTTAAAATAAACTTTTCATACCTTAAAAACTGTCTTCACCATAACTTTCATATTTACACCATCTTGGGAGCCTATAAGGCAGCTAGGTGGCTCAGTGGATAGAGTGCCAGGCCTGTAGTCACAAAGTCCTAAGTTCAAGTCCAGCCTCAGACACTTAATAGCTGTGTGACCTCTGCTTGCCTCAGTTCCTCATTTGTAAAATGAGCTGGAGAAGGAAATGGCAAACCACTCCAGCATGTTTGTCAAGAAAACCCCATGAAGGGGCAGCTAGGTGGCGCAGTGGATAGAGTACCGGCCCTGGATTCAGGAGGACCTGAGTTCAAATCCGGCCTCAGACACTTAACACTTACTAGCTGTGTGACCCTGGGCAAGTCACTTAACCCCAATTGCCTCACCAAAAAAAAAAAAAAAAAGAAGAAGAAAAAGAAAACCCCATGAAAACACAGCATTGGGATGCTGTGGTCCACAGGGCCCCAAAGAGTCGGATGGGACTGAACGACACAGGAGCCTCTAATCTTGGAAGAGGTCTTTGAGGCCACCCGCCAACATGAGGAAGGTGAGGTCCATGCAGGCAGGGGAAAGGGATCCGGCCAAGGCCACAGCATGGTGGATTTAGAGCTGTGCCCATTCGGCCCAACCCTCATTTATCGATGAAGAGCCTGGGGCCCAGGGAGGCCTAGGGCCGTCTTCGTGTATTGTTTCAGTCCCTAAGAGCTTGAGTGAGAGGTGACAGCCACCCCCATGATAACAGTTACATGCCAGGCCTCGTGCTTAGCGCTTTGCACTTGATATGTCATTTGATCCTCAAAACAACCAATGGGGAAACCGAGGCAGGCAGTGGTTAAAGGACTTGCCCAGGACCCCCCAGCTGGCCAGTGTCTGAGGCTGGGTTTGAGCTCTGGCCACTGAGCCAGCCTAGGGCTTTGGGAAAGTGACTTTGTTCCCCCCCCCAACGCCTCTGTTTCTAGCCATCATGGCCACACTGAACTTGGCTTCTGTCTCATTCTCAGAGATGCTGCAGTTTGTGAGCAGCCAAGTGGGAGAGTTTCCAGACCTCTTCTCCGAGCAGCTCTGTAGCAGCACTTTCCCGGGAGGCAGCACCAGTGCCGGCGCCAATGCCAGCACCGGGGGCTCCCCGGAGAACCTCTCGTCCAGGCCCTTCAGCCAGGCGTCAGTGGCGGGGGCGGCCACGACAGCGGCGGCCACGGCGGCATCTACGACAGCAGCGGCATCGACGGCAGGAGCGGCAGCTTCCTTCCCACAGACTCCTCCCGTGCAGATCAAAGTCCCCCCCGCCCCGGTGTCTACCCCTCCTCGGCCCGCACCCCTGCTGCAGCCCCGCCTGCAGCCCCAGCCCCAGCCGCAGCCCCAGCTGCAGCAACAGACTGTGATGATCACCCCGACCTTCAGCACAGCCCCCCAGACCAGGATCATCCAGCAGCCCCTCCTGTACCAGAACTCGGCCACCAGCTTTCAAGGTAATGTGGAGGTGCGGCTCTGCCCTTTGGGGCCAGCCTGTCTGTCTGTATGGAGGGGCGCAGGGGAAGCTCGAGCCACTGGCCTGTGGTCAATGAGATGTCAGCACACCGCCCGGTCCCAAAGGCACTCACGGGCCCCCCATGGTGTGCCTTGTGCTCAGGGCCACAGTAAATGGTCGTGAGCCTGGGGGGCCGCTGCAGAGGGGAGCGGCCCTCCCGGGTCTGCTGGGTGAGCATGGGAGCTCTCAGAGGTCCGGGCCCATCACACCATGGGCTGCCTTGTGGGGGGCATGGGGAGGGCACGTAATCAGTGCTTTTCTACTTGGTTCTGTCGAGAGGCCGCGTGAGGCCCACAGACAGGAGGTGCCTTGCCAGGGTCCCATGGGGCCAGCGAGAGACCAAACCAGAATCAAAACCACCCCTTCTGGCTTCCGCTGCCCCAGGCCACCGATGAAGGACCTGCCAGGGTGGGGACACTAAGAACCTCATGGCAGTGTCAGGAGGCGGGGCCGAGCCCAGCTCCAGAGGGAGGTCGCCTCAGCCTCCTCCTCGGTCCAGCGAGGGGCCTTGAAGGTCTGTGATCCTGGGATTTAAAGCTATTGCTTCCAGGGGCCCCTCAATCAATGGGAGGAGCCAGCCGTGGGACACAGATCAAGGGCCATCATCTGACAGAGGAGGAGCCTGAGGCCCAGAGAGGCCAGAGGCAGGATCTTGGGACGGACGCCAAGTTCAGTCTTCTTTCTATCGCCTCCCTCAGACTGGGAAGCGAGCAGACATAGACAGGCGATGGGAACTTAGGGGTGACCTCCCTGGGGCAGCCCCCAGCTCCTAACCTCTTGTACCATGCAGGAACAATCTCCTCGCCATCCTTTCAGACTTTGCTCCTGACCATGGGGAACTCAGGGCAAAAGGAGTATTAGGTCTGGCCCAAAAGGTCTGGGCAGAGCTTCCTGGGGCCCACAGGGGCCCCCTCCATCCTGGAAGCAGAGGGTCAACCTGTCAGACCCGGGGAGTGAGGCTGCAGCCATACAATTGTCTGTAGTGGAGACTTGTGGGGACTCCCGGGAGGCTGCTGCCTGTGAACCGCCATGGTTGTCTTTGGCTGGCAGGAGGCTGGGCATCAGCAGCGTGCCGGGGCTCCGAACTCTGCCGGCTGTAGCTCATCCCCCTCGTGTGTCTCTGCTCTCTTCCCCAAGTCCTCCAGCCTCAGGTGCCAAGCCTGGTGACGTCCTCCCAGGTGCAGCCAGTCACCATCCAGCAGCAGGTGCAGACGGTGCAGGCCCAGCGGGTGCTGACCCAGGCCGCCAATGGCACCATTCAGACCCTGGCGCCAGCCACTGTGCAGACAGTCGCCGCTCCCCAGGTTCAGCAGGTTCCGGTAGGTGCTCTGTGGGGGTGGGGATGGCGTCGGGGCAGCGAGCATTGATTCAGGGCTTACTGTGTGCTAGGCCCTGGGCTGAGCACTGCCAAAATGAAGGAAGGCCGAGAGCCCTGTCCATGCTAGCTATATAGATGATAAATCGGAGGCAAACTCGGAGGGAGGAGGACCGGGGCTGGGATCGTGATCTTACCAAGGATGGTCCTGGCCCCTCCCAGCCACGGCCAAGGAGGGTTCCTCTGGAGAGTGGCGGAGGCTTTTATTAAACACTTACTGTATGCTCAGCCCCGTAGAGACCAGGACAGGCTGGGGACTGACTGGTCAGCCCCCTTCCTCAATGGGCCTGGTCCCAGCCGAGGGCCAGAAGCAGAGAGGCCCCCTCTAGTCTCATTGTCTCTGTCTTCTTCCACGCAGGTCCTGGTGCAGCCTCAGATCATTAAGACGGACTCGCTCGTCTTGACCACGCTGAAAACCGACGGCAGCCCCGTCATGGCGGCGGTGCAGAACCCGCTCACGGCTCTCACCACGCCCATCCAGACCACAGCCCTCCAGGTTCCTGTAAGCACCTTCTCTGTGCTTGTCTCTGGAGCTCGGCCCTGCCGGCCTTCCTGTCTCCGAATCTAGGACCCCCAGCTCGGGGCCTGTCTTGTCATACTGACGGGGCCCCTGTAGGGAGGGCCCCTTGGGGACCACATAGGCGGGAGACTGTTGCCCATTTTACAGGGGCGTCTATGCACTCCCCGAGCTAAGGGGGCTCCAGGAGGGGAGAAGCGGAGGAAATGAACGGCAGCAGCCCATGGCCACCTGCAGGGGGCTGGAGACAGGACAGGAGTGTCCCCACTTGCCGCCGGGCCCCTGGGGTGTGTGCTGTGCTGCCTGGGCCCTGGCTTCATGCTCCTTGTGCTTTAGACCCTGGTCAGCGGCGGCAGTGGGACCATCCTCACTACCATGCCCGTGATGGTGGGGCAGGAAAAGATGCCCATCAAACAGGTGCCTGGGAACGTCAAGCAGCCGGAGCCCCCCAAGGAAGGGGAGAGAAGGACCACCCACAACATCATCGAGAAGCGCTATCGATCCTCCATCAATGACAAGATCATTGAATTGAAGGACCTGGTCATGGGGACGGATGCCAAGGTATGGGCAGCCCTGGGGTCCTGCCCTGGCTTCCCTTGTCCATGTGGCTCATGGGGGCGCCCTTGGGGAGGAGGGCAGCTCCATGGCCCTTTGGCTGTGTGCGACGGTGACATCCTGAGCTGAGTGCCTCTGGGGGCGACGGCTTAGACTTGGGCTGCTCCTGAGGGCCAAGCCTCCCGGCCAGCTGGGCTCTAGACGTCCTCAGGAGGCCCCTCGCTCACCCGACGGTGGCCTGGTGCCTGTGGGAAAGATATCTTAGCTAATCCACACTTTGGGCTCTTAAGCGATGCTTCTTAGGAGTGAGGCATGCTTGTGCTCTGAGCAAACAGCATGCTTGGTGTAGGGCAGGGAGCCCCAGATTTAGAGGCAGAGGGACCCTGGGTTCAAATCCCTATTCTGCTACCTGTGTAACTTTGGACAAGTCACTTCTCCCCAGAGGAGGGACTCAGGCCTCATGGCCTCCGAGGGCCTCTAGCTCTGACACCAGGCTCCTCCTCCTTTAGAGCCAAGGAGCAAGGACGGTCTTTGTCCCTGATGTCCCTGCCTCCCCACACACCCCAGCCCGGCTTCTGATTTTGGCAGCTGGGCCTCTGAGATGCAGCCCTGCCCCGCCCTTGCCCGCGGGCCTGCGTCTTCAGTGCCCTCTGTCTGTGTCCCTCACTGTAGATGCACAAGTCCGGGGTGCTGCGGAAGGCCATCGACTACATTAAGTACCTGCAGCAGGCCAATCACAAGCTGCGTCAGGAGAACATGGTGCTGAAGCTGGCCAATCAGAAAACCAGTAAGTGCTGCTCGGCACCTCTGTGGGCCTGGCCTGGGGAAGGGCTTTGGGCTGGGGTGTCCAAGCCTGGGCATCTTTCAGCGTGTTAGTTCCCTCTGCCATCCTGTGTGTTTTATTTTATGCCTTTAAAATGGGGTTCTGAGGGGAGCCTACAGACTCACCGGATGGCTCTGGGTAGAATGAGATGGCGTCTTGGACATGGCCGAGGGCAACACCTGTTTTGCCTGACCTGGGTTATAACAGTATTCTCTTTTTCTGGCTCAGCAGAGGGGGTGAGAGGAGGGAAATAAGGCAGATTTTTGCTAACCAAGAAACAGGTGATGCTATTTTTTACTAAAAGAGCCCCCGTAGATTTATTCTGCTTGGCCCTAGAGGGCTGGACGAGAGAACAGGTAAAGTCACAGAGGCAGGGATTTCAGCCAGGCGATGTGGAGACTTCCTAACAGGGAGCGAGCGGTCCTTGTGTGGAGTGAGCCGCGTCCCAGGGGAGGGAGGCTCTTGCCGGGGTCCTTTGGTGGAGGCTGAATGCCTGTGGGTCTGGGATGATGTAAAGGGATATTCTAACCCTAGTGGGGATGGGTTTGGGGACCCCCGGAGCCCCCTCCAGCCTGTGCTTCTGCATTTCTGCTTATCTGGCGCTTGTGAGGTGTTGAGTCCCAGAAGTGCCTAGGCAGGGGAAGGGGGGCAGTGAAGCAAGACCAGGTGGGGCCCACTCTGGCTTAGGGGTACGAGGAGAGAGGAGAGGACCATTCATTGACCAGCTCTGCCTCTCCCTGCAGAACTTCTGAAGGGCATTGATCTGGGCAGCCTGGTGGACAACGATATAGACATGAAGATGGATGACTTCAACCAGAACGTTCTGTTGATGTCTCCCCCGGCTTCTGACTCAGGCTCCCAAGCGGGTTTCTCCCCTTACTCCATCGATTCAGAGCCGGGGAGTCCTTTGTTAGATGACGCTAAGGTAAGAAGAGCCTACTTGAAACCATGTCCAAACCCCAGTAGGGGCTGGGAGGGAAGAGGGGAGGGAAAAAGTGATTAATAAGAATGCTGGTGAGGTCAGCCCGGAAGGACGTCAAGTGCTACGTGAAGGGCTGCGGTACAAAGGAAGGCAAGGACCGTGGTCCTAGTCCTCAGGGCACCCGTGCTCTACATTTTCTTCTGTCTCTTATTTTTTGTCCTTTTGATTCGGTTTGATTCCTGATGGCTCACGGTAGTTAGCTCCCACCTGCCCAGTTCTGATTTGTAAGGGATAGTGTTCCTCAGTTAGCTTTCGCACCCCCTTTCCCATTTGGCCAACTCTGCTTTTTAGGGAATTCTTTCCTTCAGCAAGCAGCCGGGCAGAAGCCTGGAGACTGGAGATGTGGTCACATTCAAGCAGCTGGAAGTAGGCCAGCAGCGTCTCCAGATTGGGGAGTTTGTGGAGGGCACTGGAGGGTAGAAAGGGTCAGGTTAGGAAGAGCTTTCCATGCCAGCCCGACAGTGGAGCTTCTGTGTGATTCTGGGGCTAACAGGCAGCCCCTGCAGCTGAGTGGGTTGTGAGTGACGAGGGCACACGTGTATGTTAGAGAAGTCTCTGGGGCAGCTGAGGCCCTGGGGAGGACCGTGATGGCAGGGGCCTGGCTCTAGAAGCGCTGGGGCCTAGACGAGGCTCCTGCCCCAGACGCTGCCTGAGAAGGTGGTGTAGATGAGAGATGGGAGGAAGATAGAGGCAAGTCTGGGGCAGTGTGCAGCTGGAGGCGATACGGGCCTGGGTGACAGGCAGGGCACATCCCATAGGGCAGTGCCCTCGCTGGGGCTGCAGGAGCAGGAGAGCAAGGTCATCAAGGTTGGCTGAAGGGAGTGACTTAGAAGGAGGGGGGTTGTTGTCTGGCTGTCCTGGATGGGGGCGGTGTTCGAGGTACCTCGTGATAATGGCAGCTAAGTTACCATTTCAGACTTCACCATTTCCCTTCAGAATATTTTTGAACAAAATCATTCCTTTGAGATCGGGCACAGAAATCTCATTAAATGTAACTTGGCACATCTGGGTTTTTAAAAATGCTTTTTTTCTTAAAATAAGCCCTATGGGGCACTTCAGCAAGGATTCTGGGGCATAAAGATACATTTTGAAGGGGTTTCGTGGGCCGTGAAGTCTTGAAAGCCCTTCGTTGAGAGGACTCGGCTTAGGAGACCTGGGCTTTCACTTCGGGTCCCCCATGCGAGGCTTGAGTTATTTCAAATGCCGTTTTCTTTTCATTTGGGTCAGCCACTGCCTTGACCTGACACCAAGAGGGCCCTGAGTCCTTGAAGGCCGGTGTGGCAGGACACAAGCTGGGGCAGGGGGGCTGGGAGAGGCTTCTAGTAGCCATCCCTGCGTCATGAATGCCAGCATGGTCCTCAGGGCGGGGTTCTGTTTCTCCTTTTTGGCCATAGCAAATCATGAGGATTATCTGTTAAGGCATAGGTGGGTGGTGGTCTACATCTCCTGGGAGGGCCTGGAAGTATAGGGTGTGAAGTTTGCAGGTCCTTGGATCATCCCCACATCAGCCCTGCCGTCCTTCTAAAAACCACAGCTCGTATTTATTTAGCACTGCCAGGGAGAGACCACATTCCTTCCAAAGACCCTGGGAGGTCATGGGCAGCCTAAGAACAATTATCCCATTTTAGAGTGGAGGAAATAGGTCCTGAGACGCTGAGTGACTTGGCCAGTAAATGTCAGAAATGGACCTCCTGAGTCTCAAGTTTAGCATTATCCACTGTGCTTCTAAGAGATAAATTTAAAGATGACTTAAATCACTTAAGCTAAAGAACACTCAAGTAAACCCAGGGCTGGGTATCTGGGAGGTGTCCTGCAGAGGGATTCGGGGCACGGCCACGCCTGGCGCTGTGCTGCAAAGGAATCCTTCCTGCTAGACTTTGGGGTGTCTTTTCTCTCTGTTCTTGATAAGTGAATGAAAGGAAAGAAGGAAGAAAGCCAGAAAGATAGGGGGATGGGTGGGTGGGTAGGAAGACGGATGGATAGATATGGATAGAGAGATGGATGACAGAGGTACATGGATGGATATATGTGGATGGGTGGATGGATGGATAGGGATGAATGGCCAGATAGGTAGACTTTAAGTGCTTACAGTGTGTCAGGCACAGATGGTACAAATACAAGTAAGTGAGATAGTCCCTGCCCTCCCGGAGCTTACATTCTGTGAGGGAAATGCACCTCAGTAGGGGAGCCGGGGTTAGAAAGAAGAGTCGAGGTGTTCTTGAGTTACCTGTACGTGGCAGCAGGTTTGGAGATGCTGGGGAAGGGACGGGACGACTTGGACCTGGGGGAAAGCAGGGGTGTTGAGTGTTGGGGCAGAGAGCCAGGTGTGCTTGCCGTGAGTCCTCTTGTGTGTGTCCTGGTAGATAAGGTGAAAAGGGAGGGGGCAGTGAGGCATCATGGAATGCGCCCTGATCTCAGAGGCTGACCGGGGGCCAGGCAGCTGTCTGCCCCCTCCGGGAGTCGGTGCCTCACGGGGTCATTTGTCATCTCGATCCAGAAGAGGTTTGCAGACAGGGTGTGTGAGGCACTTTAGAAACCTGACCTGTTCCCATTGACTACGCTAAAACATCAGTGAAATGCGCACGGGAAAGCCATTGCTAGGATGCCAGGTGACATCTGGTTGTGTTATGGAGACTTGACAGATGGGACTTCATGTGGTTTCTTCCCTGCCTTCTTTGTGTCAAAGGTCAAAGCGGAGCCTGACTCTCCTCCTGTGGCGCTGGGCATGGTGGACCGCTCTCGGATCCTGCTGTGCGCACTCACCTGTCTGTGTCTCTCCTTCAACCCTCTGACGTCGCTGCTGGAATGGGGAGGGGCCCACAACTCGGGCCAGCCGGCCCCCGGGGGCTCCAGCCGGAGCATCCTTTCCTTCGATTCAGGTGTGTCACTGCCGGGAGCTCGGCGGTGCTGTCTTGTATCTGTGGCTGAGGCCAAGGCCTCATCTGAGCCACAGAAGCAGGTCGGGCAGGATCTGGCTGTCCATCTATATGAGGCGGGTGACGAACAAGAGCCCCAGGGTGGGAAGGATTTTGGGGTGTCAGTGGGGGGGGTGTGGTTCCTCTTTCCCGTTTTCCATGCTGGCCTGCTGGGAGCTGGAAGGCTGCCCCTGGGACTGCCCCAGGGCCTGGGGCTGGGCTTCAGAGATGAGAGCTGGGCAGACCAAGGATGTCCCCCCCATTCTGTGGTTACACTTGGTGCTAGCTGTGAATGTTCACTCCTTTCCCTCCCAGGCTGTTAGAGGTGTTTGGGGTCCCCTAAGCAGCTCTGTTCATGCCCCAGCCCAGTCCCCCCAGATGAGCCGGAGGAGGCCGAGGGCGAGCACTGTCCGCCTGGCCCGGGTCTGATTCTTGCCTGTACCGGCTTGGGAGATTCACTGCTTTTCTTCGGGCCTCAGTTTCTTCCTCTGTCAAGTTGGGGGATGCCGTCTGGGGGCTCTTGAGCTGGGCTTTCCCTGTCTAGGTTCCAGCAGCCTCGGTTTGTCAGGTTTTGTCTCTCGAGCTCAGGCCCCTTTCTCACCCTCCTTTTCCAGGTGCTGGCAGCTGGTTGGACTGGATGTTCCCCACCCTCCTCCTGTGGCTCTTAAACGGCGTGATTGTCCTGAGCGTTTTCATCAAGCTGCTGGTGCATGGGGAGCCCGTCATCCGCATGCACTCGCGGACCTCAGTCACGTTTTGGCGCCATCGCAAGCAGGCCGACCTGGACCTGGCCAGGGTGTGTTGTCCCCCTCCTTGGCTTCTAGTCATCTCGAGGGCCGTGAAAACTAAAGGAAATGACTCCCATCTTATGGGTCCATGTCTCCTCTACCGTGCACTGGAAGGGTGGGCGAGGCCCAGGCCTAGATGGAGTGCCTACCCTGGCAAGGGGTGCCAGGTCTGGGCCCCTGGCGGTGGAATCCTGCCCCTTCGGGTCCCCATCATTTAGTGGGCAGAGCTCATGTGTCTCCTTCTTGAGAGGGGGAAGGAGCGGTTGGGAGGAGCAGCCCAGGGTCACACTGGGGGATGCTAGAGTATTCTTTCTTCCGTTTTCTTGGTATATTATGAATAGAAAAAGCGAGAAACTTGAACATTTCAGTATGCAAAGAACACCAGACAAGGGGCTGCACAAGGTATCCCTGACCCTCTGTCATGCACCATTTGTTGTTTCCCTCAATACATGTGATTCACTCCAGCATCACCGTGCTCTTCTCTGTCCCTTGGGAGCCTCCTTCTGCTCCGTGTGTGTGTGTGATCAGGACCCCAGAGGTGCAGGGCTGGCCTCAGAGCTGGCAAGGTGTGGGGTCGGCTTTCTTTGCTTCTCAGTGATCCGCTCAGCTCTCTGAGACACTGTAGTTTCAGAGAAAGTATTAACCTGCATTGGTGGAGGGTGCTTCCTTACTTGGGAGTTCCCTTTTATTCCAGTGAATAAAAGTCCACAGGTCCAGTTCCCACCCTTACCACTAGCCTCCCACCTCTTCTCCTTCCTCCCTTGTGAAAAGGACGGCCACATCGCCTAAGTCCATGCACTGGCTGCCCAGGGCCCTCATCTCTGAGCCTCGCGCTTGGGCTTCTGGGCTCTGGTTGGCCACTGCTTTGCTCTGAGCTCATCAGCCTTTCCCTCACGCTCCATTTTCTAAATTGTTCTCCAGGGCTTTCTCACTTCTGTTTCAGTTCGTACAAGGCCTCTAAGCGTTCTCTGAAGCGGTCCCTTTTGTCATTTCTTATGGCCCAGTAACGTTTTGTTGCATGAATAGAACAGTACATCTTCCCCTTTGTTTCCAGCCCTAGTTTGTCCCTAGAGGCTCAGTCTTTTAAACTGTAGTGGCCTGGGCCCAGTGCAGGGGGCTCTCACGTCTTAGAGGACCTTTGGTGATCCGAATTCCCCTCCACTTAAACATTCACACCATCATCATCATTCAAGAGACACTCACTGGGGCCTAGTCTTGGAGCCCTGATACAGATGTCAGAGTTATTCTGGTCTGAATCCCCTTCCCAGCCTTAGATACTCCACAGTGACGAAGAGCTCACTACCTAGTTAGACATCCTGTCTCATTGCGGACAGCTTTCACTGAGTATAAGACACTTTCTTTCTTTAGTTAAATTTTTTTTCAAATAAAAATCTTTTCTTTCCTTCTTACCCATCCTCCAATTAAAAAAAAAAAAGAAAAAGAAAGCTTATCTTTATCATATGCCCAGTCAAGCAAAACAAATTCCTTCTTTTGGCTGTTTGAAAGAACCATGTCTCCTTCCTCGTCTTGAGCCTGTCTCTTCTCTTTTAGGAAGGAGGAGAGCCACCTGCCTCGTCACGGGAGGCTTGTTTGATCAGAGCTTCTGAGAGTTGTCTGGGTGCTGTGGCTGTCATTGTTGCCATTGTCCTGGTTCTGCTCACTGCCCTCTGAATCAGTTGGCACAAGTTTTCCTGGGTTTCTCTGAGTCCATCCCTTAGGAAGCTCTTTTATCTACATCCCTGCAGCACCTGTTGGCCCCCGGTCCATCCTCTGAACAGGAGAGAAGGCACTGGTTGTGGCTCTGCCTCTTTGAAGGCAGCTGTCTATTTTCTTTTAGCTTCCTCTTTTCAGGATAGGCATCCCCAAAGCTTCCCATCTTGGTTTCTCTCTTCAAGATACACTCAACCTCTCTTGAAATGTGGTACCTTGGGACAGCTAGGTGGCGCAGTGGATAGAGCACCAGTCCTGGAGTCAGGAGGAGCTGAGTTCAAATTCAGCCTCAGTCACTTAACACTTACTAGCTGTGTGACCCTGGGCAAGTCACTTAAGCCTCATTGCCCTGCCCCTCCAAAACAAAAAACAAAACAAAACAAAAAAAGAAATGTGGTACCTCAAATGGCATTTGGGCCTCTGGCTGGGGTCTGGCTGGTGCCTGGGAATGTGGACCGTGGACTTCCCGCAATGGGGACCTTGTTTCTGGTGGTGTGGCCTCAGGCTTCCTTTGCCTTTTTAGGTCTTGTATTGCTCTTAGCTCATGGGATTGTAGCTTTAGAACTGGAGACCTTGAGGGTGAGGAAACAGGTGCAGACTGGGGAAAGGACTTATCCAAGATCACACAGGTGGTAAGGGTCTGAAGTGGGGCTTGCACCTAGGTCTTCTTGATTCCAAACCCTGCACTCTGTCTACTGCAACAAGCTGCCACAGAGCTACTGAGAGACGAAACCCCTTGTGTCTGAGTCACTTCCGCATCTGCTGATCCAGGTCTCTCCCCCCCACCCCCATTCTGTGCTTAGGCGATGGACTTTGCAGGACTTTGCATTTATCCTGGTTGAATTTTATCATATTGGTTTGAACCTGACCCTTTTTTTTCCATGCATGCATTTATTCATTCATTCATATCATCCTGTGTGTGGTGTGGTTCTGTTGTTTCTTGTGTCAACCATAAATTTGAAAACCAGTATCTTCATGTATGTTGTTAATAATCCAGAACATGGGGCGGGGTGGGGGTGGGGTTGGGGGGAGGCTCCGACCCAGTCTAGTAAACATTTATCAGATACCTGCTCTGGGCCTGGCATTATCCTCAGCCATGGGGACTCAGAAACAAAAAGCATTTCTTCCCTTGTGACATGCCTCTCGAGACCTCCGTGCCACTGGTTCTTGAGCTGAGTATGATTGTTCTTTTGTGAATCAGCCATCCCGGCCTGCCCTCCACCCCACCTTCTCTTCTTGGCTCTCTTGAAGTTGGGATAGACCATGGCATAGTATTTCCCTGAGGTACCCAGTAACCCTGTTGGCGAGGAAGCAGTTAGCTCTTTGTCCTCTCTTCCCCTCCAGGAGAAGCACATGGGGCAGTTCTGCCATCGGCTTTAGTCTGTGGCTGCTGGGGGAGCAGGAGGAGCCAGTCTCAGGCAGGGTGGTCTCAGCACAGAACAGAATTTTGGTGACACCATGGGAAAACCAGGGAAGACAATACTGTTTTCTTTTCTCCTTCTAAAGGGGGATTTTGCCGCAGCAGCCTCTAACCTGCAGACGTGCCTGTCTGTCCTGGGCCGCACGCTGCCCACCTCCCACCTGGACCTGGCCTGCAGCCTCTCCTGGAACGTGATCCGATACAGCTTGCAGAAACTGAGGCTGGTGCGCTGGCTGCTGAAGAAGGTCTCTCAGCGGCGGCGCCAGGCAGCCGTGGCTGCCGGCGGCTTTGAAGACGAGGCGAAGACCAGCGCTCGGGATGCCGCCTTGGCCTACCACAAGCTTCATCAGCTGCACATCACAGGTCGGGCAGGGGAGGCCGGGGCGGCGTGTGTCTGTTTCCCTGTTTCCATTTTAGCGCTGCCCCCCCCCCCCCGTGCGGCTGGGTGGTACTTAGAGCACTGAGCTCTTCTGGCAGACTGCAGCTGCTTGATGGCGTGGCTCTGGGCTCCTTGGGGGCTTCAGCCCATCCAGGAGTATTTGTCGGTGCCTGCTGTGTGCCTGGCACTGTGCACACAGATACGGGTTGGGGGGGAGAAGCTTACTTTCCCATGGGGCAGAGAGCAGATACGCACTGATGTAGTATCTGATGTATTATAAACACACGTGTGTGCAGAGGTGTTCAGTACATGGTAGCTGTGGAGGGTGGTGCATGACATGAGTCAGGCCAGGAGACTTATGGAGGGGGTGGGCATTCCGGCCTGGGAAGAACAGCCCCCTAAAGTCTCAGGGATGGGAAGCGGGGTGTCATGTGGGAGCACAGAGTGTGGGAGGGAGGTCAGGGCCAGTGAGGCTGGTGGGGGGGGCCAGGCTGTGTGTGACTTTAAAGCACTAAGCAGAGGAGTTGATGTTGGAGCCAGGAGGCCATAGGAAGCCCCCGTTGGACCGGGAGGGGGATGACCTGGTCAGAGGTGTATTTAAGGACAGCTCCCTTGGCAGCCAGGTGTGTGTGTGTTGGTGTGTACAAGCTTGTATAAATGGGTATACATATACATGTGTACACATTGTGTAAGTAGGTATGTGCATATGTGTGTACATGCTTGTATAAATGAATGTGTGTATACATGTGTTCGTGCTTGTATAAATGGTTGTGTGCATACATGTATATACACTTGTATAAATGAATGTGTGCAGGGGCAGCTAGGTGACACAGTGAATAGAGCACCGGCCCTGGAGTCAGGAGTACCTGAGTTCAAATCCGGCCTCAGACACTTAACACTTACTAGCTGTGTGACCCTGGGCAAGTCACTTAACCCCAATTGCCTCACAAAAAAAAAAAAAAAATGAATGTGTGCATATGTGTGTCCGTGCTTTTATAAATGGGTGTCTGTGTGTATACAGTCTGACAAAATAAACCTTTCCAGGTTAAGCGTGTACATGGTGGTGGGGGTGGGACCAGGGCCTCTCCAGAGCAGTGCTTTGGTCTGGCACTAAGACTCCACCAGAGCCAGGCCAGCCGAGGTCCCTGCACCCTGAGGAGCAGTAAGTTCTGCAGGATCCTGCAGAGTGCTTTCTGGAGGCCCAGCAGGGACCCCCCAGTGGTCCAGCCCAGGACCCTCAGCATTTGGGGAGACATGGGCAGAACCTTGTGGTGTTTGGCTCCTGGGCCCTCCCTTGGCAAATCATGGAGTGAGCCCTATTCTGGGCACGTTTATTCAGATCTCCATCCTTCCAGCTCGAGAATCCCATGAAAGCCAAGCGAAGGGATGCATGGCCTGTGTTCCTTGCACTCTCTCTGGTTGCTTAATCAGGCAGTAAACATTTATTAAGTCCTTGCTGTATGCCATGCCCTGTGCCATGCTCTGGGCATACAAAGAACGGCCAAAGCCAGTCCCTGCCCTCCGGGAGGTCACTCCCATTGTAACTCAGGGCCTTCAGTTGCAATGAATTAAAGCTCATTTTAAAGAATGATAAGCTCAGAGGAGGCGTCAGTGGGGTGGGAGGGGAGCCAGGGAGTCCTGAAAATCCAGAGCAGGGCGGGGTCTCCGCCTCCATCCAGGCCAAGGGGCTTGAACGTTTTCTGTGCGCTGGACGGAGCGCACTGGCGCTCTGGACAAGCCCAGGGATGCTGTCTGAGTGGTGTTTTTTGAGGCGGAGATTCCAAAGGAAGCGGGGTTACAGGAATGTGAAAACCTTCGTGGACCCCAGGGTCAGACCTCTTGAGCTAGGCCGGTTTGTCCACAAAAACACTCAATACATGTTCTACCTGCCCCCACTAGAAGACTCTCCATGATAGGGAAGCCCCCCCTGTGGAGACAGGGGTAACCTGTTCTGCCCTGGGTGCGCGACGGCTGTGTTCTTGAAGCTGCTCTGGAAAGTAGGGTTTGGGGCCTGTTGACCTTGGTGGGAGCCACCCCCTGGGCTGGGCAGGACTGAGCCTCCCCTTGGCTCTGGAGCCTTGCCTTGGGCCTGGAGATTCACCTTGGGCCTGGAGCCAGCCTTTGGGCCTGGAGGCTGGCCCTGTGCTGACGGTGGGTGGGTAGCTGGCTCTCAAGTAGGTGTCCCCTGTCTGCAGGGAAGCTCCCGGCCGGCTCAGCCTGCTCCGATCTGCATATGGCTCTGTGTGCCGTGAATCTGGCCGAATGTGCCGAGGAGAAGATCCCCCCAAGCACCCAGGCCGAAATCCACCTCACAGCAGCCGTGGGGCTCAAGACCCGCTGTGGAGGCAAACTGGGCTTCTTGGCTGTGAGTACCTTTGGGCCTGGTGACCCTGCTACGGGAGCAGGGGGCAGGGAGCCAGCCAGTCTGGGGCCCAGGGGCTTTGCCAGGCTCCAGGTGAGTGGGTTTGCCAGCTCAACGCTGCCCGGCACAGCTGTCGGCCCTGATCCTGAAGCCAGAGCAGCTGCCTCTAGGCCTCCTGGGAGTTCCCTGACCTCCTGACTCCCCCCTTCTTCCCTTGGGCCTCTGTGGGGCTGGGGGTCAGGGTGAGGGCCGCCCCGTAGTTGGAACACAACCTGGCACAGCCTGTCCCACATCTGGCTCGGCCTGCCCTTCCTCCTGCACACTTCTGGGCAAGTTCCCCCAAATGACCCCCGCCCCTCATTTTGCCTTGTGGTGGGATAGCTCCAGCACACAGTCACTCCCCCCCGTTCCCTTGTGCCACCTCCCCTCCTAGAGCTACTTCCTGAGCCGAGCCCAAAGCTTGTGTGGCCCTGAGCGGAACGCCGTCCCCGACTCCCTGCGTTGGCTGTGTCACCCCCTGGGCCAGAAGTTTTTTGTGGAGCGGAGCTGGTCGGTGAAGGCGGCCACCAAGGAGAGCCTGTACTGTGCCCCCAGGAACCCAGGTGGGAGCTGCCCAGCCCCTGCACCTTGGGGTTGGGGGGGTGGAGAGGGGCAAGGGGTCCATGATCGGCCCTGCCCCTGGTGCCTGGGGGAAAGCAGGTTGGAATGAAGGGCCAGCTATGGCTCAGGAGGCGCCATTGTGGTTAGGCCACTGGCCATTGACGAGAAGGGATTCGAGTCTGCTCTGGCTATTGCTGACTTGGCTCTGAGCTGCCAGACCTCGCACACTTGCCTTTCTCTGTCTGCCTTGCTGTCCCCTCTGCATAAGAAACCTGCTGTCCACAGCACGAGAGCGTGGCGGGCTGCCGGACAGTCCTGGCCCTTGTCCCGGGAAGCCGTGGCTTCCTCCCTTTCTCATTAAGGGCTCTTGTGGGATCGGTGATGAGGCTTCTGCTCATTCTCCCTTCGGCCGTGGCACCTGTAACTTCTTCTTGCTGGCCAGGCTCCGTTAGCCCTTCGATTGAGCCGTTTGGCCCCACTGTGGCCCAGGGAGGCAGACCTTCAAAGGGCTCCCAGCATCAATGCAGCTCCAGGGATGCAGCCAGATCCTGGGGCAGCCCTCCCCTTCTAAGGCTCTGCTTGTTGCCTTTTCCCTTTCCAAGAGCCAAGAGCCCTGGAGGCCCCAGCTGCTGCTCTTGTAGCGTGGCCCATTGGGCCTTTCTCTGCCCCACCTAAGAGGTCGGTGCTACCCTTTCTCCTCTGCCTCTGTCCCCTAACCACCATCACTACCCTCCTCTCCCCATCCAAGGAGAGAGTCACAGCTGGTTGGACGCAGCCCTCAGCCCCCTTGGGAGCAGGTCAGGGAGCCGAGGCTCGGCTGGTCACGCACATTTGGGCTTCTGGCTGCTGGAAACTGCTAGCCACTCCCAGAGAGTACCCCTTTCCCCCCCCCCCCCCCCAGATATTTCCTTTTTTTTTTTTTTTTTTTTGGTGAGTCAGTTGGGGTTAAGTGACTTGCCTAAGGTCACACAGCTAGTAAGTGTTAGGTGTCTGAGGCTGAATTTGAACTCAGGTCCTCCTGAATCCAGGGCCAGTGCTCTATCTACTGCGCCACCTAGCTGCCCCTGATACTTCCTTTTAAAAGAAATGTCTCACAGGTACACTTTATCTTTACATCATCACCATTTCTCAGGGGGAAAAGACGAAAAAGAACATTGATCACATGATCCCTTGTGACAGTAACAGTTAAGCAAAGTATCTAATGCCATGTCTGCTTCTGAGGGGGTATACAACACTCTGTCCCAGTAGCCCCCTGCCTCTCTGCTTCCTTCTCTAATCCTCAGGACCTTATTCAGAGGGAGATGGATTCTCTGGAGGTGCTGATCTCTTTGCTGTGTGGTTTCTTTTGGCTCTGCTTTTTTCACTGGGCCGCAGCGCCTCCAAGTCTTCCTGCATTTCTGACTTCCTCCTGGTTGCCTTTTTGTACTCACAGGCACATCCTGTCACCCCAGCTTACTGTACTCAGATATCATGCTTTGTCCGGCTAGTCCCATTAACAAGCCTTGATATACCCCCCCCCCCCCGCCCATCTCTCTCTGATTGATAAAGAGGAAGGACCCTTGTAACACACGTGTAATTGGACAAAACAAATGTCCACGTTGGCCATGTCCCGAAATGCACCTTCTTGTTCAGCGTCCCAAGGTGTGGCCACTTTATCCTCGGCCTTCTGGAATTCGCCTGTGATGGCATGGATCGCTTGTCTTTGTGGTGTCCCTGTCCAGCGCTCTGCTCCCCTCCAGCTGAATCGGGGCACACAGCTTCCCGGGTTTCCCAGGATCCTTTGCTCCTGTTCTTTCTTACAGCACAGCCACGCTCCCTTCGTTCACATACCATAATCTGTTCTGGCCGCTGCCCCTTCATTGGAGGGCCCCCCTTGCTTTCCACCTTGCTCCTAAGGGATCTGCCAGAGAGGCTTCCATACCCGTGGGACCTTTTCCCTGTCCTTTGACCTCTTTGGGGGCATCATTGGGTCCGAGGGGGCGTGCAGTTCTGTGCCATGTTGCCATCTGGGGGGCTCTTGCAGCGCTGCATCTGGGGTCATCTTTGCCAGCCTCATGGGTGATGTTTTTTATGAGGAAGAGGATGGGATTTTGTTCCGCCCGCTCGGAGGTGGTTCATGTTGTCCACTTGAGTCCCTAGAAGGGCATTTGACGAGAACTGAGCCTTTCTTTACCTCTCACCTTCTGCAGCGGACCCCATTGCACAAGTGCACCAGGCCTTCTGCAAGCACCTGCTCGAGCGAGCCGTGGATGCCCTGGTGAAGCCGCAGGCCGAGAAGGCACGGGCCGAGCAAGAGGAGGAGACCTGGTACGTGCTGGGGATGAGAGGATGCGGGGCTGTCCTCAGGACGTCTCGTGCTTCGGCGGAGGCCGGGCTGGGGTTGTGCTTGTTTGTCCTCCACCTCCTGTCCTGGCGAAGGCCCCTCTGTCAGCCCGGTGCCCTGCTAATAAGGTCTAACCAGAAGGAGATCCCGGCCCTGCTTGGGGGGCTGCCCTCAGGAAGCTTACAGTCTCACTGGGTGAGAGGAGGTACAGGCAGGGCAGCCGCTTCCTGGAGGGGGCAGCCTTGGCACCGGGCCTTCAAGAAAAGCGCAGGGACGTTTGTGTGCAGTCATCGAGGCGGGAGGAGCCTAGAGCCAGCGGCTGTTTGGCTGATGTAGTAGCCCATGTTTCTATAGCATTTTGAAGGCTGCAAAGCGCTTCATGAATATTGTTATCTCATTGGATTCTCACAGCAACCCTAGGAGGCAGGGGGTATAACTAACCCCTGTTTTACAGTGGAGCAAACTGAGGCAGTGACTTGCCTGAGGTCGCACAGCTAGGAAGTTATCTGAGGCTGGATTTGAACTCGGGTCTTCCCGGTTCTAGGCTCAGCACTATATCTGAGCCACCTGACACGTAGAGTGAGTGACGTTGAGCAGAGCTTATTAACTAGAATGGGAGGAAAAGGCTTCAGTGGAAGGTCCTGGGCCTCAGTTTCCTCAGTTAAATGAAGGGGTCGGATTTGGTGGCTTCTGAGGCCGGCCAGACAAAGAACTCGGGCTTGGTTGGGTGCTAGGACCCGAGCTGGGCTTTCAGCTGGCAGTGCTGCTCAGGGTGACCCTCCCTGGGAGGAGAGGGCTGGGGTGGGGGTGGCCATGGGTCAGAGAGGGGGCCCGGGCTGGGGTGGGGGTGGCTGTGTTTGGACCCTGTGCTCCTTGTGGGAGGTCCTCAAAGTGCTACAGCCACGCCTTGGACAGAAAGAATAGAAGTCCAGCAGGAGCAAGGCTAGGGGCCAGGGCCAATGGGGCGCCCACTGGTCAGTGCTTCTCCCTTAGGTCCTCTCTTGTTTTCAGCGAGCTGTCCACTGCCCTGCAATACCTGAAGTTACTGAATTCCTTTGTGGATTCTGTGGGGGTCGTGGCCCCCCCTTTCCCAAACAGCTCAGTGTTGAAGTCGGCACTTGGTGAGTCTCCCAGAGTCAGGGGAGGGGGGAGGGAAGATCTCATCTTCGTGAGTCACTGAAGGAGAGGCCGGGCACAGGGACGCAAGGGCAGTGACCTGCCAAGGAAGCCGAGCTCAGCCACCATCCCTGGTGTTAAACCCGCAGTGAGGTGCCGGTGCCCCTGCCGAAGGCTCCATGTCTGGCTGAGGCTGGCAGGGGGGCCACGCAGGGCTGGGATGCCTGGGAGGGAGGCAGGTCTGAGCCTGGCAACCTGTGCCTTAGATGGGCTGTTGGTCAGTCTCTCAGTCAGTCAGCAAACACTTGTTAAGCATCTGTCTTGTGCCTGGCCCATCCTTCGAGGGGCTCAGTTTTTCCCATTTGTCCGCTGCAGTTCATGGAAAGCTGGGGCCTCTAATCTTTTTTATGGGAGTGCTGGTCCCTGGGACCCTCCAGACCCTTTGTCAAGAGCCCTGTCTTTGGTTTTTTGTTTTGTTTTTGTTTTTGTTTTTGCAGGGCAGTGGGGGTTAAGTGACTTGCCCAAGGTCACACAGCTAGTTAAGTGTCAAGTGTCTGAGGTTGGATTTGAACTCAGGTCCTCCTGAATCCAGGGCCAGTGCTCTATCCACTGTGCCACCTAGCTGCCCCAAGAGCCCTGTCTTTGAATGTGTAAAATAAAATGCCCATGATCACCAGGGAGTCAATCGTGCTGAAATAGTTACAGAAATGTTTTCAGAAACAAGTTTGTGGACTCTGTAGATCTGCCACATCCACACACCCGGTTAAGACTCCCTGATTTAAGGGCAGTTAGGTGGCGCAGTGGATAGAGCACCGGCCCTGGATTCAGGAGGACCTGAGTTCAAATCCAGCCTCAGACACTTAACACTTACTAGCTGTGTGACCCTGGGCAAGTCACTTAACCCCAATTATCTCACCAAAAAAAAAGACTCCCTGATTTAGGGGATAGACTTTCAGTATTTTAGAATGTATTAAACATTAATAATAAAAGAAAACAATTTATGTCTTTAAGCCTCTTTAAGTAACTCACAGCTTAAAAGACTGTGGAGGTTTCTTGGTTCTGGAAAGATAAGAAATCTGCCCCCTTGGCCAGCTGCGCACAGCTGTGTGAATGTGCTGAAGACCCCTCCCCTCTCCCTGAGCCTGGGGGCCAGCCTTAGGACAAGACATTCAGAGACAACCAGGTTTCCTTGGATGGGAACCTCGTCCACCCTGTCCTCTAGTCCAGTGCCTGTTCCAAGTGGGGGTTCATGGAATGAATGGGGACTGTCGGTTGCCCCTGCTGCTCATCCCCTCCCTCTTAGCCAGATGATGAGGGGAGCAGGGCGTGTGTACTGTGGAGTGACTGACCACCATGTGCTTACTTTCCCCGCGCAGGCCCGGACGTCATCTGCAGGTGGTGGACATCTGCGGTCTGGATGGCCGTTGGCTGGCTACAAGGGGACGATGCAGCTGTGCGGTCCCAGTTCACCGAGGTGGAGCGGATCCCCAAGTCCCTAGAAATGGCTGAGTGCGTGACCCCTTTCCCCCCTTCAGTGTGTGGTCTGTGGGGTGGAACGGGGGCAGTGCTACGTCATCTGTGCTTGTTGGGCAGGAGGAGTCAAAGCCGGCTGCCAGTGGGGGCCCAGAGAACCCACCAGGATGTTGGGGTGCAGAGGCTGTTATTTAAAAAAATAAACCCCAACCCCCAGGTCTAGCTGATGGGAGTAAAGACACGTAATGCACATGGCTCTTCTGCTCGGCACAGCCCAGTAAGGGGAGGGCCAGGTCTGCTAAGGCTCAGACTGAGCTGAGGACTGCCCTTCCCTGCTGGTGGTGTTGGGGAACATTGTCTTTCCCTCCCCCCCACGATAGAAGATGAGGTGAAGGCTATGACCACCCCACCCCCCGCCCCCGGTGGAGGCCAAGACGCTTTGGCTCAGTGGGCAGCCCCAGCCCCTGGGAAGAACCCCCTTGGACCCCCGCCACAATTGAGCTTCCCCAGACTTTTGAGTCGTCCTTCTGAGATTGGGAGGATGACCCCACGGTCAAGGAGAACAAGCCTCAGACCAGCCAGGCCATAGGAAGCCACACGGCAATCCATCATGTAGAGTGGGTTCCGCTCAGCCCGTGGGGCAGCCTTCACACTGACATCTGCTGAGTTTCATCTTGCTGCATCTTGCCCGATGTCTGAGCCCACCGAGTCCATCCCGCGTGGGAACCACTGGCCTTGGCTCGTGCCAGCTCAGCTTGCAGGGGGTGCACTGCCTGGGTTTAGCCAGGTCACCAGTGGACCCAGCAAGGCCACGGCCGAAACACTCCTGACAGCATGGGCTCCCGAGCCACTGGCTGTGCTGTGGCCCAAGCCTCGGCAGACCGCGTGCCCAACAACTGACCAAAGTCTGGGAGCAGCGGCTCAGCAACCAGCCCTCTTCGATAGTCTAGAATTTTTTCAGGAACCAGAGTCAAGTTCACCAGGCTACTTAGGGCCTGCAGACGTGATTCTTTGCTGCTTTTTGGAAAATCAGAAGCTCTGCCCTTCCTTCCTGGATTCACAGCTGGCAGGGGCCTCAGAGGTCATCATGTCAAGTACCTGAGCGTTCATCTGGTACCTACTCTGTGCCAGACCCTGCGCCAAGCGCTGGTCTCACCCTGGCACTTCACAGAGGAGATGCTGAGTCAGCCCAGAGGGATGAAGTGACTGGCCCAGGGTTGCAGGTCCCTCCACACGCCTCCCACTGCCTCAGCCGTGAGCCCTCCCACACATCCATCACGAGGCGGCCACGGCCCAGTCCCATGTTCTCATGCACCAGGGTGCTCTCTTCCTGGTCTCCTTCTCTAGGGGCCCGGGAGCCACCAGCCCTCTCGACTCTGCCCTTTCCTTGGCGTTAGCACATAAAGAGAGGACTCTTCTGCCTCCAATCCCTCCTCACCAACCACCTCCTCTCCATTCTGACTCTTCCTCACGACAACTTAAAGGTCCCAGCCTGATGAGGCCTCACGGCTCTTAGCCTGCCCACCCCCTCTCTGGTGGAGACAGTCTTTACTGGGTGGGGCTCGAGGTGGCTGGACGCCGCATGGACAGGGAGCCCGGTCAGTTGGCAGGAGGCCTTCTCCCTCTACCAAGATGGCAACATGATGGTGTCAGAGCAGTCTGGGGCTGTTCATGGCTATTGTGAATCCACCGTGAATGGGTGTGGTGGGTACGGCTGGCAGGAAGCTCATGGCATCTTGGGCTGCACTCAGACGGCCTCTGACCCTGGCAGATGGCTGAGGTAGAGAATGACTGGGACAAGCTGGAAGCATCCCCAGGAGAGCACAGGCCATAAGATGGTGCCACGGGAACCCTCGGCACAGACCTGGAAGGGATGTGGTCTCCGTGCTCTGCACATGGTGCAGAGGGCATGGCATACCCCAAAGGCGGGGCCGGGAGGGCCTCGAGGCAGAGTTTTTTTGGTCCTCAGTTGGAAGATCGATTGACCTACAAACCATCCTGCCACGTGAGCTCTTCCAGAATGGGGCAGGCTGCCCTGGGAGGCGGCGGGCACTCCTTCCCTGGAGGGCCTCTGGCCCAGGCTGAACGTCCACTTGGGACAGAGGGTGTGACCGGATGGCTCTTACGATGAACTGATTCTGGAGGCTCAGCAGGAGGTGGGGGCCCCACCGTCCACGTGAGAAAATAAAGCGCCTGTTGGTTCAGTGACTGATCTGATGAGACACAGGTAGCTAAGCAGCAACAGCTCTGTGGGGCAGAGCCCCGGCTGCTTGGCTGCTAGAGCAGGGCTCCCCCCCCCCACCTCCGCCCCAGGCCCACGACTTGTGTTTTGGTGACTTTGGGTTCAGTGTGATAGAATTTCCTCACAATTGGGGCTGCCCCCAACACAAAATGCTCTGCCTCTTGAGGTCACTTGTTATGCTTGGGTCATGAGTTCAGTAGACTCTCTTAGTTGGGGATGTCATGGGAAGGAATTGTGTGTCAGGTAGGGGAAGGTAAGCTCTGACTGGGGAGTTTGGTTGCATCACCCCCTCCTGGCGGCCTGCTGTGGCTCTGGACCCTTGAATCCACCGTCCACCTGGGGGTGAGGCACTGGTACCCAGAATGCTCAGTGGAGATCACAACCATTAGAAGGGTAGGCAGCCTTCCCAAGGAAGAGACGGGAGAACGGACCACAGGTTTGAAGGTGCGTCCGTCCTATTGGCCTTGGTCCTAGACTGGTCAATGTTAACTAAGGGCTCCTTCCTTCTTGTTCTTTGTAGGAGTGGGGCTCCCTGGGAGGGGATGGGCCATGGGAGATGAGCTTCTCCTTTTTTTTAATCATAAAAGTATTTCATTATTTTCCAGATACATGGAAAGATAGTTTTCAGCATTTGTTTTTGTAAGATTTTTAGTTCCAAATTTTTCTCCCTTCCCCCTCCCCAAGACAAAGCAATCTGATATAGGCTGGAAGTGTACAATCACATTAAACACGTCTCTGCGTTAGTCATGTTGTGAAAGAAGAATCAGAACAGACGGGGAAAACCTCAAAAAGGAAAAAAGCAAACCAAAGTAGAAACAGTCTGGCCTGGTCTGCCTTCAGAGTCCACAATTCTTTTTTCTGGATGTGGAGAACATTTCGCATCATGAGTCCTTTGGAACTGTCTTGGATCATTGCACTGCTGGGCAGAGCCACGTCTATCACAGTTGTACTAGAAACGTGAGCTTTAGCAATAGTAGAGGAATTCATTCGAAGACAGGAGGCAAGGAGGAAACAGAAGGCCACTCTGCAGATGATGGGATGGTGTACTTAGAGAATCAACGGAAAAACTACTTGAAACAATGACCAGCTTTAGCAGAGTTGCCAGAGATGAGCTCATTAAGCCTGCCTTTGTCCTCTGTGTCTCCCTCCCAGGAACCCCTTGGTGAAGGCCGTCTTCCACGTCTGCCGGGCCATGCACACCTCGCTCTCAGGGAAGGCAGAGGCGCAGCAGAGTTCCTTCGGCCACTGCGAGAGGGCCAGTGGCCACCTCTGGGGCAGCCTCAACGTCAGCAGCGCGGCCTCCGACGCGGGCCTCACCCACGTAAGGCTCCAGAGCCCCCCGGGAAAGGAGGGGGAGGTGGGGAAGCTCCCTGTGGGATCTCCCTGGGCTTGGAGAGAAAGGTGCTGTCCCTGGGTCCAGGAGAAGCCCGGCCTCGTGCCACACTTCCTCCCCAGCTTGGTCTGGGGCACGGCTGCACCCCGGAGGCCTGGCCCTCCCTCGACGTACAGAGGAGCAGGGCCCTCTTCTCCTCCTGGGGGGGCCTCTCCGGAACCCCAGGCCCAGCAGGGAGACTCGGGGGCATGTATGAGGGCAGCCGGGCACGGCCTCCTCGCCTCGCCCAGGTGGGCAAGCTCCCCTGCGAGCAGCTGGGGTGCATTGTAGTTGCATTGCACGTCGTGTCGGGGCCGTGCAATGTTCCCACAGTGCATCCCAGAGGCCCGCGTTGCTGCCGCCGCCGCCACCACCTCCACCACCACCACTCCCGCTGCCCGCCCTGGCGAGGTGGCGCTTTGGGGGAGCTGGCAGAGGCCCAGAAGGTTTAGAGCCTGCTGGTGGGCCCAGGGGCTGAGCAAAGGGGAACCTACCCAGAATGGGGAGGGTGAGTCCAAAGTGAAACGCCCGCCTGGGTGAGGCGGAACAGCCTCCCCATGCAGGAAGGGACAACCCAGAGCTGGCCCTTCCTGGCCTCCCGCTGCCGCCCCCAAAGCACACCCACAGCCCAGGCCTGCAGAGCGGGGCGTCCTCGTCTGGGGAGAAGCCGTCTGTGAGGTGGTGACAAGCAGCTGCGGGCATCCATCCAGGAGGAGGAGGACAGCCAAAAGCCCGGCCCGCCGCCTCCCGCTCTCCCTTGGACCCGCCCCGACACGACGCCCTCGCTCACCGGCCAGTCCTCAGTCTACGCCAGCACCAGTCTGTTTCCTGCTGGTGCTGGTGTAGACTGCTTGGTTGTCTGGTCTGACAAGGCTCCCGGGCCCCCAGAGTCCCTGGGCAGGCACGAGGGTGCTACGCTGTCGGCCTCTCTCCCCTCCCCTCCCCTCCCCCGCTGCTCTCTGGGCTCTGGGGCCCCCCTGCCTGTGCCGGGCTGCTTACCACCTTCCCTTCTGTGTGCTCTGGTCCCCTGCAGGTGGTTCAGCTGCTCACCTGTGACCTGCTGCTGTCCTTACGCACTGCCCTGTGGCAGAAGCAGGCCGGCTCCAGCCCTGCCCTGGGAGAGACCTGCCATGCCTCGGGCCCCGAGCTCGCCGGCTTCCAGAGGGACCTGGGCAGCCTGCGCAGGCTGGCACACAGCTTCCGGCCGGCTTATCGGAAAGTGAGTACCGGGGCCTTCTCCCTTCCCCAACCTCCAGCCTGCACGGGGCTCAGGCTTGGGGGCTGGCCTGGCCGCCTGGGGAGGAGTCGGCAGATGGTTGCCACAGTAGCTATCACATGACAAGTGGGTGCTGGCACAGCAATGGGCACCACGGGGGTATGGGAGAAGAGGGAAGGGGTGCAATGAGCCAGCCCTGGCTGCGGATCCTCACTGCGCCACCTGCTAGGCGTGTGTCCAGGGCAAGCCAGCCTGCCTCAGAGCCTCAGTCTGCCCGTCTGTCAAGCCAGTTGTGTAGGCCAGAGCCCTCGCGAGGACATATCTGTGCAGACGGAGACTGGGCAGGAGCTCAGGCTGTTGCTACAGGATCACCCGATGGTCCTCGTGTGACGCGTAAACACGACCGTATGAGCTTCAGCCTCTTTGGCCAAAGCAGTTATCGCACCCGATCTGTGCACGGCAGGCCAGGGAGCCCCTCAGGGGATGGGACAGGCCGGCCCAGCAGGCATCCCCAGAGAGCTCTGAGGGGCACGGGGCAGGACGGTGGGAGCTCGGCCTCATGCAGGGTCCTAAGCGGCCGCGGGAAGGAGGCCAGGGCGACTTTAGGTGTGATGGGTGAGGAGGAGGCCCCCAGAGATGCCATCCCCTCCTGTGCTGTCCCATCACTGATGGACCCTTTGGCCTCCTGCGGTTTGGGGTTCCTCCCTCCCGTGCCTCGTGAGGATCAAAAGCCCCTTGGGGACAGGGCAGGGGAGCCGCTGGAGAATGAATGAGAAGGCCCTGCACACCTCCTCGCTTGGTCTCAGGCATCCCTCCCTCCCTCCGACCCCCAGGTGTTCCTGCACGAGGCCACCGTGCGTCTGATGGCTGGAGCCAGCCCCACCCGCACCCACCAGCTCTTGGAGCACAGTCTGCGGCGGCGCACGGCCCAGGTGACCAAGCACGGTGAGTGGGGCCCCACTGGCTGCCGGTCCTGGGCCTGGGGCTGGAAGGGCTGGAGGGAGAGGCCCCTGGAGGCTGACCTGGCTCCCTTCTTGCTCTCTGCAGGAGAGGCGGATGCCCTGCCCGGGCAGAGAGAACGGGCCACCGCCATCCTGTTGGCCTGCCGCCACCTGCCTCTGTCCTTCCTCTCGTCCCCAGGCCAGCGAGCTGTGCTGCTGGCAGAAGCTGCCCGCACCCTGGAGAAGGTGGGGGACAAGCGTTCGTGCAGCGACTGCCAGCAGATGATCGTCAAACTGAGTGGAGGCACCGCCATTGCTGCCTCCTGAGCGGCCACTGCCTCGCCGTCCCCACACCCAGACCCTCTTCTCTGGCTCTGACTCAGTCTGTGCCGCCTGAACCCCCTGGTGGTACTGTCTGGGCCAGGGGCTCCCTCCACTGCCAGCCTCTGCCCAGCTGCCCCTCCCTAGCCTCCCCTGATCTGGGGCCCCCCGGAAACTTAGAAAGTTTCCTCTTTCATCTAGACAAGATTCTAGAGGCCTGGTGCCCGGGGGGGCAGCAGGCAGGACCCTCCAGGGGCCCTCTGTCCATCCGTGCTGGGCCAGGGCCGCTTCGGGCCCCTGCCCAAGTGCGTGCTTTGGAAACACGCTGATCTTTCCTCTGGCTTTCTGTGTGTGGTTTGCTGAGCCGTTAGGGGTGTGCTCGCCCCTTCTTTCTCCTGCTCTCTGTCCCCTCCTGTCTCTGACGTAGCCGTTAGTTCTTTTTCCCATATTAGATGCGATCGCTGTGGGGGGTGAGGGTGGTAGTCCAGAACCCAGCTCCAGGGGGAGTCAGAAATGGGGTGTAGGGGAAAGAGGAGGCCGTCCTCAGGGCAAACATGAAATAAAATCGTCATTTTTTAATTTTCTACAAAACACAAAACGGTATCCTCCTTAATTGTCCCCCTCCTTCCCTCTCTGTCTCTTTCTCCTGGGCTCTCTCCAGCTGGGCTGGGGCAGCTTACCAGGCCAATGCTGAGGGGGGGCCGCCTTGGAATGGCCCAGTGACACCGTCAGTGGGATCTCCTGGATGGTGGGGGGGCCTCATTTCCAGTCCTTGGATGCCCAAATCCTTCAGCAGAGAGACGTGCTTTAAAGGGAAGTGAGTGGCTGAAGCCTGGCCTGAGAAGCCTTCCCAGGGCCTGTGCCCCCACCCAGTCCTCCTGGCTCTGGAATGGGCAGGAGGGAAGCTGTCCCCAAAGCCCCTCTGCTCTCCCCACACCCAGGAGGGCTGTGCCCCGCAGGGTTCTGCTCTTGGGACAGAGATGCTCTTTTCTTGCCCTCAACAAATAACGCCCGCCTCAGGCCGGGACAGAGGCCCGGGGCTGGCTTTGTCCTTGTGGGTAGAGGCCTCCCCCTGTCCCCTCACAGCTCCAGGGGACCATTGGGGGAGCCCAGGCTTGGTGGGCCCTCAGATGGAACATCACAGACATATCCGACAGGTCCTAGTGCCCGGCCATCCCCACCTACAATCAGATGGTTATTTTATCACCAGGAACCCTTGGGTAGAAGACCCTTCCGGGGTGTCCTCATCATGCTGGAAGGCCTGGCAATTCTGTGGCTTGCAGACCTTGTTTCCTGGTTGCTGGCAGTGACCAAGTGCCCTTGAGAGCCACAAACCAGTAGCTTTCACCATGGACCAAACATCCTCCTTGGCACTTGGTCACCCTTGGGGGTTGGTCAGCAGCCATATGCTAGAGGCTGTTGGGTTCCCAGCAGCCTTGGGCTTAAGAGAGGGAGGGAAGTCTGGGAAATGGTGCCCTGCCACCTGCTGGGAGCAGCTGGAGATGGGATTGGGGCTCAGGGAAGACTGGATTGGGTCCCCCCTCCTGGGAGCCAGCATGGAGTGGGGCAGGTCCATGGGGGACCCTTGGCCTTCCTTGTCTTAGATGTGTTGGTGGAGGGTCCAAGCAGAGCCCGCTGGCCACTTGGCAGGGACACGATGGAGGAAATGGAACCTTGTACTGGCCAAGGGTCTGCCCCGGGCCTCCTGATGCCCTTGCTGAGCCCTTTATCCTGTCTCAGGCTTCTCCCCAGCCCGCTGACCATGCGGCGGGTCTCTGCACCCGTTCTTATTCTGTTATTTATGGCTGCAGTGCCAGTCCCAGCCGTTGTTTATTTTACGTGTGTACATATGTGCCTTGTCGTTGGGGGGGTGGGGGGTGGAGGGGTGGGGGGAGGTTCATGTGTGGAACGGGGAGGGTTATTCAGCCCCCGCCAGGAAGGCCGGAGGCTCAGGGCTCCCCAGACAGACCTCTGTTATGTTCCATCATGCACCTTGTCTAGGTAAAGTGGGATAATCAATAAACAGCTTGGTCTCACAGGCCCGCCCGCTCATGTGTTTTCATTCTCTCCTGCCTGATTTCCCTGAGGATCCTAGATTTAGGACTAGGAGGGGCCTTGGGGACCGCCTAGGCCACACATAAAGAGACTCAGAGATGTTAAGTGCTTTCCTTGAAGTCACACAGCAGGCAGCAGAGCCATCGACCTATATACCAGTAGCCCTCAGAAGGGGTCGTGACTGGTTCCCAGCAGAGACAAAGTTTTCTCTGCCTGACCCAAACATTTCCTGCTGTGGTTTGAACCCATTTCCTCTTTTGTGCTCACTCAAATTGGGAGACAATTGGCCCTTGGCCTCGAAGCCCCAGCCTCGTGTCTGCTTCCTGTGATTGGACTCCACAATTTGAGCTGGGGATTTGTCCTCTTTTCCCCTTGGTTCGTGTCATGAGCTATCATCCCTTCCTCACCATGTCAGGTCTTTATTTGGTTTTTTTTTGGGGGGGGGGGCATGAGGGTTAAGTGACTTGCCCAGGGTCATGCAGCTAATAAGTGCCAAGTGTCTGAGGCTGGATTTGAACTCAGGTACTCCTGAATCCAGGACCAGTGCTTTATCCACTGTGCCACATAGCTGCCCCTTCATTTGTGGTGAAGAAGAGGCTGAGCTGGGGCCCTCAGTGGACTGGACCTCTGCATTTCTATAAGGAGTGTCCCTCATGACGAGGGCGTTAATTGGACAGGAAGTAATTGGTCTGCATCATGAGAGATATTGTGTGTCTATGGGCACAGTATATGTGGCAGCTTAGGCAGATACTACAGGGATCCCTTTCAGAAAGTCAGGGGACTAGCTCAACTCCAGAGAAAGCCGCAATCCTGGTCCTGATTCTGTCAGGAGATCTGAGATCAAGAGCTTGAAGGGACTGCTAAGGATAGGGCTCCAGCCCCCTCATTTTACAGAAGAGGAAACAGGCCCAGAGGTTGGATTTGAACCCAGGTCCTCCTGACTCCAGAGCCAGTGGCAAAGCAGCAACCAAGGGAATCTTCCACAATTCAGTTCAGCTGGCATTTATTAGTTGCCTGTTAAGTCACTGTACTAGGTCTATTAAGGGATACAGAGACAAAAAAATTTTAAATCCACCTTCAAGCTTACGTTCTACTGGAAATTATAGGAAAAGAGGCTTGAAGGAAAGAAGGAAGCCAAGGATTCTAAGGCAGCTGGGAGGAGTGCCTTCCAGATAGGAGGGGGGAACAGCCTGGGCAAAGGCCTGGAGGCCAGAGATGGAATGTCAAGTTGAGGAGCGGTGAGCAGGCCAATGTAACTAGATCATTTGAGTGCATGAAGATGGTACTAAATATGAAATAAGCCTGGGAGGATGGGCTGGAACCAAGAGGTCGTGGAGGCCTTTGGACACCAGGCTGAGGAGTTGGATTTTTACCCAACAGGCAATAGGGAACCACAGAAGATTCTTGAGCAGGGTAGTTATACGATCAGACCTGAGTCTTGAGAGGGAAATGACCCAAACTCTATGTTTGAATTAATGATAGAAATGTTGAATGTAAGATCCTTGAGGGCAGGGACCGTCTTCATTCTTTGTACTTTCAGTACTTGGCACCGTATCTGGTATATGGAATGTGCTTTAATAAATGCTTGCCGTTGTAGATAAAAAAAGGGAGATGGCTATTGGATATAGTCTCCACCCTAGGTGCCTGGGTATTTGGTTGGGTAGGATTCCTTGGTCTAAGACTAATAAAATCCTGATGATGCAAATTATTTAGATAAAGAAAAAAAGGGGGGAGGGGGTTCTAGAGAAGCCCGTGCATGTGTCTGGACAGGGAACTCTGACCTCAAGTCGTCAAAGGCTGTGCAGAAGAGGTGGAAGCCAGACAGAGCTCGATGAGAGGCCCTCCCAAGCCACATTTGAGAAGCGATCTTGATGGGCTAGAGCCTGCTCTAAGGGTTTTTAATAAGACTTTTTAAAGAGAAAAAGACCTAATTGCACAAGTCTTTATAGCAGCTCTTTTTGTGGTGGCCAAGAATTGGAAACCAAAGGAATGTCCGTCCATTGGGGAATGGCTAAACAAGCTGTGGTGTGTGATTATGACGGAACATTACTGTACTATAAGAAATGACAAGCAGGATGACTTCAGAAAGGCCTGGAAAGACTTGCATGAACTGATGCATAGTGAAGTGAGCAGAACCAAGAGACAGCAATATTGTTTGAATACCCGTGATATTTGAACCTAGGCCTTCTATCCCCCATTCTCTCCACAGTGCCACACTAGATTGTCAGGAACCCCACTGCTCAGTACAGTGACTGGCACATAGTAGGCACTTAAGTGTTTATTGAATGGGATTGAAATTTTAATTCCATTTTCCTCCCCAAACATCAATTGGATATAACCTGCACAGAGCTGCTCAGTCCTCAGCCTCAACTGTAACAGGCTTCTAACTGCCTCCCTGCCTCCAATCTCTCCCCCTCCGGTCCATCCTTCTCACAATTGTCAAAATCAGCTTCCTAAATCACAAGTCGATGCAGGTCACTCCAGAAACCTTTCATGACTTCCCCTTGCCTCAAAGATAAAATGCAAATTTCATGAGCTGTCTCCCTAGCTTTTCTTTTCTTTTCTTTTCTTTTCTTTCTTTCTTTCTTTCTTTCTTTCTTTCTTTCTTTCTTTCTTTCTTTCTTTCTTTCTTTCTTTCTTTCTTTCTTTCTTCCTTCCTTCCTTCCTTCCTTCCTTCCTTCCTTCCTTCCTTCCTTCCTTCCTTCCTTCCTTCCTTCCTTCCTTCTTTCTCTTTCTTTCTCTTTCTTTCATATGTTACTCCTCTTCATGCCCTTCTCCCAGCTAAAGGGACTATTAGGTGTTCCCTGATCTCGTCCTGCCCTCTTGCCTCCTGGCATGGCCACAGGCTGTCCTCCATCCCTGGAATATTTCCTCACCTTTGCCTATTGAAACCAGGATTCGGAATTGGAAGGGACTGCAGAGATCACCTGATCCTGCTTGCTCAATATAGGTGTCAGAAGTGGGATTTGAATCCATGTTCTCTAGTGCTTCTCTGATTTTGGCTTCCTGAAAGGCCCACTTTCAGTGGGGACCTCATTACTAATCTTCGGTATTGTGTATTAGGCAGGTCTATGACACTGACCTGGGCAGCTAGGGGGTGCCATAGTGCACAGAGTGCTGGACCCGGAGTCAGGAAAACTCATTTTCCTGAGTTCAAATCTGGCCTCAGATATTTACTAGCTGGGGGGGTGACCGTGGGCAAGTTACTTCACCCTGTTTGCCTTAGTTTCCTCATCAAGGAAATGGCAAGCCACAGCATTCTCTTTGCCAAGGAAACCCCAGATGGGATCATGAGGAGTCGGACACGACTGAAGTGATGGTACAAGCAGCTTCATGAGGGCCTATGGACTTTGTACCTCTGCCCAGTGCCTACTTAGGGGGTGCTTGGTAGGAATTTGTTGAATGGAACAGACCGGTGACATGATTTGAGAGGTGTCTGGACTAGCTGACCTCTGATGAGTCTTCCAGTGCCGGAGTTCCATGGAGCTGTGTGCCACCATGGAGAGAGCTTGGGAGTTGGGGGAGCTGAGTTCAAATCTCGCTTCTAGTACTCCCTTACCTGTGTGTCCCCACCCCCCAAGGAAGTCATTTTACCTTCTCCTGCCTCAGTTTCCTCTTTTGTAAAATGTTGGATTTGGACAGAGAGGAAAGGCAAGGTTTGGAGAGGTCAGGGAGTTGAGGCTTGAACTCAGGGCCAGGGCATTTCCCTCCCACTGCATGTGGTGGCTCCTCAGGTCCACACTGTCTTGCTTGGGTCTTAGCTTAAAGGTGTGGCCTGTGACAGCTGAGTCACCACTTCCTCCATTCTCTGCGGTCTGCAGCCACTGTCACCCCTTCCACCCTTCTAGACTGGAACCCCCTTGAGGAGAGGGTGTTTGTCGGTAGGGAGCACAGGGCCCTGCAGGGAGCCAGTGATCAATAAATATTGTTCCACTGACTCCCGCTGCCTGCCTTGGTTGGCAGGGCCAGCACTGGCCTGACTCTGGCTTATTGGTATCAATGGCCACCAGGGGTCAGCAGATCCTTAAGTATCCAGAGACTCGTTAAAGTTAGGCTGGCTCCAGTCCCTAACCTTTCTGGCGAATGTTGAAGATCTCAGCCTATCTTCAGGGCCTCTGGTCACCCAAGAGTCATTTCTTTGCTTTCGTTAAGTCATAGAACATTAGGACTGGGAGACACCTTAGAACTCGGACTGTCAGAACTGGGAAGGGGCTTAGAACAGGGGATGCCAGGACTGGGAGGGAGCTTAGAACAGGAGATGTCAGTGCTGGGAGGGAGCTTAGAACAGGGGATGTCAGGATTGGGAGGGAGCTTAGAACAGGGGATGTCAGTGCTGGGAGGGAGCTTAGAACAGGGGATGTCAGGATTGGGAGGGAGCTTAGAACAGGGGATGCCAGGGCTGGGAGGGAGCTTAAAACAGGGGATGCCAGGGCTGGCAGGGAGCTTAGAACAAGGGATGCCAAGGCTGGGAGGGGCCTTAGAGCAGGGGAGGTCAGAGATGGGAGGGGCCTTAGAACAGGGAAGGTCAGGGCTGGGAGGGGCCTTAGAACAGGGAAGGTCCATCCTTCACAGAGGAAGAAGCAAGATCCAAAGAGGGGAGGAGGGGAATTTCCCAATGAATTAATGGCAGAGCTAGAATTTTATTTCCTGAATTCCAGGCTCCCAGTTCCGTACCTTTCATATTCTACCCTAGAGAATTACAGACCGAGAGCTAAAAGGGACCTCGGAAGCCATCTAACAACTTTGTCTTACAGATGAGGAAACTGAGGCCCAGGGAGCCTGTACCTTACTCAAGGCTCAGCACTAGAGAAGATATCCGAGGCAGGACCCTCCACCTCCTGAGCCTGTGCCACTGCCCAGCATGTAGCTCTCTCCCACCTCAGTTTCCCATCTGTAAAATCAGGCAGTTGGGTGAGCTATATAAGGTCTCTCCCAGGACCAAGGTTCCTTGAGTCTGCCTGGGTGAGTTGGGGTGTGTGTTGGGGGTGGATGGCTGTGCTGCGGATGTGGCGTGGAGGCTGGCCTCCAAGACAGGAACTGTCCTGTGTTTCATCCCTGTCTCCCTCAGAAAGCTAAGCCGGGATCCTGCACACAGCAGGTATTTAATGAATGCTGACTTGTTCTTTAACACCCACCTGAGATCAGCCCCAGGGGGCCCCAGCAGAGGGAGGCCCCTCTCTCCTCCACCAAAGGCCCTTCCCATGTTCAAAGACAGTTAGTTCTCCTGCTGCCTTGATGCCCTTCCTGATGAACCACTCAGCCCTTCTCATGACCGACTGTGTGATATGATCTCCAGACCCTTCTCTATTCTCGTCATCTTCCCCTGGACCGGTGCCAGCTCGTCAAGTTCTTCCCTGCCCAGAGCTGCAGACAGTCCTCAACCACCATCATCGTCACCCATGCTGGGCTCCTACGTCAGGAGGGTGGCGAGGGGTAGGCGGGAGGGGGTTCCTGGGGGTGGGTGACATGCCCATTATTCCCGCTGGAGCAGCGTCTTGTCCTTGGAGCAGGGATGAGTCAGCCTGCCCGCCCCCAGCTCTCCAGAGCTAAACCCCAGCTGCTAGGGGTGGGGGAAGGTGAGGCAGCAGGGGGCCAGTCCGGCTGCCTCATCTGCAGGCTCCTGGGGTCAGCCCATGGTCCCATGAGACCAGCCTGGGAAGCTCCCTACAGCTGAGTTGCAGCCTGGTGCTTTCTCTCTAATCCCTCAGAACTTGGGGCCTTGCAGGCCACCTGCCACCCCTTCTCCCTCGGGGGTGACCAATAGGCTGTCACAGTGCCTGAGGTTCCACCATTAGCCCTTCATGAAGGCAGAACATGGATCGGGAGGCAGAAGACAGGTTTCTGGGCCCTCAGTATCTGTGGTTCCTTCAATGTGTTCCCACAAATCCTGGTTTTCAGAGCCCTCCCCATCATCATGTGTGCCCTGTGAATGAAAATTAGTTCAACCTAACCCTTTAAATATGGCCCAAACAGTGAACCATCACCCCAGGTCCTTCTCTTTGAAATAATGGAGCTCAACAAGATTTCCTAAGCTTCCTCCTGGTTCCAAGGTCAGAGCCAGAAATTCTGTCATCCCTTGTTCTAAGGCCCCTCCCATCTCTGACATCCCCTGTTCTAAGGCCCCTCCCACCTCTGACATCCCCTGTTCTAAGGCCCCTCCCAGCTCTGACATCCCCTGTTTTAAGGCCCTTCCCAGCTCTGACATCCCCTGTTCTAAGGCCCCTCCCATCTCTGACATCCCCTGTTCTAAGGCCCCTCCTAGCTCTGACATCCCCTGTTCTAAGGCCCCTCCCATCTCTGACATCCCCTGTTCTAAGGCCCCTCCCAGCTCTGACATCCCCTGTTCTAAGGCCCCTCCCATCTCTGACATCCCCTGTTCTAAGGCCCCTCCCAGCTCTGACATCTCCTGTTTTAAGGTCCCTCCCAGCTCTGACATTCCCTGTTCTAAGCTCCTTTTCAGCACTGACATTCTGTGTTCTTAGGGTCTTTCTTGTTCTAATATTCCCATGATTTAAGGTTCTCCTCAGCAACAACATTTCTATGTTCTAAGACCCCTCCCAGTTCTGACATCCCCTGTTCTAAGCTCCCTCTCAGCACTGACATTCTGTGTTCTCAGGGTCTTTCTTGTTTTAATATTCCCACGATTTAAGATTCTCCTCAGCAACAACATTTCTATGTTTTAAGACCCCTCCCAGCTCTGACACTTGTGTGCTCTATAGGCCCTTCCGTCACAGACATTCTGTGTTCTGAGAGTCCTCGATCTAATGTTTAATGTTCTAAGGCCTTTCCTTGTTCTGCCTCTCATAAAAGGGACCCCAGCCTCCAGGCTGCACTTCCTAGGGGTGGCGGGGGGGGGGGAAGGGGACATGTTGGGGGATAGGGCATCCTCTTGGCGGATTGTCCTGAATCCTGCCTTGTTCCCGGTTCAGCACACTTGGGCATGTTCCCATGAACTCAGATGTGTTCCCTCCACTTTTGCTCCTTCCCTGGGGTGCAGGGAGGTCACTTCTACCCCTTCCATCCCCCTGCCATCATTTCCCTTGAATGGAGGAATTCTTTGGGAAGGGGAGAGGCCCCACAGTTGCTCGGGCGCGGCCTGCTCCTGTGGGCACCAGCTGTCAGCCAAGCAGATGGCCGTGGTGGCTGCAGGGCCTTGTTGGCCTGGAGCCCAAGAGGGGCTGGGGCCCTGTGCCAAGCCGCCTCGCTGCCAAGAGAACAGGGAGAGAGGTAAGGCCTTCCGGGCGGGGCCTGGCAGGAGATAGAACTAACAGGAGGATCAGCTCATTACTTGCCTGGCCTTCAAGGCCTTCAGGCTGGCTCTAGGCAGACCGGGTCACTCACTGTCCCTCCTATCCCAGTCCCTTTGGAAGATCCAGCCATCAAGAACTAACTGGAATGTCACCTCCTCCATGGAGTCTGCCCTGACCTCTCTCTCAGGTGGAACCGATCCTTTCACTGGCTGAGCCCTTGTCCCCCCTTGCTGTCCCTGCATCTGCCCTGCTCCGTCACAGACTGCTCAGATAATACTTTTCACAGGGGACTCTTGGACAGTGAAACTGTGAGCTTCCTGAGGGCAGGGACCTTGAGCCCTTCCTCCCAGTGTCCCCTATTGGGCCCAAGGGGGTATTGGATTGGTGATTAGAGAGGAGGACTGACAGGGTGGGCAGAATGGAGTCAGACACAGAGAGAGAAAGAGAGGGAGAGAGAATGACAGAGAGACAGGGACAGAGAGAGGAGAAAGAAAGAGAGGGAGGGGGAGACAGAGAGAAAGGGAGAGAGAATGACAGACAGAAGGACAGAGAGAGGAGAGACAAAGAGAAAGAGAGAGAAAGAGGAGAGAGAATGACAGAAAGGGATAAAGAGAGGAGAAAGAGACAGAGAGACAGAGATGGAGGGGGAGAGAGAAAGAGAGACAGAGAAAGGGAGGGGGAGAGAGAAAGACAGAGATAGAGAAGGAAACAGAGAGAGACTTCCCTAGGGTCATGTGGGAAGGAGCAGAATGAACATTTGAACTCAGATCCTCAAAGTCCAAATTCAGGGTTTTCTTCTCTGTGTCCTATTGGGAAGGGGGAGGACACAGACTGCCCCTGGGGGCTGCAGGGCCCACTCTTCTTTCTGTGGGTGAGACCCTGACCTTGGTGCAGCCCTCCATCATGGGGCACAGGGCCAGGCTGGGGGCAGGACTCTTCTTTCCCATCTCCGAGAAAGCTTGGAAGGAAATCACACCATCCTAAGCCTCCAGCCAGCCTCCTCTCCTGGGGAGGTCATGTTTATTGAGGGGGGGAGGTTAGATTTATTTACAAAGGAGCAACTAGAGACCCCAGATAGATGCAGCTTCCTGCATAGCCCCTGGCCCCCTCTTCTCCCTCTATATCCCCCCATTCCTCCTTCCCCCCTTCCCCTTAAGCCCTTGGAGAGAAGGGGCCCGACATCTAGGCAGGGTCCAAATCCCACAGAGGAATAGTGACAAGAGGGCCACAGACCCTCTCCTGCCGGCCCAGACCTCAGTGACCCACTCCGGGAGAGCCCCAGGCCTACCCATCTCTGAAGCGCCTGGCCTGGGGCTGGGGGAGGAGGAGGCTAGGGGTGGCTGGGAGCTGGAAGGCATCCAGGTAACTGGAGACAGGCAGCTCTAGGGGATGTTCCCTGGACCAACCCCTCATTCTACAGGGTAGGGAGCCAAGGTCCCGAGGGGAATGACCTTGTCCATGGTCAGTTCCTCAGACTCCAGGCACTCCCTGCCTGGCTTCTCTATCCAGCCCAGCCCTGTTCCTGCAGGCCCCTCGCCAGGAGGGAAACAGCATCCAGGAGGCCGGAGCCCTCACACTGTGACCTCAGCCTTGCTATTGGTGGTCAGGTGGCGTGGCCCCCCAGGGGGCTGGTGGCTGAAGGCCTCACCCAGCTGCTCCACACTGAACTGACGCTTGGGCACGTGACCTGGGGGCCGCCTTGGGGCTGGGGAGGGCTGGGCCCGGGACCCGTGGGGGGTCCGAGGAGGCATCCGGGAAGTGGCCCAGCCCTGGCAGGTGGGGGGCCCTAGGCTCGGCCCCGAGGCGGACGGCCGAGTGCCACTTCTTAGCCCTTTGGCCCTGGGGCCTGGTGTGGCCCAGGGACAGCCGTCCAACAGCAGGGGCAGATCCTTGTGGTGCCTGGGGCCCCGGGGAGGGAGGGACACAGTGCTGGGCACAGGCACGTCCACCGATGGGAAGCGTTTGTAGAATTCTCCAGGGGCGTTCTCTGTAGGAGTGGGTGGAGGGACAAAATCTAGGTCAGGAGGCGGTGGGCACCCCAGGGTGGGAGGGTGAGGAGGGGGGCTGGAGCTTGGTCTGGGCCTCGTGGAGGGAGGAGAGGCCGGAATAGAGGCAGTGCTGGCAGTTATGGGAGGCTGAGCTGGATGCATTTGAAGAATTAAGAGGAACCCTACAGTCCCTGTGGGTAGGGGGCCTGACCTGGCCAAGGCAGAGCACTTGGGAATCCTGGGTAAGGGTATCCAGGCCTCTAGTCGGGAGGGATGGCCTCAGTGACCTTATGGGATGGGAAAGGGGCAGGGGAGGGAGGTGGGGAGGTGCCCGACAGCGCCACTCACCAGCGGCCTTCAGGGTGGCGTACTTGGTGTAGTCAGGCTGCAGGGTCATGCTGTTGCCCAGGTGTAGCCGGGATCCGTGGGGAGGGCCAAGCCCCATCGAGGTCAGGACTGGAGTGCCCAGGGGGGCGTTGTTCAAGTGCTTTTTGTCTGGAGAGGACAGAAGAGGGAAGGTAGCAGGGGAGTCAGTGGGGTACCCGGGGTCCTCATCCCCAGCCAGAACATCCGGAGCTCTCAGGGTTTGGATTCTGGCTCTGCTGGGTGACGTTTGACAAGCCCCTTTCTCTCTTGCAGCCTCAGTTTCCCTCTAAAGTGAGAGGATTGGATTAGATCGTCTCTAACACGGTTCGATTCTCTCCCTTCCCTCCCCCAGGGGAAGGGGATAGAGCCTGTCCTCCAGCCCTATCAGGTGTGAGTCACAGTGCTGAGGCTGGGGGTGCAAAGAAAGTCAAAAATCAGCTTCCTGCCCCAAGGAGCTCATGCTCCAACATCTATTTATCCACAAGACAGAGAGTGGGGAGAAGGCCACCTCGGGAAGAGGAGAGCAGAGGGATTGGATCTGGAGAGGTGACTTGTGGGAGGTGGGCTCTTGAAGGGGGCAGTGCGAGGCAGAGATGAGCCAGAGCCTTCCAGGCAGGGGGGCGCCCTGAGCCCAGAGATGGAGGATCTCGTCTGTGGGACAGCTGGGGGCTCAGGGCACTGGGCCCAAGAGCGTGTGGTGGGGAGTGAGGAGTAAGACCAGGAAGGGAGGAGAGGGCAGCTCCTGAGGGGTTTTGAACAACAAACAGCAACAGGGAGCCGCTGGAGTTAATATTGAGTAGGGTAGGGACATGGTTAGATCTGCTCTTTAGGAAAATGTCTGGCCCCTGAATGGAGGATGGACAGCCGGACCCCCAGGAGGTATTGCAGTAATCGAGGCATGGGGTGATGTGTCCGAGGAGAGGAGGGGGCCCACATTCGACATTCTGGGAAGGTAGAATCGACAGGACTCGGGGGGGTCCTGGGAGGAGGGTGGTGCTCTCCACAGGAATCCGGAGGTGGGAGGGAGGAGAGTCTGGGAAGAAAGAGTACGTTGTGTTTGGGACGTTCTCCGGCTCAGCTGTCCGTGGACCATCCCATCGGAGAGGTTCACAGGGTCGCTGGGGATGTGAGACAAGGTCCGCGGAAAGATTAGGTCAGCGGATAGTGAAAGGGACCTCGGAGACTAAGTCATCGACCTTCTCGTTTTCCAGGGGAGGAATCTGAGGCCCAGGGTGACTTGCCCAAGGGCACTTTGACACTCGGGTGCTCTGACCCCAGGGTTTTCCCGCAGTAGCCTGCCCCGATCCAGAATAACATGGGGAGCCGCAGAGGGTGAGATGGGAGGGGCCGGCGGGAAGGAGAGAGGGGCGTCAGTCATCAGCTCTGAATGAGTCCCCATCTGGACGTAGAGCGGTGAAAAAATGGGGAACAACGCGTCCTCCCTCCCCGTGGGTCAGACATCCCTGCTACAACGGGTCTGCTCCGCTCACTCACAGACCGTGCCTCGGCGGTTCTCTGGGGGAGCCCGCTAGCCCTTAGCCCGAGGAGGGGTCTCCCGGCTGTTTCACCCTCTCCGCGTCCCCCTTCCCTCCCCTTCCCCACCCGGAGTGGGAGCACCTGCTCACCTGTGCTGTTTCGGGGGGAGCCCCGAGAGAGGCTGTCACCCATCTGCACCTGCACACTGCTGCCCAGTGGTGGGGGCAGTGGGGCCGAGGGGCTCTGCCCAGGCTGTTTCAACAGGTCGGTCAGAGTCCTTGGGGAGAGAAACAAGCATGGTGAGGGGCCGTCTGTCCCAGTCTTTGCTGCCTCCGCGGAAAGCCTCCCCCGCCCACCCCTGCCTGCAATGGGCTACCCTCCCTCCCCTCCCCTCTTGCCCCTCCCCTCCCCTCCCTTACCCTTCTCTCCTCCCCTCTCTCTTGCATTCAGTCCATCCCTGAATGACAGATTTAAAGCTAGGAGAGACCTCGAAAGTCCAATACCCTCGGCTTACTAAGGGGGAATGGAGGCCAAGAAAAGGCAAGGGACATGCCCAGCGTCACGCAGGCAGTAAAAGGTTGATCTGGGATTCGAACTCAGATCCTTTGACTCTAGGTCCGACCACCCCGCACTGCCCATTGTTCTTCCACAAAATTTGAGTCTGGCCCCGTGAGGAGACCCACAGCTGTTCCTCCAGGCTCAGCCTGGGCCGATGGAAGCCTGGGTGATGAGTCCCGCCCCTCCCCCAACTGATGGAGGAGGAAAAGGGAGCTCGTGAGCCCAGAGAGGCTGAGGCAGAAGAGAGTATGTGTGGGGAGCAGCCCCGCACCCCCGACTGCTCTGATTGGAGGATGTGACCAGCACAAGCTGAGCGACCTTCAGCAGCTGTCCCTACCTCTCTGGGCCCCAGCGTTTCTGGGCCCTATGCTGGTGTGTGTGCATGGTCATGTGTGGTCATGTGTGTGTGTGTGTGTGTGTGTGTGTGTGTGTGTACTCGCCGGGGATCGGCGCCCAGGGGCCTGTCGGGTCCTGTTCCTAAAAGAGGTGATGGCTGCCCTAGCCTCTCCTCCCAGCTGCTGCCCTGATTAGAAACCAGTGATCTGCTCTGACACTCCGACTCCTCTCTCCTGGCGGATGGCCCCGGAGGAGGACAGGACGAGGAGGGAGGGAGGCAGGCAGGGTGCCTACATTCACAGCCTGGCTCCGGCACCGTGTGCCTGTGCCGGGGCCACACCGGCGGGGGAGGGTCAGTGAGTCCGACACCTTGTTGTAGAGATGAGAACACGGAGGCCCAGGGAGGAGAGGAGAACTCCTGGTCGGGCAGCTCCGAATGGGCCCAGAGAGCCTGCAAAGCCAGATGCAGCATCACTGCTCTGATATCCTCGGCCTCTGACCTACGGGCTGTGTTTCATTTTACATGCGTTCCTGTACATTGATTTACTTGCATGTTCTGACTAACACCAGGTGTGCAAAAAAGCCATCACTTTTCTGTAGGTGATTTTTTCAAACATTTAACAATAAGAGCCTACTATGTGCTAGGCATGGCCACAAAGACCAAAAATGAAAAACATCCTTTGCCCTCAGTGAGCTTACACTCTAGCAAGGTATAAAGGGCGATGGATACCGAAGGGAGGCTATACTGATATAGGGAACTCCCAAAAGAGGACAATGCCTTTATGAGTTCAAGTTGCCACTTTTTCTGTCTCGGGGAAGAGGGTCATCAGGACCAGACTCTATGTCACCCCTACCCCCACACGTCCTCATGCCTTGCCTCAATAGACCAGAATCTTGGATCTTTCTTGTAGGAAGAGAAATCATTGGGATTTTAGAGCTGGAAGGACCTTAGAGGCATTGAGTCCAAACCGTTTCTGAACAAAAATCCCTCTATAATAACCCTGACAAAAGGCCAGCCAACCTTAGATTGTAGACATCTAGTGATGGGGAGCTCACTACTTTCCAAGGCAGCCCATTATACCTGTGGGCAGCTCTAATTGTTAGGATTTGGGGGGGCTAATATATTTTTTTATTTTTATTTTTTTCTAGTGAAGCAATTGGGGTTAAGTGACTTGCCCAGGGTCACAGCTAGTGTTAATTGTCTGAGACTGGATTTGAACTCAGGTCCTCCTGAATCCAGGGCCAGTGCTCTATCCACTGCACCACCTAGCTGCCCCTGGGGGGCTAATATTAAGCAGAAATCTGCCTCTCTGCATCCTGGGGAGTGCCACTGTGTCCTGAAGCATATCTGGATACCTGCCCCATGGTCTGGCTTCAGGCCATTAGCTCTGGGTTGAATTATGGGGAGGGCTGGATTCCTTCGTTGAATTAGGGGCAGCTAGGTGGTGCAGTGGATTACGTACTGGCCCTGAAGCCAGTTCAAATCTCACCTCAGACACTTACTAGCTGGGTGACCCTGGACAAGTCATTTAACCCCAATTGCCTCAAACATCTGGGGCCATCTTCAGTCATCCTGATGTCTATCTTGCCCCTGGACCCAGATGTCTCTGGAGGAGAGAGTGAGGCTGGTGACTTTGCACAGACCTCCTTCCCTTAAATCCAATTCAGTGCAAGTCATGACATCACCCCAATGTCCCCGTCCTCTTTGAGAATGAAGGACAAACAACAATGGGTAGGGCTGGAGCACCTGATATGAAGAGGATGTTGTGCCTTCCTAGGAATGTCAGGGCAGGATGAAATTTTATTTTTTAGAGGCTGGGAGAAGACACCCATGTCCCAAGGGAGACAGAGCCTGGAGCAGGTTCAGCTTCTTCAGCCCCAGCATCCAGACTCCTAGGCCTCCCTTCCCACCTTCTCCCTTGACTTTTGGCTGACATTTTCATGTGGTGGCTTTAATCCAAACCTGATACCGCATGTCATCCTTAAAGATGTCACTTTCAGGGAGATGATTCTCAATGACTGGTAGGGGAGACGATTAGTGGGTGTCCAGAAGAACCAGCTAACATTAGCCTGAAGGACTCACCCACCCCCAAACACACATCCCTCTGTTTTCTAAAGAGCTTGTGCTCATTTTCCACCTGGGGCTCTCTGCCTAGCTGGAGATTCTGAATCTAGCCCTTGTAGCTTTTTGTGAGGGCCATGGGGTGCCATGTTTTCTGTTTTCTGGCAAGAGAACGAGTTAGGAAGGAGCCCTTGTCCTCCTGAACTTAGCACAAAACATCAGAGGATTTGACTTTCCTTTCGAGCTGAGGCTGAGGGTGTGAGATTTAGGCTGTAGCTGACAACCTTGGAGGCTGCTCTCTAAGAAGCTAGCTTTATCAGCAAGCATTCACCTAAGGTTGGCAAAATGCTTTGCCAATATTATCTCAGTTGATCCTTATAACAACCCTGGGTAGCAGATACTTAACGTCTGTTTGCCATATTTGTTTTATCTCTATATAGGGATAATAATAGCATCCACTTCCCAGGGTTGTATCTGACTCTCCATGACCCCATTTGGAGTTTTCTTTGCAAAGCTGCTTGGAGTGGTTTGTCATTTCCTCTTTCAGTGCATTTTACAGATGAGGAAACTGAGGCAAACAGGGTTCAGTGACTTGTCCAGCAAGTGTCTGAGGCCAGATTTGAACTCAGGTCTTGCTCACTCCAAATCCAGCTCTCTACCAGCTGCACCACCCAGCTGCCAATATTTATTTGCCTGGCACAGGTAACCTGGCATGGAAGCCTGATGTTTAACACCTAAACAGGCAGTTCGGCACTCTCTACACAAGTGGTCCGGGTCATTTAAAGTCAGTGTTTGGGGGAAGTTAGGTGGCACAGTGCATAAAGCACTGGTCTTGGATTCAGGAGGACTTGAGTTCAAATCTGACCTCAGACACTTGACATTTGCTAGCTGTGTGACCCTGGGCAAGTCACTTAACCCTCATTCAGTCTGTCAGAATGGCTACATTTCCCCAATTGATGCACCTGGCGCCAGCTCAGGTCTTGGTTGGCAGTCTCATCAGTGGGTAGCTGTTATCTCTGCCCACCATCCTGCTTTGACAGGGGCTCTGTGTTGGTGCTTATTCACTGTAAGACACTTGGGACACGTCTCTCCCCAGTGATATGTGGAGCAAAAGGGAGGTTCTGTTCACCTCTTTAGACTGAGGGAATGTTGCCAAGTGTTGTCTTTTGTCCCTAGGGGTTTGAGGAGTTTAATGGTCTATTACTTTTACTTTAAGGTAACAAGTATTTTTTATTAATCTGTCCCTTCCACTACAAATTTTAAAACAAATGCCTCCATGTATAGCTACACAATCTGACTATTTATTTACCTATCCACGTAATTATTTTTTGTGCATGATAATGCCTTCTTTTTTTGTTTTTATTTTTGTTTTTTTGCAAGGCAATCAGGGTTAAGTGACTTGCCCATTATCACACAGCTAGTAAGTGTCAAATGTCTGGGGCCGAATTTGAACTCAGCTCCTCCTGAATCCAGAGCTGGTGCTTTAACCACTGTGCACCTAGCTGCCCCGATAATGCCTTGTTGTTGTGTCATTGCTGTTTGTCCTTCATTCTGGAAGAGGAACATGACATCAGGATGATGTCATGACTTGCACTGAATTGGATTTAAGTGAGGCAGGGCTGTGCAGAGTCACCAGCCTCACTCTTTCTTCCAGAGCCCCTGGGTCCAGGGGCAAGATATGTATCAGGATGACTGGAGATGGCCCAGCATGTTTAAGGCAACTGGGGTTAAGTGACTTGTCCAGGGTCAAAGAGCTAGTAAGTGTCTGAGGTGAGATTTGAACTCAGGTCATCCCAACTTCAGGGCCAGCTCTCTATCCACTGCACCACCTAGCTGCCTCATGATAATGCCTAGACCTGTTCAGGAAGAGGAGGAAATAGTCCCTGATTAATTTAGAGTAATTTAAAAAATAAAAAAGTAATGGGAATTTTTCAGTAATAAAACTTCCCAGAATTATCTGATTGGATACTTTGAGCAGAGGTTTTTTTCCTCTTTCTTCTTGAACTGGCCAACCAGGAAGGGAAAAGCAAGGAAATAGGAAAAATGGAATGCAAAAATGCCCAGCCTGGAGGTCCCTCCCAAGTTCAAGGTCTGGTTGCATTGTCCGTAGGAGAAACTCTAGAAATCATGATATGTGATCTTTGGGACTGCAGACTTCCCAGTTATGACGGGAACAAGTTATGATGGCTACTTTGATTGAATTTCCTAGTGAAGTTTTTTCTTTCCTTTTCTGGATATGCTTCTCTAGAGTTTTTTAATTGGAAATTAAGATTTAGGGGAATTTGTATAAAAATGCACCCAGATCTGAAAGCACCCACTTCTTTTTTTTCCTTTTTGTGGGCAATGAGGGTTAAGTGACTTGCTCAGGGTCACATAGCTAGTACATGTCAAGTGTCTCAGGCTGGATTTGAACTCCTGAGCCTCCTGAATCCAGGGCAAGTGCTTTATCCACTGCACCACCTAGCTGCCCCACAGCCACTTCTTATTCCCCTCTTTTCTCTCTGCTGATCCAATGAGTTCCCACCCTGACATCGAGGGAGTCTGGGAGGCTAGGTGTTCCTTCAAACCATGGACCAACTTCATTTAACTCCCACATAGTAGAGATGTATTCACATAGTATATCCCCTCTTCTGTGGGCCAAGCATCCACAATGGAAAAAGGTATTTTATGTCAAAGCAAAACTGTGTTAGAAAGTGAATTATGAATAGAGCCTGTTTCATGTCAGCCCTCTTCAATCCAGCAACTAGCAGATGGAGCCAATTTTCATTTTTCTGAAAAATCATTTGTATCTTATAAAGGACCCAGCCTGCTCAGAGGCTTTTTTCTGCTGTCTGTTACTTAATAATAGTTTCTGCAACTTGTAACTGTATTGGGAGTTTTATCACTGAAACTTACTGCTGAAGTAATTCCCAGCCGTCTACCCCAGACCATTACCAGAGATTTGGGGGAATCTTTTAATGATTGATTGATTGATTTGTTCGTTCATTCATTCATTCATTCACTTACTTATTTGTTTTGTTATTATGGTTATTAATATTACTGCTTAATCTCATAGATGCTGCTATGGTGAACCCTTTCTTGTAGCTATGACATGATCGGAACAATCGTGAGTGGTGAGAGGAAGGGCATGGTGTCCTCTTTGCTCTGGCAAATGATTAAGACTCGCACCTGTATTCTCTAGTATGTCAAGAGGAATATCATCCTGGGGAAAAATACAAAGGCCCTTGGAAAGGCTGAAGGTCCAAAGAAGTTTCTGTAAAAGATCATCCACCAGGGGCAGCTAGGTGGTGCAGTGGATAGAGCACCAGCCCTAGAATCAGGAGGACCTGAGTTCAAATTCGACCTCAGACACTTGACACTTACTAGCTGTGTGACCCTGGGCAAGTCACTTAACCCCAGTTGCCTCACTAAAAAAACAAACAAACAAACAAACAAAAACCCAACAAAAAGATCATCCAACAGCCCACATTTTACTGCACGATTCCATGAATCCCTGAATACAATCGTTAGAAAATCAGGGTTTCGATTGGAAAGTCCCTGATTCTGCTTCTGTGACTTTTGCACAACTTCACACTAGGTTCCGAGTTTGATCTTTTGACCAATTTCCCTCCATGTGAAGGACTTACAGGAGACACACACATCCCCATCGCACCCTCCTCGTAGCTCTACATGACAAATGGGAGAACGGTATTTCTATAGCAGTTTATTAAGAAGGGATTTGACCCCACATTCAACCAGGTCTTCTGATGCTCTGTGTGTGTGTGTGGGGGGGTGTTAAAGAGGCAGAACCCCATCTTAAGCATCTATATACTTTCATGAAAGCAAGTGATGCAGTTCACACAAACACAGAGTATTGACAGTATAGTCCAAACTGGACAGAGGGAGACTGTAAAAGGAATTATTGGCAACACTCTGGTGGGACAATTGCTTGTTATCTTCTTTGTGTCTTCTTTGTAGCCTGCCCTTTGGGGTGCTTTGGGGTGCTCACTCAGGGTGACTGGGGTCCTAGAGCAAGTGTGTTAACCTGGGGTTTGAACTTATTTTTCCACTATATTTGTGGTCCACTGATTGACTTTCCTGTGTTGCTAGGTGTTACCACCAATTGAACTTTCTTTTTTGTTTCATTTTTTTTGTTTGTTTTTTTTGCGGGGCAATGAGTGACTTGCCCAGGGTCACACAGATAGTAAGTGTCAAGTGTCTGAGGCAGAATTTGAATTCAGGTTCTCCTGAATCCAGGGCCAGTGTTTTATCCACTGTGCCTAGCTGCCTCCTGAACTTGTTTTTAAAAACATTTGGATAATAATTTGCATAGAATTGCTTTCCTTTGTTAAGCTTCTGTTTTCAATTTGGGGCATTTAAAACCATGATTCTGAGAAGGGATCCAGAATCTTCACCAGACTGACTGCCCAAGGGGACCAGGACTTCCTTAGAGTAGAAAAGAGGATACTTGGGACTCTGGAAGGTGGCATGGTACCTACATTCAACATGCCAGTGGCCCCTGCTCATCCCCAGAGCCCGATGGCAGCAGAGAGTGAGTCCCCATTTTCTCCTCCAATTGGCAGTGCCTGCAGCCTAGCTCTGACTCCCCCCAACCAAGGATAAGACTCTCCAGAGGTGGTCGACGAGCCAAGGGGACCTAGAAGATCTGTTGCTGTCATGGCAACAGAATTGCAAGTCCTGGCAGAAATGTAGCAGCAAACCACCCTCCATAGTCCTGGGCATCTCCCCTCTGTTACTAACCCTCACCTCCCCAAATGTAAATATTGTTTCACTTGAAATGTCTTCCTCTCTGGACCAGACACAGCTGGGACTGTTAAGCAGAGACCGAGATAACTTGTGTACAGGACTCTGAAGCTCGGTGTGGGTTGAGACAGAGGAACAGAAGGAGAAGCACCATGAGGCCTAGAGAATGTGGTGATTCGTGGTGACGTGGCCTCTCTATTCTTGGGGCCCCCTCTATCAAAAATAAATCTCTATCTTCTCCAGCTAGATACAAGCCTTAGGGCAATCAGCCTATACTTTTTTGGGGGGCGGGAAATGAGGGTTAAGTGACTTGCCCAGGGTCACACAGCTAGTAAGTGCCAAGTGTCAAATTTGAACTCAGGTCCTCCTGAATCCAGGGCCCGTGCTCTATCTACTATACTGCCTAGCTGCCTTTAAGCCTATACTTTTTGACATCCCTTTTTTTTTTTTTTTTGCGAGGCAATTAGGATTAAGTGACTTGCCTAGGGTCACACAGCTAGTAAGTATCAAGTGTCTGAGGATGGATTTGAACTCAGGTCCTCCTGAATTCAGGGTCGGTGCTCTATCCACCACGCCACCTAGCTGCCCCCAAGCCTATACTTTTAAAAACTTACTTCTCTCTATAAAATTGGCCTACCCCTTGTAATGAAATACGTGATTCTGTGAGACTTCCTTTACAAAACCTGACCCCACTTACTTTAGCCCATTGAAATAATGTGCCCTCATCACTTTCTATGTGAGCTCTCCCAGTGGCATCATACCATCTTTATAATTGCTAATTTGCAAAATTGCTGTTCTCATTGAACCGTGTTAAGCTAGAATAGAGAGGAAGAGAGTTGGAAGCTTTTAGAAAAGACTTCATATGAGTTTCACGGGTAACAAGAAATGGATATTTTCAATGATTATTATGTATTACTCTCCATCTGTAACCTAATTTCAATACCAGCTCATATAAATGTTAACTTAAAAATAACTACCTCTTGATTTACTTGTATGCGGTAGAACTTGCTGCGGGAGATGGAATATCTTGAGATGCATAATTTGATTTATCCATCGCCCATACTCTTACTTTGCATTCAGGTAAAAGTGTCCACACTGTTGAATTAGCAATCTACCACACAAGGGAAAATGCCAACAGCTGTCTAGCAGGAGTGCTGTCTAGCACCTCCAAATGTTGTATTAGTTCCAGGTTGATCCAGATTTCTGGGAGAGTTGGGAACAGTAGCTTTGCCAAGGTAGTTCCAGACTCAGTTTCCCCATTTTTCTGTATCCTCTTTAAATTTCCCACCTGCTAGGCCCTGCCCACATTCCTTATATAACAACACATTCTGATCCATTCCAAAAATATCAATGATCTTTACCTGGGACCAAACAAAGGGATTCTTGTCCCATTGTTCCTATTATAGGTGAACTCATGGCTTTCAGACCCAGGCTTGATAAAAAAGCTTGATACTGTTATAACCAGATCCCTCCTCTTCATCCTCCAGAAAATTCTTCCAACCGTGGAAAGAGATACTCAGATGCCTTATGATGCCTCTTAATGTCCTTATCACTATCCATCACTGAATAACCAACGGTGGAGATAAGAACCTCTAATAATTATCCACGTCTCAGTAATTGTATGTATAAGTGTTTAAGGAGCCCATATGGTGCTGCCGGGTATGCAAAGAAGATAGTGGGGAGCTTTCCATCCATGAACCAACCCGGCAGGTCCCCAAAGTCCTATACTGATTCTCCTGCTCTCCCACAGAACCCCGGGGTGTCCAACTTATGTCTCCTAACAACCACTGAATGTACAATATGAAATCAGGACCCGCCAAGAAGGGTGGAATGTTGTAGGACCTGTGTCTGCTGTGATTCATTCCTACCATTTGTTGTGTCACAATTTTTTTTTTTTTGCAGGGCAATGAGGGTTAAGTGACTTGCCCAGGGTCACACCGTTAATAAGTGTCAAGTGTCTGAGGCTGGATTTCAACTTAGTTCCTCCTGAATCCAAAGCCAGTGCTTTATCTACTGTGCTACCTAGCTGCCCCCTCCTACCATTTGTTATAGGTTTGCTACGACTGCTTAGTCTGTGTACAAGGATATGTTTGCTTTTCATAAATTTGTATCCACAAGTGTGTTCTCCCTCATTCTTGGGAGTATACATTCATTGCTATTGCTTGCTATAAGACATGTACACACATTTATATATACACTTAAATCACTGAATACATATTAATAAGCACATGTTCACACACATATAATCATATATAGATTACGTGTATATGCCCAGGCACATGTATGAACACACATAGTTGTACATATATATGCATGTGTGTGCATACACATATACATATATATTGTATATGTGTGTATAAATATTAAAGCCCCTTTCCTCTCTTAGGATCTTTATGCATTAGAAATTTGTTTTCTTTTCTCTATAGGATCTGAAATGGTCTTCCCGATATAGAATCCCAAGGTAGGAAGTGATAAGCATATTCTGAGGCCATCTTCCTGGCACTAACCAGTCAATTCAAGAGGTAAAACTCCCTGGGCATAAACCTCATGCCCACATTAATTGGCTGATATTCTGTAAGTGTTAATAGTTTCTTGATTCAAGAAAGTTCCTCACTCTTTCCCTTAATAATAGCTTCATAGATGAGGGTGCTCAAACAGCTCCTTATCACCTGGAATTATAGATAAAACTCTCCAGAACCTTTCTTCCCCCTGGGTCCCCCATTGACTAACCTTGAATAAATCAGGAAATATCCCAGTTGTATATTCTAACTCACCTCAACTGTCATTGCCCCCCAATGATACTAAAGCAAGCACTGAAAGCCGAGATAACATCTTTCTCTTACCATTTACCGTCCTACAACTCTGGAAAAGGACGGAGCATCTCTACCACATCAGAGAGGGAGATTTTCCTCCCAAAAGGGGAAAGTTAGGGAGCCATCTTTGAAAGAGTGTACATACTGTCCCATGGTCCCACAGCCCTGCCTCCCCCACTCTCTCCAGCTGTCCTTTATTATCCTTTAATAAATTATCTTTGGGGGAATAGAACTTCCAGACCTCAAGCTGTACTCTAAAGCAACAATCATCAAAACCATTTAGTACTGGTTAAAAATAGAAAAAGCCGATCCATGGTCCAGACCAGGAAAGGAAAACATCAGAAACAATGAAACTCAATCACCCAGCATTTGACATGCCCGAAAACATCAATTACCTAGGAAAGAAGCCCCTATTTGACAAGAACTGCTGGGGAAACTGGAAAATAGTCTGGCAGCAATTAGATTTAGATCAACATTATGTAACATAGTCCACAATAAATTCAAAATGGATACATGACCATTAAACAGAACAAGGAGAGTAGAAGAGCAGCAGACCATATACCTTTCACATCCATGGGTAGGATGGATTTTTGACCAAACAAAGATCAGAGGCAATCACACACAAAAAATCAAATAGTTTTGATTACATTAATTTTTTTTTTGGTGAGGCAATTGGGGTTAAGTGACTTGCCCAGGGTCACACAGCTAGTTAAGTGTCAACGGTCTGAGGCTGTATTTGAACTCAGGTCCTTCTGAATCTAGAGCCAGTGCTCTATCCACTGCGCCACCTAGGTGCCCCTTGATTACATTAAATTGAAAAGCTTTCAAATGAACAAAATTAATGAGACTAGAATAAGAAGGAAAGTGTCTACTCAAAAAAAAAATCTTTGTATCTAATATCTCCAATAAGTATCTGGTATCCATGATAAATAGACAATTTATAGAAATATTTAAGGCCAAATCCCATTCCCCAATTGATTAGTGGACAAAGGAATGAACAAATAATTCTCAAAATGGAAAGAATGGGCAAACTAACAACAGTATGAAAGAATGTTCTAAACCAATAATAATAATAAGAGCAGTGCAAATCAAAACAACACCTCATGCCCAGCAAATTGGCAAGGATGTCAAAAATGGGAATAGTCAATGTTAGAAGATTTGTGGAGAAGGGGAAGCTAGGTGATGCAGTAGATAAAGCACTGGCCCTGGATTCAGGAGGACCTGAGTTCAAATCCAGCCTCAGACACTTGATACTTACTAGCTGTGTGACCCTGGGCAAGTCACTTAACCCTCATTGCTCATTGCCTGGAGAAGAAGAAGAAGAAGAAGAAGAAGAAGAAGAAGAAGAAGAAGAAGAAGAAGAAGAAGAAGAAGAAGACGACTGTGGAGAAGATGGATATACTGATGCATTGTTGGTGGAGCTGTATATTGGTCTAACCATTCTGGAAAGCAATTTGGAATTATACAAAGAAAGTAAGCCGCTAGATGGCACAGTGGATAAAGTGCAGAATGTGGAGTCAGGAAGACCTGAGTTCAAATCAAACTTCAGACTCTTACTAGCTCCTGAGGAAGTCACTCAACCCTGTTTGCCTCAGTTTCCTCATCTATAAAATGAAGGAGGAAATGGCAAACTACTACAGTATCTCTGCCATGAAAACCCCAAGTAGAGTCACAAAGTCAAACATGGCTGAAACAACTGAAAACAAAAAAGTGACTCAAATGTCCATAGCCTTTTACCGGGGAATTCCACTGTTATGTATATATATAAGGAAGTAGATGATTAAAAAAAAACAGTCGGGTCCTTACACAGCGCAATATTTATAGCAGTACTTTTTTGTGATAAGAAAGAACTGGAAACAAGGTATATAGCCATCAATTGGAGAATGACTAAACAAATTGTGGTATGTGGATGCGATGGTACACTACCGTGCTTTGAGAAATGAAGAATGGGATGAATTCAAAGAAGCCTAGAAATAGATGAATCGATGCAAAGTGAGCTAAGCAGAACCAGGAAGATGATATTCCATCAGGACTACAAAAAATGTAAATAGCAGGACCATTAACAAAAGAATTGGAGCTGAATGCTATGAAATGATGACTAAGCTTTGCCCCTTCTCTGTGCTGGTGGAGAACTGGAGGCATGAAAGACTGAACAGAATATCAAACTGGTCTGAAGTGTTGGCTTGTTTTGTGAATTTGTTTTGTTTCTACCTTAAAAAAATATTCTTTTTTGGCTAGATGTGGTGGTGCCTGCCTGTAATCCCAGCTACTGGGGAGGCTGAGGTTGGAAGACCTCCTGGGTCTGGGAGATCTGAAGTTGGGTGAGTTAAGCCAATAGGTGTCTGCACTCAATTCGGTATTGATATGAGCAGCCATGGGGAATAGGTCACCAAGTCACCCAAGAAAGGAGCGAACCAGATGAAGTCACTTGCCAAAGCCCTGGGGTCACTGAGTAGTGGGCGGGGCCTCCAAGTAGAACCTACTGTACTTGTAGCCTGGGTAAAAAAGGGAGTTGGTTGTTGTTGAGTCATATCAGTTGACTCTCTGTGACTCCTTTTGGGGTTTCCAAGGCAGAGATACTAGAGCGGTTTGCCATTTTCTTCTCCAGCTCATTTTACAGATGAGGAAACTGAGGCAAATAGGGTTAAGTGACTTGACCAGAGTCACACAGCTAGTAAGTGTCAAGTGTCTGAGGTCAGATTTGAACTCAGGTCCTTCTGAATTGAGGGCCAGCACTTTATCCACTGTACCACCTAGCTGCCCCCTCACCTTTATTTTTAAACTCCTTGAACTGAGACTTTTCAGCAAATAAGTTTTGCAAAACTAACCAACATATCAAAACATCTGTCATTAAATGTGGTGTTCTTTTAAGATATTAAAATATATTTTGCATATTTTGTTAAGTATTTCCCAATCACATGTAAAAATTTTTATTGATAATTTTTTTTGAAATTTTGACTTCCTAATTCTCTCCCTCCCTCCTGTCCTGCCCCCCTTCCTTGAGAAGGCAAGCAATATGATATAGGTTGTCCATGTGAGGTCATGTAAAACATATTACTATATTAGCCATGTTGTATGCACTATTTTATTTCCATGCCTCCCCACTCAATCTCTGCAAAGAAGGGAGAGAGATGCATGCTCATATCTTTCCTTGGGGCCAAGTTTGGTCATTATTTTTTTTAAATCTCTATTGGCCATGTAAGTCATGGATTTCTTGAACCCCAGCCAATCCCCTCTTCCTCCAGCCCCATGTCTCACTTAAATCCTTTCACATTGCTCCGTTTCTAAAACCTTAATCCTTACTGCAATCTACCTCTGATCCAGAGCCTGTAGCAGAAGAAAATGCCCTCTCCCTGGTATTCACTCAGCAGGGACTAGAAGGAGGGTGGTACCTTTGACAGAAATAGGAAAGTTAAAGAGAAGAGGATTCAGAAAAAAGATAATGAATTATGTTTTAGACACGTTGAATTTGAGATGCAAATGGTCCATGGAGTTGGAAATAGCCAGTAGGCAGTTGGTGATGCATCCCTGGAGCTCTGGAGAAAGATTGGGACCCTGTGTAGAGATATGGAAGTCATTTGCATAAAGAGGATGATTCAACCCAGGGTCTCCAGTGCCTCTCTATTAATGAGAAGATGAAATGCAAATTCCTGTGGCTTTTATTTTTTTTTTATTTTTAATTTTTTTTTTTTGCAGGGCAATGAGGGTTAAGTGACTTGCCCAGGGTCACACAGCTGGTAAGTGTTAAGTGTCTGAGGTCGGATTTGAACTCAGGTCCTCCTGAATCCAGGGCTAGTGCTCTATCCATTGCTCGACCTCGATGCCCCTCCTGTGGCTTTTAAAGTCCTTGTCAATCTACCCCCAGTAGCCTTCATAGGCTGATTAGGTGATATTCCATCTCCATCTCTGTCTCCGAAAGGACTGTCCCCCATGCCTAGAATGCATCCCCCCCCCACCTTCTATCCTCTCCAGCTTCCTTCCAGGCTCAGCCCAAGGGCAGTCTCCTACCTGAAGCTACCGATTCACCCCAGTTACTAGTATCTTTGTTCCAATAGAATGCAAGTTCAGTAGGAGCTTAATAAATGCTCATTTAATGAATAAAGGCCCTTCCAACTCTACATTCAATGTTGTTTGTTCTAAGGACCCTTTAAGCTCTGACATTTTCACAGAGATGAAGAGGAGGAGGAGGAGGAGAAACAGGGAGAGAATGAGGAAGAGGAGAAGGAAAAGGAGGGAGGGGAGGAGGAAGAGAATGGGGAAGAAGAGGAGGACAAAGGATAAAGAGGAGAAAAAAATAAGAAGAGGAGGAGGAGAAGGAAGAAGAGGAGGAGGAGGGGAAATTCAAGGCAGCCCTTAACAGAAAGTGGGGTCGGGGCAGCTAGGTGGCGCAGTGGATAGAGCACTGGCCCTGGAGTCAGGAGGACCTGAGTTCAAATCAGACACTTAACACTCACTAGCTGTATGATCCTGGGCAAGTCACTTACCAAGTCACTTAACCCCAATTGCCTCACCAAAAAAAAAAAAGAAAAAAGAAAGTGGGGTCCATCAGAGTGGAGAAGACACATTCTCTAGTCTGGGTTTCCTTGAGGCTAAGCATGTATTCAGCACCCTACTGTGTGCCAGGCAGCATTAGTGTGTGTGTGTGTGTGTGTGTGTGTGTGTGTGTGTGTGTGTTTGATTAAATTTACTTCAGTGGGGAGCAGCACCTTAAGGGTGTGCCTTGGGGAGTTCCTGGGATCCCAGGTCACAAAGCCTGTTTAGGGCAGAACCCAGATTCGATCTTGGCTTCCTGACTGAGGATGGTCCTCTAGGCACCAGTTCCTTGGGCGCATTTGAGATAAAAAGACCAAAAGGGAACCAGTGTCTATCTTCTGTGAGCTTACACTGTCCCTGGAAATCAGACCCCTGAGGCCTGGTTAGAGAAAGGTTCCTTCCTACCTGCTCTCCTTTACCATGAGGAAAAGGCCTGGAGGCAGAAGGGGGAAAGGGAGATTAGAGGTAAACTGAGAACAACCCTGGGCATTTGAGCAAAAGGAAGCCCAGAAGGTAGAATCCCTTCTTTCATCCCCGCTGAGGTCCTCTTTGAGAATGAAGGACAAATGACATTTCTGTCCATGTGGGCCCTCCCGTGCCCTCCCCACACACCTGGTGCTTCCCTTGGGTGTAGCTGACATCGGCTAACTAACCGAATGACCTTGAAGGTCCCCTCAGCTTCCTGATGCTCAGCTAACTCTCTGTAAAATGGGAATCATAATTTGTGCACTCCCTTCCCAGTGGGGGTGTTGGGAGCATTTTGTAAACCACATGAGTACACACCTGAGTGCACACCTGCTGGGTGACCTTGGGCAAGTCACCTCAGTGGCATCTTCTCCAAAGTGAGGGGGTTGGGCTGTATCATCACTAAGGTCCCTTCTAGTGCTGACATCCTTTAGTCTATTCTAAGGCCCCAAATGATATGGAAATTTATGTAAATTGGTCTGTCTCCTCTTGAACTTTGGGAAAGGGGAGTGGGGGAGGGCTTTGAAAGAAGAGAGAGATTTCCAAGCGGAGTTAAGCCTTGCTAAGCTTCTGAGCCTGTTAAGACTGAGCTCAGCCCCTCCTGCCATCCCACCCCTTCCTTCCCGTTGCTCAATCCCCATACTGAGATGCTTGACTTCTATGGATTCGGGCATTCTGGATCCATCTCCCAGTCAGAGAGAAGAGCAAGGACCCCCAGGCCCCTGAGAATGGGGCTCGGATCTGCTTCTGCCTGCCTCCCACCTGCAAGTTTTTTTCTGTCCATTCAGGCCCCCTCCCCCAACTCCTCTAGGGTGTGGAAGTGGGGGAGGGGCCTGGAGGTGGGGAAGCGACAAGGACCAGCTGGGCTCTCACCTGGCCCAGCAAGCGTTCTCTTCCCAGCCTAAACCTCCACCCTGGAAGAGAAATGGTGTTAAAATCGTTTTCCTGGCCTGTCTCTGAGCCCTGAAGACCACCAGAGAGCAAGACTGTCTGTTTTGTATTTGTATCCACTGGGGCTTAGCAAAATGCCTGGCACACACTGAGCATTTAATAAATGCTTTTTTATTTATTTGTCCATTCATCAGCAACCACTCTAAAGTGGGCATGTTTGGCAAAAAATATCTAAGACATGGGGGTGGGGACTAACTGTCCTCAAGCAATTGAAGGCTCTGATGTTGACACAGGGATTCCATTTGCTCAGTTTGACCCTAGAGGACAGAACCAAATTGAATAGGTTGGACCAAGACTCAGAGATCTAGAACCCGGCCCTCAGAGACCCTAATAGCCAAACCCATCATTTTGCCAGTGAGGAAGCCAGGGCCCAAGGAAAGAAGAGCATCCAGGAAGAGGAAGAATGGTCTTGAGATGGAAGAGTAGAGTAAACAGCTTCAGAAAGACTGAGGAGACTGAGAAAAGGTCATTGGATCTGGTGCATTAGAAAGCACCTGTTGGGGCAGCTAGTGGGGCAGTGGATAGAGCTCTGGCCCTGGAGTCAGGAGTACTTGAGTTCAAATCCAGCCTCAGACACTTAACACTTACTAGCTGTGTGACTTTGGCAAGTCACTTAACCCCAATTGCCTCACTGAAAAAAAAAAAAAGAAAGCACCTGTTGATCTTTGAAGTAGTTCTACCAGCAGAATATGCAGCAGTTTAATTAAGTACAATCATTTTTTTTGGGGGGGGGGCAATGAATGTTAAGTGACTTGCCCAGGGTTACACAGCTAGTAAGTGTCAAGTGTCTGAGACCAGATTTGAACTCAGGTCCTCCTGAATCCAGGGCTGGTGCTTTATCCACTGTGCCACCTAGCTGCCCCCTACAATCATTTATTAAGCACCAACTGTGTTTTTTTGTTTGTTTGTTTGTTTGTTTTGCAGGGCAATTGGGGTTAAGTGACTTGCCCAGGGTCACACAGCTAGTAAGTGCCAAGTGTCTGAGGCTGGATTTGAACTCAGGTACTCCTGAATCCAGGACCGGTGCTTTACTACTGCGCCATCTAGCTGCCCCCAAGCCCCAACTGTGTACAGGGGCTTTTCTTTAGTGCTGGGGTTACAAAGACAAAAATGACACATTTTCTTTCCTGTCAGCCCAAACTGATGCAACTTAGAATATGAAGGGGTAGGAGAGGTTTAAAAAAAAGGGGAGGAGATCTAGTAATTCTAGGAGGGAGAGATCCTTACTAGGTCAGGGAAAATTAGGGAAGTCTTCAAGGAAGATGTGAGCTAGCCTTGAAAGCAGAGAAAGATTTCAATAGTTGAAAACAAGGAAAGTATATTCCAGGTATGGGAAAATGGCCATGGGTAAAAAGCAAATTCGCAAAGATGGGAGAGGGCAGGAAGAATCTGAGGAATCATTGGTGTTCCAGTTTTGCTGAGGCAGAGTCTGTGAGTAAAGCCCAGCAGAAAACAGGGTGGAAGGGACGAGATGTAGAGCAGTAGAATAGCTATGGCTAGAAGTTATGAAGGAGCTCTGACCTGATACTCTAGAAACATGCTGGGCAGAAGCTTTAAACTCATGAGAAGCACAGAGAGATTTTTTTTTTTTTTTTGCGGGGCAATGGGGGTTAAGTGACTTGCCCAGGGTCACACAGCTAGTAAGTGTCAAGTGTCTGAGGCCGCATTTGATCTCAGGAACTCCTGAATACAGGACCGGTGCTTTATCCACTGCACCACCTAGCCACCCCCTAAGAATTAAAAAAAAAAAATGAAGGTCTATAACCATGAACTAGAAAATAGAATTCAAAATAGAAGGAATGTAAAACAACAACAATGAAAAACATTTCAGAAAAAAGTACAGTAAAAGAAAGTGAATTTTTAAAATCTGGGGTGGGGGGAGACAGGAAGGGAAATGTTAAAAACCGATCACTTAATTGATTATGGAAAGAGAAGGGACAAATGAGGAGGAGAAATAGATAACTGAGGAAATGGCAGATGAATGGGAACAGGGAAAAGATAGCCTGTGGCGATAGATTAATATCAAAGCAATTTTTTAAAAATGGGGAAAAAAACTAGGGGCAGCTAGGTGGCTTGGTGGATAGGGCACTGGCCCTGGAGTCAGGAGGACCTGAGTTCAAATCTAGTCTCAGACACTTGCTACTTACTAGCTGTGTGACCCTGGGCAAGTCACTTAACCCCAATTGCCTTACCAAAAAACCAACCAACCAAACAAACAATCAAACAAAAACTAATTGCAAGAACAAGGTACTGACATAAAAGAGGAAGATTTTTAAAGGAATTACTAAATGTCAAGCAAGATGATTTCAGAAAGGCCTAGAAAGACTTGTATGAACTGATGTATAGTGAAGTGAGCAGAACCAGGAGAACACTGTGCACAGTGACAGCAACGCTGTTCGATGAAGAATTGTGAATGACTTAACTATTCTCAGTAAAACAATGATCCAAGACAATCCCAAAGGACTGATGATGAAGCATACTATCAGAAAGAACTGATATTGATGGAACACAGATGGACTACTTTTCACTTCATTTCTTTCATTTCTTCCTTTTATTCAAGTTTTCTTGTACAAAATGACTAATATGGTAATGTTTTACACAATTGCAGATGTATAACCTATATCTTATTGTTTACTGCCTCAGGGAGGGGGAGGGAAAGGAGGGCAGGAAGGATAGAATCTGGAACTCAAAACTTTATTTTTGGGGGGTGGGGCAATGAGGGTTAAGTGACTTGCCCAGGGTCACACAGCCAGTGTCAAGTGTCTGAGGCCGGATTTGAACTGAGTTCCTCCTGAATCCAGGGCCAGTGCTTTATCCAGGAACTCAAAACTTTAAATGAAAATGCTTATTTTTAAAAAGCATTACTAAAGAAACAAATGAATAAAACGCAAATCTAACACTAAATATAAATGGATTAAACAATACAATAAAATGAAAGAATGGCATAATGGTTAAGAATCAAAATTCAATAATCTGTTGTATACAGAGAATATGTCTAAAATTAAAGACATATACAGAATCAAACTGAGAAGCTAAATTTTTTTTACCATGCATCAAGTGAACCCCCAAAAAACAGTAGTTATAATCATACTATTTTTAAAAAACAAAAATAAAAAGTCAAAATATCAATAGAGGTAATCAAGGAAATTATATTATGCTTAAAGGAACCATAAACAATAAACTAATAGCAATACTAAATATATGTATCAAATGGCATGGCATTTAAATTAATAAAAGAAAGGTTAACTAAATTTTAAATATAAATATATTAACATAATAATAAGACTTTAATATTATCTCAGAACTGGACAAATGTAACAGAAAGATTAAAAAAGGGAAAATATAGAATTGAAAAACTAATATAGAATTTGATACTTTAAAACTTATGGTATCTTCAGATTGGGAATGTTAAAGAATATATTTCTCAACATCACTAAATACTTTTTTTTACTAAATACCTTTTTAAAAAATAGATGACTTCCAAGAGCAGAGAAAAATTATTAAACACATCTTTTATACACTAAAAGTAATTAATATAGAGAGTACAAGCAGAAGATATAGACCTAAGTCAAGATCTAATAATGATTTTAATAATGATATTGAATGATGAATGGATCAAAGTGTTCTTTGATCATGGCAATAATTAATAACTATGTGAAAGAAAATTATAATATATGAAATTTCTGGAATACTGCTAAATTAGTCCTAAGAGGAATAATTATATCCCTGAGAATATACAAAAATAAATAGAATAAACCCCTAAGAATAACAAAATAAAAAAAAAGATAGGATTAATGAACTAAATAAGAAATTTTTGGAAATTAGTAAATGCACAAATAAAGCCCCAAATAATCACAAAATAGAAATAAATTGAATCATAGAACTTATAAACAAAACTAAAATCTGTTTCTTTGGGGGAAAACAAAAAATTGGTAAATCTTTGACTGATCTGATTAAAAAGAAGGGATAAATCCAATTAAGAGGATACATAGCTCCTATTTCAAGAGTGCATTGACCCTCCACTAGCAGTGTTACCATAGAGTCCAATGGACCAGAACTGGATAGAGGATGGATAGATAGGCATTACCCAGAGTTCCACAAATTCCTTTAGCCAGGAGAGATTGAGGGGGAGGGGGAAGAGGGGAATTGGGTCAAAGTGCCCTTAGAGACTCCATTCTGGACCATCTGGACACTGAGCAGAGGGATGGCCTACGGCCATTGTTTAATTGATGGCCACAAGTGGTAGACTGCAGAGGTGATCACATTGGGAGTGAAGCTGAGTTGTTGATCAATTTCAAGGAAGATGTGAGTAAACTGTATCTGGCCAAAGAATGGACTAGGTTTAAATCACATCCAGTGGCTGGTGAGACTCCAACAGTCTCATCCAGAGTTTCTTTCCTACCCCCTCCATTACTGGAGCAAGAGAGCCTCTTTGATTTCTTTAGGATATACCACTCGTCTCCTGTTTTCTTGTCTAATTTAGTGGAAGGAAAGCTCTGCAGCCAAAGCAGTCAAATTTTAGAAATTTTATTTCCTTAATTAGAAGCATCGTGGCACCATAGGTAAAGACCTGATCTCACAGTAAAAAAAGACCGTGGTTCACATCCTGTCTCTGATATATATATATATATATATAGTCTCATTTCTGCTGGAAGGAAACTAAATCTTGGCTCCACTCTGACCTTCAGGCCCACTCCCCCCTTCTCAATGGTGTCCCCTCCAGGATCCTCATCCCATGGAGCAGATACCCCTATGCATCCCCAAGGAATCTTGGGTTTTGCCATCCTGATGCCCCCTTAGGGCCTCAAGGCTTTTCCATCCACCCTGCAGCTGCCTCCTCCCATGTATATTGTCTCTCAAAATGAAAGTATGAGCTGCTTGAAAGCAGAGACTGGTGTGTTTTTTTCCTATTTGTGTCCCCAACATTTAGCAATGTTCTCACTGGCCAGTGACGCTGAGCGAGTTACTTAACCTCACTTAACCCCCCAGATAACTGTGAGATTACAAAAGTCACAGTGCCAATCTTCACTGATTCCTCATCAGGAGTTCCCTGGAACAATGAGATCACAGGGGCAGGGGTGGCCTCCTTTGAATGGCTGTGTGTGTCTCTAAAACCAACAAGATGAGCACAAAGGTCGAAAAAAAAAAACCTGGGAAGACTTACATGAACTGATACAAAGTGAAGTGAGCAGAACCAGGGGAAGATTGGACATAGTAACAGCCACATTGTGCAATGATCAACTGTAAATGACTCAGCTCTTCTCAACAATACAATGATCCAAGAAAATTCTGAAGGATTTATGATTTTAAAAAATGCTATCGGGGGCAGCTAGGTGGCACAGTGGATAAAGCGCTGGCCCTGGATTCAGAAGGACCTGAGTTCAAATCCGGCCTCAGACATTTGACACTTACTAGCTGTGTGACCCTGGGCAAGTCACTTAACCCCAATCGCCTCACCAAAAAAAAAAAAAAATTGATAAAAAAATGCTATCCATCCCCAGAAAAAGAGAGTCTGAATGCATATTGAAACAAACTTTTTAAAATGTTCTTTATTTTTCTTGGCTTGGGGATGGTTTTTTTGTTGTTGTTGGTGGTGGTGTTTTCTTTGGCTACATGGCTAATATGGAAATGTTTTACATGATTGCATATGTATAATCTATATCAAATTGCTTGAAATCTCAAGAATGGGGATGGGGACGAAGGGAGGGAAAGAATTTGGAACTTAACATGATAAAAATAAATGTTAAAATGCTTTTTAGATGTAATTGAATAATAAAATATAAAAATTTAAAAAATTTAAAAAGCAACAAATCTGTTGAGACTGAGACATTCACTCTTTTTGCCACACTCCTTTTAGCTACTCTTATCCACTGTATCCAGAGGGCAGAGATCCCAGTTCATCCACAGCATGAACATCATGCATTTAGAATTTTATTTTTTCCCCAAATTACATCTAAAAACAAATTTTAACATTGATTTTTTTTCCTTTTTCTTTTTTTATTTTAGGCAACTGGGTCCTCCTGAATCCAGGGCCGGTGCTCTATCCACTGCACCACCTGACTGCCCTTAACACTGATTTTAAAAAACTTTGTGTTCCAAATTCTCTTCCTCCCTCCCTCCCCAACCACCCTGAAGAACTTGAATAATTCAATATAAGTTATACCAGCATGGACATCATGAACTGACCTGGTGAGAAGGAAAGATTTCTTTCTTCTGCTCTCCAAGAAATGGGCCTGGGGTGTCTGTTCCTGTTCTGTTATTTGTCCTCCTCGGCTTCAGGTATTGGGGGTGACCTCCACAGGACCTTGGAAGGGGGTTGGGCTTGGAAATGGGACTGTGCTCTATCAGAACCAAGCTCTGCTATGAAGCTAATCCCCTTTCCTTCCCCAGAGACTGGGGTGGTACAAAGAGCAGTGGGGTGGCAGAAGAATTATGCCTCCCACCTGTTGGGGGAGTAAGTTTGTGTATTTGTGATTATACTTTCAGAAGCAAATATTTCTGTGTAAAATCTAAGCTGACCACTAGTGGCTAATGAAGCTGGGATCACCCCTTTTCTTGGAAACATCAGTGAGGCTGGAGGCACTTGCAGGGAGCTTAGATACCCCAAACCCCAGGAGTACCTGAGAATCCTGGGGGAAGACTGAAATCGAACCTACCCAACCCTCCAGGTAATATGGACCATGGCAGCCAGTGTTACAGAGGAAATTAAACTGGTTGTAAAGAAATTACTAAATTTGGGGGGAGGAAACTGGTCCAGAAAGATCTATAGGAGAACTCTATCAAACTTTAAAAAAAAATTAATGCCTATATTATAGAAATTATTCTCAGAAATTGAGAATGTACTTTACTAAACTTTTTTTTTTGTTTTTGCAGGGCAATGAGGATTAAGTGACTTGCCCAGCGTCATTAAACTTCTTTTATGAGACAAATATAGACCTAATACCTAAATCAAGGAAGGATAAAGCAAAGAAAACTATAGACCAGTAAAGTTAATGAAAAGTAATTACAAAATTTAAATGAAATTCTGGCAAAAGACTATAATACTATTTTCAAACAATTATGCATTATGATCAAGTTGGATTTATATTAAGAATACAAGGGGTTACACATTAGGAAAACAATTTATTTATTATATTAAAAACAAAAACATACCAAACCATATGATTATATCAATAGATGCAGGAAAAGACTTTGATAAAGCAGAGCCCTCATTTATGCTAAAAACTCTACAAAGCACAGGAATATGAGAACCTTTTTAAAGTATATATAAAAAACGAAAACTAGCATCATATACACTGTTTCCACACTGTTATTTGACACAGTTCTAGAAATGCTCTTATAACAAGGGTGATAGAACTGAGCATACTATTGAGCCACTTCCACATTTGTGTTTAACCAGATGCTCCTGGTTGATTCCTATCCTGATACAGCAGTTTCTTTGATTGGGTACAGGGAGAGAGGAAGTTGTGCCAAAGATGACCAGCAACTGGACAAGGAAGAGCCACCCACCCAGTAGTTTTTAAAAGGACAGGACAAATATCTGCTTGAGCATTTGGTATTCTGCCTAGTCTCATATGTGTGTATACACACCACATGCATATGCTGGTAAGTGTCTGAGGCCAGATTTGAATTCAGGAACATGACTCTAAGCTGGGCACTCTATGTACCATGGTGCCACCTAACTGCCCATATGTGTGTGTCAAGGATATCCATGTTAAGAAAGGTCCCATATGTGACAGATTATTTATAGTCAGACAGAACTGGAGACAAAGTAGATGTCCATTGATTGGGGAATGGCTAAACAAATTGTGGCACATCAATGTAATTGGGCATATCATAGGTGCATAGATGTAGAACTGAGAGGTCATCAAGTCCATCCCCCTCATTTTACAGGGTAAGGAAACGGAGACCAGAAGCAGTTAAGTGACTTGCCCAGGATCACAGAGCTAATAAATGCCTAAAGAGGTATTTGAACCTGGCTCTTCTTGACTCCAAGTGCAGTACTCTATCCACTGTACCCTGATACCTCTAAAAAACAACGAATATGATGAATGTTCAAAGAAGCAGAGGAAGACTTCTATGAATGGATGCAAAGTGAAGGGAGCAGAACCAGGAAGACAATAAACATAAAGGCTCCTGCAACATAAACAGAAAGAAGACCACCAATGGGAAAACAATTGAAATAAAATATTGTGCAATTATAATGACCAAGCTAGGCCCCAACAAAGAGCTAAGACAAGGGATCCCTCTCCCTTCTTTGTGAAGATGGAGGAGGGTGTTAATGTATTGGTTAGTTTTGCTGAACTGTTTTTATTAAATTGATTGTTATGGGGGAGCAAAGTGGGATATGTTGGAAAGTGTAGTTGATATAAAAACTAAAGATATCAGTAACAACATAAAACAGTGTCTCTTATACACTTTTCAAGATGTAGGCAATATTATTCTTTTCTAAAGGTACAGAAGGTAATAGACTATGTATGTTTACTGAAAAAATACATATTCTATGTACTCAAATATTCCCGCGGGCAGCTAGGTGGCGCAGTGGATAGAGCACCAGCCCTGGAGTCAGGAGTACCTGGGTTCAAATCCGGCCTCAGACACTTAACACTTACTAGCTGTGTGACCCTGGGCAAGTCACTTAACCCCAATTGCCTCACTAAAAAAAAAAAAAATATTCCCGCAAATGCTGTGGATACTTTGCCATAACTTAAGAAAATACTGAAAGGTGTTGATCTTTAGCCGGAAATTGTATTACAAATATAAATGTATTTATAATTAAATCTGCATATATTTTTATGATGATGTTAGGGATTTAGGTGTTTTTGCTAAGAGCTTTTCTGATCACCTCAGACCTTAGTACAATCTTTCCAGTCCCTCAAATTATATTTTTTTCCCTAAAATGAGGATTGTGCCACAATTTAAATGGAGAGTTTTCCTTTAGCTTTCTTACATAAAGAATCTTTGGGAATTTTTACTTTAATCTACCTATTTATGACTGAGATGAGTGCCTGCTTTGTGAACCATCTTTAGTCAATGGCTGTTAGATTCCTTTAGATGATTTCCTATCCTTGAAATTGAACATTCTTTAAATCAAGGTAGCAATAACAGTGGCTATATAGGTTTCCCTGGTGACTTTTCCTTAGAGTTATATCACACTTTGGTACTATTTAAATTTCAACACTAGGATTTTTCCTGCCGACATTGCCAATCATGTTGAATTACAGAAGTATTTTTAAAAATATGGACATATAAGCCTAAGTATCAGAAAATAAGAGGATTGACTATATCAAATGTTTAATAAAAATAATGAAACTAAAAAAAAAATAAGTCACTGCCCCGTGCTTTTCTGCCATTCTGTGATCTGACAGACTTCAAAGACCAAGGGCTAGGAAGAAGCTTGGAGGACAGAGAAGTTCCCAGGAGACAGATGATGGGGACACAGAAGCATGGGTAATGCTAACCCTCATTCTGAGGACAAGTCATGGTTGGCTTTGCCAAGAGACCATGGTTGGCAAGGGGCCTACAAGTTAGCAGAGAGGGGCAGCTAGGTGGCACAGTGGATAGAGCACTGGCCCTGGAATCAGGAGGACCTCAGTTCAAACCTGGCCTCAGACATTTGACACTTGCTAGCTGTGTGACCCTGGGCAAGTCACGTAACCCCAATTGCCTCACAACAACAACAACAAAAACAAGTTAGCAGAGAAAGTTCCAGCCTAGGACCAGGTGATAAGGTCAGAGAAGACCAGAGGTCCAGGGACTCTCCCAGCCCAGGGAGATGCTGAGTCTCAAGGTGTTAGGAACTCTTCTCTGGAGGACTTGACAGGTGCAGCTTCTCTTTTCCTTAGCTCTCCCCTCTCTCTGCTTGGCCCTAGAGGGAGAGACTAGGAGCAATGGGGGCAGGGATGTTGAGGGGAAGACTTAAGGTGAAGGAAATTTTTTTACTAGTGAGAGGTGTCCCAAAGGGGAATTGGGTGCCCGGGGAGGTAGAGGCTCATAAGGGACTTCCCAGCAGGGTAGGGGATAGCTGAGGCCAGAGGACAACTCTGGGAGGCTCCATCAGGGGCTCAGCTCAGAGGCTCTCAATGCCCTCAGGCTGAAGAGAACTGATGCCTGTGGGGGTGATGCTCAGCAAGACAAACAGAGATGCCTGTCCTTGAGTTCCCTGGGGAGGAGGCTCCCTACATCTTCTGCACAGAACCTCAGAGCCAGAAAGGAGGCTTCCTGGTTCAGCCTGGATCTGACCAAGACTTTCTCTCTACAGAAGCCCTGACAAAGGGCCATCCAGCCTCTGCTTGAAGCCCTCCAGTAACAGGGAGCTCACTACCTGTAATAGGTCTCATTGTTCACAAGTGTTTCCTGGTGTCAAGCCTAAAGTGGCCCCTCTGCCACCTCCCCCCACCTTGTCCTGTCCTCTGGGGCCAAGCAGAACAAAGCTGTCTCCTACACACTGCAGCCCTTCTATCAGGTGCACACAGGTAACTATCTTGCCGCCGTCCACCCCCACCCACCCAGTCTTCTCTTCCCCAAATGAAACATCTTTAGTTCTTTCAACCAGTCCTTCTATTACACAACCCCCTTCTCTTTGCTCTCCTCTGTATCATTACCTTGTACTGAACCAATACTCCAGATGAGGTCTGAGCTGGGCAGAGGACAGAGATTCTCATTTCTATTTCTAGAAGCTCTGAAGTACAAGGCTGCATTAGCATTTTGGGGGCTACCATCCCATGCTGATGACTGGCCTTGAGCTTGCAGTCCACTGAGATTCCTGGAGCTTTTCCAGACAAACTGCTATCTAACCAGGCCTTCTCCCCCACCCATCCTCGTTTGTTTGGCAAAGTTAATTGTTTTTTAATCCAAATGCAAAACTTTACATTAATCTTTATTTCAATTTGTTTTGTTAGATTCAACTAAGTGCCATCCTATGTCATCATATTTCTGGCACACTCAAACACACACTGTCTCCATCATGGTACCATTCCCCTGCACACTGTGCCAGACCATCTGAAGCACACAAATGCACTTGTCCCCACCTGTGTAGAAGCATGCATTTGTGCTTATGCACATCAGTGCACTTGGTCATGCTCGGAGATCTCCCCCTTGTCTCCTTATATCCTATTTCGCAGATACCTTCCCCTACTGTCTCCTCCTTTATCCCTGTTTCACATGAAGAGCTGGCCCTTCCCCCTACTAAGGGAGACCCTCTACAGGCACAAGGGATCCTAGTCCATCCTGCTTCTTCCAGTAGATCGCTCCTCTCATCCTTGCCCTCACTTCTTTTCCTTTTCTCCTTGTCTACTGGCTACTTCCCTATTGCTTTCAAACATACACAGGTCTCCCTTCATCAAAACCCCCTCACTTGATCCTTCCATCACACTCGTCTCATATCTTCTCTGTCCTTTGTGGTTAAAATTCCTCTCTTCCTTCCAGGCTCCACTCAGGGGCCACCTTCCCCATGAAGCCCTCCCTGATTCTCCCAGCTGGTAGCATTTTCTTTGACTCTCTCCATTACATTCTACCTGCACTTTCTCTTCTTGGCACATGTGGTGAGGAGCTCTCGGGTAAAATGGAAGCTTGTTGAGGGCTGGACTTTGTTTATGGGTCCCTAGTGCAGAGTAGGTGCTAAATAGAGGTTGAAATGAATTGCTGAAAACTGAAGGGGAGGGAGTGGGAACTGGTGTGTGCTCTGGGGCAGAGGACGTTAGACAGAGGCAGGTTCCAGACCTTCCCCTCCCCTCTAGGGCCCACCCTACATGCCTTCACGTCACTCCTGTGTGCAGCAGCTGCTGCACCCCCCAAACTCCCCAGACACCAGGGCAGGCACTATATGTGCACCTGCCTGGGTCCTGCACCAGCTCCTGTCCCAGGGCAGAAGCCAGAAGGCACATACTTAGCCCCCTCCCCACCTCTACTACAAACCACAAACCCTCTAACACCCTTGCAGCAGCACCCAGAGGTTCAGGTAGGGTGCTCTGTAAGCACACATTTGTCCTCCCAACACCAACCCTCCATTTCTATCATCAAACACAAGGCAAAGTGGTGACAGAGTTTCTCCCTAGACCTCTTCCTGCCATCCCAGGACACCTCATAACCAGCTCAAGCTGCCATCAATTCTCCATACCAGGGAGGGACCCTTTCCTACTTAGCTCCTAGTTATTTGGGGGCTGTTTCCCCCACAAAAGACTAGACAGATGTTGAAACCTTAATGAGAAGGAGAATTCCCTCCCCTCCCCCCTCAGAAGTCATTCTTGCTCTGAGTCCCATGGAGAGGCCTGCTGGGAACACTGGGCTAGGAAGGTCAAGAAGAAGGCATTAGGGGAGACAGGGTATCAGCTATCTTGGGCAGAGAGCCCAGGACACGAAGGAGAAAGAAAGGTGGGGGAAGGGGTACAGGGAAAGCAAGAAAATAAGAGAGGAAGAGGGAAGGAAGGAGGGAGAGAGTGAGAAAGGGAGAAAAGAGGGAAAGAATAGGGAGGGAGAGAGGAGGAGGAGATTTGGGGAAAAGAAGGAGGAAGACAGGGAGAAGAAGTGATAACGGGAAGGAGAAAGAGATTGGAGAGAAAGCCAGGAATGGAGGGAGAGATGCTTAGGCAAACAGGCCAGGAAGGTGGGAAGGTAGGAAAAGTAGGAGGGGGTGGGGTGAAGAACGAAGGAAAAGCAGGAAAAGAGGACAAGATGAGAGGGAGGAGAAAGAGGAGATAAGGAAAAAGTTCCAGAGAGAGAAAAAGAGGGAAGGAAGAGGGAGACAGGGAGTGTGAGAGGGAGAGAAAGGGAAGGAGGGAGAGAGGAGAGACAGAAAGACGCAAGGGAAGGAGACCCAAGGCAGAGAGAAAGGGCGTCTGCAAACGGGAGGAGGAAGAGAGAAAACCTAGAAAGAGGGAGAGCTGGAGAGGGCAGGGAGCCCGACGAAGGACGAGGACCGAGGGCTGTCAGAGCAGGGTGCAGGCCACGTGCGCCCGGACCTCGGGCCTTTCGAGGGGCTGGGGCACTCACCTGGCTACCGCGCGCTCAGCCCGCGGGCTGTGCGCCTTGTCCAGCCCCAGGCGGGTGAGGATGGCGCCGAGCGCCAGCAGAGCCACCACCCCGCACACGCTGTAGACGGCTACGTGGGCACGGTCGCGAGTCGGGCTGGGTGCCCCGGGGCCGCCGCCGCCGCCGCCGCCGCCGCCGCCCGTGCTGCCGTCGGGGGAGCCTCCGGCCGAGCGCGGAGAGCCGGTCTGCAGCCAGCTGGGCGTGCCGTAGTTGGAGCAGCGGCTCTGGTCCAGACGGCGCGGGGCGTCGCGGCAGCAGAAGCGGTAGCCACAAGTCCCGCAGCAGTAGTGGTAGGGCCCAGTGCTGCAGTTGAACGGGGGGTCCCACTGACCCATCACGTCGTAATAGCCCAGGCACCGATCTCCGCTTGCTCCTGGGGGCTCGCTGGGCGCCTCCAGCGCCTGTTTGGGCCTGGGGCTGGGGCTGCCGCGGGCACCAGCCTTGGTCTCACCCTTGTCCTGAGCCCCCGCCTCAAGAGGCGCCCGGCCCCGCGTTCCGCCGGACGCCAGCAGCAGCAGCAGCAGCAGCCCGGGGAACGGGCGCCAGGGCGCGGCCCTAGCCATGGGCATCCCCCTGCCTCCCGTCCCTCCGGGAGGCGACCCCGGCCACACTAGGAGCCCCCCAGCATGGCGCAACCGCCGCGCCCCTGGCCGGAGCACGGGGAGGCAGCCAGGACCGAGCCGGCTCGCTCCCTGGGCTCTCCTTCCCCCTCCGCTCCTCTCACGCCCCTGGGAGAGACTTCGGTCTCTCAATTCGGCTCTCCTGCCCCGCCTTTCCTCACTTTTCTTCCTCCTCTCCCTTCTTCGTCTTTCCCTCTTTTCTGTCTCCTCTCACCCTCTTTCCCCTTTCTTTGGATCCCCCAAGTCCTTCTCTCCTTCTCCCCTTTCTTCTCCTCCCCTCTCCAGTCTCGCCTCCCTCCCTGGCCCTTCTCTCCTCACTCTCACCCCTGTCCTCTTTCCACTCTTCCAGTTCTCTCTCTCTCTCTCTCTCTCTCTCTCTCTCTCTCTCTCTCTCTCTCTCTCTCTCTCTCCTCTCCCTCCTGTCTTCTCTCCCTTTCTGTCTCCCCCTCCCCAGCCGATGATCCTCTAGCAGGGGCCACGGTCGGGAGAGAGGATTGGCCGGGCCTGGCTCCCCGAAGAGCCCCTCAGGTGCCCCCCCATGTTGGAAGCCTCCTTCCCACTTCTCGCCCTCTCGCTCCCTCGGCTCGCCTTCCTTCCTCGCTGACGCTGGCGGAGACACTGAGAGCTTCACACCCAGGAGGGAGGAGAGGAAAGAGAGGGAAGAGCAGGGGAGGGGGGGCTGAGGAGAAGGAGGAGACAAGAGAACTGAGTAAGGGCAAGTGGCTCCCTCACCCCCTCCCCGGGAAGGGAGGGGAGGGATGGGAGGAAGTTATCGGGATGCAGATACCAGCTCAGTACTAGTAAGAGCTAAGGCTCGGAGCTGTCCAGCAGCGTTGCGGGGCAGCCCCTGAGGGGTTGGCTTGAGGGGAGGTAGGTGAGTGTGTGTGTGTGTGTGTGTGTGTGTGTGTGTGTGAGAGAGAGAGAGAGAGAGAGAGAGAGAGAGAGAGAGAGAGAGAGAGAGAGAGAGAGAGAGAGAGAGAGAGAGAGAGAGAGAGAGAGAGAGAGAGAGAGAGAGAGAGAAAAGCTGGAGAATGGCTCTTCTACGATGCTCGGCATTCTATGCTCCACACGATCTAGGCTTCTCTCCTCATTCTCACCCTACCCTCTCCATGCTCAGGACGTCTGGCCCCTCTGTGTGAAACAGCACCCCCCCCAAAGACCCCAAAGGTCTGACCCCTCTCTGTCATGGTCTATCCTTGTATTCAGGAGATCGGATTTTCGATAGACTCTCACCCTTACTTTATCGGATGTTTGAGCTTAGAAATCAGTTCACCCCATGACTTCCAGTTTCTTTTCCTATAATGTGGAAACAACTACTGACTGTTGTGAGGAATGTATTTCAAAAATGACAAGACCCTGCTCAGTTTCCCCAACCCTAATCCTTGGCTCTCAGGCAGCATCTTAGGTGCGCTTGGATCAGTGAATGCCCTTCACTAAGCCTCAGTTTTCTTATAAAACAAAAGGATTGGGCTGGAGGATCTCTAAGCTCGCTGCCAGCTCTGACATTCCCTGTTCTAAGGCCCCTCCCAAGCTCTGACATTTCCTGTTGTAAAACCTCTGTCAGCTCTGACATACCCCGTTTGAAGGCTCCTCTCAGCTCTCACATTCCACATTCTAAGGGCCCTTCCAACTCTGTTATTCCACATTCTAAGCTCCCTCCCATCTCTGACATTCTCTGTTCCAAAATCTGTTTTGACTTTTTGTTCTAAGATTCTTCCCAGTGCTGACATTTTGTATTCTAAAGTCCCCCGCCCCCACTCCCCCCGTTCTGACATCCTGGGCTCTAAGACCCCTTCTAACTGACATACTATGCAACCTCCACCCATGAGCTAAGCACCCCCCTGGGAAGGCATCACATCTCCTCTCAGACCAGGCTGGGTTGCATTCCCATAGGAGCTGGAGAAGACTTGCGCTTTTGAAGGGTTTTCATAAGGCAAAATAAACTGAGGGAGGGGAGAAATTTTGCCGGGTACTGCCCATAGTGACCACCCAGATATCAGCACAGCACACACAGACCGGAGGAGGCACAGGGACAGTCAGTGCACTGACGATAACCAGTTCCCAGGTAAGGGAGATTTGCCAGGGCTAACCCTTGCTCTCTGCGTTCAACTCAGTGTCGCCATCTGGTTCACCCAGGGTGGCTTCTCCAGCCAGGGCTGACCTGCCAACAAGCAGAAACTTTTTACCTCAGATGGGTGAGGACCCTTAGATTGGCTAAAAGAAAAAGTCTATTGAGATGGGCACCCACTCTCTCCAACAGGCTCCCCACCCCCTTACGCTGCCCCTCCCTCCAGGAAAACAATCCTTGGGGAGATGCTGTAGATTCAATAGAGACCGTAGCTGTCCCTTGCCATCCAGGACTCCTCCAGTGGGGTGAAGGGGTGGGAAGAGGATCATGCCCATGTGAAAGGGGCTGTGAGAGGAGAAGGCTGCCCCCACAGCCCTCACTGGCTCTGAGCAGTGTGGCACAGCTGCAGGATCTCAGAAGTCACCAATTCCCCACGTCAATGAAAAATGTCCGTTGATGGGGAAGTAACACACCATGGGTCTCATTTCTGCATCCATTAAATAGTCATAATAAATGCACACATCATTTGGGGGACATAGTCATGTGTGTGCATATACATTTGTATGTGTATACATATGCATATACCCATGCATACTGTCCACACTCACCATGAGTCTGTGATGCTGAACCTCCAGCCTGGTCATCTTGAAGATGGCACCTTAGCACCTGCTCAAGACCTTCTGAGGAACCACCCAAATTTCTCCTGTCCCTGCCTCCATGCTGGGGTCGGGGCTTGTTGGTCACAGGATCCAGGACTGAAAAGAACTTTAGAAACCGTCCACTCCAACTCTTTCATTTCACAAGTGAAGAAACTGAGGCACAGAAAGAGTAAGGGACTTACCCACCATCACAAAGGTCATAAATAGCAGAGCTGAGATTCGAACCCAGGACCTCCAGGGCAGCCTCGGCCCTTCCCCCTCTCCCCAGGTAACAACCATGAAAGGGAAGGTTTGGGGGCCTCTGATCCATAATTACACAGATGCATTCAGGACTATGTGTGCATATCTCTGATCCCAATCATCCCTATCTCTTAACCCCCTAAATCTGCTTTCCCCAACCCAGCGTCTCACATAAATCCCTTCACTTTCCTCCTTCGCTCAAATTTAATCCTTCTTACTGCATCCTACTTACCTCCTGAGCCTGGAGCAGAGAGCAGTCTCTGTTGTTCAGAGCCCTATCTCTGTGGCTCAACCAGAGCGAGCCCAGAGATCTTGGTCCCAGGAAGAAGAGTGATCTTTCAGGCCAATACCTGAGGCAGCCTTCCTTCCCTGGGGGTGAAAGCACTGGTCTTGGATTTTAGCTCTGCCTCTACTATTCTTTTTTTTTTTTTTTTGGGTGAGGCAATTGGGGTTAAGTGACTTGCCCAGGGTCACACAGCTAGTAAGTGTCAAGGGTCTGAGGCTGAATTTGAACTCAGGTCCTCCTGACTCCAGGGCTGGTGCTCTATCCACTGTGCCACCTAGCTGCCCCAACTGCCTCTACTATGAATGCATGAGTTGAGGCCAGTTACTCTCCATCTTTGGGTCCCAGCTTCTTCCTTTGTAAAATGAGGGAATTGTACTCTAGGGTCTCGTCTATCTCTGACATTCTCTGACCTACAAGTCTGTACTCAATCCTAGAGGTAATAAGTAGCCACAGAGGTTTCTTGAGCAGGAAAAGGACAGGGTCAGACTTATGACAATTCCTTTGACACCTGTGGAAGATGGATTGGAGTCAGGCGAGACTTGAGACAGGGGGACCTGTTAGGAGCTATCGCAATAGTGTGGGTTGGAGGTGAGGAGGGGCTGGTTGAGAGTAGTGGCTGTGTGAGTGGAGAGAACAGGGACAGATGGGGCATGTGAAGATAGACTCAACAAGAATTGGCAATCACTAAGGTAGACTGAGAAGCCCAGGATAACTTAGGGATTGTGAGGCTGAGGACTAGAAGGAAGAGGGGCAGGTTTGAGAGGAAAGAGAATGAGTTGTTTGGGAGGCATGGAATTGGAGATCCCTATGGGACTGGTCATTTGGGAACACCTGATAGGCAGCGGATAGCGTGTGACTGTGGCCTGAGGGAGGCGAGGGCTGGATTCCTAGATCTGGGAGTCCTTGGCGTAAAGGCAATAAGGGAGTCTTTTGTGGAAAGCAACAAGGGAGGCGATAAGGGAGCCTCCAGTGGAAAGACAAATTCCATTAGCTTTTTTTTTTTTTTTGTGAGGCAATTGGGGTTAAGTGACTTGCCCAGGGTCACACAGCTAGTAAGTGTTATGTGTCTGAGGCCAGATTTGAACTCAGGTACTCCTGACTCCAGGTCCGGTGCTCTATCCACTGTGCCACCTAGCTGCCCCCTCCATTAGCTTTTTTTTTTTTTTAGTGAGGCAATTGGGGTTAAGTGACTTGCCCAGGGTCACACAGCTAGTAAGTGTTAAGTGTCTGAGGCTGGATTTGAACTCAGGTACTCCTGACTCCAGGGCCGGTGCTCTATCCACTGCGCCACCTAGCTGCCCCTCCATTAGCTTTTAAAGCCCTTGCAATCTGGCCCCAGCCTGCCTTTTCAGGCCGATTCCATGACATCCCATCTTGTAGCTGGATGCCTTCCCCAGCCTTATTCCCCCTGCCTCAGACATACTCCCTCTTCACCCCAAAGAGAAGCTCCTTCTTTCTTCAAGGCTCAGCTCAAGGGGCCACCTACATGACACCATTCCTGTTCCCCCCAGTTATTAGTGTCCTCATCCCCCAAATGACTTTGTATCCATCTTGTATTCATGCCTGTGTATTCACATTGTTTCCTTCCAATAGAATGGAGGCTTTCTGAGGGCAGGGATCACCTTGTTTTGGTCTTTACATCCCAATGCCTGGCATTGGTGTAGGAGCTTACTAATGCATCATGTCCCTCCCAGCTCTGATTGTCTTTTTCCCTCTGGTCTTTTCCATCTCTGTAATTTTAGGAGATAAGGACATTAGTGTCAGCCAAGTCAGCTCTGACTGAGAAATGTGCCCTGGCCTCAAGCTGATTTGGGAGCTGAGCCCTGAATTTTCTCCCTTTTCTGCTGGTTCACCAGATGTGGGAATTGTTCAGGTGGATGTTCCCTTCACTGAGACAGGTCCCAGCCCTTCTCCGTCTGAGCAGACCGTCTTTGCATGGCTGAGAAAAATCCATTGACTTCTGGGTGCCCTATCAGAACAGGCATCTTCAGCCTCAGCTGTCGGCAGAAAGCCCATCACTGGGCTATGCGACATCACACCTCATACACTCAAAAGAACCTTAGATAGAGGATTGGGGGAACCCGGCTCAAGCCACAGGTCTGTCACTTATTAATTATGCGACCCCTCTCTGGGCTTCAGTGTCATCCACCCAAAATGAAGGGTTTGAACAGGCTAATTTCTAAGGTCCCTTCCAGCTCCGACATCCTTTAGTCTATTCTAAGGCCCCAAATGATATGGAAATCTATGTAAATTGGCCTATTTCCTGCTGAACTTTGGGAAAGGGGAATGGGGGAGGGCATTGAAGGAAGAGAGATTTCAAAGTGGAGTTAAGCCTGGCTAAGCCTCTGAACCCACGAAGGCTGGTCTGCATCCTCCCTATCTCTCTCCTCGCCCAATCCTCATCCTGAGATGCCTGACTTCCACAAGGAGCCTGAATTCACCTTCCAGTCAGATAAAAGAGCAAGGATCCCCAAGCCCCTGAACTCAACAGGGCTCAGATTGGCTGCTGCCGACCCCCACACTTGGAAGCTTCCCCCTGTCCAATCAGGCCTTCCAACTCTTCCAGAATGCCAAGAAAAAAATGTCAGGGTGACTCTGGCAAATGTATTGTTTTTAAAACATTGTTTTCATGGTGCTCTGATTCCCAGTGTCTACCATGGTGCCTGGAACATAGTAGGTGCTTAATAAATGATCTCCCTCCTTTACCCTCCACCCCCACTCCTAGCTCTTATTCTAGATATTACCCATCAGTGAGAATTGGTCATGTTTACCCTAGAGAAGAGAAGCCCTGGTCAAGTCACTTCCTCTCTGGACCTCAGTTTCCCCCTCTAGAAAATGAGGGTGTTGGATTAGAGGAAGTCTGAGGTCCCTCTCCAGCTCTGGATCTGTGCTCCCATGTATGACTTATGGGGGCCACAGTCACTGTCTGCATGGGTGGCTGTCAAGTCACCTTGATGTCCTTACACATGTGTCTAGAGAGCAGAGATAGCAGCACTGGGTAGATGTTCCAAGGAGGCACATTGAAGAGAAAGTGAAAAGAGATCAAGGAGGATGAGAACAGGCATTTGGCACTGCATTTGGTAGATTACAAAATTACTGTTGACATTTGAGTAAGTGCTGCAGAGGAAATGAACACACAGCAATTCAATTGGATGATCTTTTATTAAGCACCATTGTGTACAAGGCCAGCTCAATTTAGAGACGAGGAACTAAGGGTGGGGCCTCAGCTGGGCCTGAAGGGAGAGAAGTAGCAGCAAATGAAAGAAAGTATCCCGGGCATGGGGAGGTGGCTTGTGCAAATGAACAGATGGAGCTGGAGATATCATCTAGTCCAAAGCTCTCATTTTACGGGTGAGGAAACAGGCTTAGAAAGGTCAGGTGACTTGCCTATGGCCACATAGTAAGTGTCTGAGGTAGAATTTGAACTCAGGTCTTCCTGCTTCCAGGTCTAGCCCTCTAGCTGCCTCCATGTCAAGGGGTGAATAATTATAATGATCAATTCTGGTCTAAATATAATGACTAATCTCTGGGAGAAGATATGAAGAAGTATCTCTTGCCTTTTAGCAGAAAGGTGGGGGACTACTGGTGAAGAATAGGGCATACACTGCCAAGCCCTGGTCACTTGGTTTGTTGGTTTTGCCTAATTGTTTTTCTTTGTCCAAGGGAGGAGTCACTGGAGTTTGGGTGGGAGGGGGATATTTTTCAGAAATGACATTAGTGGAACAAAAGTCACCAACAAAACTGGTTTAGCAAAATATAAGTCCTCTCTTCAAGGGCCTCCAGTGTCCCTCTGCCATCCTTTGATTGGACAGACTCCTAAAGACAGGGTGAGAAGGATGTTCAGAGCACAAATGGGGCCAGTGGAGGGGGGGAGAGAAACTGAGGCTAAGCCAGTGACCACCAGGAATGTACCTTTAACAGAAGGTCATGTTTGGCAAGGGGCACCAAATTAATGAGACTTATGAGCTGGTAAAGAAAAGACAAACCCGGGGTCAGAGAAGACAAGAGAGGGCTACTGCCTTCTGCAGGTGGATGCTCTTCTCTGGGGCACTTAGCAGGTGAAGCTTCTCTTCTCCTGAGCCCTCCTCTCCTTTAGCTTGGCCCCAGAGGACAGGACTAGGAACAATGATGTGTGTGTAGGTCAAGGATGGGGCTTTCTATTGAGATAGAGTCTGTGCCCTGCCCTCCTCCCAACAAAGCCCATGCCTCAGATTTCCTCTGTCTAAGGGACTTCCTAGCAGGGTGGGGTATGGCTGAGGCCAGAGGACAACTCTGGGAGGCTCCATCAGGGGCTGGAGGGGCTGGGGCTCAGCTCAGAGGCTCCCACTGACCTCAGGCTGAAGAGAAGTAGTGCTCTGTGGGGATGATGCTCAGCAAGACAAGCAGGGACGACTGTCCCTGAATGCTCTGGGGAGGGGGCACCCTACATCTTCCTCACAGAATCTCAGAGCCAGAAGGGAGGCTTTCTGGTCCAGCCTGGATCTGACCAAGACTTCCCTTCTACAACAGCCATGACAAGGGGCTATCCACCCTCTGAAGCCCTCCAGTGTCAGGGAGCTCACTACCTGTAATGGGTCTCATCATTCATAAGTATTTCCTGATATCAAACCTAAAGTGGCCTCTCTGCCACCTCCCCCCACCTTGTCCTGCCCTTTGGGGCCAAGCAGAACAAAGCTAAGCCCCCTACACACTGCAGCTCTTCAGACACTTGAAGATGATTAACATGTCTCCCCCGACTCTTTCTTCCTCCACATCATATACATTATACATAAATGCATATAATTCGATATTACATATAAATCATATATAATAATATTCTATGAAAACAATATAGTTGAATCGTGTCTATAATCAAATTATGCTTAAATTAATATTGTATATAAATTTATATATAAACAAAATATTACATGTGTTCTTATATGGACTAGTTTAGTCAAGGCTTTAAGGAGGGGGTAGGAATTCAGCAGAGATGGGGAAGGACATTGGAGGTGTAATAATAGGGGCTAGCTGTTACTGTCACTAATAAGTCATGGGAGGGCAGCTAGATGGCGAAGTGGATAGAGCACTGGCCCTGGATTCAGGAGGACCTGAGTTCAAATCCGACCTCAGACACTTAACACTTACTAACTGTGTGACCCTGGGCAAGTCACTTAACCCCAATTGCCCCACAAAAAAACAAAAACAAAAACAACAACAAAAACCCCTAATAAGTCATGGGACCCAGAACTGACCCTGCCCTCCAGATTCATCTGATGAGGTCAGAGTACAGAAAGACTCTCATTCCCACCACCCTGGCCACTATCTCTCTCTTACTGCACCCTGGGGTGGCATCCATTCTCCTGGTTCACATAGCACATTGTTGACTTGTCTTAGTCTTGCAGTCCACTTGATCCCTCAGATCTTTTTCAGAGAGCTGCTACCTATCCAGGCCTCCCCCATTCTATGTTTGTGAATTTGATTTTTTAAACTATAAATGGGAGGGGCAGCAGTGGATAAAGCACTGGCCCTGGATTCAGGAAGACCTGAGTTCAAATTCGGCCTCAGAAACTTGACACTTACTAGCTGTGTGACCCTGGGCAAGTCACTTAACCCTCATTGCCCCACAAAAAAAGCCCCCAACACACACAACCCCCCCCACAAAAAATGTAAATGGAGAGATGAATGAAGCCTGACCCAGGCTCTCCCTTCTGCAGGAAACCTCCTTTCCTGATTCCCCCCCCCCCATTACTGGTGCTTGCTCTCTCTCCTTCCCAGACCCCCTGGTATTTAACCACTTTATATGGGTTGGAATTTATTCGCTTTCTCTTTGTTCTGTATGCAAATCTATGGACACTTGCTTATATCTTCCTGTTAGACTGTAGAGAAGTTTCATTCTTGGTACTTGTGCAAAGGTACCCAGTAGGTGCTTAATAACTGTTTGATTGATGGATTTCCCTAGCCTTATTGTTTGGGTCTCCCTCCTTCCTTTGTTCGGGAGGCCAAACTGTAGCTGGGGCTCCCTAGTTTGCGGAGCCCTAGGAGGAGAATTCTTCGTTCGGGATCATGCAGATTGCTCCCCCGCCCTCCCCATCCTGAGCCTGGAGTCCCCCAGCCCCGCGGATTCACATACTCCCTCTACTTTTGTCTCTCTATGGATGACGGCTGCGTTGGCGTTTGTCTGTAGTCTCCGGGCGCCCCTCCCCAGCCGCCTCTCAGGGGCTGGGGGATGGTCTCTGACAGGTTGGGTGGCGGCCTGGGCCCCAGGGGAGGGGCCAGGAGACGAGGAAGGCTCCGGCCCAAGGCGCGGAGGGAGCAGCGTGGGGAGGGCGGTGGCCGCCTCTCTTTCTCTAGGGCACAAGCAGTGTCCCATCAGCTTTGCTTTCCTGTCACAAGCAGAGATTAATGAAGCCCGACACAGCCTTCCCCTGCCCTCCCGCCATAGACCCACGGTGCTTTCTCTGGCTCCCTGGGGCTCCTGAGCCCGACAGGAGAGGGGCCCAAGGACGGGGCCTGTCCTTAGTTTCTCCCACAGAATCATAGGATCTCGGGGCTGTGAAGGACCCCGGAGGCTACTGGATCCCGCCAGTCCTTGAACAGAAGGAATCCTTTCTACATTACATCCCACAAGGACTCGGCTAACCACTGCTTGAAGTCCTGCAGGGATGGGGAGCTCACTACCTCCGAGGAAACCCATTCCATGTGCAGACATCTGTAATTGGTAGGAAATTTTTCTTGACACCAATCTGAAATTCTGTCATTCTGACCCTCTGTCCTTCTAGCATCCTTTCCATTTCCCTCACCAGCCAAAAAGACACAACATGGTGCTCTGTAAAGCAATTTGGATCTTGATTCACAGGACCTTATGGGACGTTGGGTTCGCAGGACTTGGGTTCAAATCCTGCTACTGACCACCTCTCCCCACAAAAAATAAACCCCCAAACCCCCACAACTACTTTGCATATGACCTTTGTCATGTCTGTCTGTCTTTCCATCCATCCATCTATCCATCTACCTATCTTTTTTTGCAGGGCAATGAGGATTAAGTGACTTGCCCAGGGTCACACAGCTAGTGTCAAGTGTCTGAATCTGGACTTGAACTCAGATGCTCCTGAATCCAGGGCCAGTGCCTTATCCACTTCGCCACCTAGTTGCCCCCCCCCCATCTACCTATCTTTCAATCCATCTATCTTTCTATCCATCCATCTATCTATTCATCCTTCCTTCCTTCCAGCTATCGATTCATACTTCTTTCCTTCCTTTCTTCCATCCACCTATCTACCTATTTATCTGTACATTGTGTCCTTGAGAGTGGCAACTGTTTCTCTTTTGTCTTCATATCTCCAGCACGGTGCCTGGCACACAGTAAGTGCTTAATAAATGCTTATTTAATTGGAAAGAAGATTGGCTCTGGACTCAGATGCCTGTGGTTCAACTGTCCCCACTGCCACTTACTCCCTGGGCAAGTTACTTAACATCTCTGCGTTTTGTAAAATGAAAGAGTCTCTGAAGTTCCTCCCATCTCCAAATCTATGATCTGATGAGCCTCTTTGTGGTTGAACAAAAGGGTCTCTGAGGTCCCCTTCTGCTTTGGATCTAGAGTCCTTTGATGTAACAAGAGTCCCAGTTTACCCTGGCCCCAGGACTTGATGGGACTATTACTTCCTCTTAGGTTTACCCATCTAGGAAGTATTAGATCAGGATTTGAATCCAGCTCTCCAGGATTCTGGTCCAGGGCTCTTGGTACTCTTTTGGATTAGCCACAGATGATGGGGACTACTGTGTTGTATAGAGCCCTGAGCTAGACAGCAGGAGCATGAAGTTCAGACAAGAATCCTGAGCGCCCTACCCAGGGTCACATGATGATTTAGTTAGTGGCAGAACCTTGAAGTCCCATAAGCTCACAGATGCTCATTGTCACACACACATACACGCACAAGAGCACACACACACACACACACACACACACACACACACACACACACCACGTTCATGTGCCTCCCCATAAGTTCAGTCCCTTGTCACACCCTCCTGAGCTGATCCAGAGAACAGGCTTTAAAGCTGACTCTGATGCCCCCTATGTGGGCTTGGATGAGTTTTGTTCCTCCCATGAGATTACCTCAATTCCTTTAACTGCAAAATTGAGATAATGGGATTCCTGGTTTGAGAGTCAAAAGACCTGGATTCAAATCCTAGCTGTCACTTGGGACCAGTCACTGGCCTGGAAAAGGAGATCAGTGCGTTAGATGATCTCTAAGGGCCCTTGAAAGGCTCAATTTTAGGTCCCCTGATCCCCTCTCCAGGGCCCCCCAATCTCCAACCCCCTCCCCCCCAGGCACTGGCCCAATATCCCCTCCCCCAGTCAGATGCCAAATTCTTTCCCTGGGAATTTGAATCCTGGCCCCTCCCTCCTGCCATCTTTGTGTCACCGAAAATCGGCCATTGATCCAGGCTTAAAATAACCCCCTGGCATCTGAATGTGTCAGCAGGCATCAGAAGAGATGTCGTCCCTGGCGGCTTGAAGGGCACCTGCTCCTGCCTCGCTCACTGCCAAATCAGGAGGCAGGAAAGGGTGGGGCTGGGAGAGGGGAGGGTAACCTGGGAGCCACAGCAAGAGCCCCGGCTGAGAAGTCTAACAGTGCTCAGACCTTCCCCCTCCAAGCCTCAGTCTCCTTCTCTGTAAAATGAGAGGGAGGAGAGACTGGATGGTTGATTGGATACTTTTCTGCTCTAGAGGAAAGAAGTGATTTGTAAATATAGAGTAAATATAAGTAAATGTAAGTATGAGCTAGTAGTATCATTACTGACCTCCAACACGTGATACTGAGAAGAAGTAGCAAGTACTGGCCTTGCAGCCAGGAAGTCAGGCAACAGTTAGTGAACAAGTATTTATTAAGTGCCCACTATGTGCCAAGCACTGGGGCCTGGGTTTGAGTTCTGTTTCTGACACCTCCTGGCCATGTGATTCTGGGCAAGTTCCTTAATCCCTCAGAGATCCAGGCAGCTCTCAGAGACTTAACTGAAGAGCAGAGGCTGGGCTGAGCTGATAAAAGGAGTCTCCCAACCAACCAAACCCCTGCTGGGGTGAAAGCACACACACCACCAAAAATCCCAGAGTGTTCCATGAGGGCTTAGAGATGGATGAAGCACTGGTCAAGGGCCCAGGTGTCTTCTGGGGAGGCTGCCTGGAGGAGTGGGCCCTGGGGCCAGGGTGACCACCGAGATTCTGCCAAAGGCAGGCTCCTTCGGCTTCCTCCCCTGTGCTGGTGGAGCTCAGGTAGAGAGGTAGGGGGCTACCAGCCTGGTACAGAGCTGATGTGCAGTGCCCTTCCCTCTTCCCTCCTTCCTCCCTCCCCCTCCCTCCCTCTTCTCTGCTCCCTCCCCCTCTCCCTCCCTCCCTCCTCCCTCCCTCCTTTCTTCCTTTCCTCATCCCTCCTCCTCTCCCTCCCTCCCTTCCCTCCTCCCTCCCTCTTCTCTCCTCCCTCCCCCTCTCCCTCTTTACTTCCTTTCCTCCTCCCTCCTCCTCTCTCTTCTTCCCTTCCCTTCTCCCCCCTCCCTCCTTCCTTCTTTTCCAAAGTCTCTCACCTTTCCATTGGAAGCCCAGCCATGAACTGAGAGAAAACCTAGTGGAGCCTGGGAACGTGACTTCAATGGGCGATCTCTTAGCCCATGGGATCTCAGAAGGTCCCGGCTCTCTGAGTCCCAGGCTGTCAGAGCAACCCACTCACGCAGACACCAGGATGGACCTCCCTGGAGGTTTCTCCTGAGGCGCCGGCCCAGGCCTTCTTCCTCTAGAGAGCCAGAGAAGGGAGAGAAGCTAAGACAAAGCAGGAGGAGAAACCTGAGGCAGAAGAGACCGCGTTCACCTCGTGTGGGGAGGGGGCACCCCAGAAGGCTTCTTAGAGGAGGTTTGGAAGGAAGAGAAGACTCATCACCCCAAGTCCCAATCTGGCCTCTGAGCCTCTGTGACCCACGGCAACTCTCTTAACCCTGTTGGCCTCAGTTTCCTTATCTGTGCAATGAGCTGGAAAAGGAAATGGCGCCCGCTGCTCCAGTCTCTTGGCCAAGAAAATGGGGTCACGACAGACAAGATGCAGCAGCAGCAGCAAATGTTTTACCTTCATCCCTCAGATTTTGGTCACTGGCCAAGCCCAGACGGGCTTTCTTCCTGAATTTCCATGGTTTTTTAGGATGCCTTGGACTTCTGGGGAGGTATAGAGGGGTGGATTGTGGGTTGTGGGGAGGGCAGGGAACAATCCAACCCCTCACCCCTGTTCCCTTCTTACTGAAGGTCATTTTTCCCAGTCCTGAGGCAGTCAGTTCACTCTCACCAATCCCTGCTCACCTTCCCACTCCACAGCCCACCCACCTAATGCCAGATTCTTCGAACTGAAAGATAGAGGAATGTTATTCAAACATCATCCTTTAGGGAGCTGTGCCCAAATTTCCATCCCTCCAGTGGGCAGTCCCCACTCTCCTGCCTCATGTCTCATAGGCACACACAACATTTCCCCAATTCCATTTCCTCTCGTGCCCAATAGACATCAGATCCCTTGGTGATAGATGCTTCCTTAGGGATGGATGGGAGAATTACCCCCCCATCCCAAATCCCTTGACCAATGGAGCTCAGTATCTGGAATTCACTGGACACTATCCCCAGCACATAAAGCATTCACAAACAGAGTATTCCTTTTGACCCTCCTTCTTTCCTCTCTTCTGTTCTCTCCCCTCCTCCCACTTTCTGCTGAAAAAAGAACCCTCCTTTATCAGGAGAAAAAGAAGGGAATGACTTGGACAGACTTCAGCAAAGACATGGAGATGAGGAAGGGCAGGATAAGAAGGAGGTTGGAGAGGAATCCTGTTTGCCTGGGTCCTAGAATACCTAATGTACAGTCTGGAAAGGTAGGATGGGGCCAAGTTGTGAAGGGCTTTGAATGCCAAAGAGTTTTACATTTAATCTTGGAAGTAATAGGGAGCCATTGGGTTTAATGAGCAGGGGGGTGACATGGTCAGACCTACACTATAGGAAAATCACTTTAGCTACTGTGTAAAGGATATATTGGAAGGGGGAGAGACAAGTAGGGAAGACCAGTCAATCTATCAACAACAATCCATTAAGTGATTACCAGGAGCTCTGGTAAGTGCCAGGGATCCAAAGACGCCAATGAAAAGACAAGTTCATTATCTTAGGGGAGAGGAGATGATGGCTTGACCTACAATGGTGGCTGTGGAAGGAGAGAAAGATGGATTTGGGGAGATGTCATGGCAGTATCATGAGGGGGACGGATCTCGTGAGGGAGATGATTGGACCTGGAACATGGTGGGGAGGGAGGTTATATGTATCAGGAGACAGAGGAGTCCAGGATGATTCTAGGGCTGGGAACTGGGATGACTTCTCATCTCACATATGGAAAGGGGGGCATTAAAGCTGTCTTCAGGGGCAGCTAGGTGCCTCTTAGCTGCCCAGATCATCAATAGACACTGAAATCGAGGAGGACTGTGTGTCATCTGTGACTGAGGGCAGGTTATTCAACCTCTCTGAGATTCAATTTCTTCATCCATAAAATGATGAGGTTGGCCTCAGATGGCCCCTAAGGCCCCTTCTGGCTCAAGATATAGGATCTTGGGGTCCCCACCATTCCTTGTAGGCAGACACTTTGGCACCGCTTTATAGCAGTGCCCCTGAGCATGGTATCCCACTTCAGGGAGCCTTTTAATACATATTTGTCAAATGCAGAATGCACAGTGAGGTGGGCTGCTTCAGGAGGTGGTGAGCTCCCCATCGGTGGGGGTCCACAAGCAGAAGCTGGCTTTCCTCTGGGTGTTGTCGTAGAGGGGGTTTCTGTTCAGAGACAGGGAGCTACCTCCCTGCCCCTCCTACCCCCTTCCTGGGGGTTCGTGTTGCTTGTACTTATCTACAGACATATTGTCTCCTGCAGTAGAGGATGGGTTCTTTTTGTTAACACCGTGACCCCCACAGTGGTGGTACAAGACCACCCACTCTATAGCAGGTGCTTGGTGAGTGTTCCCTGATTGGGTGGTGGGATGATGGATTGCTTTGCCAGCCGGGCTCTTCTGAGGAGCTCTCCAGTGCTGAAATTCAGTGACCCAGCATCCGCAAAGGGCCTCTGGGGTGGCGGGAGGGGGAGGGAGTAGCAGGGAGCCGAGTGGAGAGAGAAGGGGAGGCGGGAGGGAGCAGGCTGGGATAAGGGGAGTGAAAACAGGGGCCAATTATGCCTGAGTCACTGGGGTAAGGTAGGAGCGGGGAGCAGAGGGGGCTCTAACTCAAGCAGAACCAGCCTCTTTCAAGAGATGCACTGGAGAGATTGGTGGGGGAGAGCAGGGTTTGGCCTGGGACTCCCTGCTGGGAGGAACATACCATCCTGTTGGGGATGTTCAGAGGTTTGCATCTTCAGGACCTCAGCAGTCACCTGGTCCAACCCCTTTGTTTTACACACGAGGAAACCGAGATCTCAACTTGCCTAAGGTTGAACAGACAGCAAGTAGCCTGAGGAAGGCTTTGAACCCAAGACTCCTGACTCCAAAGCCACCCGTTTGAAAGGGGAGGAAGGGGAGCCTTCTCTCCTCCTGCTTCTGGCCATTCTGGGAGGGGGCCCAGGCCCCAGGACTCTGTGGCCGAGCGGGCTGGCCAGGCTGAGTCAGGAAAGGGGAGGATGCCTGGTCCCCAGTGGAGGTCTGTGGTGAAGACTCTGCAGGGCCCAGGAAGGGGCCCAGACCATCCCCCAGGCTCCCAGCTCTGGGCTGTCTTGCCAACAGCTCCTATCTGGGTAATGAGAGGGTGTGAGACAGCCATTGTGCAGACTCCTGGGGGGAGCCTGGAGCCCTGAGTCACTGTGCCTGAGCCGCCCCCCTCTGCCTCAGCCCCCAGCCCCAGTGCTGGGAGCGGGAACCTAGGACAACTCCCTCCTCTGTCTAGGGCTGGAGACTCAGAGCCTGCCCCCAGACTAACCCCCTAGAAGAGACTGGCCTCCTGGACACAAGGGGCCTCCCAGCCCTACCAGGCCAACCTCCTCTTTTTAAGGAGGAGGAGACTGAGAAACGAAGGGTCCTGCTAACAGGTGGGAGAGGCAGGATTTGAACCCAGCTCCTCTGAATGCTCTTTCCACCCTAGCCCTGGGGCATCCTAGGAGGGGACAAAGGAAGAAGACAGAGAGAGTCTCAGTGTCAAGGGAAGACAGGAAGAAAAAGATTACCTATGGTGGTGAGGGTTGTAGAAGGTGATCAGGGGACACTTCTAGAGGAGGTGGACATCTGCCCCATCTAAGGATGGTCTCATTGAGTTTGGGTCAAGGTAGGGGCTGGACAGGCCTTTTGGAGCAAAAAGTACCTCTGTGTGTGACTGTTGAAGGAAGGGATAGGGAGAGAGGAGGAAAGAGAGGGAAAGAGAGAGAAAAAGAGAGAGGGGTGGAGAGGGGGAGAAAAAGGGAAGGAGAGGGGGCAACTAGGTGTCACAGTGGATAAAGCACAGGCCCTAGATTCAGGAGGACCTGAGTTCAAATCTGGACTCAAACACTTGACACTTACTAGCTGCATGACCCTGGGCAAGTCACTTAACCCTCACTGCCCCACAAAAAAGGGGGGGGGAAGGAGAGAGAGAGAGAGAGAGAGAGAGAGAGAGAAACAGAGAGAGATAAAGAGAGAGAAGGAGGGAGGGAGGGAGGCAGAGAGAGAGAAAGAGCAAGGAAGAGAGAGAGAGAGAGAGAGAGAGAAACAGAGAGAGAGATAAAGAGAGAGAAGGAGGGAGGGAGGGAGGCAGAGAGAGAGAAAGAGCAAGGAAGAGAGAGAGAGAGAGAGAGAGAGAGAGAGAGAGAGAGAGAGAGAGAGAGAGAGAGAGAGAGAGAGAGAGAGAAAGAGAGAGAGAAGAGAGAGAGAAAGAGAGAGAGAGAGAGAGAGAGAGAGAGAGAGAAAGAGAGAGAAAGAGAGCACTCTCACACTTGCACACACAGCTCTCTGAACCTGTGCATTTGTGTCTGCTTCCATCTCTGCCTTGAATGAATGACTGGAGGCCTCCCTTGTGCCAGGCCCTAGCTTGGACCCTCGGGCTGGGCATCCCAGAATCCCAGCACAGGAAGCATCTTCAGAAGCAGTGTGGTCCAACCTCCTGCTCTAATCCTGAGCAGGCTTTTCCTTCCATTGAGCCTAAATCTGCCTCCGTGTGGCTTCCACACTCCCTGCTCTGCCCTCTGGGACCTAATGAACAAAGCTTGCTCTTTCCGTGACAGCCCCTCAGATACATGAAGACATCTCTCACATCCCCTCGTTAACTGTCTCCTCTTCTCCAGGCTAAACATCGTTAGTTCATGGCCAGGGCTTCTCAGTTCCCAACTGGCAATGGTTACAGCAATGGAGCTGGGTCCTAAAACCCCACAGCCATCAGTCCTTGAACATCGAGGGCTGTGTGGTTCAGTGGAGAGACTGCTGCGTTTGGAGTCAGGACCTGAGGTCAGATCCCATCTTTGTCACTTACTGTCTGGGCCTCAGTTTTCTCCTCTGTCCAATGAAGGGCTTGGGACCCCACCACAAGGTCCCCCCATCCCCATAGCTAAGTCTTTGGGCATGAGAGGATGTGACCTATGGGCCCATGACATTGTAGAACTCACATTCTTAGAGAGATACTGAGATTCAGAAATATTGAGGGCTTTGTCCAAGGTTGAACAGTTAGCAATTGATCCATCAACATTAGATTGTAAGCTCTTTGAAGGCAGGGACCCTTTTGCTTCAGAAGTGGGATTTGAACCTCTCTCTTTCTGGGTCCGCACTTCTAGCAGAGCTTGTTACTTTCCTTAGGCAAGCCCCCAGTATCTTGTCTCTGCACTCATACCAGAGTGCCTCCAGTCTCTGAGCACCATCTGGCTCCCTCAGCTCCTGCAGGCCTGGTGGGAACTGCCTAATTATTGTCATTAAGGGAGAGGGAGGGCACTTTGCTCCCCCTCACAGATGGAGGGTGGGGGGTCTTCTCCCGGGGATCTGCCAGGGCCCCCCAGTCCCCTGGGGAGCTCTGCCCCAGAGGGATTCATCACCCTGAGGCTGGGCGGGAGGCAGCCCAGCTGGGCTGATTGAACTAAGGACCGGCTCTGCCCCCAGCCTGGGTTCTATGAGCAGGCTCCTGGTGCCACCTGGTGGCAATGCTCGGTCTGGCCGGGGTGGGGCAGGTAAATACCGCCCCCCCCCCCCAAGGCTGTCACACCTTTTCTCTTCTGGTCTGGCTGTGGGATCTTTAGCATTTCACATACCCTTGGTGGGGACGGGGGGAGGGGGCAAAGCCAGGTTGGGGTTTCAGTCTTTGCTCCATTCCAAGGTGCTCCAGGACCTCTCAGAAGGAGCACTCAGACTCTCTTCCCAGACTGATGGACCCAGACTGAAGTCCTTCTTGTTTAGTCAACAAGTGTGCAGAGGGTCCCTCCCTAGTGCCTAGGGAAGTGCTAGGCATTATGGTGACAAAGTCTACCCTGGGGAAAATCAGAATCTGAGCTAGAAAGTCTTTGGAGTTTGACCTATTTATTCCCAGTGTGGAAGTCACCACTATAGAAGTGAGTTATTTGAATATTTCCAATGACAGGGAACTCATTACCTTCCTAGGGAGCCCATTTCACTTTTGGATGCTTTAATTGTCAGGCTTCTTTTCTTTGCATCACACTGAATTTGGCCACCCAGCATTCCTAGCAGAACATGTCAACTGCCTCTTCCCCATGACTGTCCCTCTGAAGTCTCCTCCTCTCCAGGCTAAACATTACTGCTTCCTTGAATCCCCCCTCCCCCAAGTGATATTGTGGTTACCTCCTCAGCATCCTAGTCATCTCCCCACCTGCCCCAACCCCTGTGGGATCTGGGTTTTAGGATTGAAGAGAACATCAACATTGAAAGCGATTTCAAGGGTTGCCCCCTTTTAGAGATGGGGAAACTGAAGCCCAGAGAGGGAGAGAGTTTGGTTAATATCAGGCCGATGATTTGGGACAGAGCTGGGATTCAAACCTTGGCCCCTTCATTTCTGGTCTAGTGTTCTGTCCATTTGTTGCCAGGTCAATGCCCCACCTTCCTCCTGCTGGTGGGGAATGCTTCATGTAACATCAGACTTTTCCCATATTAGTTGCCCAGAGCTTTATTTTCTCCTCTTTTAAATTGTTCACTAAGAGAAATACTGGGAGAGTGGGACTGAAGACACTGACAGAAATGTATATGGCTCTCCAGTTGGGGTCAGACCAGGGCAGAGGGCCAGGGCAGGGTCCCAGGGAGTCCCAATTGCCCTTAGCCTTCTCCTCCCTCCTGCAGGGAGTCTAGTGCTTCCAGTCCCTCCTTGGGCTGCCACTGACCATGTTGATCCACCCCTCCCCCATCCAAGGGACTGAGTCTTGTATTCTCCAGACCTGGGTCTGCCTCTCATGTTCTGTGAGGCCTTGGGCAAGTCCCTTCCTCATTTTCTACAAAACAAGGGGACTGGATGTGATTCTCTCCAGGGCCCCTTCAAAGGCTGCTGACATTCTATGAGTCACCACTTTCTATTGGGATCCAGTCATGATCTGCCCTTTGTGTCCCAGCTCCTCCCTCCCCTCTCCCCAAAGAGGTACCAGAAGGGAGACGGCCCCTGCAGGGTGCAAGGCAGGGACATCGCAGTTCAAAGTTACCAAGGAGAAGGGCTGGAGGAGGCACTCTGTCACAGAACTGCACCGTTAGAGCTGAAAAGAGCTTAGTATTCATCCAGCCAATAGGAGAGACCCCTTCCCATGCAAAGCAGCCTGACTGCCCCCCCTTCCTCTCTACCTTCTTTTGGAGGGGAGGAAGTGAAAAGACTTCAGAAAGTTACAGAGGGAACCAAGATCTCAGCAAGTTCCCCTCTCTCCGCCCCTCAGGTTCCCTTGGGGCCTCCTGGGGAGCCCAGCCCATCCTCTACCTCCCTACAGGAAAACCCAGCAGGAGACTGGGGGAGGAGCATCTCTTGGCTTAGTCTGAAAGCCAGGACGTCCTTCCCACTATCTAGCCTGGCATTTCTGCTGCAGGGAGAGAGCTCAGAGGGCTCAGAGACCATTGGGGGTGAGGGTGGGTGAAGAAAAAAGGGAAATGTCTCTAGCAATGAAAATAAGGGACAGAAAGTGAAATCCTGAAAGGAGGTTGTCCAGCTTGGTGACATGGCCCCTTGGTCCATGGTAACCCTACCCATCTCCTTTTCCCTAAGGCAATTCTTGGAACAGAAAGGGCAACTGTAGGCTGCACCCTGGACCCTACCCAGCAAACCCCAGGAGGGCAGCCTGTAGGGATGAGGAAAGCATAAATAAATCAGAGCCTTAGATAATTCAAATCCCCAGATAATACAAAAAACTCACTTTCTTTGGTCTTTCCCACAATTCGATGGATAATACAGAAAGACTCTTTAGTCTTGTTCCCACAATGCTAAGGCATAGCCCAGCCCAAAAGAAACACAGCTACTGTTGGCAGAATGAATGAGCCGGGATCTGTCCAGGTTCTGAAACGGTGACCCCTCTCTCTCTCTCTCTGATAAGCAACTCTTGGGAGGACAGAATGAGTCAAAGATTTGTCCATTCGAGACCAGGGAATGTCTATTTTCATCCTGGTTTCCAAAGCTCCTACTCCAGTGCCTGGGAATGGACAATACGCCCTTAATAACAACTTGTATTGAATATGATAGAATCCTGAAACAGACTTTTGGGGTGTGGAATTAGGGACCATGGTGGCCTATAAAATAGAATCCTATCACACAGATTTAAGGGCAAGGGATACCCACATTTAGACTCTCGGTCCTGGTTTCAATCAAATCCCAAGGAAGAAACAAACTAAACATTCTAGGAGAGAATGGCCCTGGAATCAGGAAGACCTGAGTTCAAATCTGACCTCAGACACTGTGTGACCCTGGGCAAGTCACTTAACCCCAATTGGCTCCCCTCCCCCCCCAAAAAAAACTAGATGGAAGATAAAACTATTTATTAACAAAAAATAGAATTGAGAATGTCACTCATTTATTTCACCATGTTCTGATAAAGCACTTAATGACTCGATGTCACTAGAAAAAGTTATTAGCAAATAAAGTTTATGAAAAATTCATCCATTTCCCTTCTTTTGAACATATGCATGGAGAACTCTAGAATTCATTTCATTCCATATTGAATAGGGAGTACAGGGAAGGTGTACTAAAATCCAAGGGTTATGAGAACTGAAAAAACCAACAACATGGGAAACTGTCTTCTTCACTCCCATGCTCTAGATTAAGGACCAGCAAACTTCTGACCAAGGCCCAAAAGGAACCAACCACTAGATTGCTCTAAGTTCCTGTGTTCCAGAAAGCCATGTGCTAGAATTCTACACTCAAGAAGTGCATGTTCTAGACTTCAGCAGTCTAGAAGTCAATGGTCTAGACCCCTGTGCTTGAACAGTGAATCAAATACTAAAATCCTGTGTTCTAGACTTTCATATGGAGGGTAATCTCACCCAGCAATAATGAGTTTCCTGGGGGCAGAAAGGCACAATGGAGTTGATCAGTAGGCTTTAGTCCTTTACCTGTTTCTTTTATGTTTTTCAGAGCCCCCAACTCCCTCCTCCTACCTCCCTACCTCCTGTGGATCTCCAAGCCACACTTTTTGTCACTAACACAATTACTTTGGAAATATTTCCATAATATGATATAATTATATACCAAATATTCCCTGTACTTCTGAGGATATGCCCACCCTGGGTTGAGAACCTTTATTCTAGAATAATGGTTTCTAGAACACCAGTTCCTAGAGCATAGAATTCTAGAACACAGGTATCTAGATCATCACCAAAGAACATGGAACCCTAGAATATGGAGTTATCATAGAAGCCTGGAGGTTAGGGACGTGGGGTGGCAGGAAGGTGAGTGAGAAACCAGCTGGGGGTGGGAGGTCAAAGAGAGAGCTGTGGCTAGAAGTCTCCTTCAGCCTGGGTTGGGATGATACTTAGAGCCCCCAAGGGCTGAGTTGTCCCTGGGGCCAGGTCCCACAAAGGGGCCCCCATAGAGATTAGCCTTTTAAAAAAGCCCAACAAAACCCTTGCTTCTGATTTGCATATCCCTAAATGGGCTTCTAGGGAAGAGATCACCCACTTGTAGCCAGCTCTTTTGCCCAAAAAAGTTCCAGAAATGGCACCAACACCTCCCCCCAAATGTCAGCTTCCTCATCTCTATTTAAGAACCCAACAAATGGGTTCAAATTTCAGCTCTGACATAGAACAACTGTGTGACTTTAGACAAGTCACTTCCCCCTCTATAAAATGAGGTTGGACTAGATGGTGGCCTCTAGGGTCCCTTCCGTCCCTAAAACTATGATCCTTCAAGCCTTTGTTAAATGCCTTCTCTGTGCCAGGGGCTAGGACTACAAACGCAAAAGCACAGAATGTTGGGCTAGGAAGCAGCCTTAGAGATCATGGAGTCCATTTTAAAGATGCAGAAACTGAGGCCAAGGGGATGGTTTGCCAAGTGGCAGTCCATTAGCAGAGACAGGATTCAAATCCTATTCCTCTAACTTGAAATCCAATATTCTTCCCATTGTACCTTGAAATAGTAATAATAAATAACAATAACAACAATACAATAGATGTTTCCTTTTCTATGACTGACATTAAAGTTTGCAAAACATTTTCTTCACAACTGCCCTATGATATAGTGTATGTAGGGACTTTTAGTCTATACTTGTGATATAGACACTCCGTGTTCTCAGGTTCTTCCCCACTCCCAGCACTGACATTCCCTATTCTAAGGTCCCTGGCATGATAGGATTCTGAACAGCGTCTCGCTGATTGTAGCAGCAGCAGCAGCAGCAGGGCTCTTTTTGTAGTGGCAAAGAATTGGAATTCAAGGGGATGCCATCAATTGGGGAATGGCTGAACAAGTTGTGGTTTATGAATGTAATAGAATACTATTGTGCTGTAAGAAATGATGAGCAGGTGGATTTCAGAAAAACCTGGAAAGACTTACATGAACTGATAATGAGTGAGGTGAGCAGAACCAGGAGAACATTGTACACAGTAACAGCAACACTGTTTGATGATCAGCTGTGAATGACTTAGCTATTCTCAGCAATATAATGATCCAAGACAATGCTAAAAGACTCATGATGGAAAATGCTCTCCACATCCAGAAAAAGAACTATGGAATCTGAATGCAGATTGAGGCATACTATTTTTACTTCTTTTGTTTTTTCTTTCTCGTGGATTTTCCCTTTTGTTCTGATTCTTCTTTCACAACATGACTAATATGGAAATATGTTTAACATGATTGTACTGTATAACCTATATCAGATTGCTTGCTGCCTGAGGGATGGGGGAGGGAAGGGAGGAAAGGAAAAAATTACAAAAATGAATGTTGAAAATTATCTTTACATGTAATAAAAAAAATAAAATACTATTAAGTGGGGGGAATCTTTTTTAAATTACAAAATGAACTTTTTATTTAAGCCTCAAAGTGTAACAGACACTGTCTGATCATCCTCACACAGCAGGGGGCCTCTAATATGAATACTATTCTCACAGAACTAACCAAGAATAAATCACATTGCACATATTTGAAAAGAACCCCATTTCATGTCATGAACTCTCTAAACAGCACTTCAAGATTTACACATTTCCCTCCACAGCATCCCTGTTTGGCCGGTAAGTATACAATATCATAGAATCACAGAAACCAAGAGCTGGCTGTGGTGCCCAACATCTCCTAGACCCACCTATGATTGAGCCAGAGGAGTTTGTCTGGCACCTCCCTGAAGAGACCTCGTGGGATATGGTACAAGAAAGAACACAGACAGCTAGGTACAAATTAAATACCTTCAATCTTCCCCCCTCCCGTCCCCAGGCAATGAGGGTTAAGTGACTTGCCCAGGGTCACACAGCTAGTAAATGTCAAGTGTCTGAGGCCGGATTTGGACTCAGGTCCTTCTGAATCCAGGGCCGGTGCTTTATCCACTGCACCACCTAGCTGCCCCCAAGTACCTTCAATCTTGATGCATTTTTGCTTACTCCAGCTCATTGTCATTATTTTGTTTGAAGGAGAAACCTATCTCTCAATTACAAGAATTCCAAAGTCTCTACAGACCCCCCCCCCACCTGTCTTCCCTGGGCTTCAGGACATCTTGCTGCTCAAGGCTCTTACCTACTTATTTGTGACTTATTGAAGAAAAGTTATTGACTTAACTCCTTGAGATTCTCTAGTAGCCTCTGCTAGTATCATATGTATGGTCCAGAGGAAACTGGGCTCCAGCATGGAGAACACATATGGCAAAGGACTGCCTCACAGTTCCTGTCTGCTGGAAGTCTTTTTCTGCCATTCATAAAGTGCTCAAGAGGGGTCCCCTTAGGCATGGCATAGTTTCTTTGCTGGGATCCTTGTACAACTTGTTGTTGGTCCTTCTTGGGGAGGAGCGGAGGACATGTCAAGACATCACCCTGCATTAGATTTAAGAAAGGCAAACCTGGTCAAAGTCATCAGTATCGTCTGTGTGTATGTATTTATGGGTGTATTATGTACATATGGAGAGAAGGGAGATGGAGGGAGGGAGGAGAGAGAAGAGATGAGAGAGAGAAAAAAGAGACAGAGAGAGACAGAGGGGTAAGAGACAGAGACAAATACAGAGAGGGGAGGGGGAGACTCCTTCCTATTTGGAGAGGGGACATGAACCTCTTTGCATGAGTCCATGGGAGAGAAGGATTCTGTAGGGGATCAGTTTCAGGCTTACAGAATCTTGAATCTTTCCCTGGCTTCCAAGAAAGTTAAGGGTTTTTGTTGGGTACATGACCCACTTTTCCTGCCTAACTCCCTGCACTTGGAAGCCAACCTCACGTAAAATTGGCAGCAAATAGCTTATTACCTTGTTACAAGCTTCACGCTCGCTTGCTCGGCTACTTTGTAAAGGTAGGCTGCCATTTTTTTCTCCCCCTGAGAACATTTGGAACCATGGGTGAACCCAATTGCAATACACATCAGTTGTTGCTTCCTTGCAATTGCTTCTGTCTGTAGCTGGGAGCTGCCTGGGGCCATCTTGCCTCAGGAAAGAAATGAATGGAAGAATTCTGGCCCTGCAGGATTTTGAATTGGAAGGGATGGTGGGGACCACCTAGGTCATAGCAAAGGGAGCCGAGTCCCAGAGAAAGAAGGGGACTTTCCAAAGGTCACACAGGCTCGTGGGACTCACTCGATTCCAGTTATCTGGTATGTAACAAGCACAGAAGAGACTGGAAGGAGGAGAAACCACAGAATCCTGGAGGTTGTTTTTTTTGTTTGGTTGTTTGGTTTTGTTTGTTTTTTTTTGGTGAGGTAGTTGGGGTTAAGTGACTTGCCCAGGGTCACACATCTAGTAAGTGTTAAGTGTCTGAGGCCGGATTTGAACTCAGGTCCTCCTGACTCTAGGGCCGGTGCTCTATCCACTGCGCCACCTAGAGGTGGACCCTGGAGGTCATTTTACAGAGGAAGAAACTGAGGCAATGAGAGAATACCCAGGTCACCAGTGGCAGAGCCAGGATTCAGACTCAGGATCCCCAACTCGGAAATTGGCCCCCTTTCCATCGCACCCCACCGCTCCCCAGGACAAAGGGTCAAGATGAGCAGCAGAGATGGAACAGGAAGGGAAATCAGGAAAGAGGCCAAAGGGGCCCAAGTGAGGGGGCCCCGACCACTGCCCTTGCTGCCCCTTTCTACAGAGTCCCTTCCCTTTAAAGCCACCTTGTGTCAGGACTGGCTGAGTGCCAGGGCAGAGGGGAGGCTTGTCAGGGAGAAGAGCTTGGAAGACAGCCCAGGAAAGATAATCCACTTGGAGCTGGAAAGGACTTTACAAGTATCTAGCCCCACAACCTTCGTTTTACTAAAGAGGAAATTCAGGAGGAGAGGAGAGATTTGAACCCAGCTCTCCTGGCTCACATTGCACTCTGCCTGGAGGTAGTCCCCAAGCCCCCCGAAGGGGGCTCTTAATCCCTTGGAAAGAGAGGAGAAGGGGCATCCCAGGCCCCTGTGGAGCAGGGGTGGGGGGGACCTCGAGCCAGCCCCTTCCTCGTTGGCTCCTTCTACTACAGCTCCGAGGTGGTGGTGGTCTTCGTGGTGACAAGCACCATGGCCCCCAGCTCCGTGGCAGGCACAGGGAAGCTGTGGCTGGGCTCTGAGCCAGGCTCCGGAGCGCCATCACACTCCTGGAGGGGGTGGAGCTCATGTTCTTCATCCAAGTTGGAGTTTTGAGTCTCTAAGACTTTAGGTTCCTGGTGAGGGGGAAGGTCGACTCCTGGGGGTGAGGGGGGAAGTAAGAGCTGATGAGAGGTGGGGAGGTGGGGGAGACTAGAGTCTGTGATCTGGCTTCCCTCCTCCTCCCCCATTCTCCCTCTCTTCCTTCATCCCAGTCCCTAAGCTTCCCATGCCCACCCCCAAAGGGTTTCTGCCCCCCCTCCCCTGGTCCTAGGCATCTCTTCCTTGTATCACTGGATCAGCTGACAGCCAAGAGCGGGGACAGGTGGAAGCCTTGGGAAGAGTGGTGAAAATGTGGTCAGAGGAGCTGGGGACCCTGGCTTCTGCATCTATAAAATGAACTAATGGGTCTCTCAGCTCCTTTCTGCCTCCGGATCTAGTTTCCCCAAGTTTCTCAAATCGGGCTCCATCCTCAACTCTTGGGGAAGTCACCATCTCCGTGAGCTTCTAAGGGGCCTTAGATGAGACTATATCTGAGGTTCCTTCCAGCTCTGGTCCCATGAACCCTAGCATCTTATCACTGAAAGCCCTTGGAAGGAGACCTCTCTGGGAACTCCCATCTGTCTAGAGCTGGAAGGAGCCTTAGAAATCATTGATTCCAGGGGCAGCTAGGTGGCGCAGTGGATAAAACACTGGTCCTGGATTCAGGAGGACCTGAGTTCAAATCCTGCCTCAGACACTTGACATTTGCTAGCTGTGTGACCCTGGGCAAGTTACTTAACCCTCATTTCCCCATTTTTTAAAAAAGAAGAAGAAATCATTGATTCCTTGTCCCATCTCACCTAAGGCTCCTGGAGGCTGGGGTTTGGAGCTCCAAGGATTAGATTATATTTTAGGATCCTATAGCTAAAATTGGAATGGACCTCAGACAATGTAGAATCCATCCCCCATTTTTACAGATTGAGAAACTGAGGCTCGGAGAAGTAAAGTAATTTAAAGGTTTTCCATCATCAGGGACAAGATTTGAACCCAGGTCCTCTGACTTCAGAACCAGGTCCCTTTCTATGCTATTACCAGTCTCTCTGGTCTGTCTCAGTCTAGGGATCTGACTGGAGGGAACCAGCCCCAGAGTTAGGCCCGGCATCTGCCTTCTCCTCGTGGCCTCACTCACCCAGGGCTAGCTCCCTGCTGGGGCCAGCCTCCACATCAGCAGGGGTCCTCTCCAGCTGTCTCTTCAGCAGACACACTAGTAGTCCATACAGTATGGCTGACACCAGCGCCAGCCCTATGGGGATCCCAAGCAGGAGGTATGGGACTGGAAGCTGCCTGAAGAATGAAATCGCCGACGTGTTGGACACTTGAGTCATCAGTGTGATTGTCTCTGGAGAGCTGGAGATGTTGTCTGGGGACAAAAAGAGCCAGAGATCCAGAGACTGAGATGCCAGAAGGCAGCGTAGGCAGAAGGAGATAGGGGAAGACAGAGACAGGCAGAGAGACTGAGAGCTAGAGAGAGAGGCAGAGGCAGAGAGGGAAGGAGACAACGAAAGAAAGACAGAGACAGAGAGAGACAGAGAAGCATGGGGATAGTGACAGAAAGTCCTTGATGGAGGAGAAGCCGGTGCCCTTCCTCAGCCCTGCCCTTGTCCAAACAACTTCCTCCCAGCTCTCTCCTCCTGAGGGGAAGAAGGACTGTAGGGAAGATCCTGGGAAGCAGAACCCCTGGAACCAGAGGCCCTGAGCATGGGAGGAAAGTCAGCTCCCTGGGCCTCCCTGGGCTTCCTCTCACACAGGAGCCCACGCTCAGGCTCCGTACGCTCCACCTGCCTCCATGGATTTCCCCTGCCGGTAACAGGTGATCACCTTTCTGGTGCCTTGGCTGCAGGTTCTGGAGATTTTTTTCTCCCATTCCCCTAAGTCTTCTCTGCTCCAGCTCAGCCAGGACATCTCAGAGGAAACACAGAGAGATGGAGAGAGAGAATGAAGGAGGGAAGGATATTTTATGAGGATGGGAGAGAGAGTAAAGGAGGGGGGAGGGGGAAGAGTGATGGAGGGAGGGAGAAGAGGGGGAGAGAGATGGGAAAGGAGAGAGCAAATGGACACAAGACAGGCAGATGACAAAAAAGGGGCAGAGGAAGGAAGAAGGAGAGAAGGAGTGTGAAAGAGGGAGGGAGAGGCAATTTCTTGCCACTAGAACCAGCTGACTGAACTCCCAAGGCACAGATCTGGGATCACTGAGTGATGCATTGCCCAACAAGGGCCTCCCTTGATACCGGCAGCAAAGACACGATTCTCTGTCCTATTACCCTCCGCAGCCCCGTCTCTGTCTGCCCCCTGCCCCGCCCCAAGCCAACTAGTTCTTTTTCTTTTCTTTTCTTTCTTTCTTTCTTTCTTTCTTTCTTTCTTTCTTTCTTTCTTTCTTTCTTTCTTTCTTTCTTTTTTTTTGGTGAGGCAATTGGGGTTAAATGACTTGCCCAGGGTCACACAGCTAGTAAGTGTTAAGTGTCTGAGGCTGGATTTAAACTCATGTCCTCCTGACTCCAGAGCCAGTGGTCTATCCACTGCACCACCTAGCTGCCCCCAACTAGTTCTAACATGACCCCGTGGGGTTCCTTACCTGTGCCCTGGCTCTGCCCATTCTCACATTGGGGCCTGACTGGCTCACGGAATGGACTAACCTACTTTGTCCCAGGAAGTGTCTGAGAAGAGGCCAGATGCGCATCCACTAGGGATCCTATAAAAGAGACACCTGTCTGGAGTGGGCATCCGACTAGATCATCCCCAAAGACCTGCTCACTTCAAGAATCTGTGATTCGTGGCTCCCAGAAAGACAATGCAGGTGAGGCAGAGAGAGGAAGAGGAGGAGGAGGAGAAGGAGGAAATAAAGAAGGGAAGGGGGAGGGAGGAGAGAGACATAATGAGAGATAGGAAGGGAAATGAAGGGGAAAGCAGAGACATTATGAAAGAAACATAGGTGGAGACAGGAAATAGGGAAAGAAGGAGGGATGTGCGGGAGAGGTGTGAGAGGGCCATAGACTGAAACAGCCAGCCATTCTGTGTAGGGTCATAGTCCCCACCCACCCCCTGCCCCTTGGTCTCTGCTTGACCCTCCCTCTTCCTTCTTCTTTTGCTACAAAACCCGTAGCCTAGGGTTACTGCCTCCCTTCCCTCTTTGTTCTGAGGTGTTGACCAGCCCTCATGGTAGACGCCCTCTCCTCCCTCAGCCTTCTTGACACAACTTCTTCCTGGTTTTCCTCCACACGTATCCCCCACTGTCATTAATTGTCGTTATTGACCAACTTGTACTTGGCCCTCTACCCCTCCCCCCATGTGCCAGCCTCTTGAGGGCAGGATCTATGTCACAGGCGCCTTGGGCAGGAGCCCTTAGTAGTCAACTTCTCCCTAAGCTTTCTGCATTGCTCCTGGCTCTGCCTGGGTTGGGGGATCGGGCCCATTCACCAAGAAGAACAAAGCTATTCTCTCTTCTCCATGACAGGCCTCCAGATTCTGGAAACAGCCATCCATTCCAACCCCCACCCCACCCCCAATCTTCTTTTCTCCTGGATAAATAGGACCCGTGTCTTCAGCCAAACCTGTGGTGGGATGCAAGAGCAAGAAGAGAAAAGAGAGGATGGAGAGGAGAGAGAAGAGAGGGCACAGAGGGTGGGAGCTGAGGGGAAGTGGAGAAGAGTAGGTAGAGAGTAGCAGAGGGGGAGGGGGAGAGAAAAGGAGAGAAGATGAAAGGAACAAAGGAAGAAGGAAAAGAGGGGTGAGGGTAAGGAAGAGATAGGGGAGAAGAAGGGAGGGGGTAGGGCTGAGGGAATGAGAGGAAGCGGAAGGGAAGGGGGTGAAGTATCCCTACCAGCTCCAGGAGCCTTGGGGGTATGGTACAAATTGCACGGTAAGCACTGCTTGATGAGCTCATCAAAGCATAAGTCAAAACACTTCATGCTGGAGCCTCCGGATCCTTGCCCCACCATCCTTCTTGACTGTCGGCCTGCAGCTGCAGCTCCCCAGCTGCCCAGGAGGCTTTTGAAGGCGGGCACGCTGGGACCCCAGGAAGGAGGGGGCGGGTTTGGGGGCAGCTTTCTCCTCCCTGGCCGGCTCTGCGCTTCAGAGCTCACCTTGTACCTCCCCATCCACAAGTCCCAGCCCCTGTCCCAGCAAGAGCATACCTGGGGCCCAGGGGCCCCAGCTGGCTGACTGAACCCACACCTTCCTCAAGTCCTGCCTCTCACAGCACCAGCGCACTCAGTTGTCACACTCTGAAGCCTCCTTCTCTATCCCCAGGGGCTCCTCCCTCACAAATGGAGCCTAGTCTGCTTGGGTCAGCACAAGAAATTGGGGGCCTCCCAGTGAACAAACTACTTTGATAGGGAGTGAGCTCCCCATCACCACAGGTGTTCAAGCATCATTTAGAAAGGATTCCCACCCTAGGTGAGGAATTGGACCTGATTATCAATAAAAGATTTTTATTGAGAGAACCTCAACACTGAGAGTCTGTGATTGTCTGAGCCCAAATTAAAACAAGGCAGGCAGCATAGATCCAGTGAGACAGGAAGGGAGATAGAAAAACAGAAAGATCTGAGAGGAACATGGGGTGGAATCAGGAAGAAAAAGAGAAGCAAAGGGTTTTTGGTCCTTCCTGGAGGTGAGATGACCAGAGATAGGAAACGTCCAAGACAGGGCAGACATAGAGACAGAGGCAGAGAGACAGAGACAGAGAGACAGACAGAGACAGAGACAGAGAGACAGAGACAGAGAGCAGAAAGAAATAGGAATAGAGGAAGAGAAAGAAAGGAACAGAGACAAGAAACAAAAAGACAGAAACAGAGAAAGACAGAGATGTAAAGAGAGACAGGCAGAGACAGAGACAGGAACAGAGAAAGAAACAGAAAAGGGACAAGGACTGGCAGAGAACGAGATGGCACGGATGACGTCTGCTCCTCCTCCCCACCCCCCACCACACCTGGGTCTCGGCTTGCCCCGCCTCCACCCCCCTCCAGCTGTGGGTTACCCAATCTCCTTCCTTTGTGATAGAGACTTGTGGTCTACACTGGCTCTCCTCCCCCCTCAGGGTCAGCTCCCTCTAAGCAATGAGTCCCTCTCTGGGTGCTCGCCCTCCTGGACATCAGTGACTGGGTCCAAGCACACCCCGTTTCTGCAGGGAAATCCAGGTGGCCCTTTCTCCAGATTCACCTCTTACCTCTCTGACCATTTCTTCTCTCTCTCTCTCTCTCTCCCCCTGGCTCCTCATCATGGGCGTCCCCCCAGGTTCTGTCCTCAGCGAGAGGTACAGCAACAGCCCTCTCTGACCCTCCCGTGAGCCCTCCCGGAGCCCCAGTCCGGAAGAGTAAAGGTCGTTCTATAGCGCTTTCGAGTTTGCAAAGTGATTTACAATGATCATCTCTCTGATGCCAGACAACCACCCTGGGAGGAGGTGCTGCTACTATCTCTACTTGGGAATGTGGGATTTCATCCCCACTCAGTGATGTGGCTATCCAGCAATGCAGATTGCAGCCCACACCTGACTGCCCATCCTGTCCTCCGATGAAGTCGATTTAGGGAGACCCTCCAGTGTGCTGGGGCTCTTCCTCACTCTTTCTTGATTTCTAGGTACCACGTGTAGTCGTCTTCCCCAGGGCTATATGAATCAGACGGAGACCTTTTCTTCTCCAAGTTGTCACCTCCTATCCCACCACACCACACCCCAGCTGTGGAGTAGGCACAATAAATATGTGTTCTTGTAGTTATTTTTATTGAGCCTGGACCCCCATTCCAGGAGGATGCGCCTCAGTCACGCCACCCCTCCCCCTCCCTTCTCTGACTCCCTCGGGAGCCTCTCTCGTTGCCTCCCCACCCCTCTTCCCTTGCTCAGCGACGACAGGCCATGGCCCATCGACTTCACACAGGAAGGTGTGTAGGCGTCCAGTCCGGGGTGGGTGGTGGGGTGGTAATCCAGAAGTGGGTGTGAGTTGGCGGAGGTGGGGGTGGCTGTAAGGGCCTGGCGATGAGTGAGGAGGTGAGTTAGCCCAGAAAGACAAATGGAGGGGATGGATGAGGGGAGGGGGAGAGAGATCTTTTCCCCATATCTCTCTCCCAACTGACGGGAAAACGGAGGCCCTGGGAGACCAGTAACTTGTCCCGGATCACCTGAATAGCTAGATTTATGGAGAGCACTTTACAAACATGATCTCATTTAATTTTCACCACAGCCCTGGAAGGTCCGAAGGGGCTACTATTGTCCCCATTTTGTAGGTGAGGAAACCGAGGCACAATCAGTTAAATGACTTGTCCAGAGTGACACAGCTAGTGAGTGTCTGAAACAGGACTCTGACTCAGGTCTCCCACGTCCAGCCAACTAAATACTACTCCACACAGGAGAAGTCAAGCCAAGCAGAGTCCAGTCTTCTTCATCTTGTAAGGGAGTGGCTGTCAAATCCCCTCTCCATGACTCTTTTTTTTGTTTTGTTAGTGAGGCAATTGGGGTTAAGTGACTTGCCCAGGGTCACACAGTTTGTAAGTGTTAAGTATCTGAGGCCAGATTTGAACTCAGGTCCTCCTGACTCCAGGGCCGGTGCTCTATCCACTGCGCCACCTAGCTGCCCCTCCATAACTCTTAAGGGGAGGGGCGCAGAGGGAACCAGACAATAGGCTCCTTGATGGAGAGCTGGGAGAGACCTCAGGGGTCATCTGGTCCAACTCCCTCATTTACAGATGGGGAAACTGAGGCCCGGGGAAGGGAAGGGATTTGCCCAAAGCTTCGAAGTGGCAGAGGCAGGATTTGAATCCAGCTCCAAACCCCCAAACCAGCCTCTTGTTCACTGTGCCACACATCCAGTCCCTTCACTGTGTGGATGAGGCACCTGAGGCCCAGAGAGATTAGGGGTTTTGGCCAAGGTCACCCAGCAACTCAGGAGCTGAGTTAGAGCTAGTTCCCCAGCCTCCCAAGCCTTCCTTCAGTCCAGTGCTTATGACTTGACATCATATTGACTTCTGGAGAATATCCAGGGGAGAATTAAACAGGACACAAAGAGGCACCAAGACACTGGAGGATGACCATAGGGAAGGAGGCAGGACTATAGAGATGCAGAGATAGACACAAAGTCAGAGAAGAGGGAGCACAATGCACAGCCATCCATCTGTGTATATCTATTTACCTATCCATCCATCTATCCCTCTATATCTGTCTATCTATCCATCCATTCATCTGTATATCTATTTACCAATCCATCCATTTATCTCTCTATATCCATCCATCTATCTATCTATCTATCTATCTATCTATCTATCTATCTATCTATCTATCTATCTATCTATCTATCCATCCACCCATCCATCTATCCATCTATCTATGGAGACCCATTGACATAAGAGCCTGGCCAAGACAGCAAGTAACACAGACCCAGAGGGGATCTCTCTCTCTCTCTCTCCTCTCTCTCTCTCTCTCTCTCTCTCTCTCTCTCACACACACACACACACACACACACACACACACACACACACACACTCGCACTCGAGCTCTTCTGAGCTCAGGATAGGACCGTCTCTGATTCCCCCCTTACACAGTGGAGTCCTCCATCCCTAGGGGTTTGGGGATGGTAGCTGGGGGGAGGAGAGCAGTCAGTTTGGCTTTCAAACACTGTGCCCATTTCCAAAGCTCCTGCACCTTCAGGCCCTCCCCAGACCCTGCTGACCTCCTCCAGGAAGTCCTGGTCCCCTTACCATCCCATCCATAGCCACCATCTAACAATGTGAGGGGAGGGGAGTGAGCACTTGGGAAATGAGGATGAGAACACAGAAACTCAGAATCTCAGAGCTGGCTGAGGTCATGGGAGCCTAGATCCATCCAGAGGTGGAAGGAATACTGGGGGCCATAGATTACAACCCCTTCATTTTACTAATGAAGAAACTGAGGTCCAGAAAGTTGCCTGAGTGACTGCCCAAGGTCATAGGTGGTGGGTGTCAGAGAACCCAAGTCTACTGAGACTTTAGAGATGACAAAATAAAACTCAGACCCCTTGTTTTCCAGAGCTAAGGCCCAGCAAGCAAGCTGAGCCCTGAGCTAGGCAGGACAACAATCCTTTGCAGTCACCCTCTGGATGATCTCCCCCTCAGACCTAGTCACACAATCCACCGGGTGTTCTCTGATCAAAGACAAGCACTGGAAAAAGTTGGAACGTCCTACAGTGAACCAAACTTGCCCTGTACTTACTTGCTGCTCCCTCACTGTTGAGGCTACAGCTCACTGGGCAGCCACTAGGACAAGTACTGAGATGGGGGCCCCACTGCCTCGGGGCCCCCATGAGGGGCGGGGCCGGCACATGAGGTTGTAGCTCCTCCTTGCTGGCAAGACTTTTTGTTCACTCTGAAAACAAAACTTTATTTAATTCCCGACTCTCCTGTCTCTGGCCTGTTCTGTTGACTCTGGCCATTCATAGGTTAGAGGCCGGTTTTGATCCAGTTGACAGAGGTCATCTAGACCAACCTAGTCATTTAACAGATGGGGAAACTGAGGCCCAGGGAGAGAGGGGACTTGCCCAAGGTCACTTAATGAGTCACTGGTAGAGCTGGGGGAGTTAGATCACTGGCCCTCTCCTTCCCATTCCAGGCAGAAGAGCCTGTAACAGGGAGGGGGTAGTGAAGGCCCTGGGCTGAAAAGGGAGTGACCACCAGGGCTTGAGGGCCTGGATGGACTGCAGCAGTTATCAGCTGAGCCTAGAAGGGCGTCTCACACTAACTCTGTGCTCCAGAAGCCTCCTTATGGCTATGGGGGAGGAGGGGCAGAGCTCAGCCCGAAGTGGGGGTGGGGGCTGGGAGCAGGGAGAGAGGAAACTGAGCCCCAACCCCTTCTCTGAGAGGGTCTGTCCCCTTGCAGGCTGGGATCTGGGCCCAGCCAGGGACAGAATCAGTTTTAGTTTCTATAGTCAGGGAATGAGAAGCCAGCCTTGCAATCTGAGGGACCTGGGGAGCTTGGGGGGGCCTAGGGCCAGGAAACCTGGGCTCAGAGACCTCCTGAGGAGCCGACCTGGGGGCCATGCCCCAGCCAGGGAAGGCCCCCCCCCTCCACACTACTCGTAGGTGTTCCCAATGTCATCAGCGTGTTGTATAAACTGTCTGAGTCCCAGGTCCTTTCACTGAAAATCTGAGGGATTTTCTAAACCCTCTCCCAGTTTTGTCATTCCCTGCTCTAAGCACCCCGCCTCCCCAGCTCTGACATTCCCTGTTCTAACCCCCTCCCCAGCTCTGACATTCCCTGTTCTAAGGCCCCTCTTAGCTCTGACATCCTCTGTTCTAAGCTCCCCACCGACTCTGACATTCTGTGTTCTAAGGACCTTCCCAGCCCTGACATTCCCTGTTCTACGTTGGGTCCTCCTGGCCTGCCCATTCTAGGACACTCTTTCTTCAGGAAGTCCTGGGATGTGCAGCCTCAGGTGGGGTGGTGGGGGAGAAGAGTGGGGATGGTGGAGTAGCATGGACCTGGCTATGACCAAGGACGGGGACCTACCACGTGGGCTTTGCCTCACTGTGAGGAGGATGGGATGTGGCTGTTCTCTACCCCCCTCCCCCTTCCCCCCAGGGTAGCCCCTGGGGAGGCCAGAGGATGCAGGGGAATTTGGCCTCAGCCCCACAGGCCTGAGAACAGAGTTGTCTTCCAGGAAATGCAGGTGCCGGAGAGCCTGCAGCTTTTCTGGGAATGGTCCTGGGGGTGGGATTGGGACTTTGTCTTCAGTGGCCCCAGGCCCCATGGCTTGCCCCCCGGGACTTCTCTGAGCTGCCCAGGCCTGTCTTGAGGGCCAAGGGTCCCGAGACCTATGAGCTTTAAGGCCATGGCTTCTGAAAGTGGGACAGAACAGCCTTTGGACCGCACGTGACCTGCCCCTGGTTCTGGAGCCGCAAGGAGACAAAGGGTCAGACTGCTAGGGAAGCCAGCTCTGTCTCCTCTCCCCATGGCCCAGCCCTTCTCTTTCCTTTTCTAGAACCCCATATTGAGACCAGTCCCGCCTTAGGAAGGGCCTCCGGTCCAGACCCTTCTTCCTGGCAGTGCCCAGAGGCTGGGCCTCGCTCATTCTCCAGCATTGTTCCACTGGGGGTGGGGGGGGTACTGTCCCTGGAACACAAACTCCACCACAGCCCCTGCTCCCTCCCCTTCCTGTGACCAAGTGCCCAAGGTGGTTTTCGAAATGATTCCCCAGCGCACCTGGGTGAGAAGCATGGGGGGGGGGGGAGGTTTCAGGCAGAGTTAGTGGGGGAGGGGGGTTGGCGATGCCCCTTGGTCCTGAGTCTGCGCTTCCTGACCGCTGATCACTCAGGACAATTGGAAGACAACCGCAGTGGCCATCTCACACTCCTCCAGGCCTTTCTGCCCCAAAACATCCAGTTAGGCAGGGAGTAGTCAGATGATTACCCCCATTTCACAGTAGAAGAAACTGAGGCCATAGGAGGGTGTGATAAGACACTAGACTTAAGTGAAGTGTAAACCTTGCCCAAAGTCACACAGGAGACTTGCTTATGGTCACAAGCTCTAAGTGCCAAGAATAGGATTAGAGCCCAGATTTCTCCATTGGAAATCCAGCCCTGGAGGAAGACAGACAAGAGAAGAGGAAGCAGGCAGGTCGCTGTCTGGCGTGCCAAATCTGTTTGGTGGAATCTTGGGAAAGCCATGCCCTTCCTGGACCTCAGTTTCCTCTTCTGTAAAAATGAAATCTCATGCCCCGACCCCTCCAGCTTCACCTCCCATCACTGCCTCCCCCATCCTCTGCTCCTTCTGACTGGGGGTGCTCACTATGTGAAGAACACCTCCCTGGGCTTCTGCTCCAGCTGTTGTCCCCTCCTCACATCCTCCCTGTCCTTTGGTGCCCAGCTCAAGCCCTCCTCCTCCAGGATTCCTACCCTGACTGACCCCCATCCCCATCCTGCCCCTGAGCATCTCTCCCTCTCAGGGTTGCCCAGGCTAGCATGGACTTGATCTCTGACTGCCCCCCACTCCTCCAGGACTAGGTGTTCTAGCTCCTTGGTTGCCTTTGGGCAGATCATCTCTCCTTCTGGGTCTCAGTTTCCCTTTCTGTAAAATGAAGGAGTTGGATTAAATGACCTCTTTTGTACCACAGAGCAGGATGGAACCCTAACCCTCATCTGGTCTGACCCCTGCTCTTACAGAAAGGGAAACCGAGGCCAGACAAGTGAAATCGGCACACTCGGGGTCACACAGCAAAGAGGCAGAGTTTAAGCTCCAGGACGTGGCAGAGCAGGCATTTGGAACCACTTCCTTGGTTTCTAAACCCTGATATATCCCCACTCTACTGCACCATTACTTGGGTCCACGTTTCTAAGGTTCCCTCTGGGTCTGCATACCCAATCCCACTCATCATTTCCTGTCTGCTCCATAACCAAGCAGCAACGGATCCAGCGTGGGTACTGTTCTGCTATTTTTTTTCCTTTTAAATAGTATTTTATTTTTCCAATTACATGTAAAGATATTTTTAACATTCATTTTTAAATAAAATTGCGAGTTCCAAATTTTTCTCCCTCCCTCGTCCCCAAGATGGCAAGTAATCTGATATAGGTTATATATGTGCAATCATGTAAAACATATTTCCATATTAGTCATGTTGTGAAAGAAGAAACAGACCCAAAGGAAAAAACCATGAAAAAGAATAAAGAAAGTGAAAATAGTCTGCTTCGATCTGCATTCCGAATCTATGGCTTTTTCTCTGGATGTGGAGAGCATCTTCTGTCATTCCTCCTTTGGAACTGTCTTGGTGAATTATAGTTGATCATCACACAATGTTGTGTTCTGTTCATTTTAATTTAAAGGTATTTCATTCCCTAAAAATTCAGAGCTTCCTGCCGTCTCCCATGGCTGCCCTTTCCTTCTTCTCTGGCTGCCCCACTCACACCCAGTAAGGCAGAGCTGACCCTTACCTGTCCTCCTCCAAGTCAGAAGCTCCCTGACTGGCAGAGCTGGGTCCAGGGCCCCACCGAAGCCTCCTTTCCTATTAGAATGTCAGCTCCTTGAGGCCAGGGATGGGGTTTTGTCTGTCTGCACATCCCTGGTGCCCAGAACAGTGCTTGGGATATGAATATATGCACTTAATCGATGTTTGTTGACTTTGCCTTGGAGTTTGGAGGCTGCTGACCTCTCCCCCAACCCCCCAGGTTTCTCCTCTTACTTTCCTATTGAACTTGGCAGGACATTCTTAGGATATGGGGAGATGAGGATGAACAGAAAATGATTAAGGGACATGGAGATGGGAGAGTGTGAGAGAGAGGGAGAGAGAGGCAGAGGCAGAGAGAGAGAGAGAGAGAGAGAGAGAGAGAGAGAGAGAAAGGGAGAGAGGGAGAGGGAGAGGGAGAGAGAGAGAGAGAGAGAGAGAGAGAGAGAGAGAGAGAGAGAGAGAGAGAGAGAAAGAGAGAGAGAGAGAAAGGGAGAGAGGGGGAGAGAGAGAGAGAGAGAGAGAGAGAGAGAGAGAGAGAGAGAGAGAGAGAGAGGAGAGAGAGGGGGGGGGAGAGAGAGAGAGAGAGAGATTGAGATTATGGTGATCAAAGGAAAAGTCTGAGAGGGCCCTCGGAGGTTACCCAGTCCAACCCTGTCATTTGACAGACATAGGCAAAGGAGGGACAGTGATGGGTAGAGATGGGATTCTGAGGAGGTGGGTGGGGAGCCTGGGAAGGAGGTGTGGACAGAAGCACACAGGTATGGGAGAGGCATAGATGATGACTGGGGTACAAGGTTGAAGGCAGTGAGAGGGATGGGGAGGGAGAGAACTGGGGACTGGGGATGTGGGGATAATGGTAGGCAGAGACAAACAAGAGGGGAGGAGCTAGAGGTCATCCTGGGGGACAGGGATTGGGACCCAAATGGGAACCCTGTACAAGCATGGGACACAAAGTCAGACACAGTCAACATGTTGACTGATAGGTGGAGGGGGATGACAGAAGCCAACCATTGACTCCCTCCCTGTTATGCATGGCTGTCTATCCTGTGATGTCTAACTGTGGCCCAAACCTGACCTGGCTGAACTAAGGACAAGCACATTCACTGGCTGATGTCCAATGCACCCTCAGAGAGCCGTGGGCTCCTTGAACACATGACCCGTGTGGACATGACCCCTATTGAGCATGGATCGTACAGAAATAGGCAATGGGCTCCAGGGGAGAGTTGTGCCCTGTGGGGAGGAACCATCTCTTTCTAAAGGCAGAGCAGGCAGAAGGGATAACATCTTGTCCTCATCTTCCCTGGGCTTGGTACTCCCCCAGGAACCCAGCTGTGGCTCTGACAATAAACCAGAGGGAGTGGAGAGAATTAGGGAAAGAAAAAGAGAGGGGATGGGGGAGAGAGAGGAGGAGGGGAGGGAGGGAGGGAGAGGGGGAGGGAGAGGAGAGAAGAGGAGAGGAGAGGAGACAGAAGGGGAGGAGAGGAGACAGAAGGGGAGGAGAGGGGGACAAAGAGGGGGGAGAGAGACAAAGACACGAGAGAGGAGATTGAACAGAGATAGAGACAAAGAGAGAAACAGACAGGAGACAGAGAGGGGAGAGGGGAAGAGTGAGGGAGAGGAGAAAAAGAGGGAGAAAGGAAAAAAAATGAGAGAAAGAGGGGAGAGAAGAGGGAGAAAGACAAAGAAAGAAACAAAAAAAGATAAGAAGAAAGGTAAAAGGGGAGAGAGGAAACAAAAGATGGGGAGCAAAAGGTCATTTATCTTGTGATTTTTTTGAGGGGCAAAAACCAACCAACTCTCAAATATCAAATCCATCAGTTCAAGGAAGATGCACCTCATGGTTGGAACAAGGCAAAAGAGAAACGACTTGAGGGGGACCGGCTTGGCTCTTGTGCCCTTAGTCATTTGTGTACTTGGGGACCCCCTCCCAATTCTGCCATGACAGTGCTGGTGTGAGGGGAGAAGATGGAGGAGAAAGGGGTTAAAACTAGAAGTTAGAAAAGGAGGGAAAAAAGAAAAGAGGAGGGAGGAAGAGGTCTTTCTCGCCATTGACAGAGAAGTGATGTCTGTTTTTCCAGTGACGCCCTATGGCTACAAACCACAATTTCCAAAGAATCAGAACTGCAGGTCCCTCATACAGCAATGGAACTACACATGGGCCAGCCGGCCATCACCCTACCGCCGAGGAGTTGTGCTCAAGGAGCAAAGAAGGAATCGCCCAAGACTCTATTCTGGGAGAGATGGGCAGCTTGTCCATATTCCTGCTCATACACGTGGAGAGGGAGGGGGTTTCCCAAGCTGCACTGGGGATAGATGGCTTCCTTCCAGAAAGTCAATGGACATGAAGAGTTTCACCCCATGAGGAGGCTGAGGTGGTTTGGGGCTTGCCTTCGAGTAGACAGCAGATCCAATGATGAGTAGGAGCACTGAAGGCAGGACCCAAATGTTCTGTGACCCGAGCCTCCTGACGGTTGCCTTGGACATGCGGAGCACACTCCCACCTCCCTGCCTCCTCTGCCTTTCTTTCAAGGCCCAGCTGAAATGCCCCCCAGGTCCTTACCTGGGGTACATCTAGTTTGGTCCTATATAGAAAAAGGAGGCTCATCCGTGGAAAGCAGAATGAACACCCACAAAGTTGCTTCAGCTAATAACCCTTATGCTACATAATGAAGCCACAGAGCCAGTTGGTCGGAGCAGTTCTGTGCAAAGGGCTGAATTGGGAGCCAGACGGTCACCCATGTGACCTTGGACAAGTGACCTCCCCTCTCTGGGCTTCAGTTTCCCCCTTGTAAAATGAGGAAGTTGAACTAGATCGTCCCTAAGGTCGCTACCAGCTCTAAGTCTGCCCAGGTTGGGGCCCAGGCGGAACAGTGGCCTTTGGGGATGGACCAGGCCATCGATGCCCAAGACTGAGTGGAGGCTGGACATCCCCTGGGGGCTACATGGAGACAGGATTCCCAGTGTCCAGTTCAGTTGTCTAGCACACAGTAGGTCCTTAATCAACAAGCATTAATTAGGCACCTACTGTCTGTCTATCAGGGTTGGCACCTTATTCTAGAGATTGTAAATGGAGGCAGGACCATTTCTCATTTAAATTTTCTCTCTTTCACAGTCCCAGCAGAGGGCTCTACCCCACAGAGGAAACAATGTGTGGTGGGAACTAGAGCCATGGGACCTAGGTTCAAATCCCAGAACTGCTACTCACTAGCCATGACCCCTGTGGTATGGGATCCCAGCACCTGACACATAGTAGACATGCTGGCTGATTGATGAATCTGGTACTGGAAGGGACGTCAGAGGCCAATAGTCCAACCTCTTCATTTTACAGAGGAGGAAACTGAGAACCAGAGAGATGAAGTGACTTACTCAAGGTCACCCAAGCCATAAGCAGCATAAGCAAGATTTGAACCCAGGTCCTGTCACTTGTAAGCCAGTGCTGTTGATCCTATGGCTGCCAGAGAGGCATCCCTGGATGGGGGAAGCCAATCGGCAGTTCAGAATGTTGGAGGGCTCCAAATTCTATCCCTTTCTCATTCCCTCCCTCCCTTCCCCTCACCCCTCTCTGAGGTAGTGAGCAGATATTGGTTATGCATGTGCAATTATGTAAAACATGACCATATTAGTAATTTTATATAAAAAGACTCAAGTTTTAAAAAAAGGAAAAAAAATATTATTATGCTATAAGAAATGAGGAGCAGGATAGTTTCAGAAAAACCTGGGAAGATTTATATGAAGTGATACAAAGTGAAATGAGCAGCACAAGGACAACATTATACAAAGTAACAGCAATATTGTAAGAATGATCAGATATGAGACTTAGGGGCAGCTAGGTGGCGCAGTGGATAGAGCACCGGCCCTGGAGTCAGGAGGACCTGAGTTCAAATCCGACCTCAGACACTTAACACTTACTAGCTGTGTGATCCTAGGCAAGTCATTTAACCCCAATTGCCTCACTGAAAAAAAAAATGAGACTTAGCTATCAAGACAGTGATCCAAGAAAATTCCAAAGAACCCATGATGAAAAATAACATTCATCTCCAGAGAGAGAACTGGTGAGCACTTAGTGCAGATTGAAACATATTTTTTACTTTATTTTTCTTCATTTTTTGTATGTTTTCTTTTGTAATATGTATAATATGGAAATGTTTGCATGACTTCACATGTATAATTGAAATAATATTACTTCTCTTCTCAATGAATACATGGGGAAAGGACAGGAGGAGAAGAATTTGAAACAATTTTTGAAAATGTATGTTAAATTTGTTTACATGTAATTGGGAAACATTTAATGAAATAAATAAAAACACAGAATGTTGGAGGGCATCAGGTCCTTCCCCTATTTCCAGATCAAGGGGACTCCTGGGTGGGCTATCCCCAACCAGAGAGAGCCTGTATTTGGGGGCAGCTTTCTGCTGAGGATCTCCAATCACCTTGTAGTCACCGGCCACTCTCTCCCTGTCTCTGGGAGGCAGCAGGCCATACCCCTGCCCAACACGAGGAGGGTCAGGACTATGGAACAGCTGTTCAGAGGGGCTCTGTTACCATCCTTCTCCTCACCCCCAGGCCTCAAGTGAGCCTGGCAGCCAGAGAGGATGTGAAGGCTGGAGGGCTGCTGGCACAGGAACCAGCCTGGCTCCCTAATCCCCTCCCCTTCCCCCGCACTAGTGAGGGCATTTGGGAAGTAGAGCTGAGCAGAGCGATTCCATGGCAGCTGACAGGCCCCGACGAGCCCCTTGGGCATGCTGTTCCGCCAGCCTCACTTCCTCTGGGGGAAATGTCTAGAAATGAAGTTCTCCCACCATGGAGGGTGACAGGCACCCAGGGACCAATAGCCTAGGAGGGCCAGAGCTGGGAAGCAGCTGGTGGGAAGCCAGGGGAGGCATCCAGCCTTGCCCCCCCCCCAACCTCAGTTCTCGGTGTAAGCGTGCCATCTGGCTGGAACACAGACTCTCAGGGCTGAGAGGGGCTGGCAGATGCTTACAGGGGAGCCCTCAAGACCAGATTTCTGCAGCATCTACATAATAGGGCTCTGGTGGATGGCGGCTGCTGACATCTTTCAGTTCCCTGGTCGGAGAAACTGTTAAAAATTAGGTTTCCTAATGCCTTTTGTCTCCCTCCTGCTCATTGCCCACCCTCCCCTCCAGACCCACCCCTCCCTGGTGACCATCAGGCAGAACCAAGATAAACAACCTCATCCAGTCTTCTGCCCCCCTCCCCCATGACTAGAGGATCGGTCTCTCTTTTAGATTCGCATTCATTTATACCCCTTCCTCATTTCTCCCAACACAATAATATTCTATGTTCGTTCACCTTCTATAGTGTTCTCCATCTATGGGCAATTCTTTGCTACCGCAAAGGACACTGCTCTGGATATTGCGCCCTATGTTGGGCCTGACTTGGTGGGGGGGGCGGTGAGGGGAGGGTCTTAAGTCCAGTTGTGGGATTTCTGGGTCCAAGGGTGTGGACCACTTAGTCACTTTTCTTATAGAATTCCAAAGTGAAATCCACAATCGTTGGAGCACTTCCCAGCTCCCCCCTCCCCCGAGCATCTCCAACATTGGCCACGTCCTATCTTTTTTGGCATGTTGTTGATTTACCTGGTGTGAGGTGAGACCTCATTTCTCTTCCTAGTCGTCATTTGGAACATGTTCTTACAAGCTCATTTATAGTTTGCAAATTAATTTTTAAAAACTGTTTTTTGGGGGGGGGGCAGCTAGGTAGTGCAGTGGATAAGGCACCAACCCTGGATTCAGGAGGACCCGAGTTCAAATCCAGCCTCAGATAATTGACACTTACTAGCTGTGTGGCCCTGGGCAAGTCACTTAACCCCTCATTGCCCTGCTCCAAAAAAATGTTTTCTGAAAATAACAAACACCAAACAAAATGTACACAGAATAGAGGACTGTAGATGAAACTGTGGATCCCAAGTCTGCCCAGGCTCCCTTTTCATGTATAGAATTGCCAAGTCCTGAAATAAATCAAGGTGATGAGTTGAGGAATAAATGTCTTTAATTGAGATAACAGGGTAGCAGACCTGCCCCCCAGGAGGATGTCCAAACCAAAGAGACCCATGAAAATATGTTTATAGCTTTAGGAGGAGAGGGGGAGGAGGCAGGGGAGGTAGCAAGGCCGGGCTGTGAGGCCCCAGCGGCCCTTGCAATCCAGGCAAGGGAAGCCACTTCTTTCTGGTTGGTTTGTCCTTCATGCCATGAATCCCAATGGGAGGGGGCAAGGACACAAGAAGTTGAGATCCAGCGTCACCCCAGCTCCCCACAAGGGAACATCCCTGGGTGGGGGGCCTGGAGTGTGGCTCGGTTTATCGTAAAGGTCAGGATGTAAGGACGTTACAGGAGCTCTGACCTTGTCATGATGACAATCCATATTACGGTCAGTATTAACAATTCTCTGTAATTACACCAACCACTGTAGTCCGTATAACATTCAACATGTGACGCCCCAGGGGTCCAGCCAGTCCGAGATGCTTTCTGGACTTCTCTCCATTCGGAGCTTGACAATCAGTCCTCGCCCTAGCTCTTGAGGTTGTGACTATGTCCATTCTCTGCAAGCTTGAGCGGGGGACTTCTAGGCCTGGTGCAGGCCCCCCCACGCTTCTCTGCTTCAGGCCCCCTCAGAGCCCAGGCCTGGCCCAGCCCTACAAGGCTTACATCTCACTCTTTTTTGAACAGAAGATGAAGGCACTTTTTTGGGCTCCATGTTCCACTATCAGGTCTGCCGCCATACAGAATGTGAGGGTTTGGTTCTGGTTTTTTCAGTCAGGGAAATAAGTAGGGGATCAGGAAAGAGCTGGGTTTTCCCCCATTCATTTTTAATTAAGCCTAATTTCTCATCGTCACAACACCCAAGATGGCCCAGGGAAGGGGGCAGATTCCCAGGTCCCCTGTCCCCACAGCAGCACCTGCAGCAGGGCACCGGACTGGTCACTGGCCACCGGGTCTAGACAGAGGCCTCCCTCACGTCTCCTGCTCCAACAGCTCTGGCGACCTCTTCATTATGGACAGCAGGTTCAGGGCCGACATACCGGGCACGTGGCCCGCGCAGATCTGCAGAATTCGAATAAGGCGCTGGGCCATGGCCGTCCGGAAGCATTCTTCCTGGAAGAGAGGGCAGAGGACAGGAAGCATCCTGGTTGGGGGAAAGGGAGGGCTGGTTCTGTCCTCCAAAGGCTGCACAGACACATGGGTGGGCAGAGGCAGAGGCAAGGCCTAGAAAGAAGCACCCCCTCAGAGCCCACATGCAGAGTGCTAGCATTGCTGAGCTCCTGCCAGGTCCCCCAAACCTGGCTGCCCCATCCCTGTGGCTGCCCCACCCCTGTTCCATTACACCCACGGGTCACCATTTAGCCTCCAACTTGAGTGAGCCCGCTTTAAGAAGCCAGTTCAAGGGAGAGGTCATTAGCATCACAAAGGCACTGAAACAAAGAGCCCCCACGGGTGGATTTAAAATAGGGTTCCATTTACCAGCCTATGACTCACACCTCTCAGGAATAAAGCAACTCCATCCCTGGAGAGCACCAGAGGACAGTTTACAAAGTCAATCTCCAGGCAAACCAGAGAGTGGACTTCTACTTACACCCATTTTTTTTTTCCTTGGGCAGGGCAATGAGGGTTAAGTGACTTGCCCAGGGTCACACAGTTAGTAAGAGTATTTGAGGTCGGATTTGAACTTAGGTCATCCTGAATCCAGGGCCAGTGCTTTATCCACTGCACCATCTAGCTGCCCCTACTTACGCCCATTTGACAGATGAGGACACTGAGGCCCCCAAAGGCTAAGTGACTGCCCCAAGTGGCACAGCTGGTGTGTGTTTGGATTGGGGGCTGGACCCCAGGCTTTCAGGCTTGAATTCAGTGAAACAGAAATGGACTTGAGGGGGCAGCTAGGTGGCGAAGTGGATAGAGCACTGGCCCTGGAGTCAGGAGGACCTGAGTTCAAATCTGACCTCAGATGCTTGACACTTACTAGCTGTGTGACCCTGGGCAAGTCACTTAACCCTAACTGCCTCATTAAAAAAAAGAAGAAGAAAAAACAAAAAAAGAAATGGACTTGGGTGGGGATGTCCATGGCCCTTCCCTCCCCATGGCAGGACATGCTTTTCCATCCCCAGATCTCATTTAATACTCTCAATGCCTCTCTGGGGTCAGCAGAGTCCCCACTTTACAGATGAGGAGAGTGAAAGCTCCCCCAGGGGCACCAAGGAGAGGGAGGACATCTGAATGGGATAAGCTCGGAGATTCCCAGCACTATCCCAGACCCTGACATGAGCGGCAAGAATGAAGAGGAGGGGGGCAGCTAGGTGGCGAAGTGGATAGAGCACTGGCCCTGGAGTCAGGAGGACCTGAGTTCAAATCTGACCTCAGAGACTTGACACTTACTAGCTGTGTGACCCTGGGCAAGTCACTTAACCCCAATTGCCTCACCAAAAAAAAAAAAAAGAATGGAGGGGAGGGAGGCAGAGGAGACAATCGGTCACCTGGATGGGGCCAGAGACCAAGCAATGGAAGGTGCTGGGAAAGTTCTGGAGGGCTCGGGTGACCTCCCTGGGCCTCTTTCCTCCTCGGTAAAATGCAAGCTGGAGGGCCAGCCTCTGAGCTCCCTTCCGCTCTGCTTCTAGCAGCCAAAGAGGGAGGGTGAAGGGTTCTTCCTGTCCAGGGCCCCAGAAACTGCCCTGGGGCAGGAAGCAGCAGGCAGGGGGGGGGCCTTTCTTGCCCTTCCCTGCCATCTAGTGGTCACAGAAAAAACAACTGCTGCAGGGACTGCCTGGCATAGGCCCCTCATTTTACAGAAGAGGAGACGGAGGTCCAGGGAGGCCAGGAAGGGGGTGTGGTTATGCAGGGCCAGAATTTGACCCCCCAAACCAGCCCTTTCCCCACAGTGCCAAGCAGGCAGCTCCCTCCATCCTGTGTCTGGTTATTCCAAGTCAACTCTCTTCCAAGCACAGCTCACCCCAGGCACAGGAGCTGGACACAATGTACCCTGGTCGGGGGTGGGATCAGACCTGAAGGGAGTCCAGGGGCCACCCAGGGAGAGGTCTCAGGTCCCAGGAAGCAGAGGGTGGGCAGTGAGAGCAGTCAAGGCCAGTCATAGTTATGAGGGGTGTTATCAATAAATTCCCCTAATGCCTTCGGGTTTTGTCATGGCCTGGAGGGGGACCCTGGGCTGGACCAGTGGGACCTGAGTGCTGGAAGGGCCTCCAGAGCTGGTAAGGGTTTGAAGCCCGGGCCAGAGAGGCCAGGGCATCTGGTCAACAAGCTGGCTGAGGGGCAGCTGGGTGGCGCAGTGGATAGAGCTCTGGCCCTGGAGTCAGGAAGACCTGAGTTCAAATCTGGCCTCAGACACTTGATACTTACTAGCTGTGTGACCCTGGGCAAGTCACTTAACCCCAACTGCCTCACTAAAAAAACCAAACAAACAAACAAAAAAACAAGCTGGCTGAGTCAGCAGAGGATCATGACCCATAGGACAATTCACAGAAGCTGTGTGACCTTTCTCCTCCAGGGCCTGCTTCTTCCTCTAAGAGGAGGGCGTTGGTCTCAGTGGCTTCCTCCATCCCTTCTGTGACCAGGGATGCAGAGACAGCAGAGAAGCCCCTGCCTCTGGGAGCCTCCAGCACAGTCAAGGAGACAAATGACCATGTCTCAAGGCCCTCAGGAGGTCATCAGAGCCCTACAACCACCCCCAAGATCACAGGCCCACAGATCTTGGGCTAGCACAAGGCTCAATGCCCTCAATTTACAGAGAAAGAAACTGAGGCCCGGGATTACACAGCTAGGACACCCAGCCTCAGACCCAAGGGCAGGATGAGGTCAGCACTAAAGGGGGTGGGGTGGGGTGGGCCTGGAGGCACTTCCTCTTCTCACATTGTTTCTTCCCCTCCAAGGGGGTCGGACCAGAGGTCAGGGGTGGAGGAACTGGCCTGGGCACCAAGGTCCCCAAAGGGGCAGGGCTGCCTCCAAGGTGGTGGCCCGTCCCTGGGGGTCCTCCCCGGGGGCAGGCTGGAGGAGGCTGCACAGAGGTCCAGCACTAAGGGCATCCTCCCTGCCCTCAGGGACTTCCTGCCCAAGACCCCTGCAGAGAATTCTGGGAGCTCAGCTTACTCAGACCCCCTGCCCTGTGGGCTCCGAGGGAGGAGCAGCCTCTGCCTTTCTTTGTCCTCCCAGCACTTGGCCTGGCCCATGAGAGGCCCTTCAGAAATGCCTGCTGCCCAGCTGCCCGGCTGCCTCAGGGCACAGCCCTACAGGAGCCCAGGAGAAATGCAGATACAGGTGCTAGAGAAGAGGGGGAGAGGCCACCTGCCACCCAGAACACTAGGGAAGGTGTCAGAGAGGAAGCACCAGGTGAGGAGGGCAGCAAGTGGGGAGCCACAGCCACGCCCTGAACACAGACCAGGACCATTTCAAGGCCCAATCCCCACCCCCTTCTTTTCCTGTTTCCTCCAAACAAACCAGGACACTCCTTCATGGTGCTGCTCCCCAGCCTAGTCCACGTGGCCTCCGGGGAAGGCTCCCTGCCTTGTGGGCCTCGTGGCACTGAGTGGGGTGGCCCGGGTGCCTTCTCTAGGAAGAGTGAGGACACTGGCAGCACCAGCCCCCAGAGCCCCCGTCTGCCCCTGGCTCCTGTGGCTCCTCTGGAATTTGTCCAGTGCACGCAGAAGGCGCTCCCTCCTCCCTTCTCAGGGAGAGTGGGAAGGACACCAGGGGCTCATCTGAGCCTAAGCCTGGGCCTCTGTCTCGGGCTGGGGGGGGGGGGGTCCTTACCTCCAGGTCACTGAAGAGAAGAGGGCTCTGGCAGGTGGTGGCCATTTTCTTGATGGTGTCCATGTGGACACTGATGCTTTGTTCTTTTCTGACTAGAAAGGACAGACAGAGCATCGGTCAGTCGGTCAGTGCGGAGAGCATCTAACCCACCCCCACCCAGCGGGGGGAGGGGGGAGAGGCTGGACGGCCTGGGTGTGGAGACCACTGGGAGCAGCCACAAAGGAGGCCTGGAGAAGCCGCCCAGACAGAGCAGAGGCCGAGGACTGCAGGCCTGGGTGGGCCAGGAATTCAGACCCCTTCTCTCCTTTCTGGAAGCACGGGGGTGGGCCATGAGAGCAGAAAGTCTGCATGTGTGTGGTTAAGGTCCCAGTCCTGGGAGGGGACTGTCTGCAAACCTTTGCTCCTTAGAGGCAGGGTGGGCTTCTGTGGACGATGTGTCCACGGGAGGGGTGGACAGGCTGCTGTGAAGCCATCACCCTCAGACCTGCTGAGGAAGCCCCAACCCGGCTAGGGGAAAGCAGGGAGAGAGGCCTTGGCCCAAGGCCAAGAACAAGGGCTCTGCTGGGTCGGACACTGACCAGAGTCACTCCGGTCTCCTGAGCATCGGAACTAAAAGGAAACGACCTGCCCTTGCTAGGAGGTGGGTGGTGGACCACCTGTCCTGCCCTACACCTTGACTCCAGACCACAGGCGTCTAGAACCCCTTCAACAGATGCAGGAGCTGGGAAGCAAACAAATGAAGGGAGAAGGGGGGCACAAGGGAAAGGGCCCTGGCCCTGGAGTCCCAGGTGCTGGGTTCAAATGCTGCCCCTGATGCTTGCTGCCTGCGCTACCCCAACACCCCCCCTGTAAAAGGAGGGCTGGCAGGGGGCAGCTAGATGGTACAGTGGATAGAGCACCGGCTTTGGAGTCAGGAGTACCTGAGTTCAAATCCGGCCTCACACTTAACACTTACTAGCTGTGTGACCCTGGGCAAGTCACTTAACCCCAACTGCCCCTCTAAAAAAAATAAAATAAAAAAGAGGGCTGGCCTCAATGCTCTCTGGGGTCCCTCCCAGCCCAACATTGGGGTCCCAGGGAACAAACAGCAGCACCTCCTACCTCCAGTGACCAGGAAATACACCTTCCCCAAGAAGAAGCTGGCATCCACATGAGGCAGTGATGACTCCACGGTCCTCAGGCTGGGGGCCAGGGCAGATGTGGAGAGAACACAGTTACTAGACCAAGAAGCCCCACCCCCTTCCCCGAGGCTGCTCCACTAGGGGCCAGGGGCAACCCCTGACCTCACAGGCCCTGGATGGCAGGAAGGGCTGGGAGCAAAGAGACAGTAATCATTCGTTCCTCCTCCCTCTGAAAAATGAGGGGTTGAAGCAGTCAGTCAAGCAGTGAGCAACGATTAAGCACCTACTCTATACCAAAGACAGGGCACACAAAGCCAATGTCCAGAAGCCTGGTGGTGGGAGACGGGAGGCGAGGGGAGAGATTTCCTGCAGCTCTAAATGAATGATCACAAAGTCTACAGGCCGGGTGCAAAGGCTCCCTGAGTTTAGAGGCAGGAAGGAGGGCGGCTTCCCAGGAGCCTTTGCGTCTGGCCTTACAGAACCATTAGGATTTCAACAGCTGGAGACCAAGGGGAGACATGTTTTTGGAGGACGGAGGAGATGCTGGATCAGCCCCATGGCTCCTCTGCCCCCTCCAGATGTGATGAGGTGTGATGAGCTTATGGGAGGACGCTCCTGGATGCCATGTGGCAGCTGCCCTGGGCCAGGGTGTGCCAGGGGGACAGAGACCTGTGGGCAGGAGCAGCTCCCTCGAGGCATAGCCAGGTACCTCTGGATGGCGCAGCCCGGCTGCCTGGGGCTAGGCCTCCTCTCCACAATGGGGCGAGCCCCTGCAGATTCTCCTGCAGAGGTCAGGCACGTCTGGTGTGCAGGAAGATTAGCCTGGAGGTTGGGGCAGGGGCAGACGAGGGGATCGCAGAGCCCAAAGGCCAAGTGTCTAAAGCCTGGCTGCCCCTGGCAATGGGAGGATGCAGGAAGAGAAGGGGGCCTGTTGAGGCCCAAAGCCCAAGGTGTTTTAAGAGAAGGGTCTCGGGCGGGATGAGGCCTGCACGGGGAAGACCACCAGCACCACGGTGGCTGACACGGAGCCAGCTGAGTATAGGCAGGGCTCTGAGGGGGAACCACTGGAGACCAAAGCTGGGTACTCGCTGCGATCACGGCTGGACTGGAAGGCCCACCCCAGGGGTCTGTCCATCTTGGCGGTGACAGGCGGCCTGAGGCACCCCCAGCCCGAGCTCACCTCTGTTTGCTGTGGAGGCTGAGCACAAAGACAATGAGGTCGATGCGGGGCCGGAGGCATTCCCTGTCCGTGGGCAGAGGGAGAGAGGAGGCCACATGGCTGCGGGGAGACAAGCGATGAGCAGGTCAGCTCAGCACTGGTGGGTGCCAGGCACGGCCCCTCCCTAGACCGCCAGAGCCAGCCATGCCTGGGGGTCCTCCAGGGCACACACCAGGCCCAGTGGCCGAGGCCTGGCCTCCAAACCCAGGAAAACGTTCCGGGAACCGAGTCCCGATAAAGAACAGGCCGACCCGCCCCCTGACCCAACATGTCCGGGCTGCCTTCCTGTGCTCCAGGCCATGGCCGACCCGGGACAATAGCGTAGATCCATCTTGGACAAGGCCTTGCCACCCTCAGCCCCAGCCCGAGGACCATGGGCCAAGTCCCCACAGGGCCATGGCCTCTCCCGTTAGAAGGCGAGCTTCCCAAGGTCAGGGCTCCTATGCTCTGTGCCCCTGCATCCCCAGAGCTCTGCACACAGTAGGGGCTTAAATAAGTGCTTTACTCGTTTCTTTGCTGCCTACAGAGGGTTAATCGATTTAGAGCAGCTGCCCCAGGCTGCAAACAGTCAGTACCAAGCAGAAGAAGATGGCAGCAATGATGAGAGCCAGGCGGTCTTGGCCAAAGGCTCCAGGGGATGCTGGGAGAAGAGTGAGAGCCCCTGACAGGCAGGTGGCTTTCACAGGGAAGCCCCCAGACTGTCCTCCCCGCCTGGAACAGAATGGCCGCTGGAAGACAAAGTCAGGGAAAGGACCCAGCCAAGGTCACTCTGAAGGGGGTAGTGGGGGGAGCCCGGGGTGCCCCCCGGGGTCTGAGGGGGCCTCCTCAATACCAGCCCAGTGGCCATTGGGACAGTGAAGAGAGGGGGCTCTGCAGCCCCTCCCATCTGGAGGGTCCCGTCTCCCTCCACCCTTCCCCAGGGGGGAGGGGCCTTTCCTGCAGACCCCCCCCCACACTCACACCTGGATCTTGGCGGTGCCCTCGATGGCCTTGACCATGGCCACCCCCAGCTGCTCCAGAAGCATCTCCTCAGAGCCCACCAGCTGCCGGAGACAAGAAGAAACCTCTCACTCGGTGCCCTGGGCACAGGGACCCTGGCCAAGGCCAGAAGATGAGGGGGCCTCCAGACCCTCCTGGGACCCCCCCAGTACAGCTGTGGGCCTGGGGCCTGGCTGTGTCTGAGTACATCTGTGCCACCCAGCTGCTCAGGAAGACCCAACTTCAAATCCTTCCCCAAACACTAGTCATAGCTGTGTGACGAGGGCCTGAGTCACTAGCTGTGAGACCCTGGGCAAGTCACTCCCCCCTGATGGCCCAAACCCCTCTCTCAGCCTTGACTTCCCCTTCCGTAAAACGGGGGTGACAGTGGCCACGCCCACCCAAAGCGGGGTCAGGGCGACGGTGTGCCAGACTTCTGACCTCCGCCCCCTCCAGGCCGCCAGCTCTGGACCCTCTCTCCCTCTCTGCTAGTCATCTCCCTCAAGCCCTCCGCGGGGAGGGGGGGAGGGGTCTCCAGAACATCCAGAGGCTCCCTGGTGCCCGAAAGCAAATGACGAGATCTGCCTCACCCCCTGCCACTCCCAGGGGAACCTCCTGGGCGGACACCCCCAGAAACACGCAGAGAAAGGAAGCCCCCTGAGGGCAGGACCTGCTTCCCCTAACCGAGTCTAGCACTCAGCCTGGCATACAGTAGGAGCCTAATCAATGCTTGCGGCCTGAATAAGGGCGGGCCCTGTCTGGTGTGGCGTCTGTATCTGCTGGTCGCTAGGCATGGACGGAGAGGGACACTGAGGCTCAGAGGGGTGGAGGGCTTGTCCGGGCTCACAGGGCTCCAAACCCAGGGCTACCCGGCTCGGAAGGAGCGCCCTGTGATTGGCCTAGACTTAGCTGTTCCCGCCCCCGCCCCGCCAACTCCTCCAATGAGCATCTCGCCTGCGCTCCGGGCTCGCCTGGGAGACAGGCGCGGAGCTGACGGGGTAGTCTGAGGATAGGGCCTGGGGCTCCCGGGACTTACCAGGATAGTGGCTACGTCCAGGGTCGGCAGCTTGTCCAGGGGTCGCAGCAGCGCCATCTTCTCGCCAGCCTGGGAAGCCTAGCCCTGGGGTAGTGGGGCGAGCGAGTGCGCATGTGCACCCCTCTTTTAAACGGCTCTTTGGCGGGGCCGCTGTTTCGCGTGACGTCATTTCCGGCGGCAACGACAGTTTCCCCCCTAAACCCCACCCCCACCCCACCCCCCCGAGGGGCACGAGGGCGGGGAAAGTCTCTTTCGCATTACGTCACCTTCGGGTTGGGGCTCTGGAGGCTCCGGGTCTTAAAGAGGTCGTTCCAGGGTTTCTGAAGGTGCGTCTTCCTCGGCCCTCCCCTCCCTTCGGGGTCTGAAGGAAGAATCAGTTTTTCAACAAGCATTTATTGAGCGCCTGCTGTGTGCCAGTACCTGGGGTACAGACAAACAAAATTGTATATGTATGCATATACACACGCATACACATAAATATACACACATGCAAATGTGGAAGACTAGGGCTCTGAATTGCTTCTGACCTTTCAGATCTCTTGGACCTCCCTGTGCCTCAGTTTCCTCATCTGTTAAAAGGAGCCGCTCCGGATAGAACCTGACAGAGCCAAGAAGCTTTTATGAACAAACATTCAGTAAGCAACTGTTGCCTGCGGGGTCCTGGGGAAGGTCAAGTCAAATGGACCATTAATTAAGCACCTGCTGTATACTGAGCTCTGTGCCCATGAGGTAGACCCAAAGAATGCAAAGGGTGCTTTTATACAGTGTACCATAAAGTGCTATAAATGGGAGTTCTTGCCACCTCTGTGGCCCTGGGCACATCCTATCCTCTCTGGGCTAAAGGATAGTACCATGGAATGAGGGCTGAGTTTGGATTCAGAGAGTCCTAGGTTCGAAACCTGCCTCTCCCTCCTTGCTGCCTGAGTGACATTAGGCGAGTGACTTCTCCTCCTTGGGCCTTATCTGTGAAAGGAGGGAGTTACCAGGGCCTTCTCTGGCCTTTGGCACCATAATCCTCCTCCATTCAAAAGGTCCAGAACATGGGTCTTTCCTCCAAAGGTGGAGGACAGAGGCACATCCAGGGGTGAGGCTGGTTTGGGATGGAGAGACCGAGCCTCTCCGGCCTCCTCAGCTTGCTGCCAGAATGCAGCCTTCAAGAGTCCCAGGCCACCTCAGGGACATTATTCAACAAGCATTTATTAAGCACTGACTATAACACACCAGGCATTGTTGCCTGGCTCTGGTGATATGGAGACCAAAATGAAGCACTTCTTCTCCCCCAGGAACTTGTGCCCCAGGTGGAGAGAAAGATCCCGCCTCTTCCTTAGAACCACGGTCAGGGCTCCGCTCAGGAGTAGTCTCCCACCACCAGTTAGTTAGGTGGCAGTGCTAGTTCCCTCCTCAAATTACTGGGTGTTTATGCCTCTGTCTTGGGGTCTCCCCATTAGAATTCTCCAGGGCAGAGACTGTTCTCTGTCTTGTCTTTATGTGTCTGCTGCTACGGAGAGTGCCCTCTGCATGGGTGAATGACAGGTGAACCCTATCAGAGGAAGGGGTTAAACCAGGGGGTCTGAACTGTCCGTGGTCCTGATCCCACCTCGGTCAGGAATTCGCCAAGTTAATGTCCTCATCTCTAAGCGGGCAGATAGGTGGCGCCGTGGATAAAGCACCAGCCCTGGATTCAGGAGGACCTGAGTTCAAATCCAACCTCAGACACTTGACACTTACTAGTTGTGTGACCCCAGGCAAGTCACTTAGTCCTCATTGCCCTGCAAAAAACCCAAAAAAACTAAAAACAAATAATGTGAACTCCTACCAAAGGGTCTTGTGTATAAAGAAGGCACCCAAAGCCCTCCCTAGAGATAGATAACATGCTCCTGAGTGCTGAGAGGAGGTCGGGTCTGGGGCTGAGATACATCCGATTCACTGTCCAATGTGGTCACTCCTGCAGGTCCAGCCCCTTGTCTGCAGTTACTGCTGTCCTTCACACAGCTTCTGGGCTGTTGTTCATAACAGAGGATCAGAAAGGATTGAGAGCTGAGAGTCCAGCCCTCTCATTTTACAGAGGAAGATACTGGGGGGGGGACATATAAGGTCATACCAGTGGTGATAATAGTTGGCATTTACATAGTACTTTAAGCTTTGAAAAGCACTAAGTGCCAGAAAGCCAAGCCCTGTGGCCCTGGCGAAGGGAGAATCAGTGTCTCTTGCCTCCTTCTTTGTCACCGGCCTCCACGTTTCCAGGAAACTTTCTCTGGGGAGTCACTTCCCAGCAGTGGGGTGGCTGGAGACGAGGAGGCCTCCCAGGACGCCGCAAGAGCTCAGGCAGAGCTGCTCTTGTCCTCCCAGATGTACCAGTCACGGGGGGCCAGGGGTCTATGGTCAGATCGTGCGTGCGCTGACAAAACCGAGTCTCAGAATTAGAACAACCACAATCAACGCTTGTTGGATGAATGAATGAACAAGTGAGCCCATCCCTGAACAGGAATTTCCTCTATAACCTCTAGAATAAAATGGTCTTCCAGCCTCTGCTTAGACCTCCAATTGAAGTGGGATCAGCTAACTTCCTGCTGAAGTAGCCCATTCCATCTGGGCTAGCTCTAATTGTTAGGAAGGGTTTTAGTTTTTCCCCCCATTGCTGCTCAGCTCTGAGGCCAAAAGGAGTCTGTCTGAGCCTCTTCCTCTGATATGCAGAACACTGTCACTTCCTGCCCAAACCCCTCTCATTCAATTAAGATCAACCTCCCTCATCTGACCCTGGCTGATCCTGGCTGGCCTGGCTCACCTCCTCCTCTGGATGCCCACCACTTTATCAATGGCCTTGCTATTGTGTCACCCAGAAATGAACATCACATTCCAATGTTAGCGAGAAAGAACTCTGGCTTCTTCCGATCTGCACACAATCCTTCCCTGAGATCATTGGCTCAGAGCTGCAAGGGAACTCAAAGGCATCTAGTCCAATCCCCTCAATTTGCTGATGAGGAACCAGAGCCAAGGGGCCCCAAGATGGAGCAGGGCTTTAGACAGGGCGCTTTCCATTGAACCACACTGCCCCCCATGACCTTCTCTGTTTCCCTCCCTCTCCACCCCAGGTGGCCAGGCTGGGTTCCTTCCAGGTAGAGCCTTGTAGCTCTCACGTAGCCTCCAGTCAAATATTAATGTCAGCCTGTGGGGTAGGGGGAAGAGTCAGTCCTGACTTTGAAATCAGGAGACTGGCTTGGATCCCAGTTCAGCCGCTTAGCAGTTATGTGGCTGTAAGCTGGGAAGGGGCTTGGACATCATGTCATCCAAGTCTCCCATTTTACAGATGAGGATGCTGACACCAGAAAGGGGAAGAGAGGTGCCACCCAGCCAGCAAGTAGCAGAAATGAGACTTGAATTCAGGTCCTCTGACTCCCTGAGCTCACACGGTTGGTTAGGGGCAGATGAGCTGGAAGAAGACCGAGTTCTCCTAACGCCCAGTTTAGTTCTTTCCTTGACACTGTGACTCACAGGGCTCCTGTCCCTAGACCCACCAACAAATAGAACAAGTACCCTACCTAGCCATACATGGTCCCCCCACGAACTCTGGTGATCACAGCAAGGGCACATCACCAGCCTAATCCAGCCCCCTCCCTCTCCTGAAGACAGACCTGCTCCCTGTCCTCTTCTCTCACCATGTGACACCTCCCCTCCTTTCTCCCCATTACAAGCTCTGTACCACGTGCATAAGTGAGCCAAGGTTGGTTTCCCCGGCAACTGTGGATAAAGCCCTCAGTCGGCTCCAGCCTTCTGATTGGCTGAGGTAGATCCCGCCTCCTGCCATCCTGAGATAGGGAGAGAAGGGAGCTGACCAGGGCGCTAGAGCCTCGATATGTTGCTGGACCAGTGAGGCCGCTCTGGCCGACTGAGCCCTGGGGCTCCATCCTCCAAGGCGGACATCAATCTCGGCATTTCTTCCGGCAGCCCCAGCCCCCCCAGTGTCTCCTGCAGATGGTGGGATGCCCAAGAAGCGCCCCTAGGCCACGGCTAAGCCAAGAGCTGTGCCTGGGTCAGGGGCTGAGCACACCCACAGCTTGAGGTGGGTCAGGGGCAGGGGTGGGGGGATTCCACACCGCCAGGGCATGGTTGGGAGCAGCTCTGGTGGGCAGGGAGAAATGCCAGCTGAGGCTTGTCTGCCATGGGGCCAGGCTCATTTTTAGGGGCTCCACGGGAACAAAGGGGCCAGAGATGCTAGCTGATGCTGCCTGAACCCCAAGAAGCCAGGAGAGGGTGCAGCAGCGGGGAGATGGTACCCCACCCCCAGAATGTGACCTTCCTCCCATATTCCAAGGCTTTGAGAGGCAGCCAGGCAGAGTGGAAACAAACCAGGCTATCCTCAGAGACCCGGATGCGGATTCTGGTTGGGACAGGACTAGCCGTGTGACCTTGGGCACATCACTTCCTCTGAAGATATTCACCATCCTGTTCTGTTGGGGCCCTATGGCTGAAGGGAGTAGTATGCAACGCTTTCCATTCTATCTAGTTGTCATTTTGGGGAAAACATTTTGTAAACCATCCGACACGTGGTGATTCTTCTCAGCCTGAGGGGCTATTAGAGGGGGTCCCAAGCTCTGTCTGGCAAGATGCACTGGTGGCACAGGGCCCTGAGGATGAGCCTGGGGGGGGGGAGGAAAAACCTCCAAGCACCTGCTGGCTTCCTTCCAGTGCAGGAGGTGTTGTCAGACTCTGTGTTCAGCTCTCTAGAGACACTGATTGGGCTCTGGGGAATTGTTCGGAGGAAGGAAGGACCAAGATCCCTGGACCCCTGCTGCCCCAGGGCTACCCTGACTCTAGGCAACTTAACTCCTCTGGGTCTTAGCTTTACCCACGGGGAAAGGGAAGCTCTTGGGGATGGCTGTATAAGGCCTGGAGATCTCTGGAGGAGTGGAACTGACCTGGAATCCCCAGTGGGGAGGGTGCAGATGGAGGAGCCCTGAAGAATGACCTTTCCCCACCCAATCTAGGAGGAAGAGCCCGGACATCCTAGACAAAGTCCTTTTCTTCCCTACTGGTCAAAGAGATTCTTGGGGCAAAGCCACTGGCCCCTCCCTTCCAGTGGGCCTCACTTCGGTTTCTTCTTTTTGTTTGTTTGGTTCTTTGGTTTTTTTTGTGGATCAATGAGGGTTAAGTGACTTACCCAGGGTCACACAGCTAGTGAGTTTCTTACAAGTGCTAGCTCTCATTTCCACTTCCCTCACAACTGAGAGGCTGGTTGTGCAAGAATTGTTACTCCCATTGTACACATGGGAAGACAGAGGTTTGCCTCTGGTCACACAGCTGGTTAAGGGACAAAGGCGGATCTGAACCCAGGCCTTCCCGACTGCAAGCACCCTCAGGAAATCAATGAGGTCGTTGATCCCCCCTGCTCTTCTGTCCTCTGCCCCATTGGGAGGGGGATGCTAAGAATGGAAGGGAGCAGCCCTGCAGGGTGGCTTGCTTCGTCCTCCTGCTTCCTCCGCAGTTTGGTATGGGTCTTAGGGTCTTTTTGGGGGGAGGGGCAATTGGGGTTAAGTGACTTGCCCAGGGTCACACAACTAGTAAGTGTTAAGTGTCTGAGGCTGGATTTGAACTCAGGTCCTCCTGAATCCAGGGCCAGTGCTCTATCCACTGCACCACCTAGCTATCCCTATGGGTCTTAGGGTCTTGATCATAGCCCACCCCACCAAGGTCCAGCCAGAGTCTTCACTCTGCCTGCTCCCCTGGGCCCCCACCCCCATGGCAGAAGGCCTAGAACCTCAGTGCTGGTAGGGGCACTGAAGACTCTGTGCTCTGACCCTCCCACTCTTCTCAGGGGCAGCAGCAGCACCTACGCAATGCCGCATTTCCTGGACTGGTTCGTGCCCGTCTACCTCATGATCTCCATCCTCATCTTGGTTGGTTTCGGAGCCTGTATCTACTACTTTGAGCCTGGTTTGAGGGAAGCCCACAAGTGGCGAACACAGAGGCCCCTCCTGGACCGGAACTTCCGCAAGACCCTCATGATCCGGGACAACCTGGCTTTTGGGAGCCCTGATGTCTGATCCCTCAGGGCTCAGGCCCAGGAGCAGAGACAGACAGAGGGACAGGTGGCCCCTCCTCCTGAGCCACATCCCTGCTCCTGTCCTGCTCCCTGCCTCTGTCTGAGACACCCTTTCCAATCCCGGGAGCCGTCTCTGTCCTTCCTTTGCTATCTCTGCTCTAGCATCTACCCCCCAGTCACAGCCCTTCGGCTCTTTGACAGCCTAGATCTGCCTGCCCAGGACACCGGGATCGCTTCAGGACCCCCAGAGCAGGAGCCAAACTGCCAGCCCCACTCTGAGACCTGGATGTCACCAACCTTGGCCAGTGCTGTCGTTTCTTCTCATCTCTCTCTCTTCTTGGCAACACAAGTCAAAAAGCCTCCAGAAGGGATATGGGAAATGGGCAGGCTAGGGTCTCTTGTGTTCACCCTCCTCAGGGTGACCTCTTCCTCCACTCCCAGAGTTCCACCCTGTCTTTAATAGCTGTGCCAATCCATCGCTGGTGCTGGCTGGTCCTGTGGTGCCCAGGAATGCCCCCCATCTAATGCCAATAGCTACTCCCAAAATGTGAGTCATCCCCTCTTCCCACAGTGGGTGAGCATCCTCACTGCCTATCACCATCAGCTCCACAGTCCCTTTGCCCACACTCTGTGTGTGTGTGTGTGTGTGTGTGTGTGTGTGTGTGTGTTTGGGTGGGGGAGGAGCATGAGGGGCTCAGGCACTGCCATGTCTATCTGCTATAAACCAAGGCTTTCCCATTGAGGAACATTGCCCCTTCCCCCAGACACAATCACCACTCCATCTCTTCCCTGGGGCAGTGCCTAATCTGCCAGCAACCCAGGCAGCAGCAGGACCTTCCGGCCCAGGAGTGAGACAAGGGCTCCCTGGGGTCCTTGGAGCATGAGCTGGTGGGAGGGGCTCAGGAGCCTGGGCAGTTGGCAGCCCTGGCCAGGCTGGGGAGAGGGTGTTCCTGAGGCCTGTAGTCTTGGTTTCTGGAATGTGGCCCTGGCCTTTAGAGAGTCTCAGGGGCTCTGAGAACCCCTCCTCCCAACCCCGTGATGCCTCCATCCCTAAGGGAGAGAGTTAGTGTAGAGAAGGAAATCCTGCCCCAGGAAGGGCTTGGAGGAGAGGCCAAGCCATTCCCATCACCCCTTTAAGGGTAGGCCCAGTCTGGGGAACTGTCTCTCTCCTTCCCTAGGACCTGGGCTCTGGTCTCAATTTGTCCCTCCTCCAAACTGGGCTTCAGGTCCAGGGACTTGTTGCTTTCATGTGCTAGGGTCAGTGAGGGGAGGGAGGTACCCCCGGGCTATGGGACATGTGAGTGGTAGGGCTTGTGGGTAGAAGTATGTCCCCTCTGGATCTCAGGGTGAGTGTGACCCCAGCTGGGTATGAGTGGATGGGATGGCAGCCCACGGCTTAGGTGTCAACAGAGGGACCTGAAAGGGTGCATAACTGTGTGCCCGTGGGTACACGTGGGCATGCATTGTACGACATGGGGAATGTGCAGTGGGTGTTTATGTTAGAAGAGGATGGGGGTTAGGCATGGGTGTGTATATGAGAATAAGGTGATGGGCCTGAGAGGTCCAAGTGAGCCTGGAGGTGTGGGGGGTGCTGAGGACGGACTCTGTGCCCTAAGGGGTCATGCTCAAAGTCGTTCTGCTTTCAGGAGGGGACCCAAAGGTGTGGCCGGGTCTTTTCAGGCCATGGAGGTGAGCCTGTGAAAGGTGGGGCTTCATCTCAGGTGTGGATGGGGCCTGCTGGAGGAGAGGCATGTATGGGCCTCTCCCGACCCCCCTGCTCTCCTGTAACCCCCTTCCATCCAACCCTGAAGCTGAGGACACAAGAGTATGGGACCTAGTCCAAATCTGAAGCCCCCAGGTCAGTCTACACTTCACCGCCAGAGTCCTGTGCTGCCCTGCCTGAGCCTCACATGGGTCTATACCTCCCACACTACTACCACCAACCCTCCCAGTCCTGCTGGAGAGGCTTCAATCATGAATAGGAAATATGGCTATACAGCCTCTGTGTGTGTGTGTGTGTGTGTGTGTGTGTGTCTGTCTGTCTGTCTGTCTGTCTCCCTTTTTCTCTCATTCATTGTCTGTTAAAAGATGCTAATAAATGCTTTCTGGGCCAGCCCCTCAACAGTCTCAACATTACCTAAAGCCTCTGAGTTACATTCCCTGCTCTTCCAGTCAAGCTGGGGAGGTGAGAAGGGCAGCTGGAATCAGCCCTGTGTGACAGATAAGGAAACTGAGGCAGAAGAGACCTGCCCAGGATACATAGCCAATTGGGGGGCAGGGCGGGAATTCGAACCCAGGTCTCCTGGGCAGGGGAGGGAGACATCATGATGAGGAAGAGAAGGAGGAGGAGGAGACTACTTATCCCCATTCAAGTGTGCTAAGGGATTCCCTCAAGAGAGCCATCCCTGTCTGACTGAGAAGGGGGAGATGGAGGCTAAGAGCAGTCAGGGCCTCCCCAGGTGGGAAGGAGCCATGTCTCCTGATGCTCTCAAACCCCCCCCCCACCACCACCATTCATGTAGCCCCTAGGCCAGGGAGAGAGTGGGAGCTCAGCAGACAGAGGAAGCAGGGGGATAGTGGAGGGGGGAGGAAGCCAGAGGTGTCTGGGGTCAGAGGGATTCCAGGGTCTCCCCCTTGTTATTGGGGCCAACATTCTGGTAGGCTTCCTGGGCAGGGAATCCTGCCAGCCAGCCAGGATGGAGGGGGGCAGGGAGGGAGGGAGAGGATGGGCTAGAACGGGGAGAGAGAGGCCCAAGAAGAGAGAAGAGGAGGGGAGAGGAGGGGAGAGGAGGGGAGGGGAGGGGAGAGGAGAGGAGGGGAGGAGAGGGGATGGCTGGTGGGCCCGTGGGAGGCATGGAAGCAGACAGAAGAGGAGAGGAGAAGACAGGGCTGCCATTATCATCCTGGATGAAGCCAGGTCTAGGCCACGAGCTGCTCTGCCCAGGGGATGTGACCCTTTGTGGCTGGCAGCTCTCAGAGGACTCAGCCCAGCCCAGCCTGACAAACCCCTCGGGTCAGAGTGCGGGGCTGAGCAGGGGAAAGGCCTGCAAGCAGTGCGTACACCAAGACAAGACAATCCTAGTGTCCCACCTGGGAGAGAAAGGTGCAGGGGACGCCTATTGGCTTGGGAATCAGAGGGCTGGGTGTGAATCCTAGCTCTTCCTCTTACTGTGTGAGCTTGGATGGGTGGGTTCTTTAAGCTCTCTGGGCCTCAGTTTACTAATTTTAAATGGGAGGCACTATACGATTTCTAAGATTTCTCACTCTAAATCCCATGGTCTCTTGAAGGCCAGACCGAGAGTCTTCTTTCGGTGATGTGGCGGACAGCTGGGGCTGTCTGGGCAGAGAGAGCTGCCCTGTCCCTGGCTTCTTCCCTGGCCCTCCCCCCACCAGCAGCCTGGACCTTTGGCGCAGGGACCCAGGATTCCGGTGGATGAGGGCTCCCTTTCATTTGCCACCCACTCCCTGGGGCTGGCACAATGTGGGGTGGGGTGGGGGAGCTCTGGGGCCTTGTCGCTGAAGCTGCAAGGAAACAAAGGCCTGGGCCCAGGCCTTTGCTACTGCCTGGGGGCCCTGGGACAGAGGGGTCACTGAGCTGTGCCCCCATTGGGACCCCTCCATCGTTTGGTGGCCCCCAGCGCCCGCTAGCGGCACTTGGCCCAGCCCTCCTCAGCTCAAGGTAAGCATTAAGCATTGGAGATGGAGGCTTGGTGAGGGGTCTGGGGGCTCAGGGTTGGGGCTTTGCTAGCAGGACGTAACCTCATAGACTTAGATCCAAGAGGAGCCTGAGAAGCCATCTGTCCTCATTTTAGAGATGAGAGGGTCAGTGATTTGAGCAGGCCCTCAGAGAGAGGCCTGGGGGCTAAAACCTGACTCCCAGTAATGTACAGCCCTGCTCAGGAGCCACTCAGTGGTGGGCTGAGCCCACCACCCAAACAAAGGAGCAGGAGACGTCAGGTAGACAGAAGCTTGGGGAGGGGAAGAGGCAGATCAAGGAAGACTTCCTGGAGGAGGTCACATTGAATCAGGTTCAAAGCATGGAACCCAGATCTAGAGCTGAAAGGGACCTTGCAGGTCATCTCTTCCAAGGGCCTCATTTCCCAAAGCCCCTAGAGGTTGGATGACTTGCCCAAGGTGACATAGGCAGCAAGCAGCTGAGAGGAGATTCACACCCAGCTCTCTGGCTCCAGAGCCTCTTTCCACTTTTACCATGCGGCCTAATGAGCAGGACTTCAGTTGGCAAAAGAGTGAAGGCGGGCATTCTGGGCACAGGGAAGAGTATGGGCAGAAACCTAGGTTGTATGGGAACTAGGCCAACCAACAAGCAAGCACTGCTTAGACTAGACTGTGTCCCTGTCCGCAAGGGGCTTCCCTTCTATCATCAGAGACAATGAGCACATATATAAATATATACCGAATATTTGCAAAGTGATGCCAGGGACTCTGGCCTGTTTGGTAGAAGCAATGAAGTCATCTACACGCATTAAGTCCCTGCTGTGTACCTGGCACTGGGTCAAGTGCTGGGAAGAGGCAAAAGTCACACTCACACACACACACACACACACACTCACATACAGGATACACTTAGAGGGGAGAGTGCGAACTTCACAGAGGGCAGCACTGCAAGATAAGGTTGGAGAAGTCGGGTGTCGCCAGTCTACTTCACCTGGTGGGTAATAGGCAGCCACTGAAGGGTTTGGAGGAGAGCACTCTCACAGCCAGAGCTGTGTGGGTAGGAAAGAGTACTGAATGTGAAGGATGCTTCGAAGCAGAGAGGATGGTGGTGGGGAGAGGTGCGCTGTTACAGGGGGTCAGGGGGTGCAAAGAATGCCATGTACTGGGCTTGCGTCAGCCAGGCTGGGAAAGGGAGGGGCTTTCATGGGACCCAGGAAGGAACTGGGTGCGAGGCTCAGGTTAGGGTTAACCTCCAAGGGGCAGCTAGGTGGCGCAGTACATAAAGCACTGGTCCTGGATTCAGGAGGACCTGAGTTCAAATCCAGCCTCAGATACTTGACACTTACTAGCTGTGTGACCTGGGGCAAGTCACTTAACCATCATTGCCCCACCTAAAAAAAAAAAAATAGTTAACCTCCAGCCTGGAGGGGTACAGTCAGAAATAGTGTTTTTAAAACACCACCCTGTAATGTGGAAATGTGTTTTGCTTGACTTCACATGAAGAATGGGTGCCAGGTTGTTTGCCTTCTCAGTGGGTGGGGAGGGACTGCAGGGAGAGAGAGAATTTGGAACTCAAAAAAAAAAAAAAAGACTGTAAGGAGTGTGTTCTCCAGAACTACTGGAGTGGAGGGCTTTTGTCAGAAAGTCCCAGGTTCCAGTCCTGCCTCTGACAGTAGCCATGTGACTTTGGGCAAGTCCTCTAACATCTCAGAGCTTGGTTTCCTGGTCTGTAAAATTAAGGAGGTCTCCTACAGCTCTGAATCTTTGAGTGAACGTTAGTGGCACCTTCCATTGGAGGCCCAGGACTCGGCTCACACAGTCAGTAAATGTCAGCAGAAGAATTTGAACCCAGGTGTAGGGCTGCTTTAATAGGATTAAGGATTGGAAGGAACCTTAAAGATCCCATAGTACAGACCGCTCATTTTACAGAGGAGGAAACAGGCCCAGAGAGGTGAAGGGTCTTGCCCAAGGTCACACAGCAATGGTGGGACCAGAACTCGGGTCCCCAGAGTCTTGGGCCTGTGCTGCCTTGTGTATCTCAGAGGTGCTGGGGGCCCCTGGCATTGGCTGCTGGAGGGTAGTCAGGGGAACACCTCCCCCTCCCCCAGGCTCCCCCTTTAGAGACTGCAGCCCCTGGGGTGCCTCTGCTGTCCTGTGAGAATGGACTTCAACAAAAGAGGAGAGTGGCACCTCATGGAGTGTCCCACGATGCCTCACTGGTGTTCGCCCACCTGGCCCACGTCTAGTGCCCACAGTGGAGAAGCTTGAAGTCCCCACCTCTGGCCTGGAGCTAATCACTGCCCTCCTGGTTTCCTTCTCTGTAAAATGGGGACAGTAGCCCTGGCATGTCCTGCCTCACTGGACTGTGGGGCAGGACATGCTTTGTCAGTTTTCAAGCCCCAGAGAAATGGTCATTGGTAATGTGGGGTGTCAGTGTGCAAGTGGGGGAGCCTAGGCCAGAAGTCACAAGAAGAGATGCATATGTGTGGAGGCGTATTTAGTGAGGGGGTATTAAGCTGACATCCCCTGTTCTAAGCTGCCTCCCAGCCCTGACATCATTCCCTGTTCCAAGTTCCCTCCCAGCCCTGACATTCCCTGTTCTAAGTTCCCTCCCAACCCTGACATTCCAGGGTCTAAGACTCCTCCCTCCCCTTTGGGGGCCGTGCCCTAGGGGATGCAGGAGGGTGCTGGAGGGATCCAGATCTAGTATCCTGGGATCCAGCAGACGCCCCTCGGAGGTTCCCTGGGAAATGCCCGGGCTTCACACAGGGGAAGCTGAGGCTCCCGGGGAGGGGGGGGGAGGGCGCTCCTGGAAGGAGGCCCCGCCCCCAGGAGGAGGGGCCTGAACGGCTGCGGAGCCCGAGGTCCCCAGTAGGGGGCGGCGTCTGTGGAGGCGCCAGGCCCAGGCAGCAGGTGGGCCGGGACTGGGGTCTGTGGGGCGGGGATGGGGGTTGGGCCCACCTGGGACCCCCAGCAGAGAGACAGGGGGGGGGAGGCTAAAGGGGGGTTAGATATGGGAAGGCAGAGGGGGGGAGGAGGGGGGCTAAAAGGGGGCAGAAACGGGGAGGGGGGGCAGCAGAGAGACCTGAGGGAGTAAGGGAGGGTAGATGGGGGGGGCAGAAGGGAGGAGGAGGGGGGCTAAAGGGGGAGCAGAAACAAGGGGGGGGGGGTCAGCAGAGAGACCTGAGGGAGTAAGGGAGGGTAGATGGGGGGGCAGAAGGGAGGAGGAGGGGGGCTAAAGGGGGAGCAGAAACAAGGCGGGGGGGGGGGGTCAGCAGAGAGACCTGAGGGAGTAAGGGAGGGTAGATGGGGGGGCAGAAGGGAGGAGGAGGGGGGCTAAAGGGGGAGCAGAAACAAGGCGGGGGGGGGGGGGGTCAGCAGAGAGACCTGAGGGAGTAAGGGAGGGTAGATGGGGGGGCAGAAGGGAGGAGGAGGGGGGCTAAAGGGGGAGCAGAAACAAGGCGGGGGGACAGCAGAGAGACCTGAGGGACTAAAGGGGGTAGATATGGGCGGGGGGGGGGCCGCTAAAGGGGGGAAGGGATGGGAATGGGGCGTTGCAGGGAGACCTCGGGCAATGGGGATCGAGTGGGGGTGGATAGAAATGGGGAGGGGGCCGCCAGACAGAGGGGTCTGGGCAGTGGAGGGTCAGGAAGGGGAGGGGAGCTGGCCCTCAAAGCCCCTGCACCCGCCGCAGGGAGGGTCAGTGGGGGTGGGCCCCGCTGCTCTGGTGCCTCAGTGTCTCCCTTCCTGCCTCAGTTTCCCCAGACGGGGGTCTTTGAACGAGCCCCACGCGGTTCATCCCCGTGGACGCCTGCAGCGCCTGGGAGGACCCGAGGTCCAGGAGGTCAGGGGGCCCAGGAGGAGGCAGGTAGAGGGAATTGCCCCCCTTTGGTGGGAGCAGATGGAGCCGATCTGGGCTCCTGAGAAGGGGGGCCCCTCTAGGTGGGGGGCAGTAAGGAGGAGGGGGGTCCCAAGTCTGAGTCTGGAAGGGACATCAGAGGCCCAGGGAGGGGAAGGCAGGGACACAGCATCCAATGGCAGAGCCACATTCGAACCCAAGGCCTCTTGGGCCCAGCCCTGCCTCCTCTGCAAGGAGGAGCTGAGAAAGGCTGTGCCCATTATGGAGGCCTCCAGGGTCTGTTTTGTGGATTCATGGCTTAAAGAAAGTGACGGGAAATGCTAATGATGCAGCTTCTCCCTCTTTCCCTCGGAGAGCCGGTGGTTAAACATTTACCTGCTTCTAGGGATGGAGTGCTGGGCATATGTCTCCAGGGCCTCAGAGACCCTCCATTTAGGGACTTTGGAGGTCAGCTAGTCCAACTCCCACTACCTGCCTCCCCATTTTACTGAAGAAGAAACTGAGGCCGACGTGAAGTGACTCGCCGGAGTCACACAGATATAATTGGGAAAGTTGGCATTTAAAGCCACGTCTTCTGACTTCAAATCCAGCTCAGCTCCAGCTCCGACTGGCAGAGCCTTCCAGAGACAGGGTCACCTCCATACCTGCCAAGGCATCAGAGGGGGGATTCGTGGCATAGCTGATCAGACTCTGGGCCTTCCCTTAGGAAGAATTCTTGGGTTGGAATCCTATCTTAGGTACTGATGAGCTGGGGAGCCTTGAACAAGTCATCTCGCTCACCCCTCAGTTTCCTGATCTGCAAAATGGGGCTAATAATAATCCTTCCTTACTCCTTACCTGACAGGGTTGCTGTAAGAAAAGCACATTGGAAACCTTTGATTTACTAAAGGTTTACTTTTTTTTTTAAATTTATTTTTATTTTTGTTTTTGGTGGGGCAATGGGGGTTAAGTGACTTGCCCAGGGTCACACAGCTAGGTGTCAGGTGTCTGAGGCTGGATCTGAACTCAGGTCCTCCTGAATCCAGGGCCGGTGCTTTAACTACTGTGCCATCTAGCTGCCCCCTAAAGGTTTACTTTTAAAAACAGGAGTTCTCTATGCGGTAGAGATAAACTTATGTGTATGCTAGGGGTAGATGAGGGGTGGGGGGAGGGGGTGTTTTTAGATATCTGTGCCAAGATTAGAATGGAAACTCCTTGAGGTCAGTCACTCCAGCCTCACTTTCCTCTCAGTAGCCCCTCCCTGCAACAGCAAAACCAATTGACGATTACTTAAGCTAATGAGTTCAATGGAAACACTAATTAGGCTCCCACATCTCACTACTAGCAATCAAGCTTTATTAATCAAATGCGTGCAAACATTAGTTTATATAATCATAACATATGGATCATATGTTACCTTACGTCATTGATTCAAAATGATACCAGCTCACCTCTCCATGGCACTTTAAGGTAACAAGCCGGATCTGAGCAGAATCCCCTTTCACATCTCGACTTTCCCCATCACAGCTTTGATATTCCATGGGTCAGCATAAGAAATTAAATGGGAGGGGCAGCTAGGTGGCACAGTGGATAAAGAATCGGCCCTGGATTCAGGAGGACCTGAGTTCAAATTCGGCCTCAGACACTTGACACTTACTAGCTGTGTGACCCTGAGCAAGTCACTTAACCCTCATTGCCCTGGAAAGAAAAGAAAAAAGAAAATGAGAGGGTGTCTCCCCTGATGTTTGGAGAGAACTTAATCCTGGGGAACTGGTGAGCTCATCAAGGGGAGAAGAGCAGAGGGCCCAGGAAGGAGACACTTGTGGCTAAAGGAGACAGAGAAGGAGAGGTCAGAGAGGGACGAGGAGAACTAGGAGAGCTGTGACCTAAAAACCTCTAGAGAAGAGCGTCCCAAGGCAGAGAGAGGGATCCACGGTGTCAGGCTGCAGAGAAGTCAAAGAGAGGGAGGGCTGAGAAAGGCCTCTGGCCTCTGCACTCAGGGCTTGGCAAAGAATGATTTCAGTGAATCCCAAATCTAAGACAATGTGGTCACTTCCTCAGTTCCCATCATTCCTAGCTCTGCAACCAGTTCCTCTGTTCTATTCCCCAAACAGGAGCAGGGCAGTACTTGCTAATCATTGGAGAGCTAGCCATTCACTTATTTGTTTTTTCCAAGTAGCATTTTCAGGTTTGCAAAGTGCTTTAGGGACCTCATCTGCTCCTTCTGATTCTGATCCCTGAGTGAGCCGTGGGTGTGGGTGCCAGAGGTGTCTTTTCTTTGGTGGGTAGGTTGGCCTATCTGGAGGCACAGGGCAGGGGCCATAAGCGTTGGCCTGTGGCTATCAAGACAAACTCTATAGTTCCTTCTATCCCTTCTCATTAGAAAACTCGAGGATCATCTGGGGAGCTGGGAGGTCAGGAGGAGTGTATAGATAGATGGTAGGCAGGAGTGAGGGTGGAGGTGCCGAGTGAAGAGTGCGACAAGGAGCACGGTGTGACTTTGGGCAAGTCACTCACTCGCTCTCCGCCTCAGTTTCCCATCTGTAAAATGAGGGGGTTGGGCTAGATGGCCTCTGAGGTCCCTTTCAGCCCTAGATCTATGCTCCTTTGACCCTAACAAGGAGAGGGGGGGGTGTGCGCGTGCGCGTGTGTGTGCGTGCATGCATGTGCATATACGTGTGCGTGTGTGCATGCATGCATGTGTGTGCACGTGTGTGAGTGTATGCATACATGTGCATATACATGTGTGTGCGTGCATGCATGTGTGTGTGCGTGTGAGGTAGGGGCCCAGGGGAGTGGAGGCAGGCATGTCGGTCTCCAGGGTGAGGCCGGGCATGGAGGTCAGAGGGAGCCTGGGACAGAACTGGACCTCCTTTCAGGCCCCGTCCCTCAGGCTTGGCCTTCTCTGCAGAAGTCCCAGGCATGGGCAGGGAGGCGAGAGGGGAGCCAGGGGAGCCTGGGCAGACTCCCTGGTCACGGCCACAACCCCCTTTTCCTCAGGGAGAAGCCTGAGGAGCCTGGATGGACCGAAACCGAACTCCTTCCCCTCCTGGGGAGCAGCAGCCAGGCTGGGCCCCTACTCACCCCAGCCGTCCCTCGGGGATCCCTGTGGCCTCAGCCCCCCTCAGCCCCCAGCCCAGGAAGGCCTTGAGCCTGGGCTCCGTCTCGAGCCACATCCCTACCCCCCTGAGCCAGGCTGGGGCCAGAGTTCGGCCCTCGTCCTTGACCCTCAGGGAACCAGGCAGTGCCAGGGGGGCCATCCTTCGCCCCCCCGGCAGCCCCGTGCCCAGAAAACTTAGCTCTCTCTCCTTTACCCTCCACCACCACAGCCACCGGACGGCTGCCCCCGGGGCAGGCCCTTCCCTTCAGCCGGAGGCAGCTTCTAGAGATGGGAAAGGGGGTGCCCAGGGAAAAGGGGAGTCCTCCATCCCAGCCCCAGCCCCCGTGTCTCTGGTGCCTGTCATCAGGGTACGCTCTGCAAGTCCTGGAAATCCCAACCCCATCGGGCCCACGGAGAAGCCCCTGCTGACCTCACATCTGGCCCTTTCTTTCCGGCCAGGCTCAGCCCAGAGCCCACCAGCCCTGCCTGGCTTAGGGCTCCCAGTCCGATACACATCCCGGACACCCAGCCCAGACTCCCCAGGGAGGGTGGGCACCCGGCACCTGGGCATCCCCAGGCTCCGGCCACCATCTGGAAGGGACCTCCCAGGCCCGGGGCTATTCAAGTCAGGAAGGATCACATTGGCCCAGCCAGAGGGGGCTGACAGCTCAGTCACACGAGCCGCGGCCGCTGATCCAGCCCAGGCCACATTAGGGACCACCATGGATCCAGCCATGCCAGGGAGAGCCACAGGCTCAGCCAGGTCAGATATAGAGCTAGGCCCGGTAGATTCCGAAGCATTCACTGCAGGCGTGGCTCAATTGGATGGGACCGGGCCAAGGACAAGGGTCACATTCTTCCAAGTCACCAATCCCAAAGTGCCACATACAGTCACAGACGCAGCAGAACAGAGCACGACGCCAGCCTCCAATCCAGCCATAGACCTGGCCCTGCACAGTCCGCATGCCCACGCAGCTGGGGTCGTGGCCACCTCGGGCCCAGGGAAAGGCTCGACAGCCTCTGCCTTCGCAGCCCTAGTCCTGCCTCTGTCTAGCAGAGCCTCGGGCCTGGCCACAGCAGAGCCAGGCAGGCTTCTGTGTCCACCTGGAAGGCTCCCGGGCCCGGCCCACGCCAACCCACCCACCACCATTGTCATGCTAGACAAAAGCACCAGCTCCGCCACCCTGGCCGACCCATGCACCGCAATGGTCCTAGCCTCGTCCCACTCAACCAGGAGCCCGGCCTCCAGAGGTGCCAAGGTCGTCTTCACCATACCAGGCATAGACACATCCCCGGCCTTGCCAGGCGCAGCCGTGGGCCTGCCCATCCCCAGACGAGCCCAGCCATGCACGGCGATGGTCTTGGTCACCCCCCAGAGAGCCACACCACACAGAGCCTCAGTCACCCGCCTAGTAGATAGCAGCGGGGCCCCAGCCACACCAGGGAGGGCCTTGGAGCCCCCCAGGCCTGCTGTCAGCCCAGGCGTGGCAGATATAGGCCCCTTCCTGGGCACACTAGGCCACACCCCCGAGCCGGAGGAAGAAGAAGACTCCGCTACCCGCCCTGCGGCTGTCTGCAGAGCCGCTGATCTGGAGGCCTTGGATCTGGCTGTCGCTCGTAAAGGTAAACAAAGGGGGGGTCTGGCCCTTTGGGGAACGTAAATGTCCGAGGCTGGGCAGAATCCCGCAGGCCCAAAGGCCAGACCCCGAGGGAACGTGGATGGGGAAAGGGCACGGCCACCCTGATGTCCCGCGCCCCCCAAGTGAAATTCCCTGCGATGGTCCCAAAAGAGGAGGCTCCAGGACGCCCTGAAAGGATCAGACCCCTGGTATGTAGAGAGGGGGCTCCCCCTCGCTCTCCCAGGGTTATAGAGGAAGGACTGAAGGACTGGCAGCAGGAAGGAAGGGCAGGGGAGGGTGTTCACCCTCCCCCCCCCCAAGCCAAGGCGAGGCACCAGTCACTTATTGAGCACCTACTGTGTGCTGGGCGTTCTGCCAGGCACTGGGGGTAGAGAGGCCTGCCCCTGAGGAGCGCCCAGTGCAGTGAGGGGACAGCGTGTGAACAGCCGGATCCTAACAAGCTAGAGGTGGTAGATTGGGAATCACACACTAGACTGAAGGGCAAGGGCAGGAAGCTTCCTGTAGGAGTCAGGTTTTAGTGGGGGCTACAAGGAGAGCGGTGGGGAGGAGGGAAAACCTTCCAGGCATGGAAGACAGCTGGTGCAAATGTGCGGAGGCTGGAGATGCAGGCCTCATTGGAGGCCCAGCCAAGAGCCCAGGGCCCCTGCGTGCCAGGGTGTCTGAAGGCGAGGCAGGGGCAGGAAGCCAGGGGGCTGGGATGCACAGACTTAGAGGTGACCACCCAACTTCACAACCACTGCTGATGCAGGACAGCATCTTCCACTTAGCCTTTCTATCATCTGATTTTTCAGGGTTACAACCATTAAGACCCAACTGGAATATGAAGATGGAAGGATTCTCCTGGAAGTTTAGACAAGGTGAGTTTAGGACCAACCTGCAGGGATCCTAATTTGAATGCTGGAGATCTGTCTTGTGAGGGAGTGAGCTCCCTGTCCTTGGAGTAATTCAAGCTGCCGGGTGCAGCCCTGTACTGGGGGATGAGATGGGCAGGGGCCATAGGGGACTGTGGAGGCTAGCTCCTGTGCCCCTTCCCTCCAGTGGGCCCTAAGGGCCTTTCCTCCAGCCTCCTTAACTTAGGAGGCTGTAGTGCAAGAGAAAGCCAGTTAGGGAAACCTGGGTGGACTTTGTGTCCCCATCCTTGGAGGTTCCAACAACCGGGGAGGCTCCTGAGCCTGGGGGGGGGGAGGAAGGCAGGCTTTACTAAGCACTTTCTTCACCCATCATGCCAGAGGACCAGGCATGCTCCCAGACTCCTACATCCCAAATGCCTTAGGCATCATGGAAGGGTATTAGGACCAGAGAGGTTAAATAGCTGCCCAAAGTCATACAGCAAGTTCACCCCACAGTCTCACCCAGAGCTCTGACCTCTGGCCTCCCGGGCTAGAAAGGGCTTGGGGGTCCTCTGGTCCAGACCCTCATTCTGCAGATTGAGTCCTCCTGACACGGGGCAGCTAGGTGGCACAGTGGACAAAGCACCGGCCCTGGATTCAGGAGGACCTGAGTTCAAATGCAGCTTCAGACACTTGACACTTACTAGCTGTGTGACCCTGGGCAAGTCACTTAACCCCCATTGCCCCGCAAAAAAAAAAAAAAAGAGTACTCCTGACAAGCATGGTTAGGTCCATCTGAGCCTCACAATTGCGTTTGGCAGGAAGCTGGGCTGGACCCCTTGGCCTGATTTGACAAATGAGCCTGTCCAGAAGGCCATGGGGTGCAGCAGGGACTGGCTCTTGAGGCCAGGCTGGCATCCTGGCTGTGGTGCTGACTTGCTGAGTGACCTCAGGCAAGTCCCCTCGACACTCTGGGCCTCAGTTTCCCTGGCTGTAAGATGAGCGGATTGAATGAGCCAATTTCTCAGCTCTGTCATTCTGACTTGGCCAGGGCCATGTTTGGGACTTAAATACTTGATTTCTCTGCCCCTGGTGGGGGGTGAGGACATGGCCCTTCCCACCAGTCCCAGGCTAGTTCCTGAGGAGGGCAGTAGTCAGGGAAGTCCTGCCAGACTGAGTCACTGGCTCAGGTCCTCACTCAGGCATACGCAGGAGCACCACCCCCCCACCAACCCCCACCTCCCGCCGCCTGGCAGGCCCTGACTTCCTTTCTAGGGGCCGAGAGGGCTCCGGATTTAAAATGCAAGGCTCTGCCCTGATGCTGGCCACCGACTGGAGCTTGGGCCAGGCCCTTCCTCAGTTTCTTCTGAAAGGAAGGAGCTGGATCATAGGAAGGCAGAGTGGGCCAGTGGCTAAACCCCAAGGGGCAGAGAGACATCATCTGGTCCTTTGAGGCTGAAATATCAGCGTCCTCTTGGTACACAGCTTTAAGGGTTAACTCTGTGGGGTAGACGGGGAGCAGATCTGTGGCCCCATCGTACACATGTGGAAACCGAGGCTCAGAGAGGTCAGCAGATTTGGTGCTTACTAGCAAGTACTGATCGTAATAGTAGCGATTTCTCTCGTTCCCTGTTCCATTGTTCCCACTTTGATTGATGGGGGGGAATGGGCCTGGCAGAGGGTCTCATGGCAATGTCACAGGGGGATTGGGGCCTCAGGGTCCAGACCGCCCCCTCCCCTCCCAGCCTCCTCTGACCAGCTCCTGCTTCCCCAAGGGTCTGCCTCTTATCCCCAGGGCTGGGGGAGATGGGAGCAGCCATGGGGGGTGGGGGGGGCACCTGCCTCCCCATGTCCCTGCTCCCCATCCCCAATGCAGGGGGGAAGGGGGCGGGGTCCCCCACGGAGCAGTGGGGATGAGGGGGGAGGATCTGCGGGGATGGTGAACATGCGAGTCACGTGGTGCCGGTGGCAGCTCCCAGTAGTGACGGCGGCGGGCGGCAGCATCCTTCCTTCTTTCCCTGCCTGCCCGCCTGCCTCCCTCTGTCCCCATCGGAACCAGGCTGCTGGGGGCCAAGAGGGAAGGCAAGGAGAGGAGGGAGGGAGGCCAGGGCCAGGGCCAGGGCTGGCCTCCCCCCGTGTCTGAGTGGGGAGCCAGAGCCCCCAGCCCTGCACACCCGGAGCATCTCCAAAGACAAAGGATTCATGTCCAAAGGTAGGGGCTGGGCGGGGTGAGGCAGAGCTGGGCCAGGAGGAGGGGTGGCTGGCGGGGGAGGGGGTCTGCCTGCCACCACCAAGGCCATGGCAGCCACCACCCGGCCCTGCCCCCAGAGACTGGCAGGAGGGCGCGCGTACTCAGACACAGACACAGACACCCCGACATGGCAAGATGCACATGAGAAGGGCCAAATGAGAGGGGAGGGGTGAGGGAAGTGGGGGCGGGGAGGGGGCACTTCCCCTTTCATTCTCATCCCTCCTCACCCCCCTACCCCTCAGGCACCTACATGTAGAGACAGGTTTGATCACACATAAGGCAAGAGGCTCAGGGCATCACCCCCCCCACACACACACACACACTCACTCACACAGTGACCACCCCGACATACATGTGTCTATGGCAGGCACAGCCCAAGGACACGGGCACACACGGGCACGCATGGGCACACAGGGCTACCCAGCCCAAAGCCCTTGGCCCAGAGCCCTACAGGCTTCCACACTCACGTGGCCAGTGGCGAAGGTACCCGGAATGGCCTCCCTGGGAGGGACAGCTCCTTCCTATTTGGAGATCCCAGGCTGGGGTGGACTCCAGGGCATGGGAGGTGGCAGAGGGGGCTGGGGGAAGGCCTGCAATGGGATGGACCGGGCCCTCCCCCCACCCCTCAAGAGGAGAGGGAGGGGGGAGGGGAAGCCTGGCTTGCCCCCAGCAATGGGGGAGGGGATCTCTGCCTGTAGAAGCCAGCCCCCAGCTTCCATGGGGGAGAGGCGGGGGAGGGGAAAGCCAGGTGAGAGGCAGCAGGAACAAGGGAGAACAAAAGGGGTCGGGGGATGCCAGGGGCCAGAGGCCCAGAGACGGGCAGGGGAGCTCTCCCGGGTCTCCCGTGGAGGAGACAGCAAGACAAAGACAAGACCGTTTTTCTGAGCAGCTCCCAAATTCTCAGTTTCATTTGCCTTTGGGAAACCCAGGCGGTCTTGGATGTGGGGGTGGGGCAGGGAGGAAGCTCAGGGCTCGGGTGGTAAGGGCCGTGGTGAGGGCCGGGCCAGGCCAGGACCAGTGTCAGGATGGCTCCTCCTAAGCCCAGATTCAAGGGATTTGGCTCCATTAACACAACCACTCACATGTTACATGCAGGGGGAGGAAAAGCAGGAAGGGATTGTGGGAAGAGCCGTGGAGAGCCTGGGTTCAAATCCTGCATCAGCCACACGGTCCACACGCTAGTCCTTCTGTGCCATGGGCCTCAGCCTTCCCATCTGGAAAGCAGGAGGGCTGGCCGAGATCACCCAGTCACTCCAGAAGCACCTGCTGTGTGCTGGCCTCTAACACACACAACAGTCCCCACTCATGAGGAGTGAGCACCCCATCCAGAGGCAAGAACCGGGCTGGGGCACTCACTGCCAATGGGACTTGGGGCAGTGCCCTTCCTGAGCCGGGCCTGCTCTATAAAATGGCCCTGGCCACTCTAGGTCTGGGCTCCTGTGGCTTCCTCCCGCAGAGCCCTGTGGGGCTGTTGTAGGGATGCTCTGAAGTGACCCCCTCCTCATCCCCTGGCCCGTGGTGGGTACCACCCTCTCCAGGGTATGGCAGGCATCTTCCTTGGTCATTGTGCCCAAATGAGCACAGGATCCAGAGCAGTGAACATTCCCAGCCATCCACCATCGAGCCCCGGCTGTGGAGACATTGGAGGGCCCAAGGAGGGGGTTGGAGTGAGCCCGGAGGGCTGGGTCACAGACTGCCAGGCAGCAGACTGCCAGGGGGCAGAGCCAGGACCAGGGCAGAGAGGTGGCTGGAAGCTGCCGGGCCAGACCCAGAAATCTGTCCACAGTGAAATGGGCGGCCTTGGGAGGCAGGCATGCGACCAGCCCTTAGGGAGGGGGGCTGTAGAGCTGAGAGGTCAGACCAGGCAGCGGAGAGGCAGAGGGCCCATGTTCTCCTCCCGGTAGTCCGTCACCTACTTACTGTGTGGCTTTGGGCACAGGACACGCCGTCTCTGGGCCCCTCCCAGGGCTGAGCTTGGAGCCCCCTCCCAGCTGTCCACCTGGATCTCGTGAGGTCCCTGGCGTTTGAGCTGCTCCCATTCTGTCATGAGAGGAGTCTTCAGGGAGGGGAGAAAGAGGGGTGACCGGAGAAGTGCAAGGCGCAAAGGGAGGCGGGAAGAACTCTGATGTGTTTGCAGCGAAGCCATTTGTTCCTCCTGGGACAGTGGGCTTGGAGTCAGGAAGACCTGAGTGCAAATCCAGCCTCAGACACTCACTAGCTGCGGGACCCTGGGCACGTCGCTTCGCCTCTGCCTGCCTCAGTCTTCTTATCTGTGGAATAGGACCAATAACACTGGTGTCACAGGAGCTTGTGTGTGTGAGGAGAGGCTTTGCAGACCTTGAAGTGATCTAGACGGCTGCCTATCGTGTCAGAGGGAGGCATGAGACTCCTGTGGGAAGGCAGGCTGCCCTTGGCTGGTCACAGGGTCTCCACTTGGCCTTCGCTGCCTCTGGGCGCTCCTGGCTGGCACTGCCCTCTTGGGAGCCTGGGGGCAGCCCTTCAGGGCCCCCGGGAGATGGCCTGTCAGGCCTCAGGAAGAAAAGGCGGGGTGGCAGGAGGCGGGGCAGGGTGCCAAGGTCTGAGCCAGTGCTTCCTCTGTGTCCCATCAGCAGACTCACCAGTCTCCTCTTCCCATCCCTGGGTAGTATAGGGAGTTTCAGCTGGAGAGAATCCAAGAAAGAGAGAACAGCAGGGTGGGGGTGGGAAGAGGAGGTGTCTAGAACATGGAAAGCTGAGCTTCATGGGGCCTTAGAACAGGGGATGTCGGGGCTGGGAGGGCCCTCAGACACTCTCATATACCCAAAGGAGGACGGACAGGGCTTGCCTTGGGTCAGCCCGGTGCATGGTGGGAGCTGGGTCTCCAGGCGTCCAGGGCGCCCCAGCTCTCTCTCCCTCAGACCCCTCGGGCCCCATATTTCATTTTCAGCCCTTCTGTGTGACAGGCCTGGGGACACAGAAGCAGTTCTGATGGAGACGCTACCATCACACAAGGACGTGTGGCCTGGACGCAGGGCACAGTGGGAGGACAAGGAGGCCTATGGGGGATCTCAGAGCAGAAATATCACTCTTCTGGGGGGCAGCCCTGAGCTGGACCTCCAAGGAAGCTGGGGTCTTCTGTCCTTGGAGGGGGTGTGAGCCGGTGGGAGCAGGGGATGGGAAGGACTCAGAATGCATGATAGGGAGGAATGGGGCGTCAGTCTGGAAAGACCCACTGGAGGCAGGGTGGCAAAGGGCCTGGAATGCTGTAAGCAAGAGCTTGCTTTTGGGGATCGACAGTGGGGAGCCACTGAAGGTGTTTGAGTAAATGAGTGACGACAGAGTGGTGGATTCGAGGGGAGAGGACTAAGGAGAGAGGCCCAGAGGCCAGGAGGCCAGGAGGCCAGGCAGGGGTCCCTAGGGAGGACTGTAGACTGGGTTTCCTACAAGGAGAGGCTGTTGCATTCTTTGCCTTTCAATCTCCAGCTCCTAGCACAGCACCAGCACACAATAGGCACTTACTGGATGCCTGTGTATTGAAGAGGTAATTGGGGGAAGAAATTGGTGGGGGGCAACAGGCAACAGACACGATCTGGCAGCTGGTGGATAGTGGCAGCGGTGGTATTCAAACTAGGGTGCTCTGATTGAAGATTGCTCCAAGGTCATGAGCTGGGGAGCCATTAACAGATATGGGGAGGGGGCAACTAGATGGCACAGTGGATAGAGCACTGGCCCTGGAGTCAGGAGTACCTGAGTTCAAATCTGGTCTCAGACACTTAACACTTACTAGCTGTGTGACCCTGGGCAAGTCACTTAACCCCAATTGCCTTACTAAAACAAACCAACAAACAAACAAAAAACAGATATGGGGAGTCTGGAGGAAAGGCACGTTGTGGGGGAGGATCATCCAGGCGGAGGCCCCAGTCAGTCAGCCCGCTGTCCTGGCTGAGCTAGGCCAGAGAGGTGATAGCAGAAATCCCAGGAGTGGATGAGATCACCAAGGGGGTGGGGAGGAGAGAGAAGAGAAGGAACTCAAGGACAGGGCCAAGTAGGGCAGCCACCTTTATGGGATGTGTGGGAGACAGGCCCGAGAGCCGGGAGAGCCAGGAGACGAAGAGATGGGGTAAGGAAGCCAAGAAAGGGGAGAGGATCAGAAGAAGGGAAAGGGTCCAAGGTCAGATGCCCAGCAGAGGTCAGCCATGACCTTGGAAGAAGCTTCCTCCGGAGAGACCTTGGGACAGAAGAGAGTTTACAAGGGCATGAGGGGGAGTGGGTCAGGAGCCAGGATGGCGGCCCCAGGACGCCATCTGTTCTGGTGGCCAAGAAGGGAGTTTGAGTCCAAAGACCTGGGTTCAGATCCCGGCTCTGTGGAATGCTGATCGGATGTGTCTGGGAAGGAGGCTGGGGGAGATTTTCTGATCAAGATGGGCCATTGTGCAGTTGATGCTGAGTTGTAAATGAAGCTTCCAGGGGCACTTTGTGTGACCCGCTTTATGTCTCCATCAGAGCATGGAAGAAGGAGGTAGGGACCAAGTGGGGTTGCCCTTGGCAAATGGGAGGGGAAGCACTCGGGAGCCTGGAGAAGGGGCCAGGGGAAGAGGTCTCTGGAGAGAGGAGATGCTAAAGTATGGGAGCCCCGGGAGGTCCGGGCAAACCTCGCTTCTGTGCCCGAGGGAGGTCAAGCTCAGTCACACAGAGCTGGTGACTTGTCTGACTCAGACCTTGCGACTTCTCCAATCCCATCCGTCTTTCTCCCTCTCTCACTGAGGGTGGGTATAGGGGGAAGACTCTGGCTAAGAGAGTCATTCTTCTTGGCTTCTTCCATGATATATTCAAACATTCCACATTCTAAGATCCCTCCCGGCTTTGACATCCCCTGTTCTCAGGCCCCTCCCAGCCCTGACACCCCCTGTTCTAAGGCCTCTTTAAGCCCTGACATTCCCTGTTCTCAGGCCCCTCCCAGCTCTGACATTCTGGATCATTTAAGAGAATCAGATCTTACAAACCGCACCCAGAAGAGGTGTAGGGTTGCCCACTGAGGGCGGGCAGGCTGAGACTCATCAGGGCATACTGGTTGGAGGTGAGGGTCACAGCCCTTGAAGGATGCAATGGCTGGGGTGGGCAGCAAGTCTCCTGCCCCTCGTGGGCTCGGGGGCCCTTGAGCCATTCCGGCTCCACGACCGGTCTGTCCACAGCCTCTTCCCGCCTCCCACGCAGGGTTTGCAGAGAGTAGGACTGACGTGACCATGTCCGAGCTGGTGGCCGAGCCCAGGCCCAAGCCGGCGGTGCCCATGAAGCCCCTTGGCATCAGCTCCAACCTCCTGGGCTACATTGGCATCGACACCATCATTGAGCAGATGAGGAAGAAAACCATGAAGACTGGCTTCGATTTCAACATCATGGTTGTGGGTAAGAAAGAGTGGAGACCGGCAGGACTGTTACTGGTGGAGGGGCGCAGGCCTAGTGAGCAGTGACCAGTCAGCTCTGGCCTCTTGGGCTGGCACTGGGGCTGTGGGCCTGACAAGCAGTGACCGGTCAGCTCTGGTCTCTCGGAGCAGGCCCACTTTGGGCTTCTTCCACAGGGGACCTCAGCCCAAGGCTGCTGAGGGTGTAGGGAGCCAGGAGCTCCTGGGTGACCTTTCACCTAGTTCTCCCCTCTGTCATTTTTGTCCGTGTCCCCACAGCCGCCTCCCAGGAGTGGGGCACACAGGGGCTGTTGGGTGGGAAATGCTTTGGACATAAGCATCTTCAAAGCAAAGTGGCTGCAGGGTCAGCAGACCCTGGGTTCAAATCCTGCCTCGGGCAATGTTTCACTGGGTTGTTCCCCATGGCTTCTTTCTCTTGTCTCTGAGCTTAATGGAGCCTTCCTTCACTCCTCTCCAGGTCAGAGTGGGCTGGGCAAGTCGACCCTCATCAACACCCTCTTCAAATCCCAAGTGAGTCGGAAATCAGCGAGCTGGAATCGGGAGGAGAAGATCCCCAAGACTGTGGAGATCAAGGCCATTGGGCACGGTGAGTGTCTGGAAGCTAGGCTCCTAGCTGGTGAGCGTCTGGGGCTGGATTTGAACTCAGCTTTTCCTGACTGTAAGGCCCCGGTCCTAGCCAGCAGGCTATCCTGCCTCAGCCATCAGAGGAGCTCCCTCGGGCCTGCCTGCCACACCACTGTCCTCACAGGGTCCTGAAGCCCACCAAGGGCCACCTGGGCAGGTCCAGAGTGGAGTTTCTCCACAACATCCTTGTCACTTCCATGGGCTGTGAGGTTTCCCAGAGCTGGCCTCGCCTGGCTCTACCAGGGGGCCATGCCAGGATTATTGTTACTATGATTCATTATCAGCTTTAGAGAGGAGCAGTGGACAGCTCCCGGCCTCCCTGGCTGATGACTGGTGGCTGGACAGCCCAGATTCAGGATGGGATTCCCAGAGAGGCTCCGCCCTGCCTCCATGGCCCCTCCCCGCCCCATCCCCAGGGGCGCCAGTCACCGACACTATGAACTTCCTGACAATTAGTCGTGAATCTCGCTGTCCCCTCCCCCTCCAGCCTCCCTGGAGCTGCACCAATTTCCCGGGACATTCGGGTTTCATTGGGAAGGATCTTTTTCTATTCTCCTGCCGTCCCAGGGAGGCTCCAGAGATGGGATCTCTTTCACCTTCCTCCCCTTGGGGCTGACGGCTCCGGGCCCCAGGTTACCATGGTTTGGGTTGGAGAGCGATGCTCCCTCCTCCAGGGGCTGATTGTACCATTCATGGGAGCTCCTCGATATCACTGATCGCTCCAATAATTGGGCATCGCTGGCTTCATCTCCCTCCCGGGCTGTGGCCTCCCAAGTCACACAGTTTTCTGGGACTCAGACCTCGCTCCTCTGATGATCGATGAGCTCTTTCTTCTGTTTGAGCCTCAGTTTTCCCGCCCTGTAAAATGGGGGCAATACCAGCTACCTCTCAGGGATTGGGGATGGCTCCAACAGGACAGGACCGTACCAGCCTTAAACCTCCCTGCTCCTGTTGCTGTTCTTATTCTCATCCATATCCATATTCTTCTCACGCCCCACCTGTTCTCCGGTAGGCAACCATTTCTCTGTGCTCAGAGTCGTGCAGGGGCATCCTTCCAAGCTCAGCCCAGGGTCCCTGCCTCCTCAAACCTTTCCTGGTTGTCCCGGCTACTAGAGCCCCCTCCCCCAGCCCTCGTCCCCAAGTACCTTCAAATTCCTTTTGTGTCTAAAACCATGGATGAGATGAGAGGGCCGAACTAGGAGCAAGACGGATGCAGGCTGGATGTCAGAGAAGCTTCCTCGCTACGGGGGTAATCCAGAGGCAGACCAGGCTTCCTCAGCAGGGAGTGAGCTTGCTGTCGCTGGAGGTCTTCAAGCACAGGCTCGATAACCACTTGTTGGCCATGTTTGGAGGGGACTCCGTTCCCCAGTGCCAGGTGGTGCTGCTTAAGTGCTAATTACCCCCACACACAGAGTCTATGACTGGCCCAGAACATGACCTGTCCCTTGGGAGGAGAAAGGGAGAGTTGGGTGCTAAGAATTCGTGCCTCTTCGTCGTCAGGGAAGGGGATCATTGTAGCCTTGAAGGAGGGGCTGGGTAGGACTTGGAGAGGCAGGGAGGAGTGGACGGGCATTCCAGGCCAGGAGAACCACATGAGCCACGGTGCAGAGATGGGAGGGAGGGGAGGGAAGGTCAGACAAGATGGCGGAGCAGCAGGAAGCCAGAGCTCAGAGTCGGGCGCCTGGGCCGCGGGGCCTTTGACAAGCTGCCACACTTCCCCATTGGATGCAGAGAGGGGGAGGCCCCGCTGGGCCCTGACATCACTCTGGTCCTGTCTGTCACCCAGTGATAGAAGAAGGTGGAGTCAAGATGAAGTTGACCGTCATCGACACCCCGGGCTTTGGAGACCAGATCAACAACGAAAACTGGTGCGTGTGTCCCTCCCCTTCTCCTGCCTTGGGAAGCCCAACCCAGAGCAGGAAGAGAGCCACCCCTCCTTTGGCAGATGGGGAAACTGAGTCCCAGAGTGCCAAAGTCACCTGTCCTGGACTCCACGGCAGAGCTGTCTGGCACCCTGGGTTCTGGGGCACCAAGGAGCCAGACACAGAAGCCAAGGATGGCATCACTCATGTGTTCAGGGGGCGACTAAGGGCCCTAGATCCACCACGGAAGTCCCAACTCTATCCTGGGGAGGGATGGGGCCAGGCAGCAGATCTCAGGATAACCCAGTGCTTAGCACAGGTCCCAGCAAACAGGAGGAGCTTAATAAATGCTTCTGGACTAGGGCTGGTGGAAGCCTGGGGCAGGGGGTGCCCCCAGCTGTTCTGCTTGGACCCCGGGGGTGAGAACAGCAGGGAGACGGGGAGGCTCCCTAATGATGAGAGCGGGCTGGCCAGGGAGGTGGTGAGATCCCCATCCCTGGAGCAAGGCTTGGCGGGCCCTCTGAGCCTGGGGTTCTGTGATCCTGGGAGGCTGGTCAGGCCCTACATGCTACCCCTCCATGGGCCGGGAATCTGGGGTATGGAGGGCAGGCCCCTGACCAGCCTGTCCATGCCTGGCTTTCTCAGCTGGGAGCCCATTGAGAAATATATCAATGAACAGTATGAGAAGTTCCTCAAGGAGGAGGTGAACATCGCGAGAAAGAAGCGCATCCCGGACACACGGGTGCACTGCTGCCTCTACTTCATCTCACCCACAGGACACTCGTGAGTGCCTGCCGACCCCCCTCCCAGCCTCCTCCCCTCCACACTCATGAGTGTCTGTGCGGGGGAGGGACTTAGAGGATGGGACTGTCTTTTGCCATTCATTGTATGCGGGCACTTAGCCCAGTTCCCAGCATACAGTAGGTGCATAAATACTGGTTGAGGGCAGCTGGGTGGCACAGTGGATAAAGTCCCAGCCCTGGATTCAGGAAGACCTGAGTTCAAATCCAGTCTCAGATACTTGACACTTACTAGCTGTGTGACCCTGGGCAAGTCACTTAACCCTCATTGGCCTGCCAAAAACAAAAAAAAATACTGGTTGCTGAACTCTAGTTCTACAGACCCAGCAAAGGTGGATTGTCCAGTTGTGCAGGAGGAATAGAGTGCAGGCTCAAGGAGCCCCCACTTACTTCCTTCTGGCTCTTCTACCAACAGCCTCTCTTCCCAGCACAGAGGAAGGGCCAAGCTGACCAGCACCAGCCACTGTGCTGCCCACCGGCAGTGCCTGTCGGCACCAAGGCAGTGCCAACAGGGCTCACAGGTGCTAAGAACCGAGATTCAGAGCTGGCAGGAAGCTCAGAGGCCAACCACCCCCCTCTTTTTTTTTTTGGTGAGGCAATTGGGGTTAAGTGACTTTGCCCAGGATCACACAGCTAGTAAGTGTTAAGTGTCTGAGGTCGAATTTGAACTCAGGTCCTCCTGACTCCAGGGCTGGTGCTCTATCCACTGTGCCACCTAGCTGACCCCAACCCCTTTATTTTACACAGGGGGAAACTGAGGTGGGGGAGCAGAGTGATTTGCCTATGGTCACACAGGTAGTAAATAGCAATGTTAACATTTGAACCCAGGTCTTCTGACTCTATCCGGCATGCTGCTCTGAAGAATGGGTGCCAGTTATGAGGCAGCCAGCCCCCTTGCCTTCCCTCATTTGTTCAGTCATTCAGCAAACTTCTTGTCAGGCTGCCTGGTGTCCCCTTGAGCCCAGAGGCAACTTGTCTGTGACGGCCCCTGTGGAAGAGGCCACCCTGGCCATTCATACCCCAGATGACCTGGGGGCAGGGAAACCAGTGAGGAGGCCACTGGACCAGGGCCTGAGCAGTTTTGGCCACAGACTCGGGATGTAGCTGAGGCAGGACTGCCCCGAGGTGGAGGGGCTCAGGAAGGGGACTGTGAGGGCTGCCTGGTGTAGGGGCTGAGCGGCCAGCCAGTCTGCTACTCAGCTGGGCCTGGAAGACCCAGCCACAGACACTTACTAGCTGAGGGGCCCTTCTCCTCTGCCTGCCTTGGTTTCCTTATTGTTAAAATGGGTAGCCGGCCCTACCTCACCAGGTTTCTGTGAGGACCAAACAAGACAATGGAAAGGGGCTCAGTACAGTGCCTGGCACAGAATGGGCACTGGAGACGTGTTAGCTCACCTCGGACACCTCCAGCCTGTGCCCCTGTAATGGGAGGGGTGCGGTCTTCCCAGGCAAAGGGCACAGGGGCCACAGTAGTCGGTGGTGGGTGCTCACTTCTTCCTTCTCCCCCGGGCCAGGCTGAGACCCCTAGACCTGGAGTTCATGAAACATCTCAGCAAAGTGGTGAACATTGTGCCCATCATTGCCAAAGCTGACACCATGACCCTGGAAGAGAAGATGGAGTTCAAGCAGAGGGTGAGCTCCCCCTGATCTCTCAGCCTCCTCCTCCTCCTTTTGGGGGGCCTCATTCCCAGAACACTGGGCTCCCCATCTTCCTCCTCCTCACTTCTCATCTTGCTTTTTGCCTGGGCTGTCGCCCACCCCAGGAGCCACTTCCTGCAAGAAGCCCTCCCTGATTGACTTCCCTTCCTCACCACTGTGTGAGAATGGTCCCTGGAGTCTGGCCCTAGAACTAGAGCAACCTCCTCATTTGTCCCTCTCACGCTCTACCTGGCACCATAGCTTTCTTTCTCTGCTCATGTCACACCTTCCTAGTAAACTGAAAGCTCTCTGAGGGCAGGCCGCATCACTTTTCCTCTCTGTACTCCCAGCACTGAGCTCAGTGAGGTGCTCCAACAATAACTATTCAAGTTGAATTGAGTGGAGCTGAGCACCTGTCACTAACTGCTCATGTGACCTTGGGTAAATCATCTCCCCTGCCTGGGCCTCAGGATGAGATGAGCTCTGAGGTCCCTTCTAGCCCAGATGTATGGACTTGGGCCCCTCTCAGATCCTTGGTTTCTTCCTCTGTGAAATGTGGAGACAAGCTCAGAGGTCCCTTCTGACCCTCCATCTCAGCTCCTCTGATCCCAGGATGACTCTCCCACCCCCACCCCCCAGGTCCGGAAGGAGCTCGAAGTGAACGGCATTGAGTTTTACCCACAGAAGGAGTTTGACGAAGACTTGGAGGACAAGACGGAGAATGACAAGATCAGGGTAGGAGGCAAAGGGGGCCGCAAGGGAGAAGCTGACAAACTAGAGTAGAAGCCCCTTGAGGCTAAGGTGTGTGGCACATAGTAGGCACTTTAAGAAATGTCTGTTGAAAAAAAAAAAGAAATGTTGAACTGAAATAAATTAGGGGCAGCTAGGTGGCACAGTGGATAGAGCACCAGCCCTGGATTCAGAAGGACCTGAGTTCAAATCCGGCCTCAGACACTTAACAGTTACTAGCTGTGTGACCCTAGGCAAGTCACTTAACCCCAATTGCCTCACCAAAAAAAAAAAAGAAAAAGAAAGAAAAGAACTGAAATGAATTCAGTGAGGGGCAGCATGGTAGAGTAGACTTGGAGTCATAGGTCCTGGGTTCAAATCCTACCTTGGCCACCTACCACCTGTAAATGACTTGACCTTGGACAAATCATGCCATCTCTCTGGGCCTCAGTTTCCTCTTCTGCAGAATGGGGGAGTTGGATTAAATAACCCTTCTGGCCCCTTTACACCCCTCTGACCCTACTAAGGTAGGAGTGGGAGGACTCAGGGTCCTGGGAGGCAGTGGGTCCCAGCCCCTCATGTTTTCACAAGGGCACAAGACTTGCCCAAAGATTTATTAACCCAGCTGTGTGACTTGAATCCAGGCTCTTTGACTCCAGAGCCAGGGCTCTTTCCATTGTTCACCTGACCCTTGTCCCATTTGGACTCATGGGAAGAGAGGCCTCTTGGGCCTCTTGAGCAGGGCTGCAGAGGAGAATGACCTGGAGCCCCTTGGCCGTGTCTGTCTGTCGTCTCCTCTCCAGCAGGAGAGCATGCCCTTCGCTGTGGTTGGGAGCGACAAGGAATATCAAGTCAATGGCAAGAGGGTCCTTGGCAGAAAAACACCCTGGGGAATCATCGAAGGTAAGAGAGGCATCTACTCCAGGAACCAATTTCCCCTGATTTTATTGGGCACCTGCTGGGTGCTGCGCAAGGAGACATGACACCTGCTTATGGACCATCTGGCCTGAATTTTGTAAATCCCCAGTACCAAGCTAAAGGCTTTTGAATACAGTGGGTGCTAAATAAATGTATTAGTGGATGGATGGATGGATGGATGGATGGATGGATGGATGGATGGATGGATGGATGGATGGATGGATGGATGGAAGGATGGATAGATGGATGGATGGATGGATGGATGGATGGATGGATGGATGGATGGATGGATGGATGGAAGGATGGAAGGATGGATGGATGGATGGAAGGATGGATGGATGGATGGATGGATGGATGGATGGATGGATGGATGGATGGATGGATGGAAGGAAGGATGGATGGATGGATGGATGGATGGATGGATGGATGGATGGATGGATGGATGGAAGGAAGGATGGATGGATGGATGGATGGATGGATGGATGGATGGATGGATGGATGGATGGATGGATGGATGGATGGAAGGATGGATGGATGGAAGGATGGATGGATGGATGGATGGATGGATGGATGGATGGAAGGATGGATGGATGGATGGAAGGATGGATGGAAGGATGGATGGATGGATGGATGGAAGGATGGATGGATGGAAGGATGGATGGAAGGATGGAAGGATGGATGGATGGATGGATGGATGGATGGAAGGATGGATGGATGGATGGATGGATGGATGGATGGATGGATGGATGGATGGATGGAAGGATGGATGGATGGATGGATGGAAGGATGGATGGATGGATGGATGGAAGGATGGATGGATGGATGGATGGATGGAAGGATGGATGGATGGATGGATGGATAGATGGATGAATGAATGAATGAATGAATGAATGAATGAATGAAGCAGATGCCATTTTGACTTGGTTGCTCCGCAGAGGAGCTTGTGTAAGGTCTGGCTGGGAAGACATTTATCATTCAGTAAGTCAGCAAGTTTCCATGAAGCAGAAAGGTAAAAGACTATCCCTGCCCTCGAGGAGTTGCCAGTCTATTGGGGAGACAGTGTACAAACAGGCATGGCCTCTTCCCAGAGAAATATCAGTATCTGACTCATTTTGCTTCCTTTCAAAAGATCCCCCTGCAAGCATTCAGGCTAATGAGACCTAAGCTATAGGACAGATATTTAACCTGACAAAAATGCAGATTCACAATGGACCCCCTGAATCATCAGGAAAAGTTTCCTTCTCTTTCTAGGGGTGCCCTTGGGTGAGTCCCCCCTTTCTCTGAAGTCTGTGTGACTCAGCATTAGTAAAGGGAGAGTTCAGTGGCACTGGCCAGTGTGAAAGGTGCAAGTAAAAGGGGCTGGGACCCAGAGCAAGGCATCTGACAGCAGCTGTTTAAAGGGCCGTCTCGTGAAGAGGGATCAGCTGGCTTCTGCCTGGTCCCAGATGGCAGATGGGGAAGCAGGGCATGGTATAGGCAGGGGCAGACGTGAGCTTCATGTCAGGGAGAACGTCCTCACACTTAAAGCCAACCAGAGTTGGAACGGGCTGCCTTGGGAGGTGGTGAGTTCCCCATCAGTGGGAGTCTTCAAGCTGGATGACCATTACTTGTCAGGAATTTCATATGCCCGGGGAATCCTGTTCCGGGCACCGCCCACTTTGCATGTTGTCTCCTCATTACTCTGAGCTCCCTGAGTGTAAAGGTTGTTTGTCTTTGGGCTTTCTTTGTATCACCAGTGCTTAGCACAGTGCTTGGTATATAGGAGGTGCTTAATAAATGCTTGTTGATTGACTAGGCAATCAGAGTCCCTTCTTGCTTTGAGATTCTGGCATGCTGAGTTCCCATCAGCCTCATGAAGCCTTCCTTGCCCATTCCAGCCTATACTGATCTCTCCCTCCTGGGATCTCAGAATATCTACTTGAAGATGTACTTCTTGGGACATCTCCTCTCCTAAGCTCCCAGAGGGCAGGATCAATAGCTTAAAGTCTGGTTCTTTCTCTTCCAGCCCCCGTGGCATGACCATTGTCGGTTCTTAATAAATAAATACTTGACGGATGAATGAATGAGTGAATTAATGAATGACTGAGTGAAGTGCTCTGAAGCCCTTTGACAGTCATCCAGCTCAGGGGTGGGTTGTTATACAGTGATGTGCTTTTAAGAAGTCCCTGCAACCACCCTATGACTGCTGAGTATTGGTGTAAAGTCACTTCTCTCTTTTGGATTTTCAGTGGAAAACCTCACCCACTGTGAGTTTGCCTTGCTCAGAGACTTCGTCATCAGGTAAGACCCCCCCCACCTTGAAGTGTGGATCCAGTTTAGTCAGGGCCAGAGGGGTCCCTGAACCTGTCAGAGACACGACCCTGGCCTCAAGGCCTCCCTGATCTAAGCTCCCTCTTCTCCCAAACCCTCTCTCCTTCCTGGGGGGATGGAGTCCCAAAGAGCCAGACATCTGGTGGTAAGAGATTGCCCAGGTGATACCGGCTGCCTACCTCCCTGGGCAGATAATCGGGGACAAGTGCCCCTCGCTGCCTGCACCAGTTAAGGAGTGACCGTGATGGGATGATTGGGAACAGACATTTATTCAGTGCCTTCTGTGCACTAGGTACCATGCTACCAAGCACGCTACAAACGCTATCTGGGAGGTGGAGGCAGTTATTCCCCTCATGTTATAGTTGAGGAAACTGAGGCAGGCAGGAGCGAAGCGCCCAGGGTCCCACAGTGGGTGGGTGTCCATGGGTGGATTTGTGTTTCTCTTCTACCTGGGCCCCAGAGCCAGGGGGCACTGCCCACTGAGCCCCCGGATGCCCAGATGCCTAGACCAGCTGGGCCTGTCAGTGACAGTGGGATACCACCTGAAGCCATCCTTTCCTCCGCCTCCCCTTTACCCGGGATCCAAAATCAAAAGGGATCAGCTGGGTGGTGCAGTGGATAGAGCATCAGACCTGGAATCAGGAGGACCCGAGATCAAATCTGGCTTCAGACACTTACAAGCAGTGTGATCCTGGGCAAGTCACTTAACCCTGTCTGCCTTCAGAAAAAAAAAAAAAAATCAAAGGATCCTGGCCCTGCTTTGGCCCCCAAGCATACTCTCTGCACCTCAGTTTCCTCCTCTGTTAAATAAATGGGGGGAGGGGAAAGACCAGATGGTTCTTTCCCTCCATAGAGCTGTGTCATCTCTTTCCATTAAAATCGCTTATTCAGTATTTTGGAGTGAGAAGGAAATGGTATAGAGTCAAATGAAGGTTTGGTCCTGTCCTCAGGGACCTTCCTGTCTGGTGATCCAGAGGCAGCTAGGGGGCGCCACCGTGCCTGGGGCACTGGGCCAGGTATGGGGAAGGCCTGGGTTCAAATCCAACCTTCGACGCTTCCTGGCTGGGGGATCCTGAGCAAGTCTCTTTGCCTCTGCCTGTCTCAGCTTTCCCAGCACCTGCCTCACAGGCTGCACAGTGCCTGGCACACACTGGGCGCTCTGCAAATACTCAGTCCCTTCCTGCTAGGCCCGGAGAGGTCAGGGTCGGGGCAGTGGTGGAGCTGGGGGGCCGGGCGGTCAGCCCTGGTGCTCAGGCCTTCTGGAGCCCTGTTGGATGCTGGGAGTGGGGGTGGGGGCTGGCCTGCCCCGAGCACTGGCCCGCTCCTGCTCCCCACCTGCTCCCCGCCCTGGCCTGCTGCAGTGCAGCCTTAGGTGGGCCCTTTACTCCCAAAGCTGATCTCTCCCCTTCCCTCCTCCATCCCCTCCTTCAGGACCCACCTCCAGGACCTCAAGGAAGTCACCCACAACATCCATTATGAGACCTACCGGGCCCAGAGGCTCAACGACAATGGAGGTCTCCCTCCGGTGAGCGTCGGCGTGACGGAGGCCCAGGACAAAGCCCCGTGACTCGCCCCTCCGCTCTCCTGTGTGTGTGTGTGTGTGTGTGTGTGTTCTGGTGGGGCGCTTTCACTGCCCACCCTCCCAAGAAGCTCCTTAAGCTGTCCTTCCCCGGCCATTGTCCAGGGATCTCCGGCCTCCCCCACCCAGCCTGGGAGGCTCCTTCCCAGGGGGGCAAGAGAAGGGCCAGCGGAGCCCCTTTGACTCAGCCAGGCCCCCAGTCCCCAGTGCTGGGGCCAATGGGGGAGATTTGTGGGGGCCGGGATGTGGGCAGGGGCTGGGGGGAGGAGGGGGTGGGACCACTGAGTCAGGGCTGACTCACAGCAGCAGCCCTGGGGGGAGCTTCAGGCCGGGGTTGGGGTGGGGGGAGCCAGGGCAAGAAGGCGGCATCTAGGGAGGGCCCGTGTCTTGTCCACTGTCCAACAGCCACCATCTGTCACCAAGCCGCCTGCTGCTCTCCCCGCCAGCCAGCGCCTGCTCAGCTGGTCCTCTGGCCTCTTGTCCTCTCCTGTTCTCCCTCCCTCTGTCTCTCTGCTCGCTCGCGCTCTCTCCTCTCTCTCTGTCTTTCTCTCTCTCCTCTCTCTCTCTCTCCCTCTCTCTCTCTCTCTCTCCCTCTCTCCTCTCTCTCTGTCTTTCTCTCTCTCCTCTCTCCCTCTCTCCTCTCTCTCTTCTCTCTCTCTCTCCCTCTTTCCTCTCTTTCTTTCTCTCTCTCCTCTCTCTTTCTCTCTCTCTCTCCCTCTCTCCCCTCTCTCTTTCTCTCTCCTCTCTCCTCTCTTTCTCCTCTCTCTTTCTCTTTCTCTCCCTCTCTCCTCTCTCTCTCTCTCTCCCTCTCTCTTCTCTCTTTTTCTCTCTCCCTCTCTCCTCTCTTTCTCTCTCTCCCGCTCTCTCTCCCTCCCTCCCTCCCTGTGTCCTTCCTTCTCCCCTCCTCCCATCCTTCTTACCATCATCCCTCCATCCTCCAGCCTCCTCCTCAGTGCTATGTTTTCCTCCCATGCTGCCTTCCAGCCATAGAGCATTCTGGACTTGGAAGTCAGGAGACCCAGGTCAAGTGCAGGTTCTGACAGCGGGGTGACCCTCTCTGTGCCTCAGGCTCCTGCTCTGGACAATGGGTACAGTCCCCTCCTGCAGCCTCCCTGCCAGGCCTGGGCTGAGAACAGCGCTTCAGAGGACAGAAGGAGGGCTGCCCTCCTCTCTCTCCTCTCCCGAGCTCTCTCCGCCTGGTCCCTCTGACCCCCGGCTTGTCTCCTGCCCTTGCCAGCCCAGGCTTCCACATGTGCCCCTTTCCCTTCTGCCCTTGGGCCCCCGAGGCTTCTGGGGCTGGGTGGCAGCGGGGGCTGTCAGGGAGACCATGAAAGAGCCTGAGGAGAGGAGGCTAGCCGTACTGACCTTAGCCCATGACCTCTTTCTCCTGGTCCATTCCATAGGCACCTCATCCATCAAATCTCACCTCCTTCAAGGGCTTGGAAAAATAAAGCCCGGAGACGCTAGATTGAGCAGGTCAGTGGGAAGGAGGCCAGAGCAGGGTCCGGTGCTCACTGAGCACCAGGGCCCCAGAGCCGAGGGGGTCTGGCTCTCTTGGAGGCCCAGCTGCCCGTCTGCCCTCTCCCCTGGGCTCTGGCCAGAGGGCCTCCCTGCAGTAAGTTTCTGCCAAGAGAACACGGCAGCTGGCCTCCGCCTGGACGGGGCTACATCCCTGGTGCTGATAGCGACCGAGCTCAGGCCTCAGGCCCCAGCTTGTGCCAGAAGGGCAGCTCTAGTGTGAAGGAGAGTTGGGGGGTGAAGGGGGCAGCAGCCATGGGGGGTGGGGGGGAGCCGGGAACTTCTCAGGCCCTCACCGGCTCTCCTCCCCCTGCAGGGAGAAGGCATCCTTCCACCAGCGCCAGCCTCCCCCCGCCCTGCCACCACCGCCGAGTGATGGTCATTTCCAGGCTGCTCCTCCTCCCCACCGGCCCCCCACCCCAGTCGTTCACCCTTCAGGGACGTGGTCGCTCTAGCGCTCCATGTCCAGCCGACTGCCGGCCTGCCACGCCCTGCCCTCAGGGGGAGGGTCCTGCCTCCTCCGAAGGCCCCTCCAGTGGCCTAGCTCTGGGCCCTCCCCCATCCTGGGCCCACACCCTCTGCTCCACCTTCTGCTAACCCATTGCCAGCCATTCCTCACCTTCTCCTCCACCAGGCTTCGTGGGTTGCTCTCCTGGACCCTGGGAGTCCAGAGGGCGTCACATCCAGGTGTGAGCCGTAGCATGGGGTGGGGGGAGCAGCCAAGACTCCACCCTCCTTATGGAAGGCGGCTTTGGAGGGACAGGTGGTCACAGGGAGAGAAGGTCCGTCAGGCTTGGCTGGCCCCGAGCGTGGCCAACCCCCCCACCCCCCACCTCCCCACCCCGATGATGAGAACAGGAGGAGACACGTGACCTGGAAGGAAGTTTCTGAAGTTGATTTTTCTCTTTATCCTTAACTTTAAAACAAAAGAAAGAAAAGAAAACAAAAGTTTAAGAAGCCCGTGAGATGTGAAGTCTAAGATAAAGCCCTCCCCCAGCCCCGATCTCTGTCCTTTAGCAATAAGAGATGTTGCCCGTCCCTTCTTGCCCCACCCTGAGCCCCTGTTAATGTGAGTAAGGAATCTGCTTGGCTGTGGCCTGGTACAGGCTCGGACAACGATCTGAGGCCCGATGCATGAGTGTGTGAGTGTTGGGCACGCTGCCGTCCAAACTGTGTCCTTGGGAACCATTCTGCCCTTTCTCCAAGCTGGGTATGACTTGTGACTGCTGAGCACGGGGGACCCAGAGAGGCCTGAGCCCAGGCCCCCTTCCGGCTCGTCCCTGTCCTGGCTGCCTGGAGGTGACAGGAGGGAGGAATCTCCTTCCCCAGGGCCCCAGCCCTGACCCAAGACAAGCCACCAACCACACACGGGTGTAGACTTTAACTTTCTTTGTATTGTTCAATTCAACAAGACTTTGCTGTTTGAACAGGAGTGGTACCTGCTTGTTATTTCATCGCCTCTGCCTGCTGCACCCCCATCCCCCAGGGCCCCATACACCTCCCCCTTTGCCTACTGCCCCAGGCCCTCACACCCCCCTCACCTTTCCTGGGTTTGCCACAGACCCAGGGGTCCTTTATGGTGTACCCCTCCCAGAGCCCATCTACACTTGGCATCAGATTTTTTGTTTTGTTTTGTTTTGGGGAGGTTTTTTGCGGGGCAATGAGGGTTAAGTGACTTGCCCAGGGTCACACAACTAGTGAGTGTCAAGTGTCTGAGGCCAAATTTGAACTCAGGTCCTCCTGAAGCCAGGGCTGGTGCTTTATCCACTGCACCACCTAGCTGCCCCCAATTTAATTTAATATTAATCTACTGTCCAAGCTGTTCCTGGATGACAGATAGAAAGCTGTCCGGAGCAGCCAAGCTCCCCTAGGCCCTCTGACATGATTTCCCGCTCCAGGACAATTATAGGGAGCACTTAGAGGCATCTCAAAGAATAACAGCTGTAGCATGGGAAGATACAGCTGGCTTGGGGCTTGGGGCTTGTCACTCCAGACCCCCAAAGAAGCCCATGACCATCCCATTCCTTCCTGGCCCTCCCCCCCCCAGAATCCTCCCAGAGACCAGCATGGGGTGGGGTGGTGTCTTGGGCCAATCTCTCCAGGGGATGGGGGAGGCTCCCTTTCTTCACCATGCTGGTCCTCCGCCCAAGGCCCCTTCAAACAGAGGAAGATGAGAAGGGAGCAGAGAAACCTTCATTTGTTCCACAAAGAAGGAGGCTTCGCTTCCGTGATCGCAGCGGGATCTGTGAGTTTCCACCCAATGTTCGGGCAATGTGTGAGTGAGGTAATGAGCACCCTGCCACTGCCACCACCTAGCAGATCACCTAGCCTGGTTCTCTCGTCTGAGGTTCCTTCTGGTCTCACTCTGTGATCTGAAATGCTTTTACCCTCTAAGCCAATGTCTCTGACGGCCTCAGTTTCCTCCACTGTAAAATGGGGATCCTATTAGCACCTACCTCCCAGCACTATTGTGGGGGTCACATGGAATCCTGTCTGTCAAGCATTTAGCATAGGGCTTGGTGCATAGTGGCCACAAGGTGGCGCCCTAGAGTGCCAGGCCTTGAATCAGGAGCATCTGAGTTCAAATTTGCCCTCAGATATTTATTTTTTTTTTAGTGAGGCAATTGGGGTTAAGTGACTTGCCCAGGGTCACACAGCTAGTAAGTGTTAAGTGTCTGAGGCCGGATTTGAACTCAGGTACTCCTGACTCCAGGGCCGGTGCTCTATCCACTGTGCCATCTAGCTGCCCCGCCCTCAGATATTTATTACCAGCTGGGTGGTGCAGTGGATAGAGCACTGGCCCTGAAGTTGGGAGGACCTGGGTTCAAATCTCACCTTAGACACTTGATAGCTGTATGACCCTGGGCAAGTCACTTAACCCCGATTGCCTCAAACATCCCATCGGGGCCATCTCCAGTCATCCTGATATATATCTCGACACTGGAGCCAGATGGCTCTGGAGGGGAGAGTGGGATTGGTGACCTTGCCCAGCCCTGCCTCACTTACATCCAATTCAGTGCAAGTCATGACATCACCTACCAATGGCCTGGTCCTCTGAGAATGAAGGACAAACAGCAAGAGCTGTATGACTCTAGACAAGTTATTTCATCCTCTTTGCCTCAGTTTCCTCATCTGTAAAAGGAGCTAGAGAAGGAAATGTCCAACCACTCCTGTATCTATACCAAGACAACCCCAAATGGGGTCCCAGAGAGTCGGACATGGCTGCAACAACTGAATTAATCAGCACATAGTAGGTGCACATCTACCATGTACCAGAGGCAGGAGATACAGACAAGGAACAGAACAGTCCCTGCCCTCAAGGCTCTTTGATATTGTGTGTGAGAGAGACTGAGAGAAGAGGGAAGGACACAACACACACACAGAAAATTAAATGCAAATTTAGCCAAGCATTTTCCATATTTTAACAGTAAATCTGGCTAGAGATGCTTTAATAGGGACAGCAAGCATTTATGTGACACCTACTGTGTGCCAGGCGCTTTACAGATATGAGCTCATCAACAACCCTGCTAAGAAAGAGCTATGATCCCTCACTTTACAGCTGGTGTGACTGAGGCAGGCAGTGGTGAAGTGACTTGGCCAGAGCCACCCAGCTAGTGAGCGTGGGGATTTGAACTCAGGTCTTACTGCCTCCAGGTCCAGCACTCTATGCACTCTGGTGCCGATCTTTACCCAGCATAAAACCACACATCTGGATCTGGAAGAGACCTCACAGACCATGGCGTTCAATCCCTTCATTTTACAGAGGGGGAAACTGAGGCAATGAGGTGAAGGAGTGACTGGCCTAGAAAGTGTCTGAGATGGGATTTGAACCCAGAGCTTCTTGAATCCAAGGCCAGCTTATCCCAACCCTGTAGAGGGAAGGGGGGCGGGAAGAGAAGAAGCATTCACGGAGCCCGGCGTTGCGCTAGTCCCTGCCCTCAAGGAGCACACAGTCTAATAGGAGAGACAACCAGTTTGTACCTCTGGACAGGATAACCTGAGGATACTCTCAGAGAGAAGGCCCTAGCATAGAGGGGGGTTAGGAAAGGTATTATTAAGCCCATTTCACAGATAAGGAGGCTGGAGTCCAGAGAGGTTGCAGGGCTTTCCCGAGGTCACACAGCACGCAAATGAATTCGAACCCATAGCCCCACAGACCCGGAGGTTAAACCACGGACTCGCCAGGGCAGCCAGGGGCGGGGCATAGAAAAAAAAAATCGGATTCTGACGTCATCCACCTCGGGCGCGTGCTCTCCCTTCCCATCATTGGCATTGTGTCTCTTGTTCGGTAGCCTTCCCCGCCCAGGGGGCGTGCCCTGACCAAACCCTGCCCCCGGGTGCGCTGGAAACTAGACCCCGCCCAGCGGCCCCACGTGACGGAGCAGCCTCACCCTCTCTCCCTCTCCCCGCGCCTGCGCCATAATCTCCGCGCCCTTCACCCACGCGACCCCGGAAGCCCCGCCCCTCGCGGAGCAGACTCCGCCCCCTCCCTCTCCCTCCTTCCCCTCCCCCTTTCCCCCCCCTCTCTCCCCCTCCCTCGGCCGGGGGCGGCCCGCCCCAGAAGGGCGAAGATGGCGGTGAACCAGCACCACACAGATGACCGCCGCGTCATCGTCCCGCCAGGCGAGAGGTGCGGGTCGGGAGCGAGCGAACGGGGGGCAGGGCCTAGTGTGTGTGTGTGTGGGGGGGGGGGAACTGACGGCTTCTGAGCCCGCCCCTCGCAGCGCGTCAGCACGGTAGGCCACACCTCTTCCGCCCGTGGAGAGCGTGGGCTGGGCCTTCTTGCAGGCACATGGAACGCGCGCCCCACTCTGGTGGGGAAGGGAAGGGGAAGCATCCTGGAGAAGCGGGGAGAGCACGCGCGCCCCCGGGTGGTGAGGACGGCAAGAGCTGAGTCAGTTGTCACTCAAGCCTTTATTAAGCGCTCACTGTGTGCTAGGCTCCGTGCTAAGTACATGCCGGGGATCTCTCAAAAGAGAGGCCTTAGAGATTACTGACCCAGGACATCAAGGAAGGCTTCCTGGAGGAGGCTTCATTTGAGGGGGGGCTTTATTAAACTAAGAAAAAGATACAAAAAGGAGGGAGTGTAGAGCTGGAGGTGCCTAGAGCAGTAAGACCCAATAATAATAATAATAATAATAATAGCAACGACAACAATAATAACATTTCTATAGACCTTTAAGGTTTGCAAAGTGCTTAGATACTATTGCATTTTATCCTCACAAAGCAGAGTAGCCTCAGATTGTGGAGGTCAGCAAGGGATATGAAAAGTGAGAGCAGAGAGAGGTGAGAGAAGCCAAGAGAAGCCCAGAGTTACAATCCTTGGAAAGATGGAGGGAGGGACTATTGACAGAAAGGCTGAGATCATGTTGGGGGTAGGGAGAGCATGTGGTGGAGCCATATTACATCGGGAGTACCAATATCTTATTGCCATCTGGAGCTTGAGAGAGGTCAGGGTTTGAATGCCAGTTTGGAAGCCGCCTTCCTGGAGAGGGTCCATCTCCATCTTTTCCTCTTTCAGTGTTCCTTTCTTTCCTTCTCAGTGTGTGTTCTCTGTATGTCTCCTCCTTGGACTTTAAGCCCCTTAAGGGCAGGAGACCATGTTTTTGCTTTGTCTTATATCCCCAGCACTTAGCACAGTGAGTGACTGGTACATAGTAAGTGCATTTAACCAGCGCTTGCTGACTGGTTGTTGAATGGGGAGTGTAGACGCAGAAAAGAAGGGTCCAGGACAGAACCTTGGAGAAGAGGAAGGAGAGGAACCAGAGAAGGAAGAGGAGAACAGGAACAGGAAAGTGATTTCTCTGAAATCAAGGGAGCAGAGAAGGTTTAACAGCTTCATAAGGTTCATGGAGACCCAGGAGAATCAGGAAGGAGGAAAAAGGACAAATATAAAAATGGAAAGCCTGCCTTCCCCTTTCGCCATAGGCTGAGGACACTGACATGCACTGACACGTTGCCAGCCCTGTGTGTCACTTGTACATGTGTTGGCTAAAGTGAATGAAAAATCAACAAGGTGTTTTTTGTTTTGTTTTGTTTTGTTTTTGTTTTGTTTTTTGTTTTGTTTTTTTAGTGAGGCAACGGGGTTTAAGTGACTTGCCCAGGGTCCCACAGCTAGTAAGTGTCAAGGGTCTGAGGCTGGATTTGAACTCAGGTACTCCTGATTCCAGGGCCAGTGCTCTATCCACTGCGCCACCTAACTGCCCCAACAAGGTGTTTTAAAAATTCATCATGGAACTTGCAACTACAATCATATATGACTGGGGAGAATTCCTGAGTGGCACCTGAAAAGACCAGCCAGCTCCAAACTGAAGCTCCTGGTAAAATTGTGGCCACGCCCATTGCCCCCATTATTAATTTTTGGCTCATCTACCCTCCTGGAGATGTATTATTTCATTAGGGCATACCCCCAGGGCATTTTGTTATTTATAAGTGGCCACATTCCGTCATCAAGGACATCCATTATTATATTCATTAAACTAAAAACTTAACTTATTCAATCCCCACTTCGGTCATCTACTAGCTGTGTGAGCATCTCTACAAAAAGAATGCCCTGTCTCCAACATGCTTCGCCTGAAGACTTCTGTGGAAGGTCTTGTTAGGCAGGGTTCCCTGACGGAGCACAAGCAGCGGCCCTTAGCTCCTAGTTCTGCTCTCTGGGTCTGAGCAAAACCTCTCCAACCACCCCCTCTTCCACTTGAGAGTGTCTCACTCACTTGAGGAGACAGGCAGGCATCTCGTCGTCCAGAAGCCGCTAGCTCTCCCATGCCATCCTCCTCTTCCCATGATCCCTGTGACCCCAGGGCCACCTGACTTTTCGTCTCCTTCCCCGACTGCCCCTTTTCTTCATTCCTCGGCCTTAATGTTGGGCTACCCCGGACTGGGCCCTGTGTGCTCTTGCCTAACTTCAGCAATCACCAGGGTGGGGATAGCAACAAACAGCCATATGGAGGAGCAGGGGACAGGCTTGGGCTTGGAGTCAGGAAGACCCCAGCTCAGATCCTAGCTCTGTGACACTCAGCATATAGGAGATCAACTTTGCAAAGGACTTTGCAGACCATAAAGCACAGATCCAGCTGGGTTAGATCCCACCCAGTGAAGGGTTCCTAAGAACAGTTTAGTAGGACATCATAAAAAAGCGATTGCCATACTTCCTGCGACCTGGCCCAGGCCTGGCCCTTTGAGCCTGTGGTGTGACCCCTGAGACTTCCCCCAAGGGTCAGGCTCTGGACTTATGGAAAGGCAGAGCCTTGGCTCCGGGGTGGTCTTGTCTTAAACCTGGCCTAATGGGGCACCACCAGTTTTCAGTGCTGGTCCACTGGGTGATTTCTTTGTTCTTGGGTGATTCTTCTCTCCCACTGACACAGACTGTGAGCTCATTTAGCCAGACTAGGCTTGAGGTGCATTGCTTCAATCATTTGCTATCTAGTACTTAATTAAATTCAACAAGCATCTATTAAGTGCCTACTGTGTGCATCCAGACACCCATTGATCGGAACCTTCCCAGAGTGGAATGTGGGGAGGAGGGTGACCCAGTGGAGTCCCCCTCACTAAGGCTGGATGTCCACTTGCTGGGCTGCTGGATTCTTGGGCAGACTGGGCTGACCTACAATAGCCTCTGAGGTCCCTGCCTGCTGTGAGGTTCTGGGGTACAAGGCACCTGTACCTGAGGAGGCACAAGGGTACATGACCACCTGTCCTTGCCTTAAGGACTAGAGTAGAAACACTGATAACCATCAGTTATCAGTATTTACTATTGGACATTGTCTGTGCTTGGAACATGACTGAACTTCCCGGGCAGATCCACTGGGACATTCTAAGGTGATGAAGCCTTCCTCTGGCCATTGTCACTTGTCATGTTCTGTTGGGGTCGAATTTGGGCCCCATCTTTATCTCCCCCCCCCCCCGCCCGGCCTGGTGGGGAATTCTTTCCAAGATGGTGCCTCGGTGCCCACCCACTGGGTGTTCTTTGTTTTTCTTTTGTCATCATGTTTTAAGTCATCACATGGAGGAGGGACTGGTCTTGTAAGCTGGAGAGGAGCTGAACATAGACTCAGGCTCCTGATCCTGCTTCCTGCTCTACTCCTGAGGCCTCCAGACCTCAAGAGGGCAAAGGGCCAGGTATTGCACAAGGAAGTTGGCTACAGACATAAGCCTCCAGTAAATAAAAATCCATGACTCAGGGAGACTCACCTTGAGAACCACCTCTGGCCTCCGCTACAAAACAGCAAACCTGGCCCAGAGGCCCAGAGATGGGAAGGGGAGGCTGAGGAGAGACACCAAAGAGAGATCCATGGAATTTCAGTGGGGAAAGTGGGAGGGGGCCCAAATTTAGCCATTGCGATGGAAGATCCCCCTCCCCCTGGGCTGGCCCAGCCCAGAGCAAGCCCTTGCTGGGCTCCTTGTCTCCTCCAATTAGTGGGGGAGTCAGGGAGAGGAGGGGCCATCATCTTTTCTTCATTGCATCTCCAGCTCTTAGCTAAGTGCAGAGCTTGGCCCAGAGTAACTGCTCATCTTTTCATTCACTCCTTCATGCCTTCATTCATTCAGCCAAGTCACTTTGATTGGATTTCCCAGAAAGCCCTGACTGTTTTCACTTGTGATGCTTTATTCGGGGTCTCATTTGGGCCCCAGCTTTATCTCTCACCCCTCCCTGCCCTGGTGGGCTCCTCTCTGACCTGCTGGGAGATTCTTTCCAAGACGGTGTGTTGGTACCTGCTCCCCAAGGCAGGGAGCTATCGCCTGGCCTGCTTTTTGTTTTGTTTTCTTCTGAAGTCATCATACAGAAAAGGGATTAGCTTTGTTCTGCCTGTGTCTGGGGAGGAGAACTGGGCAGATTTTAAAAAGGGAAACACTAGCTCAGCATCAAGACTTTCTTAACCACTGAGACAGTTGTCTCAGGGAGAAAACAACTCCCAGGCTCTGGCTTTGAAAACTCATTCCCCTTTAGCTTTGTTTGGGAGTGAAGCCAGCTTTGGGATTTAGCTCCCACAGAGGCAAAGGCTCACGTGGATTTGGGGCTTCATGGGTAATACTTCAACGTGTTTCCCTCCCAAGGAGCCTGTGAAATAATGACCACAACGTCCATTTTGCAGGTGAGGACACTGAAGCTAAAGAGGGAAATGACTCACCCACAGTCTTGTAGCAACTGAAACAGGGCAAACCAAGTTCTCCAGACTCCAAAAATTCGGTGTTCTTTCAGGGTGGGATGCGCCTTCTCCTGGCCTATCAACGCCTAGATGGCATCTTCACTGGTCTCCTCTGCTTCCTCTCCTCCCCCCTCTGGCAAACCCTCCAAGGGCCACTTTCTGACCTCATCACTCAACTGAAACTTCCCTCTCTGAAGTGACAGTGATGGTCAAGGCCTTTTCTCAGGCCTCAGCCTTCTCGAATTCTCTGTCTCTTCCCTGGTGATGCCCCTGGGTCTCCTAGTCTCACCCATGTCATGCCCCGGGGCTCTGGGCATTCCCCGAGACCTTGTCCTGGGCCCTTCTCCTTTCTCTATCTTCTCATTCATCAGCTTATCAGCTCCCTGAGCATAATGATCACCTCCCTCTCCTTGGCTCCAGTCACACACCTCCTGATGCCTAGTGATAAAGTCTAAGGCCCCTAGCTAGGGACCTCAAGTTCTACTGCCCCCTTCCAAATGAAGAAGCCCCGTCTCCCACTGCAGGTCAGAGCCTCATACGTGGAACACCCAGAGGCCGAGGACTTACCCAGGGTCACAAAGTCAGCATGAGTCAGAGAGGCAGGACTTCCCAGCTTGGAAGCCAGATCTCTGTGTTCTCGCACTCATCTCCTTAGGGGATGGGCCGGACCCTTGCTAGAGGGTGGTGACAGTGCAGAGAGCTCTGGACTGGGAGTCAGAAGACCTGAGTTTGAATCCCAGCTCTGCTCCTGACCAGCTGTGTCACCCAGGGCAGGTCACTTTCCCTGCCCTCAGCTGCCTCAGTTTCCTCCCTTGTAAAATGAAGGTTTTGGACCCATTGGCCTCTGAGACCCCTTCCTGCTCTAGATCTAGGCCCACGTTTCCAGCACTCCTCTACTCACATCCTACAAAGCCAATTGGTCAAGCTGCAGGACTCCACGTCCCACCTACCTTCCCCCCTACTTGGCATGCCCTCACCTTGTTTTCTGCCCAGTCAAAGTCTCCCGGTCCCCCAGGACTAGTTCAGTGTCAGGTGTTTCACAGTCATCAAAAGAGCCCTTGGTGATCCCCCAGGCCATTGTGTTCCTGACCTGAGGCACGCTTGGGCCTGACAGGCTTGTCTGAGGTCTCTGGGGATGGGCCAGGTCCTGCTGCATGGGCCCAGGCCAGTCTGCCCAGTCACTAGCAGGGTCTCCAGACACCTGAGCAAACATTCCTGCTTCCCTGTCTGGCTCCCCCTCCTCCCTTCTCCCCAGCATGTCTTCAGCCCCTCAGTGATGGCTCTGGTGTCTTCCTAGAGTCCCCTCTGTCCCCGGTCAGTCGTTAAGTGACAGGATTCCTTAGGACCCTCCCCAGCTGGTTGGCACCTTTCTAGAACCCAGAACTGGGCATGGTGCTTCAGCTGTGACCTGGTCTGGGCATGGACAGTGAGACGGTCCTCTTTCTCCTTCTGGATCCACTAATGTTGTCATGAGCTAGGGACCCCCCAGACGAGAACCATCCCTCTCCCAGTGCAGGCCAGCAGCTCTTCTGTAGCTGGCATGGCTCACAGGTGGCACTTGGACCCTGGTCTTATTAAACCCAAGGCCAGCTATGATGATCTACCTTGCCACACTGCCCCTGAACCTAAGGTGGCATGAGGTTTGGGGGCAATGTTGTCCATTCATATTTTACTAAGAGTCCACCAAGACGCCCAGATCTTTTTCACAGGACCTATTGTCTACCCAGGCTTCTCCTTCCTCTGCTTGTTTGGGTGTTTTTTAAAACCCAAATGTGGGATTTTACACTTATCCTTATTAAGCTTCATATTATTAGGCTCATGAAAGCATGTTGGCTGCTGATTCTGTCCTCTAACTGCTCAGTCAACAATTATTTATTAAGCAACAACTGTGTGCCAGGTGCTATCTGCTTTGTTGGTTATCTCTCCCAGGGCGCATGACCTGAAAATCTGATTTTTAAAACATGCCATTTATACTTTTACCCTAGTCACTGATAACCACATTGAACAGCTCAGGGCTGATCCCTGGGGCACTCTGACAGAGACCCTCCTTCTAGTGGATGAGGACACTTCATTAATCACTGCTTTGGATCTCCTGATCCAACCCCCTCTGGAACTACCCAATTATTTTCCCATCCCTCCCATGTTCAGAAGGATCATGGGTGAGCCTTTGTCAAATATTTTCTTAGAAATTAGGCACATACTCAAAAGATATGAACTAGAAAGTTTCAGATGAAGAAGTCAAAGCTATCTATTGCCATATGAAAAAATGCTCTAAATCACTATTGAGTAGAGAAATGCAAATTAAAACAACTCTGAGATACCACCTCACACCTATCAGATTGGTCAATATGTCAAAAAAGGAAAATAATAAATGTGGGAGAAGCTGTGGAAAAATTGGAACACTAATACATTGTTGGTGGAGTTGTGAACTGATCCAACCATTCTGGAGAGCAATTTGGAACTATGCCCAAAGGGCTATAAAACTGTGCATACCCTTTGACCCAGTAATACTACTACTAGGTCTGTATCCCAAAGAGATCATAAAAAAGGGAAATGGACCCACATGTACAAAAATATTTCTACCTGTTCTTTTTGTGGTGGCAAAGAATTGGAAACTGAGGGGATGCACATCAACTGGGTAATGGCTGAACAAGTTGTGGTATGTGAATTAAATGGAATACTATTGTGTTGTAAGAAATGATGGATGAGCAGATTTCAGAAAAACTTGGAAAGACTTAAGTGGACTAATGCTGAATGAAGTGAGCAGAAGCAGGAGAACATTGTACATAGTAACAGCAACATTGTGTGATGAACAACTGTGATAGACTTGACTCTTCTTAGCAACACAATGATCCAAGACAATTCCAAAGAACTCATGATGGAAAATGTTCTCCATATCCAGAAAAAAGAACAAATCTGAATGCAGATTGAACCAGACTGCTTCTACTTTTTTGTTTTTGTTTTGTCTTTTTTGAAGTTTTTCCCTTGTGCTCTGATTCTTCTTTCACAGCATGACTAATGCAGAAATATGTTTAATGTGATTGTACATAGATAACCTATATCAGATTGCTTTCTATCTTGGGGAGGGAGAAGGGAAGAGAGAAAGGAAGGGAGAAAAATCTGGAACTAAAAATCTTATGAAAACAAATGTTGAAAACTACCTTTACATATAACTGGAAAATCATAAAATATTTTTATGATAAAAAGAAAAAAACAAAATTAAACAAAAAATCAAAGAAGAGCAAACTGTACAAAATAGATTTGCAGCTTCATGTACAACCATCATTTATCATTTTTATATTCTCTTATGTTATGGAAATGCTTGTTTTATTTCTTGTGTTCAGAAAAAAAATAATTTTTAAATGTAAAAAAAGAAAAACGAAGAAATCAGGCACCTACAGTGCCGGCCACCTTCGGTGTCTCACCAGCCCAGTGACCCTATAATAGACACGACCAGCCCATGATGGCTCTGCCTTCTTTCAAGAGTCTAGAACTGTGCCCAGAACCCAGGCTAAGCTCACCAGTTTCTAATCCCAAGAATCAGCCAGCCTCTTCCCCTTCTAGAAACTTGGGCCGTTTGCCCATCGCTGATCCCAGGGAAATGTTCATGGCTTGCCCTGGCTTCCTCATGAAGAAGTGTCCCTCTTGGTACTGAGTGTTTTAGATGTTCAGCCATTTTACACTTGTTTCCAACTCTTCATGACCCCATCTGGGGTTTTCTTGGCAAAGATACTAGAGGGGTTTGCCATGTCCTTCTCCAGCTCATTTAATGGATGGGGAAACTGAGGCAAAGAGGGTGAAGCGACTTGCCTGGGGTCACACAGTTGGGAAGTGTCTGAGGCCAGATTTGAACTCAGGTCTTCCTGAGTCCAGGCCTGGTGTTCAATCACTGCACTACCCAGCTAGACGATGACCAAAGAAACCCTGAAATGGCCCCCTGACTGGTGTTGCAGTCTCTCCCGCTTCCTTCCTCCTCTTCAGTCCTGGGCCCATCTCATCGTCCTCCCACATCCTGCCCTGAACACAGGGGCCAATGCATTCACTGGGTGGTCAGGCCATCAAAGAACCTGGCCACCAGGCATTTTTCATTCATTTGTTGCACTGTCGGACTGGTCTTTTTGAGTCATCGAGGTTGTCTGTTGTATGTAAGGCTTGATGTCATTAGCTCAGGCATCATCTGCCAGCAGGGGCACCCAGAGCGGTCATTGGCACAAGCCTAGGAATCAGGGGACCTCGCTTGGAATGCCAGCCATTAGACTAGAAGCCTCCTAGGGGCATGGCTGGCCTTTTACCTTTCTTTGTATCTTGATGCCTGACACTTAGGAGATGCTTCATCAATGCTTGTGGACTATCTTGACATGGTTGTGTCACTCGGTGACTGCAGAGGTGTGGCTCACAGGGAAGGGCTCTGCCTGCCTGGTCCCTTCTCATATTTTCATCAAGGACACCCTTGGGCAGGTCATTATCAGAAAGGTAGGCACAAGGGGCAGCTAGGTGGCACAGTGGATAAAGCACTGGCCCTGGATTCAGGAAGACCTGAGTTCAAATCCAGCCTCAGACACTTGACACTTACTAGTTGTGTGACCCTGGGCAAGTCACTTAAACCCCGTTGCCCCACCAAAAAAAAGAAAGAAAGAAAGGTGGGCACAAGGCACCAGTGATGGATGATGCCCTAAGCTTGAGAAGTGGCCTCGAGTGATTGGTCACACCTGTGCAGGGTGGGTGATCACAGCCCGGTGCCTATGGGCACCTCTGGGTATGTGAGTGCAGGACCCCTGGAAGATCACAGACAAGAATGGGTCGCTATCTGCACCAGAATAGGGCATTCTCTCCACAGATGTGAGGAGGTCACAGACTGGGCACAGGCCCTCAGTCCAGAATGAGTCCATTTCCATACACTGGTCAGTAAGCATCTGTTGGCTAGGGCAGTGGGGGCTGGACACAACAGGGTGTCCAGCTACATGGACAAGAGAAAGGGCTCGTGGGCCGGGTCTAGGGCGGGGAGGGCTGGTGAGTCTTGGCCAGCATGAGATGACCTCCCGCCCTCGGCTTCCTCCTCTTCCCTGCAGTATTCTGATGCGCTACGAAGACGTGGAACTCTCCTTCTCCAACGTGTCTGACCCGTCCAACCTCTTCAAGGGCTCCAGAAAGGGAGTGCTGTTCCTCACCCAGTACCGGGTAACTAACTGGGGCCGCCCGGGGCCTTTTCCTTGGGCGCCCCTCGCCTCCCTTGGGTCTAGAGCTGCAGCCTGGGCCAGCGGCAGGGCAGGGCCAGCCGGTGAGGCGGCCAGAGCCAGGAACCTCTGACACCGCCCCCCCCCCCTTACCGCCATTCCCCAGCGAGGCGAGGGCCTGCCCCCTTAAGTGTCCCTGCGTCCAAGGGGGCACGTGACGCGTCCACCGGCGGCTCCCCGCCCCCCCCCCCCCCCCCCCGTCGGGGCAGCCTTTGCACTCTCTTCCCGGGCCCCGGGCAATGCTTCTTATCGGACCTTCCCTCCCCTTCCTTCCCACCTGCCCCTCACCCGCCTCCCAGGTGATCTTCCTTGCCTCGCACCCTGCAAAGGACTCCCTCATGTCCTTCATGATGCCGTTCAATCTAATGAGGGACTATTCGGTGGAGCAGCCCACCTTTGGTGCCAACTACCTCAAAGGAAGCATCTCTGCTGCACCAGACGGTGGGTACTGCCCCTGGTACCCGAGCCCAAGCTGGTGCCGCCCCAGATCCCGGGGCGGCCCCTAGTTCTCCCCCGTGTGCCTCCGATGCCCATCATGTCAGTGCTCTTTCTCCCATCAGGGGGCTGGGAAGGACAGGCCACCTTCAAACTGATCTTCCGGAGCGGAGGCGCCTTTGAGTTTGGTCGGCTGATGACGCAATGCGCCACCAATGGTGAGTGACTCAGCCTGGGGCATCTGCAGGCGCCTGATAGAGGCAGATTGATGGGGGCCGTGGCCCTTCTGCTCGGCCCTCAGACCACCCTTGCTTTCCAGCTGCCAAAGGGCTCCCACCCCCAGTGATGTTCCTGGGCTTCGGCCCCCAGGCCCACCTTGTCCTCGCTGTGAACCACCGAGCGCCCCCGTCGGGCCACACCCAGGTCATTTACGTGATGCCCAACAGCTCCTCCTACATGCCATCCCCCTCAGGTGAGACACAGCCCGGCCAGGCCCAGGGGTCTCTGGGCAGCAGCTTGCCAGTGCTGGCCAGCAGAGGCCGAGCAGCTTCTCAGGGGAAAGGGGACAAGGCCGGGAGTCAGGCCAGGGGTTCCCTCATCCATTCTTTTTGTTTGTTTGGTTTTTGTCTTTTGGGTTTTTTGCGGGGCAATGGGGGTTAAGTGACTTGCCCAGGGTCACACAGCTAGTAAGTGTCAAGTGTCTGAGGCCGGATTTGAACTCAGGTACTCCTGAATCCGGGCCGGTGCTTTATCCACTGTGCCACCTAGCTGCCCCCTTTCCTCATCCATTCTAGCCCCCCCCCCGAAAGATCGTCTCTGCATGGTCACTGCTGTCTCTGAGGCCCACGTCCCCATGCCGGTAGGGATTGGCCACGTCCAGAAGGGGACGGAGAGAGACGCAGGCGCCTCCGATGACGGGATGAGCTCGCTCCTCTGAAGGCCCCTGGCCAGGACCGGCTCACTGGGGGCCCTATCTCGGAGGGCCCCTGAGGCGGCAGCGTCTCAGCTCCCTTCTTTCTGGCCTCCCCGCTAGGGACAGCCCTCCCCGGTGAACCACGGACCGTCTGTCCCACACCACGTGGGAAGCCTGTGCTCCTGGAGGACACCCCCAAATAACTGTGATCCCAATAGCAGACACAGCCAGTCCCTAGGGGAGTGCAGGCAGAGCCAGATGGGAAATTCAAGGCCTGGGGCCGGGAGGGGTTGGCGGTGGGAACAGGAGGAAGTATGGGGAGGGGGGATTGGGGTTCAAATTCCAGCTTTATCTCCTGACACCTGTGTCCTGTGGCACCTCGCATCCCTCCCCTCCTGCGCCCCCACCACGCCCTCATTACCACCCGCATGGGTGATGAAAGAGTTCCTTCCCCCCCCGCCCCCCCCCCGCTTCCCCCAATCCCCTCCCCTCACTTCTGCGTAGATCTGGCCATGCTCCGAGCCCCTCTCTGCTCCAAAACCACCAATGGATCCCTCTTACCTGCGCAGTAAAGTTCCGTGTCTTCAGCCCAGCTTCCCGAGGTGTCAGCCGTGTCCCACCAGGCCCGGGCGGGCCACACTGCCCTGCTGGCTCCAGCCCACCCTTGGTCCCCCCTTCCTGTTTCCCACCTCCTCACCTTTTCCTCCTATTACCTGGCCCCAGCTTCGGCTAGCCTCCTCCCCCACGCTTTAGCGCCCCCTCCTCCATGAGCATCCTCTGATTCCGCCGAGTCAGCGGACTTGCCCGTGTGCTCGGTACCTAGCACACGTGTCCCTCTGGATTATAGATATTCGGGGGACGCGTCTGACAGGTCCAGAGGGCCAGGTCGGGGTCTCCCCCAAGCTAGCACAGTGCCACGTGCTTCTTGAGTCCTAGTTAATGTAGTATTTCTCCTCTTTATTGTCTAGGGTATCAGATCGCTGCGACCTCGGTCCCTGGCTATGGGGTTCTTCCCCCTGGATACGTACCCCCTCCTCCTGGATACGGACCCCCTCCCCCTGGATACGGACCCCCTCCTCCTGGATACGGACCCCCGCCCCCGGGATTCGTGCCCCCACCCCCTGGATACGGACCCCCACCTCCTGGATACGGACCCCCTCCCCCGGGATTCGTGCCCCCTCCCCCTGGATACGGAGGCCCAGCATTTCCCAATGCCGCGCCCCCTCCTGGCCAGGTCGTAAACACTGCCCGGTCGAGCTCCCAAGCCTCTCCAGGCAAAGCCGAATCCAAAAGCTCAGGTGAGAGAAAGGTGTTTAAAAAGATGCGACCCAAGGCTGGTCTAGTTGTCCGCGGGCTGTCCACGGAAAGTGGGGGCGGCCTGGCCTCACTGTGGGGAGGGGAGACCTTATGAGCTTTGTGTCCAGCATGTGCCTGGGGTGCGAGTGCGCGTTACCGTGAGCGAGCAACGTTTGAAGGTGGGTGGCAGAGGAGGGGGAGCCCCGTGGGCTTCATCCCGCCCTTGCCTGGCTGTAAGGGCTGGCGATTCTGGAGAATCCTTCCCCTCCATCCCGGCTATCTGTTGGCTGAGGTCGGACAGCGATCAGGCGTGAGGGTGCAGGAGCTTCTTCACAGGCCAGGAGGAGGCCCCAAAGGGGCTTGTCTTCAAGGGGCTTGTAAGAAGCTAGCAGGCCCGAGGCCAGAGGGAGACCCCGTGGGGGACTGCCGCCCCCCCCCCAATCCCCCAGAGCACGGGGTCTAGGGACCTGCAGGGGCAGCAAGATTAGAGCCCTGACCCTGGAGCGGAGCAGCCACTAGAGAGAAAGGAAAGACATGGTTTGGGGAGGGGGAGTGCCCTCCCTTCACCAGGCTTCAGGTTTACCCTAGAGGATCCAGGATTCTTGGGAGAAATGACACCTCAGGCATTGGCTAGGAAGCCATCAGAGCAGACAGATGTGCCCCCAAGGGAAAAATGAGAGGCTTAGCATCCCAAGGGGACTTTTCTCATGAGGGACCACCATGGGGAAGGCATGCAGAGAGCTCCCCCTAAACCCAAAGGAGCCCAGCTGACAGCAGAAGCAAGCATCCACTAAGTGTAAGAAACTGGGGGGGGGGGGCGGGTAAGGGCAGTGCTAGAGCTGCCATCTTCACAAGGAGAGCCCCCACCCTGCCAAAGTGTCAGAAATAGGAGAGATTAACTCATCCACCCAAAGGGAGGCACAGGTCATCAAAGGGGGACATACAAGCATCAAGTCTTGCACTTGGGTACAAGTAGGGGAGGTCTGGATAGACAGCAGGTGTTCTGAGGAAGATTTGAGGGCAGGGAGGCTCTTAATGGACCACAAGCTCAGTACAAGTCAGCAGTTGTAATGCAGTGGCCAAAAAAAGGTAGTAAGATCTTGGGATCTACTTTCCAGGAGTAGGGAGGGGAGATTCCCTTCCCCCACCCCTGCCCTCATCTGAAGCAACATCATGCTCAGGTCTGTGCACCGAGGCTTAAGATGGACATTGATAAGTTAAAGTGTGTCCAGAGGAGGACAACCAAGGTGGTGAAAGGCCTGGAGCTCATGTTAAGTAGGAGGTGTGTGGTATGTGTGGTGTGTGTGTGTGTGTGTGTGTGTGTGTGTGTGTGTGTGTGTGTGTGAGAGAGAGAGAGAGAGAGAGAGAGAGAGAGAGAGAGAGAGAGAGAGAAGTGGATATTGTAAAAACCATCTGGTCCTGCCTCCTCATTTTACAGAGGGGGAAAACTGAAGCTCAGGGGGGTGAGGGAGGTCACACAGGTAGTAAGGATCAGAGGCTAGATTTGAATCTATATCCTCTGGCCCCAAAGCCAGGGCTCTTCCCATTGCCCCATGTTACCTCCCCATAGGAAGGTAGTTAAAGGAACCAGACATGACTAACCCTGACTCAGGGAGGACAGGAGAGCTGCCTCTGAGCATGTGTGGGCAGTTGTGTGGGAGCAGTGAGTGAGGGCTTGGCCTGGGCCACTTCTGGGCTGGGGATGGGTGCTGTCCTCCAGGTGTGGGCTGCTCCGAACTCAGCCTCTGAGCTCTCTTCCAGTCCTCAGTTTGCGGGGTTCAGGGCAGGAGGAGCAAATCTCTCAGGCCTCCTGGCTGCCACAAGGAGGGTACACTGAGTCTCCTCAGCAGAGACCTGTAATTCAGCAAGTGGAGGACAGAGGGGGCCCTGTCACTGTCCTTCCCTCCAGGCCGCACTTGCAGCCCTGCCTCTGGCCAGCTTTGGGGGATCCTGAGCGGAGGCAGAATCTCTCTGAGCCTCTTTGCTTCACAGCAAGGCCTGACCAGTCATGTCTAGCACTTGCCTCACAGTCAGAGGCCATGCTGGCTGAGCCTCAGGGCCCTGGAGAAGTGGGGTCCCTCCTCATGCCCTGAGGACACAGTCTGGGGACTGGGGATTGAGGACAGCAGACCGACCTTTCCTCCTTGTAAATGTGGGAGTTGTGCAACACCCTGAGCATCAGGCTGGCTGAGACAGGGGAAAGATCACATGCTCATTTTTTTTACTGATGCCTTCTATTGTACCAAAATCATTTCTGAATATATGCCCCCTCGGCTCCTCCCCACCAAGTCAGTGCTTAAAAAAAAAAAAAAAGATTTAAAAATAAAACAAAACCAAACCAAGTAATGCATTCATATGTCTGCCTGACAGTGTATACAACATTCCACACCCATAGCCCCCACTCTGACCCCAGGCAAGGAGGGAGGAGCCTTTTCTCTTCTTTGGGGGGTCAAGCTTGGTGGTCCTGCATTAGATTTCTGCAGTGATCAATCAATGTTGACTGTTTTGTTCCTCTTCCATTTACGTTGGAGTAAATCCCACAAAAAGGGCTGTGGGAGTTAACTTTTTGGTCTCCTTGGGGTGTTTGCCCAACAGCAGAATCTGGGAGTCAAAGGGTATGGACATTTTAATCACTTTTTCTCATGCTTTTCCCAGGGATTAAGTGTCTTGCCCAAGGTCACCCAGCTAGGAAGTGTCTAAGGCCAAATTTGAACTCAGGTCTTCCTGATTCCAGTCCCATCACTGAGCTACCTAGCTGCCTCCTTGCAAACCTTAAGGTGCTACAAAAGTGCTAGCTATTATCAGTAATTATTAGCAGTCTTTCTTAGTTTGCATTTCATCTTTAGAGAACTGTTCATATCTTTTGACCTTGTAACTACTGGGAATGGCTCTTGGTTTTGTATATCTAATGAAAAGATATTTGATGCCAAGAGTTTTTCCCTAATTTTGACCCCTGTTTTAATGAAAATAAAGTTTCCCCAAAGTAGACCTCAGGACTTCCACTCAGACCATCAGTTAGGAGGTGGGGGAGGCAAGGATGGGGAGGGGGCATCCTCTCTCTAGTGGGACAGTTTTCTAGATTACCTAGAACCTTGACAGAGGAACTGGTAGGTCCTGGGTAGTATTCTAACAGGGTAGACATTGCCCTGGAATGTCTTGAACACCTCAGTGTGCTGCTGCTGGAGCTGTGGACTGATCTAGCCCTCCTGCAAAGCAGTTGGCAATGTTGAAAATGCTTGTGCCTTTTGACCCAGAGACCCCAGTGCCAGACAGATGCCCATCACTCATGGCTCATGAGCATGGTGGTCTGTGTGTGTGTAAGAAACACAGAACCGAGAAGTCCTGGAAGACCTCTGTGAGCTGATGAAGAGGGAAGGGAGCAGACCCAAGGAAACTATGCACCAGGACTACAAGGATGTCCATGGAAAAGTCAACAACAAAACCCCATGAAACTGGATATTGTGTGCAATTATGATGACCCAGCCCGGCTGGCCCCAAAGAAGAGAGGAGAACATGCACCTCCCTCCCTCCCTTCTCTTCAGAGGTGGTGGGATATGGACGTGACACATTCAACTGAGGATAGGTTGATTTGTTTTACTGAATGGCTAGTTTTTCTTGTCTTTTTTTTTTTCTTATTCTTAAAATGGTCAGGGAGAACTCTCTGGACAGGGGAGGGGGAGAACATATTTGGAAATGAAGGTGATGTAAAAATAAAAGATAATGAAACTTTCCTTTAAAGAAATAAACTAACCCGTCTTAATGATTGTTGCCTCTGTCCTTCCTGATAGAATGATGCTGGCATTCAGAAGACTTCTCAAGCAGTCCTGCACTCTGGTCCATCGCTTGGCAGGCAGGCAGGAGCTTCATTTTGGGTGAGAGGGCATCCCCCCAAATGTAACAGGCATGAAACTGTGTCGTCCCTTTCTCATGCTACCTACCTACCAGGCAGTGTGGCTCAGGCCCACATGTCCAACTGACAATCTGCCCTTGCAGAGTAATGTCCGAACTCCAAGGAGGGGGACCTGGAATTGCAGGAGGTGGGGTGGTGTGGGGCCTCTGGGAGGGATAAAGGACAAAGGGCAGCTTGGGTTACTGTGACGGGGAGGGAAGACTGAGAACCGTTTATAAGCCACAAAACTCCTTTTTGGTCTGGACTGGGGCTGCAGGGCACCTTCCTGGCCCTTATTTAACAGGAGATTAGCCATTCCCTGGGGACAAGCAGTTTTCCTAACTGCACAGGGAATCTTAAAAGCCGAGGTATCAGCTCAGCCCCTCCCAGACTGTCCTCAGGGACAGGTTTCCGGTAGGGTCCGGCAGCCCACGGAGCACAACATTCCTCCTTTCCTTTGTCTTAAAGGTCCCTAGGAGCAGCTGGAAGTCCTGCATTAGGTGAGCATCAGCAGCCTTGAGTCACAGCTCATCTGAAGGAGGTACTTGTTTCTAGGAACTTGTAGCTACATTTTCCAGAATTTTGATGTAATTAGGACTTTTAAAATGCTAAATAACACAAATGAGGTGGTAAGAGAATTAGCTACTAGATAGCTATGGATATTTAACATAACTAATGAGCTAGGCATGTGAAAGACACACACACCCCTCAGTTGATATTATTGATGTGGTAACAAGGTGTTACCACCTAGTGACCTCTTTACAAAGTAGTAATAAGCATGATAGCTAGCTACTGGGCTAAGTGCTTTACAAATAGGATCTCACTTGATCTTCCCAGCAACCCTGGGAGGTAGGTGCTATTATTAACTACTGAGGCAAACAGAGGTTTAGTGACTTGCCCAGGGTCATACAGCTAGTAAGTATCTGAGGTTGGATTTGAACTCAGGTCTTTCTGATTCCAGGTCCATTGCTCTATCTGTTGCACCATTCTCTCCCATTGAGTTAGGTTGGGCTGAAAATTAGTCATATTCTTAGGACATTTACATAGCTAATCCCTAGACATAGTCAACAGGCATGGCACTTCAAGAGTTGGAGGCACAAAGCAGTCCAAGCAGCCAGATCTTCCATCTCTTGGAGATTTTAGCCTCCTTTCAACCATAGTCATTGTGTCTATGAGCAGAAGGAGATGCCCAATTCAGCAGTTTGAGAGTCATTTTTGAGAGAGATCAAGGCACAATTGAGGAAGCAAAGAAACACATTCCAAAGACACAGAATGCGAGAGGCAGTCACTCAAGAGAGGAAGCCACCTCCAGGAATGGGACCTCTGGCAGCCGAGAAGAGAGCCACCTATGAACCCTGGCTCTGGCAGTCAAGAATGGAACTTTCTTAGAACTCCATTAGGAAAGGAAGGACTTCAAGGGGCAGCTGTTCTGGAGTTGTGAGCTGCATTTGCCATCTAGGTGCCGTACACAGTACACATGAGCCTCACTGTCACTGTTCCCATTCGTCCCATGCATGCTCTGTGTACTAGTGGGCAGTGTTGAGAGTGGACTGGGAGGAGTCTATCTGTGACTAGTGAGAATGTTTTTAGGGAGTAGGGAGTAAAAAGAAGTGCTGCTGGAACTTCACTTGAGTAAGTCAGCCAAGGGACTCACCAGTGGGCCCCAGTTCTGGAGCAGAACCAAGGCAGGGTCTCTGACTCCAGCAATGAGGTAGCTGGTCACACAGCAAGTTGCTTTGAGCTGCCCTGTCTCTAACTAAATAAAACGGGCTTAAAAAAAAAAAAAATGGCTTGGATTCTGTTGGTGGATACTTGGAGATGCTTGGGCAGAAAGTGCTATATAATGACATCTTGAAAAATATTACATTTTTATTGATTCCTTTGAAAGCTCAAACTCAAGTTTCCAATGATCCAGCCTCCCCCGCCTTCCCCGCCTTCCTGCCTAACAAAGTAGAGTTAACGTAAAGCCATATTTGTCTGTGACCACATCTCATGCCTGTGGAGGTGACCCTCCTGAGGTCACAGTTGGTCATGGCCCGAGCAGAGCATTACTGTCATTGTGTACATCATGTTCTTGGCTCTGCTTGCTTCCGTCTGCATCGGTCCATACAAATCTTCCCCATACAGGCCCACACTTTATTTGGCTGACCCTCAGTTGGCGGGCTGCCACCGTTTCCAAGCCTTTGCTGCTGCCTAGATGTGGCATCTCCAAGTCAGAGGCCACAGGCCATTCTGTCACTGGATCCAGATTGCGTCCAGAATGGTTGGGCTGACAGGTGGGCCTGACTTCCCAGTGTCAGTGTTTGTTATCACACCATATTAGGTAACATACAGGGGCCTCTGGGTTTCAAGGGGCTTTGGAAGAAGGAAGGGAAGAAGCCGCTGACAGAGCTTCCCCTTTCTGTTCCTCCCATAGGCACGGATCGGGGCCCTTCTGCGGGTGACTGTTTCCTCTTTTGCCACTGGATACCTCGCCAGGTTCTCTGGATCCACAGGCTCCGCGAAGGAAAGAGCTGTCTGCATGGGGAGGTAAATTCGCCCTTCCCAGGAAAGGAAATAGGGCTTCCCCACAAATGGGTCAGACCTAGCAGGGCCCGTGGGCAAAGAAGTAGGCCTGTCCTTTGGGAGGCCCGTGGGGCACAGGTCTGGGAGCAGACAGGCAGGATGAAGGGCCCAGCTAGACAGAGGCCTGGGGCTGCCCCTGTGAAAGCACTGGTCCAGTTGCCATGGTGGCCTGATGGTGGTCTCGGGGAGAGGGAAGGGGAGGACCTGGAGGTGATGAGGAGGCTCGAGACCCTGGGTCCCTGATTGGAAGGGACTCCCTGAGACCCTGGGAGCCTAGGCCAGAGCTGTGGAGGCCAGGCCTTCTGGTCCTGGACTTCGTGCTGTTCTCTTCAAAGGTCAGCCCACCTTCCTCGTTGCTCCCTGAGGAGGAGATGCCGGGGAGAAGGGGCATCAGACAGTGTTCCTGGTTTTGCTCAGAGACAACTGCCGCCCTCCTGCCTCTCTCCTCCTTCCCCAGAGGTCTCTCCCGGGTACCGTGAGTGACTGGACCCCCAGCAACATGGAACAGGGCAGCGGAGGCCCAGTTGGGCCAAAAGTGGCCATCACACTTGAGGAGAGGAGGGGTCGGCATCAGCCTGGACCCTCAGTGGGTCTCAATAAAGTGAAGTGAGAGGCTTTAGGCTGGCTGGCCCTTTCCTGGCCTGGGTTTTACACGTGATACAGTGGGTAGAGCCCCAGAAGACACGAGTTCAAATCTGGCCTCAGAAGCTTACTAGCTGTGTGACCCTAGGCAAGTCACTTAACCTGTCTGCCTCGATTTCCTTAAGTGGTAAAATGAGAATTATAGCACCTCCTTCCCAGGGTTGCTGTGAAGATCAAGTAAGATATTATAAATAGTTGAGTGCAGTGCCTGGCACAGAGTAAGCACTTGGGCTGGGGTGGGAGCCCCTCCTTGGTGAACCAGGCAGCCATGACAGAATCCACAGGCAGTGGGGGGACCCCTGGGAGCACCTCTGGCTCTGGCTCAGAGGCCTGGGTAGCTTCCCTAGGTTTTTTTGGTTTTTTTGCGGGGGGTGAGGCGGTTGGGGTTAAGTAACTTGCCCAGGGTCACACAGCTAATAACTGTCAAGTGTCTGAGGCTGGATTTGAACTCAGGTCCTCCTGAATCCAGGGCCAGTGCTCTATCCACTGCGCCAACTAGCTGCCCCAAGCTTCCCTAGTTTTTGCAGATGTGACCTTGGGATAGTCATTGTCCTTCCTCTAGGCTTGGCTTTCCTCCTCCAAATGAGGGAGCCCCCCAGACCTTCTATTGGCAGAGAGGACCCATGTGTGGCCTGGTTTGTCACAAGGGATGGTGGAGTGCAAAGATAAACCGGCCTGGAGAAGAATGATCCCCCCAGTCTCCGCCCCCTGGGCCCAGCTAGTCCCCCACAAACCCAAGCCCCCACTGCAGAAATCAAGGCCACAGACCATGGCCTGAGCTGGAAGGGATGTTACTGGGCCATCTACTCCCCATTTTTCAGATGAAGAAAGTGAGGCTGGGCCCACCTCCCCAGGGCAGCTGCCCCGCCTCCAGCCCCCTCTCCACCATACTGGGATTCACCAGGGTTAACTGCCCTGTCCCCTCTCAGGGCCTGATCTCTTTGAGGGTGGGGCCCTGGAGCTGCCCATGGGGTCAGTGCTGGTGAGGGTGTGGCCCATGGGTGGGGAAATGTTTCCTGAGGCTTAGGCCTGCCAGCCCTGAAAGCCCATCCCTGGGCACAGTGGGCAGGTTCTTGGACAGCCTCTACTAGGCATTAGGCAGAATGGAAGCCCTGGCTAGGTGACCCTAAGCAGGTCAATGACCCCCCTGGATATTTTCTCATTTACAAATTGTGGATAAAAATCCTTTTCCCACCTCTGACCCAGAGGGTTTGGATCCCTTAAATGTGAAGGGCAGGGGGTAGCTAGGTAGTGCAGTGGATAAAGCACCGGCCCTGGATTCAGGAGGACCTGAGTTCAAATCCGGCCTCAGACACTTGACACTTACTAGCTGTGTGACCCTGGGCAAGTCACTGGACAACTCTCATTGCCCCACAAAATAAATTAAAAAAAAAACAAAAACAAAAAACATGTGAGGGGCAGAGACCCCTAGAGCTGGGATGCGGGGCCACACCAGGAAGGCATCTCTGCCCCTTTTGGCTCTGGGTCCTCCAGCTAACAGGCTGAGGGTGCAGGGACTGGGGGCAGGGGAGGGGAAGTCATGCTGGAAGCCCCGTGCCAGCAGCTCTACCCATCCAGGTGCCCCCCGCCACAAATCAGTGCTCTAGACCGGTGCCGAATCATGTGCTTTATTAGGTCTAAGGGGCAGCAAAGGGCTCCCTTACTACCCCCCTGCATCGATCCCCCTCTACCCAGAGAGGTAGACACAAAGTCAATCACACTTCAGAATCCCCAGAGTTCCTACTGAGAGCCCAAGGCCCAGAGGAGAGCCAGGGCGGCCTGTGCTGGGCCCCTGGGGTTGCCCTACATCCCAGGAGCAGAGGTAGCAGTGTGAGGGGCCACTCCTGGGCCACGCTGAGGTCCGAGGGCATCCTGGCCGCAGCTGGTGAGTGGCGATGTGCCCATCCCCCTCGTCCCCTTCCTGAGTACTGACAGTCGAGGCTGAATCCAATGAGGTTTCACAACTCGGGGAGCTGCTTCTCAGCCAGGTCTGGGATGGGGTACAGGTACCACATGACAACACCTGATGGGTTGATGATCACAGTGAACCTGGTGTCCGGCGTGAGGCCGCTGATGATGTTTCCCGTGTAGACGTCCTGAACCTGAGGGAGATACAGCAGGCGTCAGGCCCCAGCCCAAGGGGAGACCCCTGGAGCTGGAGCCAGGAAGGATGGGGAGACCAACCCCAAGGCTCCTCGTCTAAAGGAGAGACTGAGGCCCAGAGAAGGGAAGTGCTTTGCTTTGGTACTCACCTCATATGATGCGGAGTCTGTGAAGTTGAGAGAGCCGAGTGTGGTCTTATAGCGGTAGGGCATGTCTGTCCTGCGGCTGAAGAAGACAATGGCACTGGTGTTGTTGGACAGTGGGCGCACAAACACCTCGATCTCGTGTTTGGTCTGAGACGGAGAAACAAACCAGAGGCAACTCAGTCTCATGGCTTGGCCCAGGCCTGCCTCAGTGCTGGGAGAGGCCCCAAGCCTCTGTCCATCTGGGGATGGGGAGCTCACTACTTCCCGAGGCAGGAAGCTTTTCTCACTTTGACTAAGCTGAGATGGGCCTTTCTGTCACTTCTGCTGCTGCTCTGCCTGGTGGGGGTAGGGATGGGGCACTGACTGCCCCAGGGGGCCCTGTGCCCCGCCCTGCCTCGGTGCATCCATCCGCAGCCCCCAGACTCACCCTCCTGCGAGTGCTGGGCATGGCTGCCAGCTGCCCACAGTCTCATACCTTGAGCACTCTGCGCCCCTGGATGCCCAAGGGGTCCTGGTTAATCTTAATCATGAGCTTGTTCTGTAGAATGTCCACGTTCTGGGGTGAGATGGTGCGGAGGTCTGTGGACATGAAGAGAGGGGCCGCCAAGATCGTCCACAGGGCCATCTGTGCCTTGGCCTGCTCGAAGCTCAGACCAAAGTTCCCTATGAGCAACTGGAGGGAAAAGATGGACCACTGAGGCAGACCTGGGCTCCGGTGGTCCTCCCAGGGCCCCAGAGGTGCAGAGAGGGCTGCAAAGCCCACCATCCCCTCCCCCCTTCATCCTGGCCAGCCAGCCTTGGCACATGCCACATGACAGGTCTTTCGACAGGTGAAGACAAACCAGCAGCCAGGAAAGTTAATCCCTAACTCCCTCCCCTCCCCTACCCCCACCCGAGTCACTCCCCCAGCCCCCCTCCCCCATGCCCGGGTCACTCCCCCCACCCCTGCCCCGTACCATGTCCGGGTCATTCCAGTGGCCAGGGCCTGCCACAGGCTGGAGGATGTCCTGGTTCTTGGTGTACCAGTCTACGATGGAGAGGACGCTCTGCCAGGAGTCCTCGATGTCATCGTAGTTGCGCCAGAGGTTGCAGATCTCAGTCAGGAGGGTGTAGTTCACCTGGAAACCAGCAACCGGGTGGGTGAGGTCATCCCTCCCCCCCAGCCCCCAGGGGAGGTTCTCCAGGGGGCTCAGGAATGGACCCACTAGAACCCCCCCCCCCCCGCCAAGGGGCCTCAGGCTGGCTTTGTCCTGTCCTGGAGCTGGGGGTGGCCCACACATGCATGGGGAGGCCCCCTTCTTGTCCTGGTGCCATAGCCTGAGTCTCCTTATCTCTACAATGGTCCCTTCCAGCCCTCAGATTCCAAGGGGCCCCTCTTGGTCTGTCCTGCTGAGGGCTCAGGCAGGAGGGCTCACCAGAGGAGGGAGACCTCCGTCGTAGGCTGGCCAGCTGCAGGAGTAGGCGATGGGGCGGCCTGTGGCGTTCAGGGCATCTGCCATGCCAGGGTAACCTGAAAAGGGACAAACACCCCACTATCAAGGAAGGTCCAAGACCAGGGCTGGGGCCCATACCATGTGCTCAGCAGCGACCCCCACGGCCGGGAGAGCCCCCCACACCCGGGGACCTCCTGGTCTGATTCCCAAAGGGGGGAAGGGAGACTGAGGCCTCGCTGCCTTCGGCCCTGCCCCTTCTCCTTCCTAGGCCAGCCCTTCCCTCCCACCCTCCCCCGCCTGGGTCCTCTCCACCAGCGGCCCAACGCAGGGCAGACTGAGCAGCCAGGCCTGCGTCCCTCCCAGCTTTCCTGCGGGCCCCGGGCATTGGTGGCACTCGGGCTGCAAGCAGAGGCTTCCAGGGGGCAATCAGACCCACACACCCTGAGCACGGTCTATGGCGCTTGAGTAGCACCCATCCAGCTTCAGCATGTCCACTTCCCAACTGGCAAAGGTCTCTGCATCTAGGACCACATCGTCCACTGTGGTGCCCGGGTAACCCATGCAAGTCTTGTTGCCCATGTCTTCATAGATGCCCAGCTTCAGGCCCAGTGAGTGAACCTGATGGTGAGGGAGAGAAGAGCTCAGGAGGAGAGGGAGAACAAAGACCTGTACATTGCGGGGGGGAGGGGGGGGAACAGCACTGTTCAAGGTGCGGGGCCCAGCATCTACTGGGGGGGTCAGTGTTGTGGGCCCAGCATCCATGGGGGGGGGGTGTTAGTATTGTGGGGCCCAGCATCCATGGAGGGGTGTCAGTGTTGTGGGGCCCAGCATCCATGGGGGGGGGTGTCAGTGTTGTGGGCCCAGCATCCACGGAGGCGGCGGGGGAAGAGGGGTCAGTGTTAGGAGGGGAGTGCCAATCTTGGCCCCAGGGAGGCCCTGCCCCAGAGCTCACATAGTCTGCCAAGGCCTTGATACCGCTGGGAAATCTCTTAGGGTCAGCCATCAGACGGCCATCCTCGTCACGGTTGGGCGCCATCCAGCAGTCATCAATGTTGATATAGTTGTAGCCCAGGTCCCTCCAGCCATCGTTGGCCAGCCGGTCGGCCATGTCCATAAACAGACGCTCACTGTCCGACAGGAGCAGGGGAGAAGGGAGGACACGTTCAGCCCCTCCCCCACAGGTTCTGTCCACTCCCTGTAGCCCTAGCCAGGCCCTGGCCCAGGTGGGTACCAGGGGGCCCAGGTGTTGTCCTTCCCAGGCCCTTCTCAGCTCAAACTACAAAGAGGAGCCTGAGGCCTTAGGCTGGGCCACATTCTTGACCCAGCTCAAATGCTGCCTTGTCCAAGCTGCCTCTAGACAGGAGTCATGGGGGTGTGGGCCCCCAGCTCTGTGCAGAGGGCCTCAGGACTCTAGGGTGGCCCTAGGGAGCCACCTGTCCCCCATGGGCCTCTTCCAACCCTTACATACTTGATGCAATTGTCAGGGTCCTCTTCACAATTGATGTTACAGCGGTAGCGTTCCCAGGCCAGCCAGCCCATGGGGGGCGTCCGCATCAGCCCATTTTCCAGAGAAAACACTTGGAGCACAAGGGCCAGTAAGATGACAGTCAGCTTCATGGCTGACACCTAGGGGGAGAGAGGGGAAGAGAGGGGGCTCTGAAAAGTGGGAGCCAGGGGGCCTGGCAACTTCTCCCCCACCTCCTGAGCTCAAAGGGGCAAGGGCAGAGGGGAAAAAAAAGATCTCTGATGTGATCTCAATTTGTCAAGTGCCCTGGGAACAGGCACTGCCAGCCTACCTGCCTGCAAGGTGTGACAGGAACACGGAGTGGGTGAGTGATGGTGAATCCCAGGAGGCACCTTCACCCCAGAACACACCCCTCCCTTAGTCTCTGCCCTGGGGGCAGGGGAGCCCCTCGCACTGAGGGAGGGAGGGAGGCGGGATGGGCTGGATCCAGAACCTGTGCCCACCTGGCTTTGCACCCCCACACACACCCCATGGCCTCCTTCTGGGGCTCAGGTCCCCAGGCTTGGAGTTCAGACCCTCCTCCTCTGGGGTGAAAAACCTGAGCTGGGTGCAGGGCTCTGGGGCAAGTGACCACCACCTACATTATCTCACTGGAGCCCCAAGCCTGGGGTGGATGGAGCTCGGCACACACACAGGGTCTCCCATTAACCCCAACCCCTACCTCCATCTCTGTCTCCCCGCACCTGCCCAGGAACAAAGCTGAGCACAACCAAACTATCCCTCCTCTAGAATACTCTATGGCTCCCAAAGGCTTTTCTCTCAAGAACCCCATGAGCTGGGTCATCATTTTATAGAAAACCGAGGCGCAGAGTCGGCCGGGGTTTTCCAGGTTCAGCCAGAAAAGGAGAGAGAGAGAGACTTTCCCGGGGGCTTTTCCCGGGAAGGAAAGAGCAAGCAGGGGGGGCCAGACAAGTGGGGAAGGGAAGGGAGTTGTCTCCAGAAGAGGAAATGGAGGGCCAGGGAGGTTTGTTTTCGTCCAGCCACAGGAATCTTCAGCCCCTCTTCCCGGCCACCCCCCTGCGCCCCTGGGGCTCCCCTGCCTCTGCCCCCCAACTCCGGGCTGACCCCTCGGTCACTAGGGGTCTCTGTCTTAGACTGGCTTGAACCTGAAACTCATGGTGCAAGTGTAGACCGACCAGCATCCCTGGAAGAGGCTCTTTAGATCTCATCGAATCCCACTTCCTCAACCTCCCAGATGGGGAAACTGATGCACGGGGAAAAGAAATGAGCCCGCTGGTTTACAACGCAGTCCGCGTAATTACAGCTCACGGGATTAAAGCAGAGGTCAAAGAGTCCAATCCCCTCGTTTTACGGGCAGGGAAACTGAGGTCCACCTAAGTACCATGGTCAGGGCGGAGCCGGGGCTCCGTGCCCAGAGTGCCGCCCCGCCCCCCTCCACCGCCTGGGCGCCCCTATCATTGCACGGTCCCTCAGGCGGGCGGTACTTACCTGAACAGGTGAGGCCAAGCGTCCCCCGATGTGCAGCTCGGAACCCCGCACCGGAGGATGGGGAAACTCCAGTTATTTTATTTGTCCAGCACACACGTGACCCACCGCGCCACCCACCAATCACTGGAGCCCAGCCGAGGGGCGTGGTGCAGTTGCGTCACCTAGATAGCCCTGCCCTCCGGGAGATCCGCCCCGCAACCCTTAGGAACCCGAACGTCCTTCAAGCCCCGCCCTCCTCCCCCCCCCCCCGACCCCGCCCGTGAGGTCGGTCTTTAAGGCACCTAGTCCCGGCTTGGCCTGAATGTCTAAAGGCAACGAAGATAAAACATGATCTAGTCCGCATCTGCCTCGAGGCAGGCAAACTCTGCTTTTGAAAGACAATGATGAGGATGGATGAGGAAGGACCCTTCCCAGTCCTGACATTCCCTGTTTTAAGCTCTCTCCCAGCCCTGACATTCCCTGTTCTAAGCTCTCTCACAGCTCTGACATTCCCTGTTCTAAACTCTCTCCCAGCCCTGACATTCCCTGTTTTAAGCTCTCTCCCAGCCCTGACATTCCCTGTTCTAAGCTCTCTCACAGCTCTGACATTCCCTGTTTTAAGCTCTCTCCCAGCCCTGACTTTCCCTGTTCTAAACTTTCTCACAGCTCTGACATTCCCTGTTCTAAGGTCTCAAATCAGTCAACCAACATTAAATATCTTCTCTAGGCACAAGAAAGTCACAAGACAAGTCCCTGTTCTCAAAGTGCTCACAGTCTGATGGGCAACTGTACAAACAAGGCACAGACCGGGTAAATGGAGGGAATGGCAGAGGGATGGTGCTGGCCTGAAGGCGGCCAAGGAGGTTTGAACCTCATGAGTGTGAAGGGAAGCTAGGAGGTGGGTCCTAGGAGGGAGCTCCGTTCAGGTGGGAGCAAGAGGAGCAGAAGGTTCTTTGAGCACCAGGGAGATGGCTTCCAGACTAAGGGGAGGGGTTTCAGGTGGAAGAAGACTAGCTGTATGATAAACCCAAAGATCCAAACTTTTGGAACCAAAACTCATTATTTGACAAAAACTTCTGGGAAAACTGAAAACAGTGTGGCAGAAACTAGGTATAGACCAACATTTCACAACATATACTAAAATAAGGTCAACATGGGTACATATAAAGGATGATACCATATGCAAATTAAGAGAGCATGGAATCATTTATCTGTCAGATTTATGGGCAGAGGAAGAATTTAGGACCAAAGAAGAAATAGAGAGCAAAACAAAATGTAAAATGGATTATTTTGGTTACATAAAATTAAAAAGGTTTTGCACAAACAAAACTGATGTAACCAAGATTACAAGGGAAGCAGAAATGGGACGTTAATTCACTGTTGGTGGAATTGTGAAAAGATCCAACAATTCTGAAGAGCAATTTGGAACTATGCCCAAAGGGCTATAGAACTGTGCATTACCCTTTGATCCAGCAATACCTCTGCTAGGTTTATATCCCAAAGACATCCCCCAAAAGAGAAAAAGGCCTATTCTTACAAAAATATTTATAGCAGCTCATTTTGTGGTGGCTAAGAATTGAAAATGAAAAGAATGCCCCTCAACTGGGGAATGGCTAAACAAGGTGTGGAATGTGATGGTGATGGGATATTATTGTGCTATAAGAAATGACAAAAAAAAACAAAAAGAAAGAAAGAAATGACAAGCAGGATGATTTCAGAAAGGCCTGGGACGACTTGTATGAACTTATGTATAGTAAAGTGAGCAGAGCCAGGAGAACACTGTGCCCAGAGTCAGCAATATTGTTGTACAAAGAACTGTGAATGACTTAACTATGCTCAGCAATACAATGATCTAAGACAATCCCAAAGGATTATTGATGAAACATACTATCCCCCTCCAAAGAAAAAAAACTGGCATTGATGGAACACAGACTGAAGTATGCTATTTTTCAGTTTCTTTCATTTTTTTTCTCTTATTCAAGTTTCCTTGTACAAAATGACTAATATGGTGATGTTTTACATGATTGCACATGTATAACCTATATCTGATAGCTTACTGTCTCAGGGAGGGAAGGAGGGATAAAAATTGGAACCCCAAACCTTAAATTAAAATGTTTGGTTTTTTTTTTAAAGGAAGACTAAAGAGGTTAGGGAGGTTATGAAGGGCTTGGAATGCCCAACAAAGGATTTTATATTTGAGCCCGGAGGTAATGGGGTAACATTTTTTTATTATTTATTTATTAGTATTAGTAGTAGTAACAGTTTATTGCAGAGGGTGTTGGGGGGAGTAAGGCAATAACGTGACTTTAAGAGCATCTCCCAGCTCCATCTCTCTGTTTTTTTGGTTCAGTTCTCAAGCCTCTCCATACCCTGACATCTTCTGTTCTGTGAAAATGGATACTTTGGTTTGCTTGAGTCCCCCACTGCCTGCATTGGCTGACTAACACAACAACAATCCTTTGCAGTGACCAAAGTCAACCTCGCTGGAAAATCAGTCACTCTGAAGCCAATGAAGCTCCTCTCAGCACTGAAGCAGATGCTGAACTATTTGGTGATGGTGGTTTATGGACCTTCAAGAGCCATTCCTACCTTACCTGACTGCAAGTTATGAGACTATGACCATATCCCATTTGTGGTCTTATTGTCTCCAGCTCTCCCCAGACTCTCAGAATTATCCTCTTTGGGGAGATCTCCTTATCAAGACATCTAATCAAGCCCTGAACTGTGAACTGGATGCTTTCCGATTTGTGTATCAAAGACCATCTCCTGGACCCCTGGAATTCCTCACTCCCCTTCTCCTTGAGAATGGAACCCACTGACTAAGCCCACCTTTCCCTCCACAATTCCTTAAGTGCCTGTGTTTAAAATGTGTATAAACCCACACAATCTACTACCTGGTGTCCTAGTCAGCACAGGCTGGACAGTCCCCATGCAGTGTGTCACATTTTCCTTTCCTTCCCTGCTTAATAAAAACCTTTCTTTAACTGGGCAGGCATAGTCTTTCTATGGTTTCCTTCCTTTTGGGAAGAAGGGGATTTAAATGTCAAAAACTAGCCTTTGTGTTCTTTGGTCCTCCCCTTTGGCTCTATGTATTTGTGTGTATTTGTTCGGAATAGACAGAATGGACCCTCTGAAGATTCCTGGTGAGGTAGAAAGGAAGAAATGTCCTCTGATACTGGGAGCACTATCTCACAGTTGTTTGGGAGTGTCTGGTGTGTCTTCTACGCATTTATGTGTCTGGCAAAAGTTGTACTTGTGTGTATGGATGGAAAGTTTGGGGTTGCAATTGATAAAGCTACTTCTCAGATTCCTTTGGGGGGACTGGCAGACTCTTGACTGTAGAATGTCTTTACATTGTGAACTACTCAGAAACTGAATTTGGCATTAAAATGTAAATTCTCTGCTATGCATTTCTATATTGTAGGTTGAATGCCTCTGTAAATGTTGAAAATATATGCCAGTCAAAAAATAAAATAAACAAAAAGAAATAAACCAAAAGAAAGTATGTGCCAGCAAGTGATAGAGTTCATATTCTTTAGAATCTGTCTTAAGGAAATTAAGAGTATTTTTCCCCTTTTTTTCTTCCACCCCACCCCCCTTCCCAACCCTGAAATGACTCATTTAAAATTTTACAGTTAGGGGGCAGCTAGGTGGCACAGTGGATAGAGCACCGGCCCTGGAGTCAGGAGGACCTGAGTTCAAATCCAGCCTCAGACACTTAACACTTACTAGCTGTGTGACCCTGGGCAAGTCACTTAACCCCAATTGCCTCACTAAAAACAAAACAAAAATTTTACAGTTAGAAAAAAGGTCATCATTTTATTAGTATAGACCAAGAGGTCCCTTGAGTTTAAATTAATTATGCAGCTAAAAGGTAAGGCTTTAATATACTATTGGGTTTGTTCTAAAATTATAACAAGAAATATTCAAAGGATTAAACACAGTCTCTAATATGGCTAACCAAGAACAGGAGAATTGTATAGTCCGAGTAACTGGGTTAGAAGGTATGGAAAGACAAATAATAAAAGCTTGAAGGGAAAATACTGTTCTGGGCCCATAGAACCCCAGAAGTTCTCTGGGGCACATCAAAGAACCTTCTCCTTGAGAAACTAAACCAGAGGACAGACACCCCTAGGGAGATAAGTGGAACCAGATCGTTCTGCAACCCCCACCCTTCATTCTCGGCTCCCTCAACCCTGGGGCGATAAGATTAAGTGTGGCTGCTGCCTTTGTGTCCTGGGGAGATGGCTTGGGAGATCTGCAGCCACCCCTCACCCAACTCCTCCAGCCACCACCAGTGGGGGAGGGTCCCCCCTCACTAAGGGAACTTTCCACAGTCTGATGGTCACCCCCATCAGTCCTCTATAAAAGTACTTGCCAGTCTCCTGCTCGAGGAGATTGGTATCTCAGAGCCACGCTCTGTGCCAAGCCTTCTCCCCATGGTTTCCTTTCCCTTCACTTAAATAAACTACCATCTCATTCTAATTGCTTTTGTGTGCAAGAGGGTGTAATTCTTTAAAGAGGAATTCCTAAGGACCCCAAACCCCTACCCTTACCCCTCCCCAAACCCCTTACCCCCTACCCCAAGCCTCTACCCCAAACCCCTTACCCCATTTTCCCCATGACAATATGAAAGATATAAGGAGGGTGGTGGGGGTGGGGTGGGGTTTGAACCAAAAGAGAGAAGTATACAAATAGGAACAGAAGGTTTAGGTGAATTGAATAAGGTTCTGAAAGTTTGGCTTTGTCCAAGGGGGAAGACTGTGTGATTTCTAATTTGGGAACTCTTCTTCAGATTAGGGATATGGGAAGTCTTACATCATTCTTTGTGAGATGCAGTTTGGCATTTGGGTGGGTGGGGGGATGGGACTTGGAAATAAACAGGTACTGGTCTTGAAAGACAGGTAAACAAAACTAGGAACAAAGACTTGATCTGATTGAAAACTATTAGGTTGGGGGGCAGCTAGGTGGCCCTGGAATCAGGAGGACCTGAGTTCAAATCCGGTCTCAGACACCTGACACATACTAGCTGTGTGACCCTGGGCAAGTCACTTAACCCCCATTGCCCCGCCAAAAAAGAAAAAGAAAGAAAACTATTAGGTTATTTTATCAGCTCCACTGACCTGGTATTGTGATATTTTGAAGTGCTGTCTTTTAAGACATGATGTTAAAACCTAAAATTGACAGTTGATTACTATGTGTGAAATGGAGGGATTTATCACCAGGGAAAAGGTGGGGGTCCTGAAAATGGAAAGTTTCCTTTTGGGGTGGGGTGGGGTGGGGAAAGCTTGGATGCTGGTCATATTCCTGAGAGTCAAGGGGGATTTTGGGGGGAGGGGGGAATGATGGTCCTGACCTTTGGGGTTATATCTGTCTCCTACCTCAGGTTGGGTAGTAGACAAGCCTAACTGACTTTTCTGCTATGGAATTTTATCTCCCCGACTTCTTAGATGTGTCAGTCCTGATATCTAGTTGGCCAATCTAAACTTTAATAATCCCTTGGTTCCTCCTCGATCTGTCTGTCCTGTTATCTGGTCATCTTTGGTTTTGCTTCTCACAGGAGAAACTTTTGAGTTATCCCAAGCCCTGTCAGAATGATGATAGGGAGGGCAGCCAGCCTGCTGCAGCTCGGAGGGTGGACAGGATGCACCATGCAGGAGCACCTGGCTCAGCTCTGTAGATTCTCTTCTTTTGTACACTTGCCCAGTTATTGGAACCCATTTCTATGGGCACTACCATCAGCCCTGGCTGGGAAAAGAACTTGTGTGGGTTATGGAGTTCTTAAACAAAGAAATTGGGTCAGGAAGACTAATGGCACAGTGGATAAAGCACCAGCCCTGGATTCAGGAGGACCTGAATTCAAATCCAACCTTAGACACTTGACACTTACTAGCTGTGGGATCCTTGGCAAGTCACTTAACCCTCATTGCCCCTCAAAAAAAGAAAAAGAAAAAAGAAAAAGAAATTGGACTAATGAGAATTCCAAAGTTTGTGTACAATACAGAAGTGATTTCTACTAAATGATCTTTTAAAAATTTTTTTTTTAATTTTTGCAGGGCAATGAGGGTTAAATGACTTGCCCAGGGTCATACAGCTAGTAGTGTCAAGTGTCTGAGGTCAGATTTGAACTCAGGTCCTTCTGAATCGAAGGCCAGTGCTTTAGCCACTGTGCCACCTAGCTGCCCCTTTTATTAATTGATCTTTATACCAGGATGAGTTTATGTAAGTACAGCTAAAATGTTATTGCTCATTGCAGCTCTTGGAGAAGAAAAGCATCTATCCCTAAGCTATGATTAATGAAACCTACCATTTGAGATAAAAACTCTTGTAACCATAACTGACATTGTTTTGAATTTGAACTATTTAACCTAGAAATTCTAGTCCTTTCTACATTCTAAACAACTAAAGTGGATAAGCATCTGGCTTTGGTTTCTGTCTGTTACTAATTACATATTTTTGTGTATAAAATAAAGTCCTCAAATGGTTTTTTGTTTTTGTGGGGCAATGAGGGTTAAGTGACTTGCCCAGGATCACACAGCTAATTAAGTGTCAAGTGTCTGAGTCCGGATTTGAACTCAGATCCTCCTGAATCCAGGGCCTGTGCTTTATCCACTGAGCCACCTAAGTGATATAAGAATAACTGGGTATTGATGGGATTAGTTTATGAAACCAAACTGTTCATTTGTTTGTTTGTTTGTTTATACATTCATTAATTCATTATTATAATGAGGACAGGCCCTCCCCTGTACCTCCCTAAAGTGGAGATTATTATAATGAGACTGATAATCAATTTATCCATACCATAAATATAACTGTCTTTTCTTTCCCTATGTGAGATACCTTTCCACTTTTCTGGTTCTCTCCCCGTGTTCACTCACAGTATTGCAATAAAACTTGAAAACTGAGTCACCGAGTCTTGTAATTCTGGGGGGACGACTCATGATCAATTTGACCCCAAAATCCAGTCCACATCAATCTTCTTATAATAGTATTATTGTAACCTAAGTTTTTTTGTGAGGATTAGATCCATATCTGACTCTGCTTCTCCTGAGGAAGGGCATTGATTAATTGAATTAAAATTAGAATTAATTTCAGTTGAGGGGTATTTGGATTGGAGTTCTAAAATACTTAGCAATTAAAATAATTGCAAGGTAAGCAATTGAGTCAAATTTTGAGAAAACACTAAGATCAAAAGAATATATATGTAATTTGGAAAGGTTTAAGAGTTCTGCTTTCTGTGGTATTTTTAAATATTTGGCTTGCATTTTAGTGTATTGCATATATCAAGGCATCAGTAACCTTTGGTTTGTTGTTAGTAATGTTTATGTCAGGTACAGAGTTTAGATAAAGGTGTAACCAGCACGGGGCATTTATGACCTGACTTCTCTAAAGGTCCAGGTGAACTGTGAGCTCTTAATTTTGATCTCTCCCTTATAGCTCTGCTGTTACTAAGATCAGGTTTTTGAGCTGGTTTTCACAAGATGAACTAGTTTTAGATAAGTAAGTTTTATGACTGGTATTCAATTCCTGTATTGAGATGTTTTGTAAAGGATTTTAGCAGGAACTTCTAAGTCCCTACAAGTTACTTGAAACCAGAGAACCTGAAGACATGGTATTTTCCAGACTGCCCCAAGAAAAGATGTTTCCTGGGAGCAGACAAACACATGGGACACCTAGAACTCAAAATGAAATGTGCTGGGGTAGCTAGGTGATGCAGTGGATAGAGCACCAGCCCTGGAGTCAGGAGGACCTGAGTTCAAATCTGGCCTCAGACACTTAACGCTTACTAGCTGTGTGACCCTGGGCAAGTCACTTAACCTCACTTGCCTCACGAAAGAAAGAAAGAAAGAAATGTGCTAATTGACTGTACCTGGGTTACATTGTTATTTGATCATTATTGTAAAACTTTGGTGTCTGTTTGTTGAGTTTCTGTGGTTTTCTTGTACATCTTCCCCTTGCTTATGTTTGTCCTGTACCCTTTGAGCCACCAAACTTTTTGTTGTGTCCCCTGCCTCTTTAAGATGCTAGCCTTTGGCAAACATGGTTAACTCTTATTGGCCTTCAGGGGTTCCACTGCCCCCCCCCTTGGTCAAGAGGAAGGAATGTGAAAATGGATACCCTGATTTGCTTGAGTCCCCCACTCATCTAGGTAATCAGAACAGTTTAGGAGTGATGTGGGCTAGAATTTGGGGTCAAATTGATCATGAGTCGTCCCCCCAGAATTACAAGACTCAGTGACTCAGTTTCCCAAGTTTTATTGCAATACTGTGAGTGAACACAGGGAGAGAACCAGAAAAGTGGAAAGTTATTCCTCAAATTGGGAAAGAAAAGACAGTTATATTTATAGTATGGATAAATTGATTATCAGTCTCATTATAATAATCTCCACCTTAAGGAGGTACAAGGGAGGGTCTGTCCTAATCTGGAGTTCCTGGGGTCCTAAGCCAACCCCCGAGGCGGGTACCTTTTTCTGTGGAGGTGTGTTTTGGGGGTTTATATGTCATAAGGTGAATCTGGGGACAAATTTGGCCTTTTCTGTGCATGTCTCTTTCTGATTCCCATGGCTAATTTCAAAACATCTTCATTTATAATTTATTTCTAGTTTGAGTTTCTATAGCCTGTCAATTTTATCATTGTTATATGACCTGCCCCTTTATGTTCCTGTTATGGGTACTGATTTATGTGGGTAAGAGAACTTAGCATCCTGACTTGTAAGTTATCCGGTTACTGGGGTCTGAATCCCTCTTAGAGCTCATCTGAATTAGAGCTTGGGTCTTGGGTTTTTCTGTTAATCCCTTTTTGCCTCCTACATCAGGAGGACTGGCTGCATTGGCTAACATACCAACAATCCTTTGCAGTGACCAAAGTCAACCTAGCTGGAAAATCAGTCATTCTGAAGCCAATGTAGTTCCTCTCAGCACTGAAGTAGATCCTGAACTATTTGGTGATGGTGGTTTATGAACCTTCCAGAGCCATCCCTACCTTACCTGACTGCAAGTTATGGCACTACGAACATATTCTGTTTATGGTCTTTTTGTGTCCAGCTCTCCCTCCACTCTGGTTAGGGGACTCTCAGAATTATTCTCTTTTTGGGGAGATCTCCTAATCAAGCCCTGAACTACGAACTGCTTATCACCAAGGATACTTTCTGATTCGTGTATCTAAGGCTTCCTCCTTGACCCCTGGAATTCCTCAGTCCCCCTCCCCTTGATAATGGAACCCACTGACTAAGCCCACCTTTCCCTCCACAATTCCTTTGTTTAAAATCTATATAAATCGGGGCAGCTAGGTGGCTCAGTGGATAGAGCACTGGCCCTAGATTCAGGAGGAACTGAGTTCAAATCCGGCCTCAGCCACTTGACACTTACTAGCTGTGTGACCCTGGGCAAGTCACTTAACCCCCATTGCCCCGGCAACAACAAAAAAAACTATATAAAATCTATATAAATCCATACATTCTACTACCTGGTGTCCTCGTCAGCACAGGCCGGACAGTCCCCGTGCAGCAGGTTACATTTTCCTTCCCTGCTCAATAAAACCTTCTTTAACTGGGCAGGCATCGTCTTTCTCTGGTTTCCTTCCCTTTTGAGAAGAAGGGGATTTAAATTTCAAGAACTGGCCTTTGCGTTCTCTGGTCTTCCCCTTTGGGGAATGAGAGATCTAAATTCCATTTAAGAGGGGTTTGCCTTGGTTTGCATCTGACATCCCCTGTTCTAAGCTCCCTCCCAGCTCTGACATTCAGTGTTCTAAACTCCCTCTCAGCTTCAACATTCTCTGTTCTAAGCTCCCCCCAGCTCTGACATTCTCTGTTCTAAGCTTCCCCCCAGCTCTGACATTCTCTGTTCTATGGCTCCTCCCAGCTCTGACATTCTCTGTTCTAAGCTCCCTCCCAGCTCTGACATTCTCTGTTCTAAGCTCCCTCTCAGCTCTGACATTCTCTGTTCTAAGCTCCCTCTCAGCTCTGATGTTCTCTCCATTCTATCTTCTTAGCTGCAGGGTCCCTTTCCCTTTCCCATTTCGGGCCTCTCCATTTAGTGGGAGGGCCCTTTTTTGCCTGTGCCTCCCTCCCTCCCTCCCTCCCTTCATCCAGCTGCAGAGCAAACCCCGGGTGCTTTTGCTCTGCCCAAATCAGGCAGGGCCTCCCTAGCCCTTCCCCTCAGCTGCTGCCTTCTTTCCCGCCCTCCTTCCTAGCTGCTTTCTCTACTGCCTGGGGATGGGGGGCTGGAGCAGAGAGATCTAAGACCCAGAGTCAAGGTAAAACCCCCACGTCCCCTTCTGCAGTTCCTTGGGTGCCAAGTTCAAGTTAAGGGATCTCCAGAATGGGCTGTTCGGTCACTGAGCAGTCTTGGGGTGGCCAAGCCCCAGAGAGCGTGGAGTGTGTCTTTGGGGTGGAGGGGCACTGCCGCGTGGCTCCCCAGTAAGATCCAGAGCCCGGATTCCTCATCCTCCTCCCCTTTCCCCATCTGCCTATTTCTCTCCTGGGGTGGGTGGGGAGGAGGAGCCTGCTGGGTTCCTGCCCTGGGCCCATTCCCCTGAAGGCAGTTCCAATTTGGGGGAGCAGAGGAGGAGAGAACTAAAAGGGAGGGAGGGACCCACCCAGAAAGTGTGTTTTGTGCTTTGGGTGTGCAAGGACCTGAGGGCAATCCAGAATTGATTCAGGAATCACTCCCCTAGAATCCCAGTTTAGCTCCTTTTCGAGTCTGGAGGGACCTTGGACTGGGGCAGGGGGCAAAACCCTGGGGTCCGGTCTGGGCTCTGCCACTTACCACTGCCTCTGTTTCCTCCCCTGTAAAAGGAGGGAGGCTGGGCTAGCTGGGCTAGGGCTCCCTCAAGCTGGCAAGCCTATCCAGTTCAGTCCCAACGTTTTGGATGCACAGAACCTTGGTGTGGTGGAGAGAGTCCAGAAGAGCCTGATTCAAATCCCCCCTCCCTCAGACACTCAGTGTGACCCTGGGCAGTGAGTCATTCTCTCTGGGCCTGTTTCTTCCTCTGTAAAAATGAGGGGCTTGGGCTCCTTCCGATATCACCAAACATGAAGTGACAACTATGTGCCAAGCCCTGCAGATTTGGGATTTGGATAATCCAGACCCTCCCCCCTTCTCTGGCTGCTGCCAGCCCCTGTCTGGTTTCGGGGGGCGGGGCAGTGCACTCCTGTCCTGCCTTGTCCCCCACCCCCATGAACAGAGAGGCAGCTCGGGCCACCAGCTGAGGGGGAGAAAAGGGGCCCCTAGTAGTCAGAGCAAGGTTTCGATCTCAGCTCCAGCTTATGGGAATATTTTGGGGAAAGATCTCTATTTATCTCTCTATATGTGAGTGGTCATTAAGCTCCAGAAGCTGACAGGCCCAGGACATATTGTCTCCCTCATTAGACAGTAAGCTCCTTAAAGCCAGGCACTGGGGTTGCCTTTCTTTGCACAGAGCCTAGTACACAGCAGGTGCTTCATCAATGCTTGACCCTGAAATACCCAGGCACGTTCTGGTGGACCAGGCCGGAGAGGTGAGGAAATGTTTGAACCCCGGGGCTGCTCATGAGATGAAAACATCCTAACTGGAGTGTCCTTGCCAGGGAGGGATCAGGGAATTCTCCCTGGGCTAGAGGCCTCCTGGGTTGTCCTTCATTTCCCCTCCTTCAGCCCCAGGGCCTAAAGGATTCATTTTTGTCTGGCCTGCTTTTCTCCTTGGAGCCCAGCCTTCCCCTTCTCTACAGGCAGAGAAAGGTCGAATCCAGGCTGTTGGAGCTGGAGAGGTCCTGAGGGATTCCATTTTGCAGAGAAATAGAGAGTGCCAGGCCTCCTGCTCCCAGGAGAGAGAAGGAGGACCCCAGGGGGAGGTCATGGCATCCTAGACTGAGAGCTCCAAGGGACCAAGTTCACATTTACTTCATTTATGAATGAAGAACTGGCCCAAGGTCAAAGAGAAGCCAGCATTTGAACCCAGTTTCCATAACTCCAACCCCGACAGAGGTTTTGTTAGGAGGGAAAAGGGAAGTAAAAGATCACAGGATCTTGTGGAGGTCACTTGGTCCAGCCCTCTCAATTGACAGATGAGTAAACTAAGCCTGAGGACACACAGGGAGTAATTGGCAGAGGCAGGATTTGAACCCAGGGCATCTGACTCCAAATCCAGGGTCCTTTCCATTGTCCTGTTTGTCTCATTTGGGACAAGGGCCCTGGATTTGAGTTCAAATGAAGCTCACCCCTCAGAGGGAGAAACAACTATTAGGTGCCAAGTATACGTGGGGGCAGCAGGATGGGCAGTGTTCCCACTGGGCCAAGTCTGGAAGGCTGCACACTGAGGCAGCTGTCTGAGTTGGGGGGCACTTGTGACCTGGATGTGTGGAGGGGCTAGCTCACCCAAAGTATTGGAGGCTCATGACGAATCTTGTAAAATAAAGAGATTATTAGGGGAGGAATATATAGGAACAAATCACCTTGCTGACGGCCCCACTGGTGTTAGAGGAGACGGGTCTTTTGTGTCTTTACCAAACAAAAGGGAGGGAAGGGGATTACCAAGAACTGAGAGGGAAACAGGACAACAGGGTGGGGGTTTGGGAATAATGGGATATCTATCAGTCAGATTACAGCGCCCATCCATATCTTGGATGTCTATGTACCAGGGTCCTGCTGGGCAACACCCATTCCTGAGGTGGGAGACAGAGCTGCCCCTCCCCTGGGAGACTTTAAGGATTCCTTGGGGGGTTGAGATCTCTAGGTTTCTTGGGGTGCCACTGTATTCCCATAACACAAGGATGGGAGAAGCCAAGCTTTGAGGAGGGGGGAATGCCCTGGGCCCTCTCAGGGAGGGGCCCCTGGGCTTAGGTGCCCTCTCATTTGACAGAAGTGGAAGGGGCCACTCCCCGGGCAGACCAGGACCGGACCTGAGGGCTGGAGAGGCTGAAGCCGCCATCCTGAGCTAAGCAGGTATGCCCGAGTCCAGCCTGCCCTGCCCCCTCAGGAGCCCAACTTCTCAGGCTTCTTGCCCTCCCTCTGCCCCATCTCACATCCCCGCTCTAGAGCCCTGGTTTCCCCTTCTGCAGAATGAAGAGTTTTACCTTGATTTTTAAAAATAAGATTTTATTGACACCTTTCATTTCTACGTCCCCCAGATCTCTCCCATCTCCCTTCCCCTGCACCCAACGAGAGAGCCTGCCTTATAGCAAAGTGTTTCCATTGTCTAAGGACACCAGCAGCTCTGCCATTGGCTGCGTCCAAGCACGGTGCTTAGGTCTTGCCCTCAAAGAGCTTACCTTCCCGTGCAGAGGAGCTGGGGGGGAAGCCACGGGAGGAGACTTTAGGGTGGGGAGGAGGGCTGTCTGGAGACCCCACACTCTGTTCTTGGCTCTGCCTTTGGGGACCACGGGCTTGCTTCCAAGCGGGACATTCCCAGAATCACAAGTGGCAGGGGCCTCCTGCCTCATTGTATAGATGTGGCGACTGAGGCCCAGGGGGGCTGAGTGATCAGCCTAAGGGCACAGAGCCAGGACTGCAGCCCAGGCCCCCTGGCTCCCCAGCTGAGGCCCATTCCAATGCATTGTCCTTTCCGGTCTGGGGTCTAGCCACAGCCTTCCTCTGGCTGTCCCCTCCCTCCCCTGCAATATCCTTTCCAAAAGCCCGGAGGAGGATTGCTCAGCAGGGGTCTCCTAGGTCAGGGGATGGTCCCTGGTCTGGGGTCTAACCAGAGCCTTCCTCTGGCTGCCCCCTCCCCTCGCTTGGCTGGTGGCTGGCACCTGCCGGGCCATCCTGATGCTGCCCCAGCCAGCCACAGGCCCTCTGTTCAGGCCTCTTGGCTTCCTCTCCTTCCTCAGGGCCCTGGCCTGGGTGCCATGAAGCTGAACGAGCACAGCGTGGCCCACTACGCGGTGAGCGGCTCTCCAGCTGACCACAAGGGTTTCCTGCGCCGCTGCAGCAGCCCGGGAGCCCGCCAGCCCGCAGCCGGTGTGGGGGGCTCCTGTCCTCGCTGCTGGTTTGTGCTCAAGGGGAATCTGCTCTTCTACTTTGAGGGGCAGGAGAGCCGGCCTCCGCTGGGTCTCATTGTGCTGGAGGGCTGCACTGTGGAGCTGTGCGAGGCCCCCCAGGAGTTTGCCTTTGCCATCCGCTTCGATGCCCCCGGGCTGCGGCCCTACGTGCTGGCGGCTGAGGAGCAGGCCGCCCAGGAGGCCTGGGTGAAGGTGCTCTCCAGGGCCAGCTTCGGCTACATGCGGCTGCTGGTGCAGGAACTCGAGGGGCAGCTCCGAGAGATGCAGCTGGGCCTGGCCTGCCGCCACCCTGGCTCCCGCCGCCTGCCCCACAGGCCTCCAGACCAGCCACCCCCCCAGCTGGAGGACGAGGGTATCCCCCTGGCAGATGCAGAACGGGATGAGGCAGCCACAAAGCTCCCTGCTCCCCTTGGCCGCCGTCGCCTGGCAGAGAACTGTCCCTGGGGCCCGGCTTGTTTGCCCCTGAATGGGGGGGACAGCCCAGTGTCCCCAGAGACCTCCTGCTTCCCCAAGCTGCATGACTGGTATGGCCAGGAGATCATGGATCTGCGGAGGGAGTGGCTGCAGGCCAGGAGCCTGGGTGGAGGCCTGTGAGGGGCAGGGCAGGGCAGGGCAGGGCAGGGCAGGGCCAGGGCTCCATCTGGCTTGTGGGGGTCCAGCTCAGCTCTGTGGAAGAAGCTGCCTTTTCACTCTCCCTAACCCCAGCCCCAACTCCCTCCTTTCCTATCTTTGTTAAGACACCTTCCCTCCTCTGCCACTTTGGTCACTGTCCACAGGGAGGTGTCACACCCCTCTTTCCTCTCCCTAATTGCTGGGTGGAAAGGAACCCCGACACAGGCCTCAGAAGCCAGTCAGAAAGGAAAGGCGGCTACTGAGTGGTGGGTGACCTGAGGGGAGTCACTGAGCAACTCTGAGCCTCAGTTTCTCCATTTGTAAAAATAATCAGGAAGGGGATCTCTAATAGCTCTGAATCCTATGATACCAGAACATAACATGGCAAGAAAAAGGATAATAATGAGACAGTTTAGCCTAGTGGATAGAGCTGGCCTCAACCGCAGGCATTGTGAACCTCATTTTACAGATGGGGAAACTGAGGCCTGAGGCAGGGATGTCCCTTGGCCACATGTGGAAGGGAGGGCTGAGCTGGAGCCATCTGCCTCCTGCCAGGCTCTTTCTCTCCATGTGGCCTTCCTTGGGGCTGTCATGGAGGGATTCTTATCGGGGTTAGATTGGGTGATTTTGGGCAATCTGTTAATTCCCATTGAAAGAAAAAGCCTGTAGCCAAACCAGAGGCTCATGGGTCCCGTGAGCGACTCCTTGTCTTGCAGCCCAAGGGACATAAGGAGATAAGGACAGAGAGGAAGACTGCAGTGAGGCCAGGCCTTTCCTCCCAGAGGCTGTCAGATGCCAGGCATAACCCAGGGGTCACTGACCTAGCCCAAAACCTGGAAGGTCCTTCCGTGTCACCTAATCCAACCTTACCCTTTAAAGCTGAGGAAACTGAGGCTCACAGAGGCTGGGCAGTGTGTGAGGCAGGACCCCTGGGTCCTGGAGAGAGGCCTGAGAAGTGGGGGGTAGCTGTCAAGGGGGGGGCTCACCCCTTCCCTCTTGGCTCTGGTGGGAATTCACAATGCAGAGCGGAGCATCTGAGTCAGAAGGAAGGTTCCCCGTCTGCATCTGACTGATGGGGAGGAGGCCCAGGCAGGGAGTGGTGAGACTAGAACCCGGGACCCCTGGCTAGCTGGTGGCTGTGCTCCTTCCTCCCTGCTGGGACAGGCACCCAGTTGTGGGCTTGGAGAGGCCTGTGTTTGACCCCTGCCTCCTGGGGCCCTGCACAGGAATGTGCACAAAGGACCAGGCACCCCAGAACGGCTTTGATGGTCCCCACAGGGTCCAGGGACTGGGTCTGACCCCCTCAGGGTCAGCATCCACTCAAGTAAGCTGGCTGTTTTCTTGTGCCCTGCAGGACAAGGAAGCCCCTAAGGCCACAGGCTGGGCCAGCTGGTGGCACAGTACAGAGGGCTGGGCCCTGGTTCAAAATCCAGCCTCAGATGCTGTGTGACCCTGGGCAAGGCACATCCTCTCTGCCTGCCTCAATTTACCCAACTGTAAAATGTGAGAATAGCACTTCCCTCCCCAAGATTGTTGTGACTATCAAATGAGAGCTCTGTAAAGCACTTAGCACACACCTGGTACACAATAGGTGCTATATAAATGCCTTTTCCTTTCTCCACGTCTCCGGATTGCCTTTGTTGAGTCCACGTGCATCCCCCAGACTGGAGGGGCCCCAAGAACTTGGATGGGGAAAATGCAGGCCTCCTCAATGAGTGGAGGAGGGGAGCACACCCTGGGCACTCAATAATTGCTCCCCAGGGGGCTGGGGTGCCGTGCCCACGTGGTCGATGCTTGTGGGGTTTGGGATCTTGCCCGCGGGGGCATCTCTGCTCCTTCCTGGTGGAGATGGAGATAGAGGCAACCTCGGGCGCCGACCCCGCCAATAGGGAGCCATAGATCCATGGGCCAAGAGGAGAGGGGAGACCCCGAGAATCGGGGGGGGGCAGAGCCAGCGTTTTGAGGTGAGGCTCACAATGGCGAGGAAACTGAGGCAGGGAGAGGCCAGGTGCCCCTCGTGTAAAATAAGGGGGTTCCCTTCCAGCGCTAAATCCCTTTACCTCCGGGCCTCGGTTTCCTCAGGATCCCTCCCGGCTCCCTGCTAGGCCAAGTCACTAACCCTCTCCGAGCCTCAGTTTACTCCTTTGTTAAAGGGGGGCAGTGGTCGTAGCCCACCCTCCCAGCCCTAGCTTCGCTCCCAGCGGGAGGCCTCGGGCGGGACCCGGCTCAGGACCGCCCGGGGGCGGGGCGCGGCATAAAATGACGTCATTACGCAGTCCGGGTGCATGGCGTCCCCCTCTTCCGGGAGCACGCCCGCTCGGGCACGCGCAAGGGCCAGGTCAGGGAATCTCGCTTGGGGCTATCGCGAGAGCCGGGGGCGGGCGTCTTCCGGCACTGGCCGTCTGCGGTCAGTCCATCCGCGAGGTCGGGGACGAGATGTCGCTGGGAGCGGCTCGCTGGCTGGTGGCAGCCGCGCGGAGCGGGGCTCTCGGGCCTGGGCCGGTCGCGCGGAAGGCCGGGAGCGGCCTGGGGCAGGGCCCGGTCCCTTCGCGGTCGCTCATTGCTACCCGCAGCGGGGCCATCTTGCCCAAGCCGGCTAAAGTAAGTGAGGGGGTGGGGCGATGTGGGGCCGCGGCCAATCAGCGCGCGGGAGGCCGTGGGCGGGCCAATCCTCGCGGCCGGCCGCGATGACGAGTGGGCAGGTGGACCAATGGTGGGGGCCGGCCCGGAAGCGGCTGAAGGCGTGGCCAGAGGGGGGGTCGCGGGGGCCGGGCGAGTAGTCCCTCAGCTCTGTTCTTTTTTTTAAATTATAAAAGTATTTATTATTTTCCAGTTACATGTAGAGGTAGTTTTCAACATTTGTTTTTATAAGATTTCTAGGTTCAAATTTTTCTCCCTCCCTCCCCCCCTCCCCAGGCCTCGGCTCCGTTCTTGACTGGGGGCTGTGAGCCTCTTGGGCTGGCCTAGGTCGGGCTTTCGCTGGAGGGTCTCGAGGCATTTAAGACCTGGGGAAACTGAGGCCCAGGAAAGGGCGTGGTCGCGGGGCTTTTCTGTCGCCCCCTCCCTCCCTCGGGGGTGAGGAAGGCAGACAGGCCCCGTGTGCCCTCCCCCCCCCCCCCCGCTGTGCTTCTGTCTTGGGGAAAATGGGGTAGGGGGTTTGGGGTCCTTAGGAATTCCTCTTTAAAGAATTACACCCTCTTGCACACAAAAGCAGAATAAGATGGTCGTTTATTTCGGGGCAAGGGAAACCATGAAGGAAGTCCTTGGACTTCTCATGGGGAGAAGGCTTGGCACAGAGGCGCTCTGAGATACCAGTCTCCTCCAGCAGGAGACGCAGGCACTTTCATAGAGGACTGATGGGGGTGACCCTTTGACTGTGGAAAGTTCCTTTAGTGAGGGGGGACCCTCCCCCACTGGTGGTGGCTGGGGGGATTGAGTGAGGGGTGGCCGCAGATCTCTCAAGCCATCTCCTCAGGACACAAAGGAAGCAGCCACACCTAATCTTAGCTCCCCAGGGTTGAGGGAGGCTAGAATGAAGGGTGGGGGTCCAGGAGCTAGCTCAGTCCGATCTGGTTCCACTTCTCTCTTTAGGTGTGTTTGTCCTTTGGATTAGTTTCTCAAGGAGAAGGTTCTTTGATGTGCCCATAACACTTCCAACCGAGTCACAGCAGGGGGCGCACAGGACCCCCCCCCCCCCTTAAACAGAAGAAGAGACTGAGGGCCAGAGTGGATTCCACCTAGTGGGGGTACCGGGTTGGGGGTCCAGGGTATTGCCTGCTGATCAGTGGGGATCCCGGAATGGTGGTGCTGGAAGGAGCCTCCATCTGGTCCCTGCCCCCCCTCCCCCAAAGCAGCCAGTAAATGACAGCTAGCCACTTTGCCTAGCTCAGCAGTGACCTTGCAGGGGTTTCACTTTTGAGCTAGTTTTCAATGTCATCCCCTACAGCCGCTCCCCTCTAACAAGAGGCAATGGGTAGAAGAGCTGAATTCCATAGTTGGGGGACCCTGGGCAAGTCTCTTCCCTGCTGCCTTGCCTCAGTCTCCTCAGGCTGTGAAGCCAGGCCTGCGCTGAGGGTCCCCATCAGCAAGTGTGTGGACAGAGCTTGGGATGGCTGCCCTGGAAGGGGTGATGGACGCCCATCCTTGGTAAAGGGGGCCACCAGTCCTGGGGGGGGGGGGGTCTGCTCTGGCCCCCCACTGGCAGGTCCTGGGGCTGTGGACTCCATGGCCTCTGTCTATCTCCCCACCCAGCTTTCTGATGGGCCATTGGGGTCGGTCATAGGACTTGGAGCAGGAAGACCTGTCTACAACCACTGCTGGGCCTTGGTTTCCCTTCTGTAGACTAGCTTCTGGGGCTGCCCCCCAAGGCTAGCCAGGTGATCAGTGACCATCCTGAGACCCAGGCCCAGGCCACGCTTCCCTCCTGTGGCTGACCACAGGACTGCGGCCAGGCCTGAGCAGAGGCCTGTTTTAAAGCCGGTCTTTAGAAGGCCTTCGAGGGGATCCCCCCCCGCCCCCCGAGCCCCCTTACTGTCAGCCCTTTGTCTTTGGCACTTACCAGTAACTGGCATGTTTTCGCCACATGGGCTCTTTTCTTGAGCTTTTTCCCCTAATGCCTGTCCTGCCCTCTCACTTCACTCCCTCATCTTGCCCCAAACCCCGCCAGGGCACTCTGTGGACCTTCCTGTTTGTGCTGTCCTACAGATGTCCTTCGGCCTTCTCCGGGTCTTCTCCATCGTCATTCCCTTTTTGTACGTGGGGACGCTCATCAGCAAGAATTTTGCTGCCCTCTTGGAAGAGCACGACATTTTTGTCCCAGAGGATGACGATGACGACGATTAGTGGGTAAGACTCCACTGGGAGAGGCTCCTCTAACAGGTCAAAGGAGGCTTAACCAACACAGGCCTGGCCTGGAACTCAGGGATCTGGGTTCGAGTCCTGTCTGTGGGCCCTGGGCAAATGACTTCACTTCCCATCTGCCTCAGTGGTTTCCTTATGCACCTCCCTTTCAGGGCAGTTGTGAGGCTCAAAGGAGGGGACACACAGCTCGCTGAAGGGGGGTGGGGCAGGGGACACGGGGTCTGCTTACACCAGAGCTCCTTGAGACCAGGGCCTGGCACATAGTGGACATTTGAGCATTGTGGATGCATGCGGAGCAAAGCTAGCCTGGCCTCCTCCCCCACAGAAGACAAGACTTGGGGCCCCCAGCCCTCATTACCCTACCAACTGCCCTGAGCATTTCATGCCCTCTCTCCAAAGTAGCCTTGTTTCATTAGCAGAAACTTCCTCTTGGTGTTGTTGCAAAGGTACCCGATGTTTACCAACTGCCTCCTGATGGGTGTGGGCTTTGCACCTTCTGGGTAAGGATGGACCAAAGCACGGAGAAGCCCAGGCACTTCCAGCCTCATCTGGACAAGATCTTCACATAGTGGCACATTCCCCCCTTTGGGCGGTGTCCTTTTCCTTGCCCCCAGGCCCCAAGATTAAACTAGTAGCAACACATGGAAGTTAAGAGGGAGGTAGATTTCATCTCCCAACTACCAGAGGCAGCCAGAGGTGTCCCTGGTCCTGGGAGGGTTTCCAGTGGAGGCTGATAAGAGACAGAAGGAGGAGTGCCTTCGGAGGGGAGGCCCCATGAATTCTGCCACTTCCTTGATTCGCTTTGGCCTAACTCCCATCAAAGACGAAGTGAAGGGGAGAAGCATGAGCTAGAGATTGGCCTGTGGCCACAAGGGGCTGTGATGATAATGTATGACCCAGCCCACTGAGGACCCTCCCCTCTAGCCCTGAGTACTACCCAGGGGGAGTCGCTCCACTTTCTCTCAAATAAAGGCCCAGTTGTGGACGGGCCATGTCATCCCACAGCCAGAGGGGCCTACCAGGTGATGCCGATTCCCATTTCTGCTGACGTGATATTGTAGGTTACAAAATACCTCCTTTGCCACAACCCTCTGAGGTACAGAGTGTGTGTAGTCTTGGTCCCATTTTATAGATGAGAAAACCAAGGCTTAGAAATTAAACAGCTTCCCCAGTCACATGGTGAACAATTGGAAGCCAGGACTTGAGTCTCCATGCTTCCCCAATTTAATGGTTTTTAAATGATTGCAAAGAGATTCTTCCCAGAGAGACAGACCTGGTTTGACTATAACCCAGGAGATGACAGAGGTCATCCGGCAGGAGCCTGTGTGAAGCCCAGGCTGACCCAGGAGAGGGGAGCCCGGAGAAGCAGGTGGGCTTGGGAAAGGAGGTTGAGGGTGCCCGAGCACAGTGAATCTCTCGGCCTGTGGTCCCCCTTGGGCTTCTGAGCCCTCGTTGGAGCTGGCCTGTCCCTCCTCTGACCTCACCTGTGCTTTATACTGCAGGGCACAGCGGCCACCCAGAGGGGACAGGCGGCCCTCTCGCCACGCTGAAGCCTCCGTAGCGATGATGCTCTTTCTCCAGCAGCAGAGGCCCCCCTGTTTCTCCGTGACCAGCATTCCCTGCATGGCTCAGTGGGTGTGCTGTGTGTACACAGCCTTGTGAGCCCAAGCTCCCTTGCCCTCTGTGAAGGCTGAAGCCCCAGAGCACTTGAACTATGAATAAATAGCACTTTGTGACCGAAGCTGCTGCAGGACTGAGCTTGTCTGTGTGTGTGTGGTGTTGCAGGTGACAACGTGACAGAGTCGGCTGCTGAAGTGAGGCCTAGGCAGGCGCCAGGTCCAGGACGCAATTCTGTGACACCGGAGAGGGCTGCCCAGGCGTGGATGTGAGGGCTGGCCTCACTGTCCTCATCTCTGGGCTCCGTCTGGCCCAGGCTAGAAGCCTCGCTGGGTTTGTTGGGGTTTGTTAGCATGGCTGAGCCTGGGCGTGGGGGAGGAAGGCGGCCACCTGCTCCTGGCAGGCCCCACCAGCTCTGCCAAGGGGACCACTTTGTTCCTCTGCTGTTTTTATCCTGGTTTGCTTCTTGTCCTCAGGGCCCAGGAGGAGAGTTTGGGGCAGCACCACTCTGATCCAGGTTCACTTTTCATTCACTTAGAAATCGGGCTTCTTTCTTCGGGAGCTCTTTTGTGGCTTGTTTAGCTTTTTCAGAGGCTGTTTAGCCTCCATTTCTTGTTCTGTTCATTTGGATCTTTTATATTGTTGTAAGCATCCATTTCATCCATCACATCTGTTGGCATGGGATCAGACAAGAGTTTCTGAGAATTTCCTTCATTCCTATTTCATCTCATCCCCTTTCCCTTTCCTTTTTCTTTTTTTTTTAGGCAATTGGGGTTAAGTGACTTGCCCAGGGTCACACAGCTAGTAAGTGTTAAGTGTCTGAGGCCGGATTCAAACTCAGGTCCTCCTGAATCCAGGGCCAGTGCTTTATCCACTGCACCACCGAGCCGCCCCCTTTTTTGAGTGACATTTGAAAACCTCAACTTTAAGTGGGCATTTAAAGCCCAAACATTTCATGGGCTCTTAGGGAGTCTGCTGCCCTCCAGTGCCTTGCTGGGTTATGGAGCATGGGATCTCCCAGGAGGGCTGTTGTCCAGGGCCCATGGGAAAGGCTCATCAACTGGCCAGTGAAACATTCAGGGACTGAATGTTTTTGGCCATGGCAGCTTGGGAAGACTGTCCAAGGGAGAAGGGAGCCCCTGCCTCAACGAATCCCACAGTGAGGTCTGTCAAGTTGCCTATGAAAACATAAAGGCCGTGATGTGTGGGGTGCAGTGGGGACCTCTGCAGCCTTGGCCAGGTGTTTCACTGACTCTCCTGGGGGGAGGAGCAGGGGATGCTTCCAAAGAGGCCTCGGCTTCTGAAAACCAGGATTCGATGTCAGGAGCAGCGGGCAATTGTTGGAGATGGGGCAGGGAAAGCTCCTTCAGCTAACCCAGCTGAGAAGGGGAATGAGCAGAGGCCTGGGGTGAGGGGTGGCTGAGCTTCCTTTCCACTCAGATTCTAGGATCCCTTCCCGGGCCTGGCAGGGGGACCTGCCTCATCTGAATAACCCGAGACCTGACCACAAGCACTCCAGCCAGCTAAGCTGGGGCTTGACCCCTCACGGCAGGAGAGGGGACAGAGCAGGCCCATCAAGGGAATCCCATCACACAGAGGTTCCACCATAGAGTTTATTTGCAGTATTAGAATGAAATACCAACACATCCCTTTGCAGTCATATCACGGGTCATGGCCAGCATAGAACTTGGAGAGGAAATCCTTGGGTCTCGGGGCTTCTGTTTCGTGGAAGAATCTCATGACGTGTGTGCGCTGCTTCCAAACTTTAATTGTCTCCTCCAGTTCTATCTTCCCCTGCACAGGGAGGAAAGGCGTTCATCCAGCTGGCCCTGCAAGGTGGGGCTCGAGGCAGGAGCCCAGGGTACCAGCTGTGGGGGGGGCGGGACACACTTTCCCCACACTTGGCCCAGACAGGGCCGCCTCCCCCAGCTCTGTCTGTGGACCTGAGACTCACTCTAGGTCTGCCTTGAAATCCCTTCAGGACAAGGAAGAGAGATGCTGGGCCCAGGAACAAGAAGGGGCCTCACCAAGGCAGCAGTCCCTACAGCCCCCCATTAGGAAGACCTCCCTCCCCACAGGCTGTCCTCTTGAATTCCCATTATGAAATTCCATACTGGGTCCTTGCTCTCTCCCTCCAAACTAACCTTGTCCTGCTGAGGATAGCGGTCATGTACATGACTGTATGACCTAAGATCTAGCCTCCCCCCCCCCCCACTTCTGGGGCTTCCTCTTGGGTCCAGATCAAATCCAGAGGCCTCCCCTGCTTGAGATGACATCAGAGCCAGACAAACGAGCCTCCTGTGATTTTGCACTGGCGACACCCCCCCCACCCTGGGATGGGTGTCCTTGAAAGGACGAAACACAAGCACCGCCTCCTCCATGAAGCCCACCCTGATCCCCCAACTGCTAGCATCCTCACCCAAAATGGCTCCCTTTCAAGCTAGTTTATTCTCTTGAGGGTTTTTTCCCCAGCATATTTTGGTACGTGTCTGGGCAGCGAGAGGGTGCCACATTGCTCCAAACACTAGGCCTGGAGTCAAATCTGGCCTTAGACGCTCACTAGCCGTGTGACCCTGGGCAAGTCACATAACCACTACCTGCCTCAGTTTCCTCACCTGTAAAATGGGGACAATCACAGCACCTATTTATTTCCAAGGCTTGTGGTAAGGATATGAGAGAATATTTATAAAGTGCCTACACAGTGCCTGGCAGCTGTGCTGATTAATAATGCTTGCTGATTGAAGGATAACCTGAAACTCAATGTTCTCCCTGAATGTGGGGTATGGGCAGCCGTCTGCCCACCTCTGCCACACACAAGATCGTCTCAACATCCAGGCTGCCCTTCCAGGGGCCAAGGCCAGACAGGGAGACCCAGATGGGCTCAGCCTTTCTGGGCAGTGCATCCATTACCTTAACGACCAAAAGATCGATCACGCGAGGGTCCGTGACATGGGCATTCTTCATGAACATCTCTCGGACTTTGTCCCGGCCCTGCTTCACAGAGATGTCCAGCTGGAAAAGGTGCACTAGGGAGAAAGGAGATCATTGGTCAGGGCAGTCCCTGTCCTGCGCCTCTGTCCACAAAGGACCCCTGGGGTGGGGTGGGTCCAGCTCCAAAGCACCAACCCGGACGGACCCGACACCAGTGTGTCTGAGGGCAGCTCTGGGAGGGCGTCTCGATGCCCACCGCAGGGCCAAGATGTGCATGCACATGCATGAAAGCAGGGCCCTCACAGGGTCATGGACGTCCTGGGCACCAGGGGTATAGGCCCAGCGGCTGGAGCTCTGAAGGGCTCAGCCCGGTCAGCAGGCCAGCTGCCTGGAACGGCCTTCTCTCTGAGGCTCCATGTCCCGCCAAGCCCTGGGCGTCCTCGCTGCCCTGTGGATGCTGCCACTCCTGCAGACCAGGGATGTTCCGCTCCCAACAACCAGGCCATAGCCCCCCCCAGAGCATGACCCCTGAAGCACCCCCCCCCCCGTCCCCGTGTCTCTGTGAGCATCCATTAGGCACCTCGGGTGTTAGGCCTCCAGTTCCAGGGGGTGCAGGAGAAGACCCCCGCCCTGGGCGCTTGGAGGCTCCGCCTCCCCACCCCCTGCCATGGGGTGGGGGCAGGCATTCACACCCTCAGGTACCAGGGCCCAGGGTGAAGGAGCCGACATCTGCTCGGGCTAGGCGGGGCAAAGAGGCTCCCTGCCTCATCCCCTCCTCGTGCCTCAGTTTCCCACGCTGTAAAACAATGCCTGGATGACACCCTCCCGAATCCAAGTTGGTGTGACCTTGTCACCGGAAGGGGCGGGCCATGAACGCCAAGCCAAAGGGTTTGGTGGAAGCAAGAGCAGCGGGAGCCAGGATTCGAACCCCATGCGTGCTACAGCCGCCTGCGTGACCTCGGACCCGTCTTTCCCCTTCCCTGTGCCTCGCTGGGCACTGTCGCCGGGGAAGTCGCGCCTCAGTTTCCCCTCCGCGGGCCACGAGAGGCCCGTGACTGGCGCCCTCGGGGCACACTCATGGGCCTGTCCCTTTAAGAGCGGCAGGGATCACGACCTTGACCGAGAGCGCCCGCCCGCCCCCGCCCGCTGGCCCCTCACCGGTGGTGGGCACCTCGCGGTACCAGGCCCGGTACAGCTCCCGCGCCCGCCGCTTGGCCTCGTTTAGGTCCCGGCTGAAGATGGGCTTCACCGCCGTGCCCACGGCCCCCGATGCCACAGAGGCCGCCCGGCGTACACCGCTCGCCGCCATCTTGGTGCTGCCGCCGCGGGCCCCGCCCCTGAAGGCGGGGCAATATTCATCCGGGTTCGGCCATTGGCCGCCGCGGGTGCGAGGACGGAAGGAAGGCCAGAAGGAAGTCGGCCTCCGAGCTCTCTGATTGGCGATTGGCCGGGAGCCAGCTCGTCCCCCTCAGCCGCAGGGGGGGGGTGGAGCGAGGAAACGCCGGAGGGGCCTAGGACTTCTCTGATTGGTTCTCAGACCTTGGGCGGGGAGAGGGAGCTGGTGAGACGGCGTGCGCATGCTCGAGCGTGACTCCACCAAAGGGGGCGTTGGGGCCTGATTGTGTGTCTGGGTGCCCATCGGGAGACGCTGTTCTAGTCCGGCGCTGGGCCCTGGATGGGGGCGCTCATGGGAGCGGGATGCTCATACAGAAGGGAGAACTGAGGTCCAGGAAGGGGCAGGGATAGTTCAAGGTCTAATCCCCTCCTTTTACCGAGGAGGGGTGAAGATGGTTCGGAGGTTGTCTGGTCCAGTGTCTGCCTTTTACAGATAGGGAAACTGAGGCAGGGGCGGATCAGCGGTCATAGGGCGCAGCCACTTACAGAAAAGAGGAAACCAAGGCCCCGGGTGGAGCAGGCAGAAGTCGAGCCTAGGCTTGGAACCCCAGACCCAGATTACTGAGCCTCTAGCCGCCAACCGTCAAGGCCCCCGGCGGAGGAGACTCTTCCTCCTCTCCTTAGCTCCTGGTCTAGCGCTCGCTCTGCCCACTGCGGGGGTCACTCAGGTGACCGGCAACCAGGTGCTCCAACCAGCCCCTGCCCTCAGAGACAGGAGGCAGCTCCCGGCGCTGTCCAGCTTCTGGCTCCCGGGGCTCCCTCCTCATCCACCGGCTTTGCACTGCCCCGGGTCTCCCCCATTCTCCCACTTAACGATCTGTCTACCTGCCTGCCTGTGTCTCCTCCCACCCCAGTCTCTATCTCTTCCCCTTTCCATTTCTCTCCATCTCTCTCCCCTTTTCTCTCCTTCCGTCTCTCATCTGTGATGTGTCTTCTCTAAAGCGAGTGGCCAGAGAGCACCCACGCCTCTCTCAGCATTGTGTTTAACCCCCGCTCCTCCCATTCTGACACACACACGCAGAGTGAGCTGTCCTCAGTCCCTTCCAGCAGCTGCTGCTCTTCCTTGTACTTTCTCACCTTTGCACACACATCATTGATCATAGGAAATTGCCCTCCCTGCCCTCCACCCCCATCAGAAGGCTCTGGGATCCAGGTCCAATCTCACCTCCACTATAAAGGCATCCTTGTCTAACCACCCCAGGTTTCTGTGGTCTGGCCCTTCTGCTCCACTCACTTGCGTGGGTCATTGACTAATTGCCGGGAATTCTCATCAGTCCCTTCACATAAGTGTGAAATACACCCTTGTCTCCCCACTAGATCAATGGCTCCATCTCTATGCATACAACTCCCTAAACTACAGATCCAGCCTTGATCCTCTCCTGAGCTAGGTAGTGCAGTGGGTTGAGCACTGGCCCTGAAGTCAGGAGGACCTGAATTCAAGTCTCACCTCAGACACTTAGCTGTATGACCCTGGGCAAGTCACTTAACCCCAATCACCTTAAAAAAAATCATCTGGACATTGGTTGGACATCTCCTCTTGGATGGCCTGGAAGAAAATCATGGGGAGACAGCTAGGTGGTGCAGTGGATAAAGCACCAGCCCTGACTTCAGGAGGACCTGAGTTCAGATCCAGCCTCAGACACTTGACACTTACTAGCTGTGTGACCCTGGGCAAGTCACTTAACCTTCATTGTTCTGCAAAATAAAATAAAATAAAATAAACCTGTGACCAATTCATCTAGTGACTTTACAGCTTTGTCTTGCTCCAGTTTTCCACCTTGGAGTTTGTGGGACCCAGCCTTGGAGACTCCTCTGAAGAACAGGGACTTGGAGCCTCAGGGCCTGGGTTCAAATCCTGACCCTGCTACTTATCTCCCAGTGTGACTTGAGACAGGTTAAGGACAAGCTGGGTACAGTGAGAAGAACTCTGGCTCCAGAGCTGTGTGACCTTGAACAAGTCACTTAACTTCTCTGGACCTCAGTTTCCTCATCTGAAAAAGGAAAGGGTTGGACTTTTGGTCTCACTGGTCCCTTCCAGGACCCTTTTCCTTTGCATCTCTAAGAGGAAGGAGCCGGATGCCCCTTTCTAGCTCCGAATCCAATTAGGGGCCAATCATATATATATTGTGTGGGGCTAAAACTGGGCATTGTCTTCCTGTGCCCAGATTGGGGGTGAGGGGGTGTGTACCATCCCTGGCAGCCTGGGCTCATTACCCCCTCCCACCTCCCTGGCTTTTCTCAGGGCCCAGCTAACACCCCGCCCCCCCCTTCCCAGTGGCCCTCTGCCAAGAGCCCCGATTTGTCCTGTCTATGGCATGTTTGTACATGGTTGGGAGCTCTTTGTCTCCCTATGTTAGACTGTCAGCTCCCTGAGGGAAGCACTTGGCATAGAGCCTGGCACATAGTAGGCTCTTAAGGAGCTAAGCAGGGGCTGTCCAGAGATGTTGGTGCTGTCCCAGCCTGCATCCTAGACCCCCCTTCAGATCCCTTCCCAGCTGGGGACCAGGCTGGGATGCCTCTGGGCCTCCTCCCCCTGCTGAAGCTGGTGATGCCCATGCCCTGTCACAAAGCCCCCTCCATGTGATGTCACACTGAGGCCCACGGCGCCCTGGGAAAAGGCCGCTCCACCAAAGCAGACTCCAAAAGCTGGGCCAGTGGAGGGCCGCCCATGAGGATCTCGCATCTGGGGGGCTTGTGTTTGGAGGATGGTCCTGCCCCATGCTGGTGCTAGGCCCTGGGACTAGAGCCCCAGAGGAGGCAGGGGGTGAGGGGGCCATCGGCACTGAAGCTGACATGGTCAGGGGGTAGACTCCAGACTGAGACCACTGACACCCAGCTCAGGGTAAGAAGGCCCCAGAAACCTACCCAGTACAGCCTGGGCCCAGCTCCCCCTCATGGGGGGACCCTCCAGGGAGAATCATGGCTACAGTCTGATGGGTCTATTCCCTTGGGGATCAGGAGGAAGGGGGAATTTCTGTTTAACAGGGTCATTAGCTAAAGGAACGAAGATGTAATGGTGAAATTCCAGGCATTAGCCAGCCTCAGTGGGAGTCAGAGGTAACCTGTCAGGGGTGGGGCAGGACTTAGCTTGAAATGGAGACCTTTGGTGGGTGGGATCTGGTGTCCCAGCTCTGGGCCCCCCCATTTTGAGTCCTTCCTTCTATTTTTTTTTTTGTGGTGCAATGAGGGTTAAGTGACTTGCCCAGGGTCACACAGATATTAAGTGTCTGAGGCCAGATTGGAACTCAGATCCTCCTGAATCAAGGGCTAGTCCCTTATCCACTGCACCACCCAGCTGCCCTGAGTCCTTCCTTCTAGCTAGACAAGGCCGCCTCAGTTTGCCCATCTATACAATGAGCGTGGCAGGACAGGTGAGCTCTAAGATCCCTCCCAGGTCAAAATGAGTGACCCTATGAAATCATTGCCCAGAAGCGGCAGTTTCCATTCAAATTGTTTAGAGGTTCATGAGTGATTTGGAGGAAAGAAGCCTTTGGGCCTGGAGTCAGGAGGTACAGGGAGTCCCAGGTCCTGATGTTAGCTCTGTGTGGCCATGGACCAAGTCACACCACCCCTCTCCCAGGCCCCCTTCACCTCAGTTTGTTCATCCATGAAATGGGGGTGGTAATAATGCTTGTCTTTTTAAAGTAATTTGCAAACTCTAAGGTGTTATGGATGTGTGTTTATTGTTGTTGTTATTATTATTATTTCTGTGGAACCTTGAGACCCTTCTTAACCCCCAAGCCATGAAGTCTCTTAGACCCTAAGAGCTGGCCCAGCCCCCAGCTGATACCCAAGCACATCCCTTCCATCTGGCTGAAACAGAAACCTCCTTGGTCTGTCTCCCCCGTGAACACACAAGCTGTCTGAGAGCAGGGACTGTCTTGGTTCTGTGTTTGTGTCCCTAGCACTTTGCGTGGAATTCTTAATAAATGCTTGTCACGGGAAAAGCTGGGGGTGGGGTGCAGTCCTTAGGTCAAGAATCACACTCACACACACAGTCCAATCAGAATTAAAATGGTTCTTTATTGGGTGCTGGAGAAAGCGACCCAAGGGAAGTCAAGACTTTACCTCAAGGGGAGGAGAGGGCTTAGAAACATCCTCCTCCCAAAACAGAAGGAAGGTCAAAGCTTTTTTTTTTTTTTTTTTTTTTTTTTTTTAGTGAGGCAATTGGGGTTAAGTGACTTGCCCAGGGTCACACAGCTAGTAAGTGTGTGTTAAGTGTCTGAGGCCGGATTTGAACTCAGGTACTCCTGACTTCAGGGCTGGTGCTCTATCCACTGTGCCACCTAGCTGCTCCCCAAAGCTTTTCTAAAGGATAGAAGAGGTGACCCCTTTTGGGGTGATGATATTCCTCAGAGTGGAGGGGGATTATTGTTTAGGAATGATAGTCCTGACCTTTGGAGTTCTCTCTGTCTCCTAGCTCAAGTCATAGCTACACCTAACTGACTTTCCAACTAGAGAATTTTATCTCCCCTTACTTTGTAGGTGTGTCTGTCCTGATAGCTAGTTGGCCAAGTTAAACTTTAATAGTCCCTTGATTCCTCCATATGTCTGTCCTGTTATCTGGTCATCTTTGTTTTTTTTTCTCACAGGAGAAACCCATGGTTTTGTTCTCACAGGAGAAGCCCATGTCATGCTTATTCATTCATTCATTCATTCATTCATTCATTCATTCATTCATTCATTCATTCATCCATCCATCCATCCATCCATTCATGCATTCATTCATTCATTCTTGCATTCTTGCAATCATTCATTCATCCATCCATTCATCCATCCATCCATTCATGCATTCATTCATTCATTCTTGCATTCATGCAATCATTCATTCATGCATTCATACATTCATTCATGCCAGTTCTTCCTTTTCCAGTAGCCTTTCAGGCAGGATCCTGACTGTCATCTCAATCTTGACCAGAAACTCAACCCCAGTCCTCTTCAGGTTCCAGGCACTCAGAGTCACAATGGTCATACATCATTGAGTCCTGGGTTCAAATGCTGTCTCTGTTACTTTTCCACATGCCTATGTGGATTTGGGAACCTGTGAGCTGCCTTCAGGCATTTAAAAGGCTCTCATGTTGAAGACAGATGGGTTGGCTTAGATGCCTTTGAAGTTCCTTCTGACCCTGTCATTCGGTCCATTCTTTATCTATAAGATGAGGCAGCCTGGGGTCAGGGAGACCTGTGTTCAAATCCTGCCTCAACCTCTGTCAGCCTCAGTTTCCTCATCTCTAAAATGGGCATGATAATAGCACCTACCTCCTAGGTTTGTCGTGGGGGCCCGCATGAGATAATTTGCATAAAGGACTTTGCCTAGAAATACTATCATTTATTATTAGGTCTTGTAAAATGAGTGGCAGATGTCCAAACAATAGGTAGAGAATATTATGAAATACAAGATGGAAGACTTTGATTACATTAAATTAAAAAGGTTTTGTACAAACAGAAGCAATGCAGTCAAAATTAGAAACAATTTTTACAGCCAGTATTTCTGATAAAGGCCTCATTTCTAAAATATATGGGGAACTAAATAAATTTATAAGAATGTAAGTCATTCCCCAATTGAGAATTGGTCAAAGGATATGAACAGGCAGTTTTCTGATGAAGAAATCAAAGCTATCTATTGCCATATGAAAAAATGCTATAAATCACTATTGATCAGAGAAATGCAAATTAAAACAACTCTGAGGTACCACCTCACACCTATCAGATTGGCTAATATTACAAAAAAGGAAAATAATAAATGTTGGAGAAGCTGTAGGAAAATGGGAACACTAATGCATTGTTGGTGGAGCTGTGAACTGATCCAACCATTCTGGAGAGCAATTTGGAACTACACCCAAAGGGCTATGGACTGCTCATACCCTTTGACCCAGTGGTACCACTGATAGGTCTGTATCCCAAAGAGATCACAGAAGAGGGAAAATGACCCACATGTTCAAAAACATTTATAGCAGCTTTCTTTGTGGTAGCAATGAATTGGAAATCGAGGAAATGCCCATTAATTGGGGAATGGCTGAACAAGTTGTGGTATATGACTGTAATGGAATACTTTTGTGCTGTAAGAAACGATGAGCAGGCACATTTCAGAGAAACCTGGAAGGACTTACATGAACTGATGTTGACTGAGAGGAGCCGAACCAGGAGAACATTGTACACAGTAACAGCAACATTGTCTGATGAACAATGGGGATAGACTTGGCTCTTCTCAGCAGTGCAATGATCCAAAACAATTTCAAAGAACTCATGATAGAAAAAGTTCTCAACATCCAGAGAAAAGAACTGTGGATTACGAATACAGACTGAACCATACTGTTTCTATTTTTGAGCTGTTTTTTTCCTTCTTCTTCTTTTTTTTTTTGCAGGGCAATGGGGGTTAAGTGACTTGCCCAGGGTCACACAGCTAGTAAGTGTCAAGGGCCTGAGGCTGGATTTGAACTCAAGTACTCCTGAATCCAGGGCCAGAGCTTTATCCACTGTGCCACCTAGCTGCCCTTTCCTTCTTTTTTGAGGTTTCCCCCTTGTGCTCTGATTCTTCTTTCATAAAATGACTAATGCAGAAATATGTTTAATGTGATTGCACATATATAACCTATATCAGATTGCTTTCCATCTTGGGGAGGAAGGAGGGAAGGGAGGGAGGGAGAAAAATTTGGAACTAAAAGGCCTATGAAAACAAATGTTGAAAACTATCCTTATATGTAACTGGAAAGTAATAAAATACTTTTATTTATTTATTTTAAAAAATAAAATGAGTGTTGGGACTGGAGTAAAGGTTCTCAGGGTAATCTGGGGACCCCTGGGGGGTTCTGAGACCATATTGATAGGTCTGTGAGATCAAAGCTATTTTCATAATAATGATAGAATTTCTAACATCATTAATATTAATATCACCCAAGTAAAGGCTCTTGGGGGAAAGCCCTCAATTTTGGAGGGGGGAGGCAATTGGGGTTAAGTGACTTGCCCAGGGTCATACAGCTACTAGTAAGTGTCTGAGGCTGGATTTGAGCTCAGGTCCTCCTGACTCTAGGGCTGGTTGCTCTAGCCATTGCACCAACAGGCTACACCAGTAGTTAATGATTTTTCAGAGTGTTAAGGGACCCTAAGACCAAGAAGGCTGAGAATCACTCAAGGGGCCTCTTGGTTCTCAATGTTATAGTCCTGGTAAACAGAACCCAGATCTTCTGAGAAACCCCCACCCTGGACCCAGGCATTGACATCTTCTCCTTTCCTTCCCAGACTTAAGATGGTGCTGATTTGGGGCTGCCCAAGAGAAAGGTACAGTATATGGTGACCCAGGTTCCATCTTTCAGACAGGGGTTGGGAAGCTGCCCAAAATATACCATCCAGTGGAAGATGAGACAGTGGGCCACAGTGGGCCTGGAGGTAGGAAGATTTGGGTTTGAGTCCTGCCTCAAACACTAGCTATGTGACCCTGGGCAAATCACCTAACCATCTGGGGTCTCAGTTTCCTCATCTGTAAAATAAGGGGATTGGACCCCATGACAGCTAGGTGGAGCTCCAAATCTTTGAGTCTAAGGCTGTGTGAAGAGGAGGACCAAGCCAAGACATATGGGGAGGGGGAAGGGCTAGTGTGGGGCTGGGAGAGACATTCAAGACCGCCAGGGGAAGGGCCATGGCTGCTGTCCGCCCAGGAGTGCTGACATTGATAGAGCCCATGGAATCAGGGATCACCTCTAACCCTTAGCCCCTATGTAGCAAGGCACCCCACCTTTTCTGAGCCTCGATGTGCCTGTCTGTGAAATGGGGATGATAATACCAACACTAACTCCTCATGGCATGTGTTGTGAGGAAAGTGCTTTGTCGACCTTAAAATGTGCCTAAAAAGGAGACATGGAAATGTTGATGGGTTCCAGAAGTTAAGGGCTGCCCTCTGCCCTCCCCAGTACCCCCAGGCCAGGGAAGGCCTGGAAGGAAGGCATGGCAGGAGCCCATCAAGCTCTGGCACAGAGAGGGGGCAAGGGCATGCCAGTGGAGAGGCGCCTTTATTCGCCACTTCGTGTATGCCCGGCCCTGGGACAGGACGGGATCAAGATCCCCGAGTCCAAAGCCACGGAGGAAACTTGAGGCCCAGACTGGGGAAGAAG